>NW_028327173.1:179053063-179678063 GCF_987537825.1 Furipterus horrens
CCATATGTGTTATTGATTAAGTAAAGAGCTACAAAACAAGTAATAATATTTTGCCTTATATAGAGAGGAAAAAATTTTAGCCACCTTTCTTATTTGACTTGGAAAGCCAAAGTTGAATCTGTTTGACAACTCATGGGTCCAATGTAGTAACGGAAGCATGAGGAAATTTCTTTTTATTATAATTATCAACCTTCCATCTTCTCCCCCCACCAAAAAGAATCTCTCTCTTGTTCTGTATACTCAGCTTAATTTAAATTATGAATTTAATACATGATACATTTGCCTTAGCTTTGCAGAGCACTAAGATGATACAATAATTTTTATATGATAATGAGAACCAAGCTGTAATCAAGAATGTTAAAGTGTTTAAAAATTATGAAAGTTTAACACATCATGATGTGCTCCTTTTAAAATGGTTGATACTTTTCCCTTTTTGAAAATTGTTGTACTTGATAATGGAGCCTCCTTGTGGGCAATTAATAGTATTTCAGGCTTTCAAAACACAGATAAAACGCTCTTTCAATTTTTTCCCCCTTCACAGTGTGAGCACAGGTCATGCTATCAATAAAAAAATGTACTTGCCTGTGGCCCCCTGACATACAGGAGGAATAAGCAGGCACTTAATGACTGCCAGGGGGTGATGAACTCTGTGCCATCCCTCCTTCGTCTCATGTCACTGAAGATAAAAAGGGTTAATTTTTTTTTCCAGTTAAATTGAGTATTAGGTTCTTTGGAGGGAGAACACGTTGACTGACAATTGTTTATTTTTAACCTGGCTTATGCATAGAACATATTAAACTTAGCAAATACATACTTTGCCTTAATGTAGTAGAGATACTTCTCTGCTTTTGACCAGAGAGCATATTCCTCTGAGAGGAAAAGTAGGCTTATTCAACAAAGCCCAGTGCTTTGGGAGAGAGATACTAGCCATCAAGGTCAGCCAGCTCCACTCCGTGAATGAACGTGGGAATAGTTGTTAGAATCTGGCAGCCTCTTAAGACCAGTGATAAAGGGAGATCCAGCTGAAGGAGGAAGAGTGAGGACCACAGGAGTAGTGATATAATGAGATTATCTTCTTCTCCAGTTCTATGTACAGAGGATAAAACAGGGTATTGGATGTATAAAGTATTTTAATCTTTGGTATATTTTGTTATTCATAATAGAACAATATGATAAAAAGTAAAATATAAGACTGGCTTACTAAATTTTTACAGGATTAAAAAAAAACTATGTAGACACACAATTTAGAAGTGTTCTTCTGGTGGTATATCTCAGGGGCCCAGGCCAGTAACTCAGGCCTCAGTCAGAGGCAACCAGGCCATTGCAGTAGATATGTAAACAATTTCAGTCCTTCCAAGGCCAAGTGGAGGGACTTGCCACTCTCTCTTTCAACATGGACCCCTCAAGATGCTCTTTTGTGGCTTATCTTTATTATTCATTATTAAAAAGTAACATGTTTATTGCAAAAATATAATGGAATAAGTTATTCACAACGAAAGAGTACTTATAATTACATACTTTGGTAAAAATATTTTTTAGTAGTAATAATAATATTCATAGATATCCTTTCAGACTTACTCCAATACCAGTTTGTTTTCCAAAAACGAGATCACTCTAAATATATTATTTTATAATTGACTTTTTATTTTAATAAAATATTAAGTGTATACATATCATACCAGTGAATAAAGATTTTATAATAAAAACCAGCATATATTGCCCATTTACTTTGCAGGCTAAGTGCTTTGTAAGTATGTACAGTATATAAATTACTCATCTTTCCACCTAGGGCTGTTTTTCAGACTTTTACTTGCCTGAGCCCAAGTAAAGCATGGTGGTCTTACCAACCTGAGAGTGTAGAGATCAGAGTTGGAGGCAGCTGAAGTGACTGGAATTTGTGGACTAGAATACCAGAGAAGAGCAAACAATGTGGATTGGATGATGTTGGAGTGATAGTCCAAGTGGAATGGAGAAATTTCACTGAGCTCTTCAGGCATTCACTTAGGACAACATAAAAGCTCTACCTTGAGAATGAAAATTATGCCCTAAAAGAATAATCACACCCAACAACTAAGGACAAAACTAAAGTATATATTTAGTATATTCCCAGCACGCTGCAGCTGAGGTCAAGCATCTACCCTATGAATGGGGGCGAGGTGGAAGAAGAGAACTCCTAACCTCTATGCTGTAATCACCTGGAAGTTAGATAGCCTTTGCCACTTGTACCTGGAAAGGTGAGAAGTTCTCATGGCCTGCTCCTCCCAAGAAGGTAGCCCTGTCCTTGGCTGAGAGCTGGGGAAAGAAAGAGCCCCATTCTCTTGGTTGTACTCACCTGAAGTAAAGTTTCTGTCACGCTGAGAGAGTGGGCTTTAAATCAAATTCCACAGACTTTTGCTATTCTTACCAAGTCATAATAGACTTCCTTGAATAAACATTTCTGCATCTGCAGTAGCTCTTAACATAATTTCTACAGACTTCAAATGGTTGCTTTTGAACTAATTTTCACCAGGTATACTTGTTTCACTGGGGAGTGGGTCCACAGAGCTCCTCACCACCGTTCCACAAATGGAACTCCTCGTGTATACTTCATATATGACTGATTCATTAGCCCAACAATACAAAATGCTCCAAATAATCAGAAACATTCAAAACTGATTTTAAAAAACAGCTGAGACAGTATTGTGGGTACTGCCACAGACCACCGTGGAACTGAGATGGAGTAATAATCTTCCTGTATCCAAGGAAGTGGTCTAATACCAGAGCCGATCTTCTTCCACCGCGTGGGGATAATCACACAGTACGCTGTGCACGTGACTGGAGACAGACTGATGGATGCCTCAGCGAGGCCCACACAGATAGACGACCACCAAAGACTGATGCTCACCAATGTCTTGGTGCTAAGTAAGCCCCTAGAACCTGGATGCTGCCATCTGGCGGAAGAAGAGGTTGGAGGAAAAAATGACTTGCATAAAAACGACTTCCTTGCGCCAGGAAAATCATGGACTAGGCTTGAGATCACCAGTAAAAGCGCACGCAATTCTTTGTACAAATTTAGCTGAATGGAGGGAGTTGAGGGAGAGAAAAGAGGAGGAGGAATAGGAGAGGCCTTTTTTTTCTTTCCTTGTGAGAGTTTAGAGTATGCTTAAGTGCTCAGGAGAGGGATTTGGATCAGTGGGAAAGGCTAACAATACAAGAAGAGGAAATAATCGATAGCATGAGATTTGGGGACCAGTTTCTTTACTATTGGAAAGACAGAGCTCAGAACTGGTATAAATCCAGCTTAGTTTGTTACCTTTGGTAGGTAAAATATGAGTGTATATGTATCTGATGGCTTTTATGTGTGTGTGTGTGAATTAGGAGAAATGGTCATCTTCCAAGAGGAGAGGGTTGTTTAAAATTTGTGTGACGGAAGTTTGTAGAAACGTACAATGCGTACAAAGAGTGAGTTGACAAGCAAAGAGGTTCAGAAGGCTAAGCAGGGTAGAGGGCCCTGATAAGGCTATGGATTATAGCTAGGTGCAGGGGGTCTAATTGTTCTGACTTTAAATTTTTTCTCCAGCTGTGCTCAGATGCCCTTGAGCAGAAAGAGAGAAGACGGATGCTTGGGATCACCCAGGCCTGGGATTATAAGTATAAATAATTGCTAAGAATCTCTTTCAATTTTTTTTTCTTTTATTGATTTCAGAGAGAGGAGAAGGGAGGGAGAAAGAGAGGGAGAGACACATTGATTGGTTGTCTCTCACATATGCCCCAACTAGGAACCAAACCTGCAACCCAGGTACATGCTCCAACCTGGAATTGAACCAGTGACCTTTTGGTTTGCAGGACGATGCCCAGCCAACTGAGCCACACCAATCACGGCAAGAATCTCTCGTATATTTTTAAAACACACATCTTATATAGCTTCTCTCCCAGTTAAATAAATCCTTTCTTTTAAATTTTATGCTACCTGTTTTCCCATCGCTTTGATATTGTTTTTAACTTCTCTGGCTCTTTTCTGGATTTCCCATTGTCTTTTACAGATTAGAGGCAGTACAATGCGGTGGTTAAGCAATCTGCTAGGTATAAATCTTACATATAGGCACTCACTTGCTGTGCGAACTTAGGAAAATCACATAGCTCCTCTGTGCCTCAGTTTCCTCATCTTTATAATAGGGTGAGTGATCACACCAGAACCCCTGCTCAGAGGGTGGCTTTGAGGGTTAAGCAAGCTATGCATGTACTATGCTGAGTATGACTTGTTGCTGCTATTTTAATTCAAATGAAATATTCAAGCTGGGAGCTGAATGAGATATAAAAGATTCCCTTCTGGCCTTTGTGTATTATGCCACATTAAACACATCCCAATATTTCACACCATTTCTTTTGCCTTTCCCCCCAAAGTCCCTAAAATCATGTATTCAGTTAGCATGAGGAGAGGCCTAAGTGTTAAGTGTCTTGGAGAGGCATTCTTTCTCCATCTTCTATTCAAGGCATTAATTTTTGTCTCTAAGTATTTACAACTGGACCAGATTGGTAGCTGGCCTTTATCTACATGTCTTTTGCTTCCAAATCTATCACTTATGATAACTACTTCTAAAAATACTGCACCTTTTCTTCCCCACAGGTGAACTAAAATCTCCTGATTGGGCAAGGTGTATAAAGTACAATGTCCTTAATTAAGCTGTAAGCCTTCTTGAGGTAGGTACTATGATTTCTACCTTTTTTAAAGTAGCCTTTGTACCCAGGAAGTTGCCCAATGTCAAGTAGGAAATAAAAGCAGTTGATGACAATGATGATGATAGTACCACAACTTCTCATCCTTAGTTTCCCTTACCATTGACCTTTGTGGGGACAGAGGGTAGAGAAGGGAGCATAGGGCTCTGAGCCCAGAAAGACTGTGCCTCCATCACTGACTAGTTATATCACTGACCAGTTGTATAGCCTTAAATTAAACACAACCCAACACTCTAGATTGTTCAGTAAGTTATTAACAACTTTCTCTTTTTTTCTCCTCCCATTCTTGTCAGCCATTAGCATATGGTCTCTTCCCCAGGCCATCCCTTTCCTAAAATGTACTACCACTCCCCACCAAGAGTTAGGGTGGAAATTTCTTTTCTCTCTTAAAGTCCTTCAAGCCTCCAGCTTCTTACTTCCAATCTCTCAGATGTTCTCTTCATTCACCATGCAGTTTATCCCTTTTCATGTTTATTTATTACACACATTTACGAAATACCTTCCTTCAATTCTTTGTCCCAGGCAGTATCCTATTTTGCAACTTGCTCACCTCCTTCCCCCAAGATCTCTAACTCTTTTTCTGCCCTTTATTCACAGTTGCTGAATTCCTTTCCTGTGATACCATTCATAACTGGAAGATTTTTTTAAATCGTTTCTCTCCAAATCATATACATGACTTCCATTTTCTCACAATGCCAAAAAATACACAACTTTTTTGCTTTTAATAGGAAAATACTGTAGATATCTGTTAAATGCTTGTTTGGCTGCATTAAGTCAGTATATGTTTTATAACAACTACTGAAGAGGAGAGGTTATCTCATCTGCTTTGTACTACATTGAGTGTAGCAAGATATATACAGACAGATAACTTATAAACTTCCTATTATGATGATGCCTTGAGAAGAAAAAGAATTAAAACATATTTAGTTCTGACATAAGTGTATATTTCAACTTTTGATTACAAAATAATGACATACACCCACCTATCACACAAAAACTTAAGTACAATAAACATCTTTAAATACTTTACAAGAAAAAAGGTGGCTATTTCACATTAAAATCTTTATATGATAGCTGATGTTTCATATCTAGTTTAAGTACTTATTCAATTAAGGCTATGAAATATTGAAGAAAAGAGGGGCAGGATGGAGGAAAGGAAAGAAAGAAGGAGAAAACACAAAAATATCTTATGAAAATCTGAATAAAATGAGTGACTTTTAATGAAATTTTATACACATAAATCTTGAATTATGCTTTTGAATTTTTTAAAAGCATCTTTGTTTTACACCTTTCTAAAGATATCTCTATACCTTGATTGAAGTACCTCTCTGACTTGCCTAAGTTATTAAGACCGTATTATATTATATAATAATTCCATATACCTTGTCTCCCTTTCTAATAAAGACTGCATTATTTTAGGAAAATGACATTATAAAGCAAGGATCATTTTATAAATTTTTTAAAAGATTTTATTTATTTTTAGAGAGAGGGGAAGCGAGGGAGGAATGGAAACTTCGATGTACGAGAGAGATACATCGATCAACTGCCTTTCCCCGTCTCCCACGACCTGGCCCACAGCTCAGGCACATGCCCTGACTGGGAATCAAACCTGCAACCTTTTGGTTTGCAGGCCAGCACTCAATGCACTGAGCCACACCAGCCAGGGTACGGTCCATTGAAAAAGAAAAAAGTACCCAAACTTCCAAATGTAGAAGAGTATGATCCTCTTGGAAAGCTCTATGTTTATTCCAAGAATGGGACCAATTCTCAAAATATTTTTAGAATTCCTCTTAGGAAACATCTTTAGCTAGCTAAAAACCATATAAGAAAGTGAAATCTTATTACTTTACAGAGCTTTTATACACACACACACACACACACACACATATATTCATTGATTCACCTGATTCAATCAACCTGACTTCAAGTTACATTTCTGGCTGCACCCAAAAAATTATTTTACCTCAAAAGACAAAGATTTTCTACCATGAAATTTATTTTTTCAACTGCGAAAGCATTCTGAGAGGGGCCTCCCCCAATTTATTAGAAACAAAATAGCAGGTTAGAGTAAGGGTAAAGCCCCAAAGCTGGACAGGGCAGGTAATTTTGAGGGTAGGTTGAGGAACATTAGTTTTAAGTATAATATAATCTTTGAATACTTTTTTAAAACAGCCACACTTTTTTATTTTCATACTTCAGAAGATTAGATTTTACGATAATAAACCACCTTTTAAAAATCCTACAATGGTTTTATATGGGATATGAATTTTAAATTTCCCACAAAGATTTTAGAATACACCAAAGTGTGTACAGATGAGAATTTTCTGCTCCCAATCTAAGTGCCCAATGCATGTGTCAGAGTAACATGTTCTAGAAATCTGAAGTTTTGTTGAATGCTGGTGATTTAGAAGGGTGGTAAGCAATTCCGAGGGTCTCTATTCTTTCCCGAAACTCTACGTGTTTGCACAAATACTGATTGCATTCAATAATTTTGTTTGTTTCACAGTGTGATTCCTGTAATATGAGCTTTTCAGTAATTGTGAATTTCATTTTAGACATTTCGGCACTTACAGTTCACAATGCTTGGTTGTGTGGTTAAAGATTATTTTAATGTTTGCATTTTACATTCCCTTTGACACTTTTGAAGAACGGGGCATTGTCTTGTATGTAGTTTGGGGGAAGTTGGGTAGCCTCCTCTGTATCTTCTTTAAATGTTTGGTTTTAAGAAAGACACAATTCTCCCCAGAATTCTGTGTCATTAAACAAAGCAGGTAAAAATCTGCCTTCACAAGCTGTGCATGCCAATCCTTCTTAGAGGCTGGTATCCCCTACTTCAGATTTAGGCTGTTTGGCCAATGCTGCCACAGGTTCTGGTGGCCCTTCCCGGCAGAAAAGTAGAACAGGATTTTTGCGAGCCCACAAGGCCACGTCCACAGCCACCCCGCTGGTCGGATTGGAAGAAGTCATACTGCTGCAGGCCCGCAGCCGGTTGTCATAGCGCTTTCGAAGGCGATTGCGCCTTCTGGCCTGCAGGTCCCGGCCCTGGTTGGGCAGGAAAGCGTCCGTGTTCCTAGTCCGGTAACCCTCTTCCCGACTGCGCCCTAGGAGCATCGATATGCTGGGGTTGCGAATGGCATAGATGACAGGGTTGATGGCCCCATTGGCCCAGGTCAGCCAGACAGCCACCACGTTGAGGAGCGAGGGGGCATGCGTGGCCTGGGCTTGATGGGTAGCAGCCAGCAGCACCAGGAAGCAGTAGGGTCCCCAGCAACAGATGACGAAGACGATCATGATGAGTACCGTGGTGGCCGTGCGCACCTCGCTGAAGAAGCGCAGCACGCGTGCATAGGTGGTCACGGGCCGCACGCGCACATCTGACAGGTGCACCGCCTTGCAAATGTGATAGTGGCAGAAGCACATGAGCAGGAAAGGCAGTAGGTAGCATGCGACCACCAACCCTATGCTGTAAGCTGCGCCCAGCTGTGCGGGGTCCGGGGACGTCCGGTACAAGCAGCGGTGGAAGCTCTGCGCCGCCGGGGGCTCCCGGGATGTGTGGAGCAGCTCCCAGGGCAAGGAGAAGCCCAGGGCCACCAGCCAGGTGCCGGCCAGCAGCTGCACCGCGCGGCGGCGACCGATCTTCTCCCGGGGCGGCCGCACGATGGCGCAGTAGCGGTCCAGCGAGATGAGGGCCACGCTAAGCGTGGATACGATGCCGAAGCACGAGCTGAAGAAACGGCTGGCTGCGCAGAAGCCGTGCCAGGACCCAGCGGAGGCGGCGGGGTCGGGCGCTGAGTCCCCGGGCAGCGTGAAGAGATCCAGGAAGGCGGGGGGCAGGCAGAGCAGCGCCGTAAAGAGATCCGACAAGGAGAGGGACAGGATGAAGGCGTTGGTGACGGTGCGGAGCTGCCGGTGCTTCACGATCACTCCCATCACCGCGCAGTTGCCCAGGCTAGACAGCAGGAAGATGAGCAGGAGGACGAGCGCCTGGGCCGCCACCGCCACCCCGGGCGGCAGCAGCGGCCTCCCCTCCACCCCCGCCGCCCCCTGCCAGCCGAAGCTGCCGCCAGCGGAGGCGCCAGTGACGTCTTCCTCGCTCCCGTCGCTCCGGTTCCCCAGCGCCTCGGCCGCCGCGGTAGCCGCGGTGCTGAAGGAGAGCACGGCTGCCGCCGTGTCCGCGGACGAAGTCCCGCCAGGGGTGCCGGCCGCGGAGGGGGCGCCGGAACGTGGGCTGTCTGACAAGGCCGTGCACACCGGCTGGCGGCCCGGCGGCGGTGGCTGCTCCATGGGGTTCCGGGGCCGCCGCGGGGCTGCTCATCCCGCACCAGGAGAGGCGGCCGCAAGCCGTATGGTGGCTCGGGCACGGGCGAGAGGCCACTGCCGGTATTCGGGGGCGGCCGGAGGGGTGGCCGTTGCCCCGGACCCCGTGGAGCCTTTAACGTGGGTTCCAGGCGTTGCCGAGGGAACCGCCTGTTTACGCAGGAGCGTGGGGCGGGACACAGGCCAAGCACCTTCAGAAAAGCCTGCACACAACTTCACCTCCCCGCGAGGTTATTCAGCCCCCGTCTGGGCTTCGGAGAGTGCCAGATCGACCTCCGCATGGACCACTGTCTGGCCAGGTAAAGCAGGAGTGGCCCTCATATAAATGACCACATTCAACAAGGGTTCATTTTCAAGCTCCGTCTTGGATACGTATGTCTTACAGGGAGGCCTTGGTGGGGGACGTTTTGCCCCCTGTGGGTGTTTTCGGCAGATATGGGTAGGGTAGGAAACAAGAACCCAAAGTGAAGAACTATCCACATCCGAAGATATTAAATTTGCGGGGCAGAATAATTTAAACCGGGTGTTCTCAAACTTGAGTGTGGAACAGAATCACCTAGAGTTCTTGCTGAAACAAGTGACTGGACCCACACCCAGAGTTTCAGATTCAGTGGGTCTGGGGGCCTAGCCTAGAATTTGCAGCTCTAACAAGTTCCCAGGTGGCGATGATGTTGCGGGTCTGAGGATCACACTTTGAGAACCACTGATATACTGTGCTCATTAAAATGCAAATTCACTGGTTGACTCCCAGGATTCCTGAGGACATGCCCATGACTCTAAACCCCACAGGTGATTCTGACACAGGTGGTCTGAAAAGCTAGGATGTGGATCTTGGAGGCAGGATCTCACCTTGTTTTAAAGTCAGATTTTGGGACCATAACTGGTGTACACAGCTGTAGGCGGAGAAGGGAGGGCAATTGTTCCTTGCCTTGTGGCCTGGACTCCATCAGTTATCTGAAATGAGAGGTGTTTTTGAGTCTAAGGTGCTGACAACTAGGCAGTTACCACAGATGCAGCTCCGGGGTAGGTATCTGGTTGGGAGATACAGGAACAGGAAGAGCCTGACTGCCCAGGGAAGCTTCTGGACATGGCCTCTAATGGGGAGAAGTGTGCCCAACCCTCAGGTTCTATAAGGCTGTGGTTTGTAAAGCATGGACCCTGGACCAGCTGCATCAGTATGACCTGGGAAACTTGTTAGAAATGTACATTCTAAGGCCCCAACCCAAATCTGAATCAGAAATTCTGGGGTGGGGCCCAGCCACATGACCAGCAAGTGATTCTGATACAAAGTCAAGTTTGAGAATCACTGTGCTAAAGAATGGTTAGTACGTTTGCTGATCTTAAAATCAATGACATTAGTATTTTGATCATTTATTTCAGGGAGGAAAAATCTCCTACTGGAAATTTGCAGCATAAATAGGAGTTCATTTAAGGTGGTAGACCAAGACTGGGTTTCTCAGCCTCTGCATAGAATCGACAGTTTGAGACAAATAATTCTTTGTTGTGGGGGCTACCCTATGCATTACAGATGTTTAGCAGTATCCCTAGCCTCTATCCACAAGATGCCTGCAGTGACAACTAAAAGTTTGCCAGATATTGCCAAATACCTCCAGGGATGGAGGGTAGGGGGAATCAGCCCAACTGAGAACCACTGAATTAAGACAAAAACATAATAGATTAATGTATTTAGCAAATCTTCTCTGCACTAAGTTTTAGAAGCAATCAATAAGGATTCTAGCTGAAAGAACCTTATAATCTTAGGTAAACAGAAATATATTACAATGTCATGTTTTAAAAAAATATATGGAAATTAAATTATATGGAAGTGACTAATTCTTCCTAGGGTAGCTGATGAAGACTTCAAACAAGAAGTGACTTTGGACTCTCCCTCACCCCTGCTGAAAGAAAGAAAGAAGAGAGAGAGAGGGGAGAGAGAGAGAGAGAGAGAGAGAGAGAGAGAGAGAGAGAGAGAGAGAGAGAGAGAAAGAGAGAGAGAGAGAGGAGAGAGAGAGAGAAAGAGAGAGAGAGAGAGAGAGAGAGAGAGAGAGAGAGAGAAAGGAAGGAAGGAAGAAAGAAAGGATGTTTGATGCATGTGCAAAGTCTGAAGTTTAGTATGTAAGTACTTTACTATTGGGTACTGGTGAGAAGTTTCTGTATCTTAGGATACATGGGAATAGGGAGTGAAGAGGGGAATAAGTAATAAAAACAGATTGGGGTCTTCTTAGAAAGGCCTTGTTGCAGTGTTACAGAGATTGAACTTCATTGGGGGAAGATGGGGTAATGGCACTTGCCATGGAAGGAGTCTAAACAAGAGATGCCCATAGTCAGGTATGGTTCAGAAAGACAAGAGCGACCTCACATACTCCCGGTTCCCCTCCTTCCTTGTTTGCCTCCATGTCCTCAACCAGTTCTCCTCCCCCGCCCACCTTTAAATTCTAGAGGCCATCAAGGCCCAGTCCTGCACAGCTCTGGACTTTCTCCCTCATCTCACTCACACCCACAGCTATGAAATATGTATTTTCACAACTTTAAATTATGTCTCCAGCCCCAAACCATATATATTGCTACTTGGCATCACCCCTTGAGGTGCACAAGCACCTCAAATGCAACATGACCAAAATGCAATTCATGATCCTTCTTAAAAACCTTGGTCCTCAATATTTTATATCTCAAAAAGTGGCACCACCTTCCATCTAGTGTACTCGCCAAACACTTAGGGTTCTTTCTAGATAAATTTCTCTTCCTTATCACCAGCCATGTCCAATCACCAAGACCTGGGAATTTTACTTGTTAAATATCTTTGTATCCATTCATTTCTTCCATCACTTAATCCTCCACCTGAGTCCTAGCTGTCATAGTCTCTTTGGACTACTACTCTCACCTCCTAACTGGGCCTCCCCACATCCAGCCCCTCTCCACAGTAGAGGCAGAATGCTCTTTGTTTTTTCGATTTTTAAAATTAATTTTATTTGTCTGTCTGTTTGTTTGTTTTAGAGAGAGGGGAAGCGAGGGAGAAAGAGAGGAAGAGAAACATCAATGTGAGAGAGAAACGTTCATTAGCAGCCTTCTGCCCCAGCTGGCCACTGAAACCGCAACCTAGGCAACCATTCACTTTAGGACAAGGCCCAACCGACTGAGCCACACCAGCCAGGGCAGCACAATAGTCTTTTAAGCAGAACAAACTTGATCATGCCACTCCTTTATTTAAACACTCTAATGGTTTTCTCCGTTTAATTTAGGATAAGGGCCCAATCCTTAATATTACAAGGCACTGCATGATTTCACACTTACTTCCTCTCTAGTCTCATTTTGGGTCACTTTCCTTCTTTTTTGCTCCCCCTGGCCTTTTGCAATTTCCCTAGGACATCCGCACCTGCCATCCCTTCTGATGGGAAAGCTCCCCTACAATGTCTTCCCCCAGCCCTGTAGAATCCCTATCTCTGAATGAATATTAGTCTCCCAGGGGAAGACTTTCTTGGCTTGGAGGACGTACCACTGTCTATAATTATGTTTTTCTGACTATTACTTGCCTCCCGTGGTAGACTGTAGGCTCTGTGAAGACTAGGACTTTGTTTGGCTTTTTATTAGATTCCTAGCACTTAGCACTCTGGAAAACTGCTAGAAACAGAAAAAAAAAAAAAGTTTTTTGGTTGACTATCAGAGAAGAATCTGGCAACTGGGAGACCAGTTAAGAAAAGGCATTGTAATGGCCCAGGGAAGAAATGAAAGAGTCTGAACTCAGGCATTTACAACAGGAAGAAGACATTTTAAGGCGGTAGTATATGGATTAGGGTATTTGGATATAAGCAATACAAATAGGGCACTGTCTCCCTTAAGCAGGAAAGGAATTTACTGTAAGGACAGGGCAAGTTCAGATTACAAAAGGACAGTCTTAATAGCCAGCCCCAAGAACAAGAGAAGTCAGGGCAGCTGTGGGTAGAGATAGCAGAAACAAATTGAAGGTGATCTCTTTAGGGCACTGTTGGAATAAGTCTGTTTGAGCCATTTGTTAGACCTGATGTCATTTCTCTCAAGATCCCAGGTGCAGGGGTAACGAGCCTGATTGGCGTACCCCTTGCCCGGTAGTCCCAGCAAGGCTATACTCCAGGGATAAACACTTTCCCTGAGAAAGCAGAGTGTTGATAAAAGAGGGAGAAGGTTAGTGATAGTGTCTTTTTTTTTAGAGAGAAGTGAGTTCTTTACCATAGAATATTATAGAGAATAAGTGGAAAACATTATTTTTGTGTGTAATTTGGATCAGATAATTCTATCACAGACCTAATAACTGGGTCTATACAGACTTGCTGGATGGCAAGGCCAGTTAAAATGAATGAATTATTTCAATTCCTGTCTGCTCAGGAAAAAAATTACTGCTTACTTCACAACAAAGTCTAATGAATATTGAGAGCATCACTTCATTTTATAATGACTGATAATGATCAAGTTTATTTTTAACAGGCTCACAATTTACTAGCAAGAATAACAAGAGTTAACATTTCTTTCATGTTTTGAATTTACCTGGCATGTAGTTGGTAGAGTATGAGACTTGTCCCACTATAGTGATTCACTGATTGATTTCTATATGTACCCATATTTCAACAATGCAATACACAGCCCCTTTCATAAAAGCCTTAAAGATATATCAAAAGTCTAATTATAAGTTGGTCTTTTCACATCAATTTATGGACTTCAGTTATCTGGGGTAGGAACTGGTTTTGCAGGACAGAGAGCACCTGGCAGCAGCTATAACATGTACCCAAAGAAGCTGGCCCAACCCACTCCTTCCCAGGGTATGTATGTTAAGTATTGGGTACTTTATAATATCCCGTCTCCCTTACAAACTGCTTAGAGAGAGGGCATTATTTTATTCAAAAACTGTAAGACTAAAATAATGAACTGGTAAGAGTCATTGTTTCAAAGGCTACAATTCAAACTATTATGCAAAGAGCATTTAGTACAAAATATTAATTACCATAGAGTAATTTTTTTAAATAATTTATTTATTTATTTGTTTATGTATTTATTTTTAGAGAGAGGGGAAAGGAGAAAGAGAGGGAGAGAAACATCACTGTGTGGTTGCCTCTCACTCGCGCCCCCAACTGGGGACCTGACGTGCAACCTAGTCATGTGCCCTGACTGGGAATCGAACCAGCGACACTTGGCTTGCAGGCTGACGCTCAATCCACTGAGCCACAGCAGCCAGGCCATAGAGCAATTTTTTAAAACAAGAACTAAGGTTTTCATTTTATCTGATATGTTAATAACTAGAAAAATATTTTGAATTTTTGGCATTGTGTATGCTAGACATGAGATTTATACCTATATATATGTGAATATGAGGTGTAATGACTTTATGTTTAACCACAGTGTACTATTTTAGAAAGAATGGAAGTTGGCTTACACATACAATTTGGGTTTCTACTTAATTCAGATAAAAATTACTTATAGATAAAAATTGCTTTAGAAAGAAAGCCTTTAAAAGTCATCGAAGTCACTTGAGAAGAAATCCATCCTTCAGTGGGTCATCGCCTTCCACTATAAAACGTGCTGTACCTGTGTAATGGGCTTGTCCAGATACTTCCACTATAACAGCATTAAAGTCGCCACATTTTGCTTCCTGGAAAAAAAAAAAAAAAAGATGAAAGGAGTACAATACCAAAATACTGCATTCATATTGTATCTGGCTTTAAGTCCTCTTGTTGATATTTATCATTTTAAAGAAAACCCAAGAGTTAATTCAATAGGCAATGAGCGGAGAGCAACCTGATCAGGTCAGTGTTTTACATCAGTTAAGCTGCAGAGTGGGAGACAAACTAGAGAGGAGAGAAACTAAACACCTAGAACCCTGTTAAAAGGAAGCTTAATTCATTGATAGAATCTAAAGTCACTAGGGTAATTTTTAGTGAGGATGGAGAAAAACAAAATATAGAGATACTTTGGGGGTAGAACTGACAGGCCTGGGCACTGATGTATGTGGGAAGTGAGGAACAGGGATAAGTTAAATGTGACTACAGCTTTTAGTTCAAAAGCAAAGCTGGCTCTACCATTAACCAAGATGGGAAATAAGGCAGGAGAAGCATGTATAGGAAGGAAGGATGGAAGGGAGGGAGGGAGGGAGGACTATTTAACAAGTTGAGTTTACGATATCTCAGCGATAATTTCCAGATGAATTTACTGGACAGTTGGGAATATGAGTGTTAGACTCAGGAGAGAGGCCCAGGGCAGGCCCGGCAGGGAGGGAGGTTTGGAAGTGGGTGACTGGGAGTTGAAGCTTCAGAAGTGGGTGAAATTGCCCAGGGGCATTAAACTGCAGATGAGATGAGAAGGAAGCTAAGGATAAAATGCTGGGGACCTCTAAATGGAAGGGCAGGGAGGGGAGGCTGGAGCCTGGAAAGAGAAGGAGATACTGTCAGAGAGCCTGAAAGAGCCCAGACAGAGAGAAAAGGTCAGTGGTGCAAGTGAGGATGTTCTGGCAAGTATGATTAATAATTATTAAATAAATAACTTCAGATCTTAACTACGGAGTGTCTTTATTTTCTAATTTTTTTAAATGAGAATAACTGAATCTTAAACATCAATTATTAAGTTAAGGTAGAGTATCTTATTATCTTTTTATAAAGCTGCTATAATATAAAGCCTCATTGAAAACTTGCTTTGTCTACTAGCAATATAATGTAATGCTTTACAGTGTGGGGTCTGCTCAGAAAGACCCATGTTCCTAGTCTGGATCTGTTACTCTTTGACCTTTGGCAAATTATCTAAGCTCTTGAAAACTTCAATTTATCACCTGTGAAAAAAGAATGATAATAGCACCAACTTCCTAGGACTTCTGTGAGAATTAAATGAGATGGAATACATAAAGTACAAAGTGCTTAACTTGGAAATTGACATGTAGCGAAACATCCAATAAATGTTGTAATTATTATTTTATCTTCAATTGCAGACCTGAGACAATGTATTCTAAATTTTTGTATACCACATAAGTGGTTTGGTATCTCATAAGGTCATGTATTATATAGGAATGCCTAACTTAAAGAATATTTAATATTTAGAAAAACAAATTTTAAAAATTGCTACATTAGGATATAAAAGTCTTTATTAAGATAGATTGCTATGTTAAAGGACTCTATGAGTAGATTCATTTATTAGATGTAAATAAGTCATCCTGTAGATTTCATTTATTAATATGAGTAAATTCATTAATTAGCTCTATCAGCATGTTTAATATTTGATTACATTAAAAAAATTCTACTTCCCCCAACTTTTCAGGACTTTCACATCCTCTTATAAAATGAAACACTCTCATAGTATGAAAACGAACAAACAAAAATCCACACCCTGATTTAACGGTTCTCAAACATTTTGGTCCCAGAACCTCTTTAAACCTCCTTAAGGTTTGGGGACCTCAAAAGAGTTTTTGTTTACATAGGTCATATCTATTAATATTTGTTATTTTGGTAATTAAAGATATTGGTTCATTAATTCATTTAAAAAATAAACTCATTACATGTTAACACAAACAACAAATTTTTGTGAAAATAACATTTGCCAAAAAAAAAACCCAAAAAACTTTAATGACAAAAATGGCATTGTTTGACATTTTTGCAAACATTGAATGTCTGGCTTGACAGACAACAGCTAGGTCCTCATATCTGCTTCTGCATTCAGTCAGTTGGGATATCACATCATTTAGCCTCTGGAGAACTCCACTGTACACGCGTGAGAGAATGAAAGTGAAAGGCAAATAATGTCTTGGTATTATGATTATAGTTTTGACCTTGTGGATCCATGAAAAGGACCTTGGGAACCCCCAGGGGTTTTCAAACCACACTTTGAGAACCAATATCCTAGCTGAACAGTTTTTACAGGACTATTATAAAATTCTCTTCTGAATGCTGAATGGAAAAACTCATTTCATATCCAACTCATGCCTCTTCAGTCTCAAAAGTAACGCATTTACAGACGCTAAGGGCGTCACTCACCCTCACAGCCTTCCCTGTGAATACTGAGCCAGTTGCACTGCTTTTAAAGGCTCTGGTCTGGTTCAGCTCTAAAAGCCCTTTGTGATATTGTAAGGCAATTCGGGCCGTCACTCCTGAGCCAGTAGGACTTCTGTCAACCTGTTTCAGAATAAATGAAAATAAGCATGCGCACAATGCTCCAGTTTCACATTGCATGGCTTTTGTGCCAAAAATTATAGTTTTAATACCTGCTCATCTGCAAACACACAAATGTTGGTGGTTGGCTCCTCACTATATGCATCTTTTCCATCTGTCAATATAGTCCCATATAAAAAGGCAAGGTCTTCACTATCAGGATGAGTAATTTTAAACTGCAAATAACAAAAAAAAATTATCAACCATATATAAAATAAATATTTTGACTCGAATATATATATTTTATTGATTGATTTTTTTAAAGAGAGCAAGGAAGGCAGAGAGAGACATCAATTTGTTGTTCCACTTACTTATGCATTCATTGGCTGATTCTTAAAATGTGCCTTGACAAGGGATTGAACCCACAACTTTGGTGTATCGAGACGATGCTCTAACCAACTAACCAACTAAGCTACCCAGCCAGGGCCAAATTTATACTTTAAATAACATATGTACTGTTAGACAATAACTTTTCCATCTTTATCATTTTAAAAATACCTTTTGGGTCAAGACACTAAATGCTAGAAATGACATTTTTGTCTAGATGAATAAAATTTTATTAAAAGTTGTGATTGTTATCATACTTTGAGTCCTTCCTAAGGAAGTTGCCTTGCACATAGCCTCTACTAAAGGAATAGTCCTATTTTATACACACACTGCCTAAACATACACACTCTGAAGTACCCAGCCCAGGATGGTCAATCCACAGGCTGGCCATGGCTGCTCAAACAGGAAGAGCTAAGACAATCATATCCTTACTCTCAGGAGCTTGAAGGGAATCATGTGGAAAAATCAGGTAATGAGTATCTAGAGCTGAAGTTAATACCATTAATAGAGATAAAGACTGTGAGAAGCCACAAACAAGCAAAAGTTACAAGGATAAGATGCTGATAGGTAAGAGAAACAACAGGCTAAGGACAGCTAAGTCACATCAGCAGAAAAGCATGGTCAGGCCCAAATGTGCACCACTTCCTTTTCCCAGGGGTCTGGTTGTTTAATTTTTCCTGGACTTCGGTAACTTCTGCTAGTTTGACCGAGATGACTATAATCTTACTTCCATGTGTATCCTTATAGACAGTACATCCCACTACCACTTACCTGTCATTTAAAGCAGTTGAATAGGTTTGGATTCTTAGAATCCAAAGAGTCCATTTATAACCCCGTTAAAGAGGCCTGCATATAAGATCTTTGTTCTGCATTCTCTTAAAGCCCCTCCTCCCCACCTCTACCCCAGCACCATCCAACATCACATTGTTCACAGGTGTGCTGCCCCCTCTTGACCAAGCTCCTTGAAGGTGGGCTTCATTCTTCCTCTGTGCCTCCGGCATTTAGCATAGTATCGGACATACAGTAAGTTCTTGGTTAAGTAAATGCGTGTTAAAAGAATGAATGTATGAAGATGAATTTATATTATACCAACTTCAGCCCCACCCCAAAGCCTTCCCTAAATTGAAATCAGCACATGAACGGTCAGCAATTCACAAAGTAGTTCTGCTCGATTCTGCCCTAATAAAACTTTTTCTCCTATTTTTTTGCAAAATCCCTCCTCCCTCAAGTCCACCCTTCACAACCTTGGTGAGAAGTTCAGGTTTCAATGAGAAGTTCAAAATTACTTCTATTAAGAAAACTATGCCTTTTCCTTTTGCTTTCATTAAAAACAAGGTGAAATCATTTTATGCCAAACTGTTAATTCAAACTATTAGTTGTCTGCTTAATGGAACAGAGAACAGATATAAATTCAGAGCTTCAGATGTTACAATAATAAAATAATTCTATATATTGGTATTGACAGTTCTGGAAATATAAATTAGAGCAAGGATATAGTATATATTTTATTTTTGTTATTTAAGTTATAAATTACATTAAAGATTGAGATATGTTTAATAGGCCCATAAATAATTATTAGTACAAGTATATTAGACACTATTTTTCACAAGTTATTTTTTACTTAGAATAATAATTAAATTATCAAATACTGAAACATTCAAATACTGTATATGAGTTATTTGTAGGTCCCAATTTCAAGGTAAAATGACAGACTGGTGCTAGAAGTGAAAGAATATTCTAGATTTGTTTATTTTCTAAACTGATTTTATCAGAATAGTTTTCCCAAACCAAAACTAGAGTTACTTGAGTAGTTATTTAACTAACTTCTCAGCAATATAGAAAAATTCACTAATCAGGAATTAATGTTCTCTGTAAATAAGAGAAAGTCTGATTAGACTTAATGAAATCTATTTGTAAGCTGTATTTTATATTATTTTCAAGTTTTGTAGAATGATCGTATATGGCAAAACACATGTATTTCAAATTCGTGGAACACTATACTATGACACATTTTGTATATGTTTAAGTAACCACATATTATATTAGTATATATGCATTATTAAAGTTAATAATAGTTATCATTAGTAAACATTTATTATGGACTTGGCACTGTTCTAAGTCCTTTACATGTATTGACTTAGTCTTATAACTCCCTACGAAGCAGGTATTTCATAATTTCCATTTTACAGATTGGAAAACTGAGGCACACTGAGATTACATAACTTGCTCAAGGTTACAAAAGTTATAAGTGGCAAAGCTAGAATTCATAAGTAGTCTTGCTCTAGAGCCTAAGATTCAAACCAGTACCCTATTCTTAGCACTACTACTAATTTAAATACAAATTACAGTTATTTAAGTTTCTGTATAAACATGTAATTTATATTTCCTTCATGCCACAGAGAAAGGCAATTGTTTTGATGGCAGCGATCATACTGACCTGAGCTTTCACTGCTTCTGTCACTGCACTTGCTGCATCCACAAGGTTCCTTGTCTTCGCAGAACAAACATCAAGTCCTAATTTTTCAGCACTAACAAAAGCATAAAATGCGCCACCATATGCAATGTCCACTACCACCTTTCCGTGACCAGGAACATCCACCAGGAGATCTAAAAAAGGTGTGTTTGAAAATAAGTTTGTTTTAGCATTTTAACAATAAAAATCATAGAATTTTTCATGTGTGTACGTTGCAGGGGGCGGGGGAGTCTTCTTCCTATCATAAAAGGGAATGAAACAAAATCCATCTTCAAAATGAGTAAGCATCAAGTAAATAATAAACCTTCAGCTAACTGCATCTTTCTGTTTTTAATTTGATGTTTGCATAAGTTGTACACATGAATGTCATGACTTTCTTAAATTGTACAGACATATTTGTTAACTATTCTAAGGATCTTTTTTCTAGGAAACATCACAGAGGCAGAGAGAGGAAAACACTGGGACGTCAATGTATGAAAATTGTGAAGGAAAATGTAGGTCCCCTCTCATACTACTAGGAATAGTTTTATTTTATTTATTTTTTAAAAATATTTTCTTTTTAGAGAGAACGGAAGAGAAGGGAGAAAAAGAGGAAGAGAAACATGGATCAGCTGTAATCTGGGACCAAACCCACATCCTAGGCATGTGCCCTGACCAGGAATCGAATTGGCAACCTTTCTCTTTGCAGGACAAAGCCCAATCAACTGAGCAACACAGGTCAGGGCAGGAATGGTTTTATTCAGCTCTAAAGTCAAAATAAAAATTTTAAAACGAGATTTTCCCTATATGTTATATACAAACACTTACTCACTTACATTTCATTGCATGGAAGTATCCTGCAGGCAAATACTAAGAACAAAGCCATTGTAAAATCACTGACTTTTGCGGTATTATTTTGCATCAGAGTTTTAATGAGTATTTTAAGGGTTTTAATGAGTATTTTAAGTGCCCAACATACCCAAAGTTTCACCTGGAGGTCAGTTGTTCAAAATCATTAATATGTATTTCCGAAGGAATGGGGCTAGGTGGTATTTCAAGATATTAAAACTGTTTTTCCCCACTCTTGTATTTTCCTCTCTTCCTCCAGTTCAAGTGGGCTTGGTCATCACAGCCTCTGGGGGAGGCTTATGGCAGGGGAGAAAGCAGATTTTAGAAAACTAGGGTCTCAGGGGAAAGAGAGTTGTCAAAGGAGTGTTCTGAAGGGAGAAATACTTCTCCTGGTCAATAGAGAAACTGCCTCTGGGTTGAGAAGAGAGGCTGAAGGTCCTGAGGGCAGAGGACCTGTCTTCCCCACAGCACCATGGAGATGCTATGGGTGTGAGAGAGGCAGTGAGGAAGAGGAAGACAGGGGCAAGGGTCACATGGAAAGGGGTGGATGATGCTTCTCTGGTGACCTGTGAAAGCTTAGGACCAAAAGATCCTCCTCTCCAAGGCCTTGGCTATTCTCAGAAACCTTTGCTCACACATATATCAGGAAAAGGGGCAGCAAGTAGAGGGATGGAGCTAAGCAGAGTGGGGTCTCAAATTCAGAAATTAAGTTGTGAGAAATAAAATAAAATATTTCTTGTATTCCTGAGTTTGCGCAGTCATACAAAGGCACCAGTATGCTATCACTTACAGACTAGCCCACAGAGCCCTTTTACATGTGATGTGTGAAAACACAGAAAATTTATCATCAAAAGAGTATAACCTATCTGCAGAACTTAACAGTTAACTGAATGAAAAAGGTCTTTATCGGGAAGCTGGTGCAACATAAAAAGCACATCTAATGAAAGGAGAAAAAGAAATTGGATGGAAATAAAGGACTGCTAGAAAGCTAAGCTAAGTGTGGCCTTGGTGTCCTTGTGTGTAAAATGGGATTGCTATCCACGCCCCACCCCCAAGCTTTCTTTTGAGAATTCCATGTGATAATGTGTGGGGAGTGCTTGGCACAGATCAGAAATGCAATAAATGTTCATATTAAAGCCAAAAGTTTAATTTCCAATGGGAATAGGACTCTTAAGAGGACCAGATATTTACATTTGTCAATCAGCATAGTCTCCTCCAAGTTTCATTTTAGTTACTCGTTCAACAGACGCTGACTCCCTCCTGTTCTAGCACTTGAATACAGTGAACAGAACTCAGGAGCTTCCATTTTAGCAAGTGGAGTGGAGGTGAACTCAGCAATTCTCTGAGGTGGGTACTATTGTCATCTTCATTTTACAGACATGACATGGAGGAAAAGAATCCCTTTCATAAGATTACCGAGATGGGGGAGGGCAGAGCAGTGATCTTGATTGAACAATACCAGCCCGCCTTCTTTGTATATTTCTAAGTAGAGAATTTAGGATTTCATTTTTTAATGACTGAAAATGACCATTAATACTGATTGTTGTAGTTATGCAGTGATGCTCTCAGGAACTACTGTGCTTAACGGGGTTGGCTGCCCCTGCCATCACCATCCCAAATTGAGGTAGTGGTGACCCTGCTGCCTGCTGTCATTTCCCACAAAATCCAGAGTGCTTCCTGTCTGCTGCTGGGGTGGCCTAGGGAGCCAAGTTAAGCTGTTGAGAGTTTTGAGATGCAATCCTAAATAAACATAAACTCCTATGTTCCTCAAGTGCCCTTCCAATGCAGATGTGACACTATTCTCTCATAAAGGAGAAAGTGGCATCAATCTGCTCTAAGACAGAAAAATGCCTGGGCTATTATGGCATCATTCAGAATCAGACTAATCTGGAATTCAAATCTGAGAGGAGGATCGAGATTGAACTAACAATGATTTGCATGGCTTGAAGACTTTGAAAAAAGGAGGTGATAACCATATTCTTGGCTGGACTAAATTAGCTCCCAGCTCACATCCAGCCATGACTTGTCGTCACTGATAGAATTCAGCCCTTTGGAGGGATTTTCCTCTATGTAAGGATGATAGTTATTAGACAGCTATTTTAAATGACATAGTTTATGTACGGAGGAACCCAAAGGCTCAGCACACCTAGAGAACTAACTAGTAACCTTATATATTTTGTAGTCTGACTCTAGGAATATATGTTTAAATTCTAAGTAGTGCCTTATACACACTCATTTAATCCTCACAAAAACCTCAGTGAGATAACACACGAAGCATAGACCAGAGAGGTTAAGTAATTTGACTAAGGTTTCACAGCTCTACAGGGTTGTCAGGCTTTGAACCCAGGCAAAGTCTGTTTCTGTTTTTAAAGAATAAGAGCAGTGATACCTCTATTTTAACGATTTATAAATGGTTTAGTTCATTCTCATTTAATTTCCTCCCAAAAAGTGGGGAAGCACTTTTTACAGTTGAGTTTTCAGAACACGTTTAGTAACTTCTCAGGGAGTATAGTGTGTCTAGCAAGGGTTTGCTGAGCCAGCCAGGAACCCGGGTACATTGGTTGTTCTTTGCTCTTTCCTTGACCCTAGCGGACCTTGCTTTACCCAACTGTGAAATCTCTAGGAATGCCTGACAAGCGGGGAACGAGGCACTAAGAGAGAAACGCGGAATTCTGTAGTTCTCAAGGCTCTCCTAAGACCACAGGCCGATAGCCTGGGGGATAACGGAATTGCACGCACCGCATCGCACAAATCCGGAAGGCTAAGATGCTGACACACATCCGCAGTGACTTAGAATTACCCTTTTATTAATTGCAAAGGCTATGCGGGTGAGTTAGTTGCTCTGTGTGCGTTCCAGCCCGGTGAGAGAGCGTAGTTAGTTGTGTCTCGTGTTGCAGCCAGGGGCTGGGAGAGTCCCTTCGGTTACCTGTCGCCAGCGCGAAGGCCGGGACGCTGTGGAAGCGCACCTGGCCGCGGCTGAGGCCACCCTCGCACTCCACGAAGGCGGCCACCAGCCCGCACGGGCAGTGGATGTTGACGCGGGCCTCGCTGGCGGTGGCCGGAGGCGCTGGCACCAGCCCGAAGTCGAGCGCGAAGCGGCCAAGCGCTAGCACGGCATGACCGCACATCGAGCTGTAGCCTTCGTTATGCAGGAACAAGACGCCCAGGTGCGCGTCCGGTAGCTCGCTCGGCACCAGCACGGCCCCGTACATGTCCCGGTGTCCTCGGGGCTCGTACATGAGGCGTCGCCGCACATAGTCAAGGTGCTCGCGCATGTAGCGCCGCTTGGCCAGCAGCGTGGGACCCACCACCTCCGGACACCCGGCCAGCACAATGCGCAGGGGCTCGCCGCCCGTGTGCATGTCCACCACGGACAGCGTCGGCGTCCCCGGGTCATGCGGTGGCAGCCGGGGCACCGCCAGCGTGCTGTCGGTCGTTTGCATGCGGAAACACAACCACCAGCCTGCGGCGCGCGCTTCAAATCTAGGGTCCACCCGCGTACTTTGCGAGAGAAGAATAAGACTCCTGGCTTCCTCAGGGGGCGGGGCCTCCGATCCCAAACAAGGAAGTGCGAGAGAGGGCGGGACTTCCAAGCGGTTGTCCGGGTTACCAGGAGGCGGAACTGCCGAGGCATAAGTGGTCCGGATATCCGGGCGCTGTGGCCAGGTCAGCCGATCCTGGAGCTTCTCCAGGGCAGCTTAGGAGCGGCCAATGGGTGAGTGGTCGTCGGCGTCCCGGGAAGTGTTTGTCATTGTCCCTGTTTCTTCCCAAGGCTGCTGGCTCTGGGCTCAACCGCGGTGGGCGGCCCCCAGGTAGCGGCTTATCCTAGCTCCTGGCTCCCACCTGCCCTGAGGTCCGGCCGCAGAGTTCCCGGGCTCGGGGGAAATAGAGAAAGGGGGTGGGGTCTTGGCTCCTGACCGGATGCGGAGGGGAAGCCGGCTGCGTGCGGGGAGGGAGAAAGGCTAGGCCTTTGTCGTTATGTTCGAAACGTCACTGCCGTCTGTGTCAGTCCCTTTAACATTCGTGAGAGTTTACTTCAGAATTTAGACTCGGGCGTTAATCTGGGCAGAAAAACAGTAAAGGAAGCAAACGCTGATTGCCGTGTACCTATTGTCTCTTGCTTGCTTCAGCATCAAACAGAAGTTTACAGGGCCCTTAAAGGTTGCAAAAAAACAAAACAAAAAACCCTTTTAGTTCTTGTTTACCGAAGGAAATGTAAGAAAGGAAAAGTGAACGGACACTGGGAATCACGGTTTTGTTTGGCTGATAAGCTGTTTGCTGGTTTTCACGAGTTGGGGTTTGAGAAACTTGACATTATTTACATTCAAATGTATTTATAGTTCCACTATAACTTTTTGCAGTGTTACAGTGTAAAGGAGAAATTTAATTTTTAAAATAAATGCATCAAGACTTTTGTCAAAATACATATGACTTAAAGATTCAAAGTGTGTTGAGATATTTCTGCCAAATGCTTCAACTTGCGTTATTTTTTATAATCACAAGAGATGTTATTGTACTGGCATTTGTTTTTAAAAAGCTGTCGATATTCAACCAGCATGCCTTGGACTTTACTGTGGGAAGACCCTATTATTTAAAAATGATTCAGCTGAAATATATGGAGAATGTGGGGTAAGTCTTAATGTTTGTATGTTATTTCACTTGTAAAATCTTGCTTTTGAAATATTTTCACATGTAGAATGTTTTTTCTTCAGTCTATTCATTAACTTGTAGAAGAAGATGTAGGCATTAATAAAATCTTTGTGTTGTACTTTTTGTCTATAATACATCTTTCTTAACAGTCACAGTTATTGTGTTTGTAAAAGCATTTTATAATTTTATAGTAATTTTAATTACTTTTTATTAATAACATAGTACAGTGACTTAGACATCCTAATAAGTTAATGTTACAATTCCAGAACACTTGTTTGCAGTTATTCTTATATGCTATTAATAACTATGCCTTTCATTTACTATTCGTCAACTATTTTAGTAACTTAGTAAAAGAACTGCTTTAAGAGCATTACACACATATCGGCAAATACAGTGTAGATTTCTTTTTATTTTACTTATGCTTTCCCTTTTTTGTTTCTAAAAGATGAACATGTAAACAGATGTTTAAATAGAAAAGGGGTATCTTATAGAAAGATTTTTGGGGGGTGTTAATGTTCTAAAGTAATATCTGCACGTATTGTTTTTATGTATTGCAGGTGTGTCCAAGAGGACAGAGAACAAATGCACAGAAATATTGTCAGCCTTGCACCGAGTCCCCAGAACTCTATGATTGGCTCTATCTCGGATTCATGGCTATGCTTCCTCTTGTTTTACATTGGTTCTTCATTGAATGGTACTCGGGGAAAAAGAGGTTAGCACTTTCTTTGAATATATCTGGATGGACTGATGTTGGAATAATTATCATGTAGAAGGCCTTATCAAGTAATTATACTTCTGTTGTTTTAAAAGTGGTAAACCTGCTTTTGCTTTCTATTCTGGTTACTTTTGATTGTTACAAGAAAACTTAATGATAGGACATATGTCAGTAATTATTAAGGGAAGTATTTGTTGTCTTGTTTTATTTTAAATGAGCTTGAAAAAAATTTTTTTTAGTATTTGACTTTTTAAAAAAGAAATTAAAAAAATTTTTTTAAATTATAATCTTTAAAACCCTAGCTGAGTGGCTCACTTGGTTGGGGTGTTATCCTGTGTACCGAAAGGATGCAGGTTCAATTCCCAGTCAGGGCACTTACCTAGGTTGTGGGTTCGATCCCCAGTCAGGGTGGCCTACGGGACTGATTGATGTTTGTCTCTCACATCGATGTTTCTTTCTCTCTCTCTTTCTCTCAAATCAATAGCCATATCCTTGGGTGAGGTTTAAAAAAATTAATTATAATCTTTATTGTTTTTTACAGAGAATTGCTTGTGTCTACAAACTGTTTTTCTAGAACAAATACTTTGTAATTTTGTTTACTACTAGTAATCTACTGTAACGTAGTTAAAGCTGCAACCTAATTATGAAAACTCATACTAACACATTAACTTATAAACATTTATCTAACACTGTTTTATGTTTAGAAAATCAAAGGAGAAGATACACAAATAACTGACATGGTTTATACTCATAACCTTGTAGAGAAAGCAAATGTATATACAATTAAATGTAATACAAATCAGTCTTAAAAGTGTGTAAACAAAAAGTGTATAAAAGCATTGTAAACAAAATGCTCTGGAATCATAAAGAATGAAAGAGATAAATTGTGCCTGCTAGGATCTGAAAGACTTGAAAACAAGAGCATTTTAGGCAGAGGAAATGTTACAGAGCGAAAGGGGGTTCTTTCACGTGGCACCTTGGTGTAAAACCCAACAACTAGTGTTGAGGAAAACAGGTCTTTATTTACAATATTCCAACCTGGGGAAGGCAGTGAGCACTTCAGCTCAGAGCCCTGTTCTCCTGTGGGACCCAGCACTTCCCTTGTTCCCCAAAAAGCTAGAAGCCAAAAACATGCCTAGAAGTTCCCCATCCCTTATCTGTCAGCCGTCTCCTTCAGGATCTGGGGTACGATGTCACCAGCCGCCACATAACAGTCCAGGAAAACATGTGCCATGTTGCACTGGATCACGCATGGTTCTCCCTTTGCCCTTTTAAAGCCGCATGGTATTCTCCCTTCTTAAAACTGCATGGAGAACTTCCTTCTCAAAACCGCATGGAGAACCCAGCTAAAATGTCTGCCACCTGTTTTTAAACCCCTGACTGCGTTCTCTGATGCAGTGGGTTTGGTAACCAGTTCTGACCATTCACAGAACCTTGCACAGGCTCTGTGTGCTTTCTCCATACCATCCCCTGGTCCCAAAACCTCCTCCCGTCTTCCTGGGGCCTTGGAAGTATCAAAGCCATTTGTGTAACAAAGACACTAGCTACTAGCCACAGGCATGTGGAAGCATCTTAAAAGCTGTTTCCTTTTCCCCATCCCCCAACCTGCAGGCTCTGGGGATTTTTGGACACCCCCACTCTGTAACAGAAACAGCTTGAACATGGCATAGAGGTATGAAACGTGTGCTCTGTTAGGGTGGGAATGGAAGGAGTCCTGTGGTCGTGTGGATTGCATATGAATGAAAGGCAATAAAAAGTCAAGTGGGAAAGGTAGACTGAGGCCAAAATTTGAGGGTTTTTTTTCTTTTTTAATTGTACCCTTTATTTTTTGTATTGCATTTCTATTACAGTTGTCCCAAATTTCCCCCCTTTGCCTTCCTCCACCCGCCCCCACCCCCCAGTCAATTAAAACACTGTTGTCCATGCCCTTGGGTCATTTATACATGTTCTTTAACCAGTCCCTTTCTCTTCTTTCCACCATTATCCCCTTCCACCCTCCCCTCTGGCCGCTGTCATTCTATTCCATGTTTCCATGTCTGTGGTTCTGTTTTCCTCTTTAGTTTATTTTGCTCATTAGATTCCTCTTATAAGTGAGATCATATAGTATTTGTCTTTCACTGACTGGCTTATTTCACTTAGCATAATACTCTCCAGGTCCATCCATGCTACTGGGAAAGGTAGGAGTTCAATCTTTCTGCTGCATAGTATTCCATTGTGTAAATGTGCCACTGTTTTTTGATCCACTCATTTACTGATGGGCACTTAGGCTATGAAGGTTCTTGATGAGGATGTGAACTTTATTCTAATGGGAATGGGGAACCAAATTCTACCCTAGGATATTTTAGCTTTACTGGCTTTTAGTTCCTCTGACTGCTCAGCATCTTTCCTGCTTTAGGCCCTTTCCCTTTCCCCAAACTCCTTTTCTCTGCCTGAAATACTTTCTTGTCCCTTTCACTGCGACTTTTATCTACCCTCCTTTTTTCCTTCCAATTTCAGTTTAAATTACACCTACTTGGAGAGGCCTTCCCAAGCCAATCTGAAGTAGATCTGTCCCCTTATTTTTCTTTTTTAATAGCACTCTTCATATTGTTGTTGTTGTTTTGTATTTAGCACTCAACACAGCTTATAGTTAGTTATGTTTGTTTCCTCAATTAATGTTCTGCCTACCCCTCACTATAAGCTCCAAGAGGGCCGTGGCCATCTCTGTTGTTCTCCGTGGAATCTCGAGACCAGCACAAAAGCTGGCATGTTAAAGATGCTCACTGAGTATTTACCCAGTGAATGGTCTATTGGTGAAGGTTTTGCTTTCAAGAAGCGGCATCCTTGGGTGTATATTTTGGGAAGATAACTTCTGTGGGGGTGGATTAGAGGAGAGAGAAATCAGAAGGCTTTTGTCCAAGAAACACTGACGACCAGACTCCAGTCATGGGAATGGAAGTGGAAAGGCTGGTCAGATGGAAATAGGATCAGCCCTTTTCTGGATTCTACTTAATAAACCCATGGTGATTATTTATGTTGGAAAAGCACTCATTTTTTTCCAAAGAATATAAATAAATTTTTAAAAAGCAGCTCTCATCCTTTAAATTTTTGTTATGGATAATGAGAGATGACAGAAAAATGTGATATGTTTAAAGCGAAAATAGAATAAATGCTCAGTTAATTGTTGAAATTTATCAGGTCATAGTAGAGAAGAGGTAGGGTAAGAACTAAATGCATTAGAATAAAACATCCCACATATGTTTTTAGGGAGAATCTTGGAGCAGAGGATAGAACTTTCTATTTTTTCTCTTACCGACTGGAGAGAGAATTTGTGTAACTATGCTTAGCCTGGCAAGTTGGTAGCAAGGAACACGAGGGCCATCTCTTTCTTTTTCCTGAGACGTCGTACTCTTAATGAAGAAAGCAGGGGCCTAGCTGTCGGAGGCTAACCAGTGTTTCTCAGCCCCCTTTTCATTGTCATCTTTTAAAGAGCCTTCTAGATACCTTTCATTCCATAATTCCACCTACCCCCATGAAATTTATATTTATCTGTTTTTGTAGTATACGTACTTTATATATGAAAAGTTAAGAGTATTTTATCCACAAAGACCAGTGCTTGCCCCCTTGAGAGTGATATCACCCATTGAGAACGCATGAGTTATGTAATAAAACTCCTCCTTCTGGCACTCTTGTGTCCCCAAGAGTTTAGTATTTAATTTGTTTTTCTTTAAGGCAGAAATTGCATACTTTTTTGTAATGCAGTCAGAAGCCATGCTGCTAATTAATTTGTATTTATTTAATTTATAACTTTTCAAATATGCTCATTCAACAATCTGTAGGGGTACTTGCAATAGGTTGTGGATTCAGAGATGACGAAAATGTGGGGGCTCATAGTCCAGTGGATGAGAAACAAGGACTAAGTGAGGCCAGCATATGAAGAGATTAGGGGCAGGGGAGGCTTTAGAAGTGTTCATAAGACCTGGGGATGCCCGCGGAGCTGGTGTAGAGGACGCACAGGTTGCCAGATGGGAAAATGTGTTTGAGGGGAAGGGAGAAGCATGCCCGGGTGTGGGAGGGGTGAGGAAACAGTAACTCAGCAGGGCCAGGACCTGTGGAAGGTAACGCTGATGAGGACTGTTTTTTCGGAAAGGCAGATGGGACTCAGTGAAGTACAATAGTTTAATAAGGGGAGCTTGAGAATCAGATTTCATTTTGTAAAGACCCCGTGGGTGACTACAGATGGACTGTAAGGACGCAGGCTAAGAAGAGAGTGGTAAGAAGGTTAAACCAATGGCAAGAAATGAGGAGGTTGAGGTTTTGCTTCTAAAAATGTGAATTCTATAAGGAAACAAAAGATTGGATTATATGTGAATGTGTAAATATTGTTTTACATATTCAGTGTTTTCATCTGTGTAAAATGGTGTTGGAGTTCTGCTTCCAGCAATATGAGCCAGTCAGGAGCTTCAAGTGACCTGCCTGCCTGAAATTACTGATGTCTGTGAAAGACACACTGTTTAGGATATTGCTGATCTCCCTGGGGTTAGGAGAGACATCCAAGAACTCTTCTGTTTTCAGAAAACAAACCAACCCACCCTGGGCTGGGGCGAGAGTGACCGAGCAGGCAGTAGGGACGGGAGGGTGGCCTGAGGTTAATTGCTGACAGCAGCAGGGCTGTTTGGATACTGAGTCATGGGCAGCCATTGCTAAGCATAGAGTCAAAGGGCTGAGGCCCAAGGTAGTCGTGGGCATGGCTTCTGGCAAAAGCAGTGAATCCTCTTTGCTAGAAAGCTTCCCCATTCTCAATTTGGGCCTGTAAGACTTTTATTTATTAAGGTTATTAATGACCTCATAATCTGTGATCAGTAACTAAAATAAGCACTGTGACTGAGAGCTGGGAGTCATAAAAAATACCTTATGCTCCCAGAGGACTACAGAATATAGAGACTATATCATTGTTATCTTTATAATGTTTAAAGAAATAAAGGATGTGATCACAAGGATCTCCAGTCAATAAGAGATTATTCAGAATGAACAGATTTTTTTTTTAAAGGCACTTCTAGAAATGAAAATTTACACTTGAACCCCCCCCCAAATGCTAGGTCAATTAGCAGATTAAATAGTCGAAGATAAAATTAGTGAACTAGAAAAACTATATACAAATAAAAAACAGAATGCAGCACCAAAAGAAAATGAGATAGAAAGTATAAAATATGTTAAGAGAGGTCGAACATAGAATGAGAAGCTATAATATGTGTCTGTACTACTACAGGCAGTCCACTCAGGTTCCGTAAATATTCAGACTCCTGAGACCACCACACGCCATGGCACCCGCGAGTGTGCTCAGAAGGAGCACAGCTTGCAGCCCGAGACATTCCTTGTCCTCCGTAGCTTTTCACCAGTCGCTTCACTGTGAGGAAACGAGATCCACGTTGAGCGGGCATGGGAGTCATCCAGGCTTCAAGTCTTAGGCTCCAAAGGAGCCAGAGTGGTTTTGAAGCATAAGTACAGTTGGAATAAAAACTTTAGAAAAAGTAATAAAAGACAATTTAGTATAATGTGTACCTCTAGGATAGAGAAGGAGTGTGGAATGGGAGGAACAAGTAGGTATGAGTTGTTAATATTCTAGTTTTGGGTTATGTGGTGAGCTTGCAGTATTTATTATACTTTACAACTAATATATATGGTGTATGATTTTTGTGTACTTTTTATGTTTGATAATTTTTAAATGATGCATACAAATTTTAATAAAGTTTTAATAGCAATTTGGCAAGATTCTGAGGATAAAGGTTGATCTAATTTCTGCACATTTAGATGATATTGGCACAGTACTGTCCCTTTTTAGTAAAAAGGGTTAAATTTTTTCAAGTAATTTAATGTATGGCTTTTTTACCTATTGAGAAGATTTTAGTTTCAGGAGTTAACAGTTAAAATTTCTTTTTAGAAACCATATATTGAATCACATCCAGGTTTTATAAAGGGCCATTTGGCACTAAAATTTTTTTGATAATTGTACTTTTTTTGTTTTACTAGTTCCAGTGCACTTTTCCAACACATCACTGCATTATTTGAATGCGGTTTGGCAGCCATTATCACCTTATTGGTGAGTGAACCAATCGGCGTTCTGTATATCCGTTCATGTCGGGTCCTGATGCTTTCTGATTGGTACACAATGCTTTACAACCCAAGTCCAGATTATATTACCACAGTGCACTGCACTCACGAAGCTGTCTACCCTCTGTAAGTATTTATTTAGACTAAAGATCTTTTTTTGAAATATGACAATTATAGATTTCATTTATTTCAGCTGGTTGAGCATTGTAAAATGGCATCTAGGCACTGGAGGAAATACACAGAAATGATTTTCTTCTCTTAAGGGAAAATAGAAATACATCTTAGTATAATAGAAGTGAGAATATTTTTGTATTGGTGTTGAAGTGTGTATAAACACTTACAAAATAAGCCAGGTATGTTTCTTAAAAATGGATTTATAAGGAACACCTTTTTGATATGCAACAGAGAAGTAATATCTGACATACAGGAAAGAACATGGGCTTTGGAGCTAAAAACAGGTTTGAGTTTGAATCCCAGGTCTGCCAATTGTTGTGTTAGCTTGAGCATGTTAAGAGCCTCTTGTAGCTCAAGTTTTCCCATTGATAAAATGGGAATGATGATCCTTTGTAAGGTGGTTATGAGGATTAAATAAATCCATACGTATCAGATACAGTGCAGTTCCTTACATAGAAGGAATACCTAATAGTAGTTGAAATTATTAGAGTGTTTGGGTTAATGTTCTTTCTTTTTTGTTTTTGTTTTTTTCCAAATAAATGCAATTTCCATCAGAATGTTTTGTTTTAAAAATATCAAAATCATAACATCCTGCATAATATCATCCCAGACTACTTCATTTTTAGAATTTCTGTAAATTGTTGGTGTTCATTTGATGTGTTTTTTCAGAAAGTTCTTAACAGTACTAAGTGTCAAAACACACATACACATATGTAAAAAGGTAGTTTTCAAAAAATAAGATCCAGAAATAAAGATGTCAAAATCCTTTACACCTGCTCAACTTCAAGCCCTCAAAATTATTTGTTCCAGTATATATTCTCTCTCTTTGTATACATGGCTAAAATTTATATATAAAGGACTGATAAAGTTCTTTGTTGATTTTTATAGAGCCGTATCCTCAGATTCAATTAATGAAATAAGGGCTATATAGTACTCCAGCATGAATGTACTATAAAATTTAACCAGTTTTCTGTTGTTGAATATTTATTTTCTTCCTGAGTTTTATTATGTGATAAAAAAAAAAAAAAACGTTATTCATAAAGTTTATGTATCCCTGCTTGTCTTCCTGTGATAAATTTCTACAAGTAACATTGCTGGGTTGAAGGACATAAACATTTTAGGATTTTGGATACACATTTCCAGACTGACTCCTGGAAAGGGACCAGCATGCAGTTTTCAATAATGTATGAGAGTCCTTTTGGCCAACCTTCCACAAATATTTGATGGGTAGAGTTAATATACGTTTTTAACTTTTTAGAGAATCTTTGATTTAAAAATGATCAATGAGAAAATATTTTAATATGTATTTTTGATAATATAATTTTTTATGTATTTTACAGCTACACCATTGTATTTATCTATTATGCCTTCTGCTTGGTATTAATGATGCTGCTTCGACCTCTCCTGGTAAAGAAGATCGCCTGTGGGTTAGGGAAGTCTGATCGATTTAAAAGTATTTATGCTGCACTTTACTTCTTCCCAATTTTAACCGTGCTTCAGGCAGTCGGAGGAGGCCTTTTATGTAAGTTTTGTGGGAAAATAGCTAATGTAATTGTTATATGTGATGAACAATATTTTTGCTGAGTATAATTTTGGAGCTTTTTCTGTAAAGTTTTCTTTTCATGCTTGAAAATAAACCATAGTATTTATTTCTGCTAAAACATAATAAGCCTTATTTTTAAAAATCATGGATTTTTTTGGAATGAAATAGAGATTCTCAAGAAATCAGTGGCAGCTAATTAAAACTGATTTCTATTTAAAGAACACTTTGTATTTGAAGCTTATAAGCTAAAGAGGAAGATTTTTAAGATCTAAGTATAAATTAGAAAACAAAAACTGGTTTTTGCAAATAATATATGGAAGTTGTTCCTGGCAACGTATACTATATATCATTGTAAGGTCTTGGATTTCCGAGTTTCTTTATGGACGCCTTTTAGATAAAGTAAAAGACTCTTTAGTATATATATTTTTTATTTTATTATTATTATTTTTTATCCTCACGGAGGACATACTTATTGATTTTAGAGAGAGGGGAAGGGAGGGACAGAGAGGGAGAGAAAGAGAAACATCGATGCGAGAGAGAAACATCAATCAGTTGCCTCCCATAGATGCCCCACCGGGGACCAAACCTGCAACCTAGGCATGTGTCCTGACCAGGGCTCAAACCTGCAATCTTTTGGTTTGCTGGACAGTGCTCCAGCCAACTGAGCCAAACTGGCCAGAGTGATTCTTTATATTAATATAACCATTCATGTGTGTCTTCAGCAAGCAGTTAGACCAAATTGTTATGCAAAAGAAGAAGAAAGCTATAAATAGCTGAGAGAAGATAGTGTGACATGGGCCGTTGTTGCAGGATGTTAGATGCCATCTTTTATATGGAACCTACCAGGGTACGGAGGGCAAGCCTTCTGTCCTAAAGGAACTAGGCAAGACTGGGCATCAGTATGCAAGTCAGGTAGCTTGATAATGAATTCAGTTCAAGACTAAGGTGGTGGTTTGAGAGAAAGGCCAAGGGAAATTGGAGACTAGTCAGGGGCCTATGTTCCCTCATATTCTGGTTCACAGATGTATCATTTTTAGTTGGCCTGCATGGTATTTGAAAATCTGTAGTTCCTTCTAGCTCCTCCCATTCCCTGTTTTCTTAGATTTGGCCCACTTCAACGATTTTCCTGTCTGGCTAGTCTCTGCAGGTATTTGAGGTTGCTAGTCTTGCTCTAGGGACTAGAGACCTACTCTTAAAAGGATTTTAGGCAGAAGTGAGGCAAGACTAGGGTTGCATTTTAGAAAGATACATTGGTGGCAGCAGGGGAAAAGAACCTGAGGGATCAGTTAAGAGATTATCAGCCAAGTCTGTCTGACCTAAGGCAGAAACACACTAGGAATCAAAAGCTACTTGGAAGATAGAGTTAACTAAAATAGGTAAGATTAAATACTGGGGTTGAGTGAATGGGATACAATAAAGTAGCTTTCTGACTTAGTAACTGGTGAATGGATAATCGGAAATTAGAAGAAGCAAATGGGTTGGTGAAAAGTGGATTCAGTTTTAGCTATGCATTCTAGATCAAATGGACTTAGTTGATATATATGGAACTTTTCACCCCAAAGAAGCAAAATATACATTCTTTTCGAGTACATATGGAACATTTTCAAAGACAGATCACATGGTAGGATACAAAACAAACCTGAACAAATTCAAGAAGATTGAAATTATATCAGGCATCTTTTCAGATCACAATGGCTTGAAACTGGAAATCAGCCTCAAGGAAAAAACTCAAAAGACATTCGAACTCATGGAGAATGAATAATATGCTATTTAATAATGAATGGGTTAACAGTGACATCATGGAAGAAATCAAGAAGTTTCTGGAAACTTAGATAATGAACAGCCCAAAACCTATGGGACACAGCGAAAGCAGTCCTGAAAGTTCATAGCAATACAAGCCTACCTGAAAAGGATAGAAGAATCTCAAATAGAAAATTAATTCCACAGTTACAAGAACTAGAGGAACAACCACAAACAAAGACCAGAGCGAGTAGAAGGAAGGAAATCACTAAGATCAAAGCAAAATTAAATGACATAGAGACTAAACAAACAATTCAAAAGATCAGTAAAACAAGGAGCTGGTTCTTTGAAAAGATAAACAGAATCGACAAGTCTTTAGGCCAGGCTCATCAAGAAAAAGAGAGGATCCAAATAAAATCAGAAACAAAAGAGGAGAAATCACAACCAATACCACAGAAATACAAAGGATTGTAAGAAATTACTACAAACAACTTTATGGCAATAAATTTGACAACCTAGATGAAATGAACAAATTTCTGGAAACATATAATCTTCCAAAACAATCAAGAAGCAGCAGAAAGCCTGACTAGACTGATAACAACTAATGAAATTGAAGCAGTAATCAAAAAACTCCCAGCACACAAAAGCTCTGGATCTGATGGCTTCACAGGTGAATTTTACAAAACATTTAGGGAAGAACTAATGCCTGTCCTTCTCAAACTATTCCAGAAAATCCAAGAAGAGGGAAGACTCCCAAACTCTTTCTATGAAGCAAATATTACCTTAATTCCAAAACCAGGACAAGACACAACAAAGAAAATTACAGGCCAAAATCGCTGATGAACATAGATGCTGAAATCCTCAACAAAATATTGGCAAACCAGATCCAGCAACACATTAAAAAGATCATACACCATGATCAAGTGGGATTCATCTCAGAGATGCAAGGATGGTTTAATATTTGCCAATCAGTAAACATAATATACCACATAAACAAAATGAAAGACAAAAACCACATGATCGTATCAATAGATGCTGAAAAAGCATTTGATAAAGCAAAATACTCATTTATGATGAAAACACTCAGCAAAATGGGAATAGAGGGAGCATACCTCAACATGAAAAAGGCCATATGTGAGAAACCTGAAGCCAACATCATACTCAGTGTAAAAAAACTGAAAGCCTTCCCCCTGAGATCAGGAACAAGACAAGGATGTCCACTCTCTCCACTCCTATTCAACATAGTGCTGGAAGTTCTAACTACAGTAATCAGACAAGAAAAAGAAATAAAAGGCACCCAGATTGCAAAAGAGGAAATAAAACTCATTATTTGCAGATGCTATGATAGTGTATGTAGAAAACCCTATAGACTCCATGAAAAAACTACTCAACCTAATAAGTGAATTTGGCAAAATAGCAGGGTACGAAGTCAGTATTGAGAAATTGAAGGCATTTCTGTACATCAATAATAAAATATCATAAATAGAAACTAGAAAAAAAATCCCATTTACTATATCAACAAGAAAAATGAAGTACCTAGGAATAAACTTAACCAAGGAGGTTAACAGACCTGTACTTGGAAAACTACATAACACTGAAGAAAGAAATTAAGTAAGGTACAAATAAATGGAAGCATATACCATGTTCATGGATGGGAAGATTCAACATCGTTAAAATGTCCATACTACCCAAAGCAATTTATAGATTCAACGCAATCCCTATCAAATTACCAGTGACATATTACACAGACCTAGAACAAATACTTCAAAAATTTGTATGGAACCAAGAGACCCCGAATAGCCACAGCAATCTTGAGGAAGAAGAACATAGTAGGAGGAATCACAATACCTGATGTCAAATTATACTACAGAGCCACTGTAATCAAAACAGTCTGGTCCTGGCATAAGAACAGATATATAGGTCAAGGGAACAGAATAAATAACACATAAATAAACCCATGTCTATATGGTCAACTAATATTTGACAAAGGGAGAAGGAACATCAAATGGAGTGAAAAGAGCCTCTTCAACAAATGGTGCCGGGAGAACTGGGTAGGGACATGCAAAAAAATGAAACTAGATCACTGGCTTACACCATACACCAGAATAAACTCAAGATGGATCAAAGACTTAAGTGTAAGCCGTGACACCATAAAAGTCCTAGAGGAAAACATAGGCAGGAAAATTTCAGATACCTCAAGTAGCAATATTTTCGCTGATATATCTCCTAAGGCAAGAGAAATAAAGGAAAGAATAAACAAATGGGACTACATCAACTAAAGAGTTTCTGCTTAGCAAAAGAAAACATCAGCAAGATGAAAAGGGAACCAACCATATGGGAAAGCATACTTGCCAATGATACTTCAGACAAGGGATTGATCCCTAAAATAGATAAAGAACTTACATGACTCAACACCAAGAAGACAGCCCAATTAAAAAATAGACAAAGGACCCAAACACATACTTCTCCAAAGAGGACATACAGAGTGTCCATAGGCATGTGAAAGAATGCTCAACATCACTAGCCATCAGAGATGCAAATAAAACCACAATGAGATAGCACTTCACACCAGTCAGAATGGCCATCATCAAGTGCTGGCGAGGATGTGGAGAAAAGGGAACCCTAGCGCACTGTTGGTGGGAATGCAAACAGGTGCAGCCACTGTGGAAAACAGTATGGAATTACCTCAAAAAACTGAAAATGGAACTGCCTTTTGACCCAGCAATTCCATTGTTAGGATTATACCTGAAGAATCTTGAAACACCAATTCAAAAATACGTATGCACCCTATGTTCATAGTAGCGTTATTTACAATAGCCAAGTGCTAGAAACAGCCTAAGTACCCATCTGTAGATGAGTGGATCAAAACTGGTACATTTACACAATGGAATACTGTGCAACAGAAAGAAAGAACTCCTACCTTTGGCGACAACATGGATGGAATTATAATTATGCTTAGCGAATAAGCCAGGCAACGAAAAACAAAAACCATATGATATCACCTAATACAGGAAACTAATGAACAACACAAACAGAAGAGCAAAATTGAACCAGAGGTATGTAAACAAGGAGCAGACTGACAGTTACCAGGAGGGAGGGGAGAAGGGGAGAAGGGGGAGGAGGGGCGTAAGAAGGGGAAGGAACTCGTCGTTGTCGGCGGCGGCAGCCGTCTGTCTCGAGAGACGATGGTGTAGCTTCTTAAGAGTATCTGCACCGCCGAGAATGGCTGTGCAGTCCGACTCGGGAGTGACACGGTATCTGTCCCCTCCCGTGTTGAATCGACATCTTGCGATGACGCTGGAGTGTCCTCTCCAGTGAAGCTGAAGCTACAGAGCCTGGGCAGGGTGATATGGAGGGTCTGCTGTTGCCCATGCAGCAGACCCCCCCTCTCTTCGCAGCTGAAGGGTCCAAGGGAAAGATGGAGTCAATACAGCTTGGCTTCAGGTGCGCCGCAGGAATTGCCGGTGTTGACTACAACGTCAAACCGCCTTAGGGACTCCGGCTCCGGATTTTCTGTCGGGGTTTACTCCCTTAGCCTTTCCCCTAAAGAGGTATGCCGCAAGGCAGCGGAGGTTTTTTGGGGTCAGAGTTTTCCTTCTCTGATGTGCCCTGACTGGAAGATCAAACCAGCGACACTTAGCTCGCAGGCCGACGCTCAATCCACTGAGCCAAACCAGCCAGGGTCAGGGAAGGGACTAGTCAAGGTATAAATGACCCATGGACAAGGACAGCAGGGTGGGGACTGACTGGGGGAAGGGGTGGGCTGGGGTGGAGAGCAATGGGGGGAAAAGTGGGACAACTGTAATAGAAAAACAAATTTTTTTTTAAAGTACAGGTTATTTATACTAGCCTGGTGCTTGGGAGAGCAGTTTGGACTGGAAAGATTTAAGAATTGTCAGCTTTCAAATTCCTGTGCCCTAAATTTCAGGTGATGCTATTATATGGAACCTATTGGTGAAGAAATGGAGGAAAGGAAAACGGTTGTGAAGTCAGGGAGCGGTTTGGAAAGTTAATCCAAGGAGGCTGCCAGACATCATTATTTCCTTTGTTAAAGCTGCCTATCTGGAAAAAAATGCCTTTTTCCCCACACTGAATGCCTTTAGGTCATTTTGTTAACAAGTCTCTAGCACACAACATACACGTAGAAAGGATCAAGGAGTTATTGTTCATTTGCACGAAGTATAAACCTATGCAGTCTGCTGAAATTAGTCACAGAGGGCATCGTACCAACTCATAATTTTATGATGTTAAAAAAAAAGAAAATAGGTAATTTTTGGTTGGTAGGAGTGTGTTAGTTCAGGCTGCTGTACCAGAATACAGCAGTCCCTCTCTATATCGCGGTTCACTTATCGCGACCTCACTGTATCGCGGGACTTTTAAAAATATATTTAATTATTTAGCATGGATTTTTCGCTATATCGTGGGATTTTGCGGTACTGTACACGTATGTTGTTAAAGTTACGTAGGTTTAAGGGTGTAGAATATGTTTAAGAACATTAGTGTTAATGAAAGTGTGGAAAAGGTTAATAAGGGAATGGGAAAGGTTGATAAGGGACTGGGAACGGTTTATAACTGTGTGGGAAGGGTTTATAAAGCCTTAAAATTTATATAAATACTAAAATAAATGTAAGGTTCCCACTTCATGGATTTCTGTGTATCACAGGGGGTTCTAGAACGTAATGCCCGCCATAAGTGAGCGAGTACTGTACTTTATACTGGGTGGCTTGTAAACAACAGACATTTTTTCTCACAGTTCTGGAGAATGGGAAGTCCAAGAGCAGGACACCGGCAGATTCGGTGTGTGGTGGGGGTTCATTGTGTCTCCTGTAGCAGAAGGAAGGAGAGCAGTCTGGGGCCTCTTATGCAAGGACGCTAATTCCATTCATGGGGCTCCAGCCTCAGGACCTAATCACCTCCGGCATCATCACATTGGGTGTTAGATTTCAGCAGAAGAATTTGCAGGGCACAGATCTTTCAGTCAGTAACAAAGGAACATAAAAATCTGAGCCAAGAACAACAAGAGGCTTCTGGTAGTTTAAGATACTAGGGTGTAGGGAGAGAGACACTGGGAGTTAGTAGGAATATGTCAGTGACAAACTTACCTCCTTGGAAGTATTACTGAAGCCTGATTTTAAGTGTGATCTGCATCCCAATCACCAGGGGAGCTAAAATTCATTTTTCCAGGCCCAGCCATCAGATTAGGGTCAAAATCTCTTAATTGTTTTTAGATCCTAAAGAAAAACCACACTAAATCCTGCCAGGAGCCCAGGACCTGCTCCCCATGGGTTTGAGGTTTGGGCCTTCCTCTTCCTCCTTAGGCTTTTCACTACCAGGTCTTACATTTGTATTATTAGTAACATTTTCTGGCTAATGTGATTTTTTTTTTTTTCTTTTAATGGCTGGTTGAGGACCTAATCACTGGCTATGAAATAAAAGATTCTAAATTTCTAGGAAGCCATTCAGTTATTTAGTTGGAATCAGGCCTTTATAGATACTTCAGAGTTTCTGACTTCTGCATCCTGAATTAACACTTGAAATTGTTCCAAATGGGTTTCACTGCAATATAGAATGATTGGTGTCATGAACTGAATTGTTTCAAAATAATTATGTGAAAAATAATTCAAGGTATTTTTTCTCAATTTGTCCCTTTGTTTTAGTGTGCTACATATTTAAAACATTTAAGAGAAAGGTGGTATTTTGTAAGAAAAACATTTTGCTTACAGTATTATTACTGTACTGAATTTGAAATAGTCTCCCCTTAGCCACGATTTCACTTTCTGTGATTTCAGTGACCTGCAGTGAACAGTGGTCCAAAAATATTAAGTGGAAAGTTCCAGAAATAAACAATTCCTCAGTTTTAAATTGCACGCCATTCTGAGTGCATGATGAAATCCTGTGCGGTCCAGCTCCGTCCCAACCCTGATGTGAATCATCCCTCTGTCCAGAGTATCCATGCTATATACATGCTTCCACAACAGCCGTGGTGTTGGTGATTGGGACAGACACCACGTGGCCTGTGGAGCCAAAAACCTTTACCATCTGGCCCTTTACAGAAGACATTTGCTGACCCTGCCTTGGGGCAGAGGCTTAAGTCTCTCACTGGACTGGGTGAAAATTTTCCAATTATGGGGACAATTAACACTGTTTGAATTTTTTTGTTTATTGAGGAAATTTGCTTCATTTTCAACATAATGCCAATGTTTGTTTTTCAGATTATGCCTTCCCGTACATTATATTAGTGTTGTCTTTGGTCACGCTAGCTGTGTACATGTCGGCCTCTGAAATAGAGGTAGGAAACATTTTTTTCCTTTGTTAAGAGATTTTTTTCTATGGACTTGACAATTGAATAGGAAAATAATACATATGATATGCCATAGTACAACTGATTGTTTTAGTAATCTTTGGCTAATTGATGCCACTAAGTAGCTTTTAGCTCATTGGTTATGTTTATGAAAGATTGTGTACTGAAGTATATTTGCTTGGAAAGTAGTCAGGCTCATCTGTTTAGCATGTTGGAGAAAAAAATCATTTCAATAATTAACCTGCAGAAAATACTTAATCATGAAATGTTCAAATTTACATCATTTTGATGGAAACATGAAAATGCGGTATAGTATATAGAACTAATTTTACACTATTTTACAGTGGCATCACTGTCATCAGTAATTATATTATACATTCTCCATGCCTCTATATTTTGTCCCCAGTTTTATTTTTTTGATTATGGATGTTTACTTTGGTCCTCTAATGTCTGTAATATTTTGGTGATTTGGAAATAACATTAATAATAACATTAGTTCTGATACTGCTTTTGTTTTGAGATACCCATTTTGTGCCTCTAACTTTATTATTTCAGTGGAAGATCAGTGTTAGTAAGGACTCTTTTATTTTGAGGTTAAATTCTAAAGGAATAGAAGTGTCAAATGACTTAGTACTATTCCACCCTGTACTTGCTAACCTACTACTTATGCACTCTCTTTACCTGCCTATTACACTTGATAAGAGAATGCTTTCTCATAATTCTTAACTTAAAAAAAGCTCAACCCAGAAAAGGTAAGTTAACTATTTTGGAATGATAGCTGTTGATGCATCTCTTTCTGTTAAACTAGTGAAAAAGTGAGAGGGAATGACTTCTAGAATAATCTAGCAGAGGAACAAGAGACATTTTGATGGTGATTATTCAGATGTCCCCATTTATATATTATCCCCATTTCTCTTTTGTAATCTTTAATCAATATTGCAGTATGTATAAAGAAGATAAGCAAATTAGTTTGGGCACTTTTTTCAACTTGAGAAATATTTGAGGATGAAATGATTGAATATTTGAATAAAATGAAGTTTTTAAATTTTTGTGTTACCCATAACTACTGTGGATAGTAGTTATGTTAGCTTGAAACTTACTTGTTTCTCTGCTCCTGGGACTCTGTCCTATATGAATGTTTATGTACTTCAATTAGCACTCTATCCATAAATCAGAAATAGAGACCTGAATCAGGAAAAGACATTCTAGCTGTAGGTGAGTTGATGAGCCATTTAGTAAAAGAAAGTAATGTAATATTGCAGATTACACTTCAGTATGTTTATTAGCACATTTAGCTATTACTTTTATTGTAATTTGGTCCTTCCAATTTGCATATTATAGAGCTATATTCGAGATTAAAAGGAAATCAGAGTAGTCACATGTCATTTCCATTCCGTCTAACTATCCACGCAGCAGACTCCAGGAATGCTGGAGGTGAAGGACTTTGGTGTGTGGACCTCCTGTTTTCTCACCTCTAGACTCAGCTGCAATGGATCAGGGCAGGGAGGGGGCGCATCATAGGGAGTTCTCCTTCTGGTTTATTCTTTCTGAAGAAACCATAGTGTTTCCAGCGCCAAATGGTGCTGTACAGGAGAACGGGAGGCAGGGGCTCCTATCCTGGTGCTCCCTCCGCCTACCTGTGTGACTGCAGGAAACCTCATTTCCTCACCTGTGAAGCGTAGTGGCTAGTGTGAGTGCTTTCTTAGATCCCTTTTTAGCTCCAGCATTCTGTGATTCTGAGGTTATGATTTTTAACTAATACACTTAATTAAAATATAATAAATGATCTAGATGATTCAGTCCAATAATCTGTTTCTCTTTCTTTCTTTTATAAAACTATATAGAACTGCTATGATCTTATGGTCAGGAAGAAAAGACTCATTGTTCTCTTCAGCCATTGGTTACTTCATGCTTATGGAATAATCTCCATTTCCAGAGTGGATAAACTCGAACAAGATTTACCCCTTTTGGCTTTGGTACCCACACCAGCCCTTTTCTACTTGTTCACAGCAAAATTTACTGAACCTTCACGGATACTCTCAGAAGGAGCTAATGGACACTGAATATAAAGTGCTAAAAAACCCTTAAGAAGTATTTGTAATAAAAAAGGACAAATAAAACTATGTATTAATACTCTTCTGTCATACATGAGGATAAGATTGTCAGTATATCCTAATGTTTTTGGTTGTTTCGTTTGGTCTTGTTTTTGACTTGAGACTATAGTTAGACTTGGAAAATGCAAAATACTGTAATACTCTTAACATAGTAAAATACACTAGTACTTAAACTTATGACACTAGAAGCCTTTTAGGAAGCACTTTCCTTGCAACAATTTAGTTATTCTTTAGAGCAAAATCATGTTTCCGTGTACCTAGCAGTATGTTGTTTCTGTTTTTATTAAAAACTTTAACAAGTATAATCCGAAATCCTTAGTTTTGCCACAATTGTGCATGCCTGTTGTGTTTCAACTTGTTTTTCAAGTGTAATGAATTATAAAAACACATACCTGTGGGGTCTGATAGCAAACATGGAAATAAAGTATGTTGCTTTTGTTATCTATTTATTTTGACCAATACAGTATTTTGATCTACTGCAAAAATAGACCACAATTTATATAATAGGTTTTCTGTTTACAAGTAGTTTGGTTGAAGATATCTTCAGGTTATTCCTTTTCCTATAAAGAAGAACAGTAAAGAAAAGCTTAACTACAAAAATTCTCCAATGTTCTGACATTTGTATTTGACACAGTAATTGTGGAAATTCAAAATATTAGATAGTGAGATTAATGTCTTTTCCCCAAATGAATAAACACATGCACTCACATACTCCCTCTTAAATACCATTTTTTAAGGATACATACACATGCTATATTGTTTGATCCTGAGACACTTTTTTTTCACATTGTGATATCTCTGAATTTTACAATCAGTGGCTTCTGAGGTTTAACGAAGTATAGAACATATACAGCATATAGACTTCCTGTGGTGGTGGTTGATAAGTATGCTGCTTTTCAGTTTTTATAGTTGCAACCGTGGAAGCAGAAATAAGATTTTTAGTGCCTAACCTGATAATCTGACCATGTTTGCTCTTTTGTATTGTTGAGGAGGTTATTTATACTGATTCTGCTATTGGTGGGGTTACACAAATTCGTTAAATCTCAAACTTTAAGACTTCCATTGACAGTTGCAAACTGTGGAAAAAGTGTACTCACTTTTTCTGTAGTTTTCATTATGCCTTTTGAATTCACAGCAGTTGTATCCTTGAAATTATTTTGTTAATGTATTTTTCACAGTACATCTAGCCATTGGGAAAGAGGCTTTTTTGATGTGTCTTTCTTTGTTCTTCTTTTCTGTAGGAATAAAAATAAAATGAAAAATTCTGTATATATGTCTTATACAGGTTTGGGTGGTTATTAATAGTGTTCATTAAAATCCTAAGTTGCCCACAGATCCCTGAACTGGACAGTGTACATTCGAAATGGGAGGCCTGCCTGGTGGGCCATGTATCCAATTACCAGGACTATTTTTGTCCCGCTACATTTGGAGACATTTTTAAGTGATGTCCTATTCTAGGAGAAAAATGTGTGTGCAGAAGGAGAAATCATACAAGTAATTATGATTACAAGTCCTCAAATGCAAAGAATTTCAGGAATACTTAATACATACCTGCATTTTTCATTTGCATTCTCAAGAACAAGATGAATAATTCATAGCAACTGTGGTTGCTAATATTACTAAATAACTTGTTTAAGTGTAGTTATTAAAAATAGACAAAAACTACCCTTGTCCTGGCTCAACTTTGTTTTCACTTAGGTCCTTGTAGCATATTACAGTTCTCACTGCTATAGTAATTATTTTGCTAACCCATGCTGGATAGGTAATTTAAGTCAAAATATTTTCTTCGTTAATTTGGATCAATTGATCAATTTAAGTTACATTGTTACATATTTGTCTAAAGCCATTAGTTTGCAAGACGACTGTACATTGAAGCCAGCTGGAGAGATTTCTAAAGAGGTGCGTGGGTCATGCTGAATTGGTCTGGGGTGTAGGCCAAAAAGAAGGATTTTTAAAACCTTCAGGTGATTCTAATGTTTGCGAACTCTTCCTAATTAAGATCTTAATTTTCCCAAGAGACTTTCACAATTTTCTTAGTGAAATTTTGATTCTGCTTGATTATAACTGTTCTTTTCCAGAATGAAATGCTCAAAATACAGATAATTGTATCAAGTCCTTTTTCATCACAATAATAAAAAGTAACAGTTTATGAATTATTTCATCTTTTAAAATACCTCGGCCTGAAAAGTCTCTGGAGAGCAGATACCAAGTTAAGATATTTGGTTAGTACACAAATTGTTTATCTGCAACCTAAATTATAGTAAATGGTATATAGTGTATAGTATAAATTTAAGGGCTTTTGTAATTTTAAAATAATTCTTTTTAATATTTAATACTTTCAAAAAAAACTACTAGTTACTCTTGTTTAGGTATACACTAAGAATTAACTTACCTCTTGTTTATGAGGAAGAATATTAAGGCAAAAAGGGAGGCTCTCAGTTTTCAGGATGAAGTTTGGCACTTCATGTTCGGACTAGCTAATCCCACTCTTGCCAATTGGTCCCCCCCCAGGAGATTTACATTCAGCCAAGCTGTTGCAGTTCTTGGCCAGGTTATGGGGGCTGCTCCTTTGGGAAGACATGCCTGTGTATTCCCAGCACCCAAAAGGACAGAGATGTCCCTCTTTACCCTCCCCCAGAGCCACTCATTTAGAAGGAGTCCACTGGATTCTAATCACCTCTTGTCTCATTCTCACAGTATGTGCACTTTGAAGATTAGAGACTGTGTGTCATTCAACTTTAAGGGCAGCATTTGCTCTAGAGTCAGATTCAAAGGTGCTTAATATGTTAATGAAACTGGCGCAGTGTTTCTGAAGAAGAGGGTTAGGACCTGCAGGGCTGCAGTAACATAGTGTTTCCAGAAGGGGGCAGGGCAGAGCTGTTGAGCTGGAAGAGATCAAGGGCTTCTCCAGAAGTCCATCTGTGAGAGAAGCCATTCATGGAGAACGTTCAAAAGCTAGGACATTACAGGTGGCTCGGAGATGGCCAAGTCATTCAAGAGGTCAAGGCTGAGGTGTAAGGAAGGCGGGAGATTCCAGGGGTCCGATGAGAGCCTAATAAAGGTTTAATGCTATATTATTGCTGTTATCATTTATATTTTACAACCAGGGAAACAGGAGCAGAGGTTAAATAACACGTGAGCAGGAAAGCATGAGATTTGAGCCCACTTGGTGCCAGTGCTCCAGGAGCAGAAATAAGCAGAGCTCGGGAAGCAGAAATTTGCTTTCAGGTCCCAGCTCCATTTCTAGTTCTTCAGAGACCTCTTCCGATTCCTTAACTGGGCCAAATCTCCCTTTTAGATCCTTAACTTCTATGCCCACCTTCAGAACACTCATGACACTGACATTTTACACACACTTGCATAATACCTGATTCTCCGACTATACAGGGGTGGATAGACTACACCTGAGGTGTAATTCTGCTACCAGGGCACAGCTGAGTAGTTGCTACAGAGACCTTGAAGGGCTGCTAAAAGCCAAAAATACGGTCTGGCGCTTTAACGTTTGCCAACGTCTGAACCTGGCTGTCATTTCCATTTGGGCAGGGACTAGATCTGTTTACATTCACTATTGTAACCCTACAGCCTGATATAATACTTGGTACAGAATAGGCATTCAATAAATACTTGTTGAATGCAGTTTAGAGTTAATAGTGAAACATGGGTGGAACCTAAAAACAGGACCAACCAGAGAAAGGCAAATATGCCCACTAATGGGCCAGATCTCACAGGATTTTCTGCTTCCAGTCAGCCTGCCGCCAGCTTCCCCAGGTCACCGGCCCCCATCAGTGCACACCCGAAGCCTTCCCTTTTGGTTCCATAACAAACCCTTCTCATTGCCCTGTCTGCCTCTGAATCTCAGCCAGTTGCAAGCGATGATGACTGACTGCCTTGCTATCCCACACCTAATGCCTCTGCTTGTTCTCTTTTGGGTGGACTTCCTTTATTTCCACACACTGCAATTCTCCATTTTCCAAAGGTTATCAAGAAGACAGTTCTCAAAATACATGAAAAGGAGAATGTGATATCAGTTGTTCAGTGGGCTTGGCTCTTCAATAAAGTCTAAGTTTGCTCCAGGACAAAGAGTCCATCAGGCTTCAGACAAAATGGAAGACTCGCTCATGTGAAAACAGTGCAATTGACACTGAGAGATGAGTTAGCTCTTAAAATTCTCCGCATCTACGGTTGCTGGGGGTGGCCTGGCCTTGCAAAGAAAATGCAAAGTGAAGCAAGGCCCACCAGGGCCCATTACGTATTATACGTAGTATCACCAGGCACCGGCAGAAACATCAAAATCGCTTTTTGGCTGACAAGAGGGAGCTTACCCACAAAATTCTACATTGGCTTCAAAAACATTATTTCTTCTGCCAGTCATACCCTCAGAACATGGTTTATTTTATTTTACTTTTTACCAAACATTGAAATGTTTTTAATTCTATCACCTTTTCTCACTTTTATTATATTTCAGTTTACTTTCTTCAACCCACCTTTATAATGACTTACCTAATGATGACATTCTTTAAAATGAAGCCTTAATAACCTCTAATAAACTGACATTTTTCTCTTTCAACACCCCTTCCCCCTGCACTCTATGTTCCTGCCTTCTCCCTAGCCTTCTCTACCTCCGCCATCCCCCACCTTACTGAGGGATTCCACCCCTGGGATGCTGGGCTGTACCTGTGCAAGGGCTCACCTCCATTTCCCACTGCTGCCCTAGTCTGGACAGAGCTCTAATGAGACATTATGATGGGAATTAAGGATGAGCTTGCTATTCCTCTGGAGAGACCTGGCTGCTGGCACAGGAGGCATCCAGTCCTGTTGTATAGGTTGTATTAACATCTCAGAAGCCCCAGGAGGTAACACTGGGTTTTCAGAGAAGGCAATACTTACTGTTTTCAATGCTAACCTTACTCCGGGAAGAAAAGGTAAAATGATGTTCAATATCTTTTGTTTAAGAAAACAGGGAAATGTGTAAGAGAGTTTAAAAAGACTGCTTTGGAAAGTGTTTAAAATAAGAGTTTTAAAAAATCAGAAGTTGAGATTCAGTTATTTAGAAAACACACTTAGGTAGAAGGGAGATTTGTCCAACACCATTACACCCCCACGCTCGACCCCACAAATGAGAATCAGTGTGCACTTGAACATTTGTGACACGATTAGGGATCGTTTACTGGAGACAGCTAAGTTATTTAGTAGACACTCTTATTTGGGGGTGTGGGGTGGTGGCTTTTTTGATGTCACCAGCTATAGTAAAAGAACAGGACGTTCTTTGTTACCCAAAGTTCTTGAGATGTTACTTACCAGGCAAGTCCACAATGGATATCAAACGCAACTCCTCAAGATTCCCTTGTAACCAAATACTGATATGCTCAATTTTTTCATCTCTTTCACGCAGCTTGTCTATTAGATTTTTTATTTCTTGCAAGGTCTCTACACTATCGCGTACAAATCCCTTTTTTAAAAAAAAGCATTTTGGGGTGTGTAAATACAAACTGCAATAAAATAAACATTCTGTCCAGTGAATGTGTATATACAACAAATTCACAAAGTTCTGTAAAAGAGCTTAGAAAACTGGATTAGTAAATGAAATTTAATAAATTGTTCACTGAACTAAAAATTTGTTTTCAATGATTAATTTTTTTAATGAGCTCTAATTGACATGCGGCACTTACATTGGTTTCAGGTGTACAACATAATTTGATATGTGTATGTACTGTGAGTGATTACCACAATAAATCTAGTTAACATTGCCACCACACATACAGAACTTTTTCTTGCGATGAAGACTTTAACGATCTATCTCAAGAACTTTCAAATATATACAATACATTCTTATTAACTATAGTCACCATGTTGAACGTTATATCCCCCTGATTTATTTTACAACGAAGTGTGTACCGTTTGACCCTTCCCTCCATTTCACCTCTCACACCTCCCCCACCCCCATCCCAACCACAAGTCTCTTGTTTGTATCTGTGCATGAACTCAAATTTTTAACTGCTCAACCTCAGAGCAGCACAAAATTGCAGAGGAGATTTAGCGTGACTTAAAGTTTAAGAGAGAGGAATTTGGAATTGGGCTGGATCTGAGTTTTAAATCCTGTAAGTTCACTAACTGGTCTCAGGCAAATTACTTAAGATCTCAGAGCTTCAGTAGCTTCACCTGAAAAGGCAATACTAACATTTCCCTTATCCAGTGTTTTAAGGATTAAACAAGGATCATGTTACATGTTCCATACTTCGGAAGTGGCAGAGCCAGGATTTAAACAGAAACCCACATGCCCCTAAAGGGGGTGGCATGGGCATGTTGCATGGCTGGTAAAACTCAGGGTGGATGGAGAGCAGCACTGATGACTGTCCTAAAACCACATGTTCAAACTGAGCTGGTAAAAAAAAAAAAAAAAAAATGACATGCCTACTTTAATTGATGTGGTATAGTGGGAAGACAGTTTCTAAAAGGATTAAAATTGCTTAGTGACATTTGGCCTAAAGGACACATTTAGGATGTGATGGTCACACTAGCTCTGTGACTCCCCAGTAATCCCAACCTCCTACTTTATGAGTACACATGCACACACACATTTGTTAGGTAGGTAAATATTCTTATAAATATAACACAGGGGAACAATATTTAACATAATTCCTGTTGAATTTGATTTTTCAGCTGTTTTAGACTTAAATAGACATGCTGATTTCAAAACGGCAGTTAATTTTCTTCTATCACGTCAAGTTTTTTCTCTACAGTTTATTTATTGCAACCACTCTAGGCTGGATCAAGCCTGGATCAAGGGAAGCACTAGTGCTCTCCTATTGGATGAGAGCAAAACTCCCTTGACTGGGGAGGGGTGGAGGATGACCTTGGAGACCAGCGACAGGTTCATACTTGTCTAGGCTGTTCAGTTACACATGAGACACTGTGGTGAGAGGTTGTGTGCTGCTCTAGAAAGTGAATCGTATTCTGAAGTGTCGTCCGAGTTCTCGTCTGCAGACAAGGAGTCAGCAGAATTTATTTTTTTAAATTTATATATGTACTTATTTTCTTTCCTTCAGATCATATCTGCCTCTGCTCTTTCTTGTTGTAACTGCCTAAACAACCCTGATTTGTTTTGTTCTATCTGTGGCAATTTCGCCATTCCCAGTCTAAGGACAAACATCAGCACATTTTGTCAGGCAAGCCTATTTTGCATATTTTAAAGTAAAGCTTGATGATCAAGATAAGTCTTGGGCCCCTCACAAGGTGTGCAAGCAGTGTGTCAAGAGTTTATGGATGTGAATGAAGGGAGCACGTGATAAATTGCCATTTGGTGTACCTGTGGTTTGGCGAGAGCCCAGAGATCATTCAAGTGACTGCTACTTTTGTATAGTGAAAACATCAGGATAAAACAAGAAAAAGAAATGTAAAACAGAGTATCCTAGTCTACCATCAGCTATACACCCAGTGTCTCATTCAACTGAAATCACAGTGCCAGTTTTCATTGAACTACCCTCTTTCGAAAAACAGGACTATGGTGAAGAACCAAGTGACAGCAATGATGACGATTTTGAAATTGAAGATGACTCAGTTCATAAGGGATTTGATCAGTATGAGTTGAATGATTTGGCACAAGATTTGAGACTATCCAAAAAGGCTTCAGAACTCCTAGCATCAAGACTGCATGAGAAAAACTTGCTTGAAAAAGGAGCGAAGGCATCCTACTTTCGATCAAGAGAAAGTGTATTTCTGTGGCACTTTCGAAGTGACAGTGGCTTTGTGTATTGCCATAACATACATGGTTTAATGGAGGAATTGGGAATTCCAAGCTATAACGCAACTGAGTGGTCACTATTCATTGATAGCTCAGAGCGGAGCTTGACGGAGCTTGAAGTGTGTCCTCTTCCACAATGGCAATTTATTTGGTGCAGTTCCAATTGACCATTCAGTTTTTTTGTGTGTGAAGGATATGAAGACATAAAGACAGTCATTGATCTGTTGCTATATCACAAGCACAATTGGATCATCTGTGTTGACCTTAAAATGGTCCGCTTCCTTCTTGGTCAGCAATATGGATACACCGAGTATCCCTGTTTTCTGTGTATGTGGGACAGCAGAGCTCGTAAGAAGCATTGGGTGGAGTCGAATTATCCTCCAAGATCTAACCTCAAACCTGGTGATCCAAACATTCTACGCGAGCCACTTGTTGAGAGAAAGAACATTATATTCCCACCTCTGCACATAAAACTGGGTCTCATGAAGCAATTTGTTAAAGCTTTGCCAACTGAAGGAGACTATTTCAAGTATCTCATTTTGGCATTTCCTAGCCTGTAGTTTGAAAAGATAAAATACCTTAATATGTATGTTTGGTAGCAGAACTTTACTACTTGTACATAATTTGACTTACAGTAACAATATATAACCTTTATATGAATAAAATAACTCTAAGTAAACAGTATATTCAGAGCATTATTTCTTTATTTTCCTTTGTATGTACAATTTGTATGATTTTTGGGACAAAGGGAGAGTATCCTGTACCTTAAAAAGTTGATGTGATAGAGAAAAACTGGCATGATTTTTGGATTCAGATGCAAAAAGTTAGTTAAAAACAAGTGTTAGACCTAACTCAACGAAAATTGTGTTCCCTAGTGTAATACTTATGGAGGTAACACAGAAAACTCACCTTGACAGTAATCTGAAATTCAGCCCACAGATCCAAATATCGTGCTAAAATAAAGATTTTCAAAATGTAGAGATTACTAAAACAATTCGAACATTTTAATAAAAGTAGTGCTATTTGCTTGTTTTTCAAACATTGTTTTTATGTAAAAATTTCTAGTTCCAAAATGACAGCAGAACTAGATTGGACTCGCCCTCCCATTGCAAACAAGCAGAAACTGGGACAGCATCAGACCTGTGAGTGAGTGGGTCTCCCCATGATTCCAGGCCCCAGCTGCTGAATTACCCCCAGATATCAAATTGCTCTAGCTGATGCTTTGTGGAGCAGACCCAGGTTGTCTTCACCAAGCTCTGACCAAAGTGGCAATTTGTGAGCAAAGTCAATGATTTGTAATATTTGTTATGCTGCAATAGATCACTGGTTCAAGATGGTTCTCAAGAGGTGATATACAAGTGGCCAGCGCACATGAAAAGATGCCAGACATCATTAGTCATCATGAAAACTGCAAATTAAAATCACAATGTAATATCATTATATACCTACTAAAATGGCCAAAATGTTAACAATTTTAAGTGTTAAGCGTGGGTGAGGATGTGGAGTACCCCATAGCTGGTGGGATGATAAATTTGTAAAACCACTTTGGCAAGCTGTTTGGCAGTTTCTTACCAAGTTAAACATACATAACCATATAACCCAGCAATTCCACTCTTTGGTATTTACCCAAAAGAAATAAAAACAAATATTCATAAAAACACTTGTAAACAAACAGTAACCCCAGACTGAAAATAATGCAAATGCCCTTCAACTGGTGAATGGATAAGTAATATATGGTTCATCCATGTAGCAGAATACAGCTGCAAAAAGGAGCAAGGCAATGGTGCGTGCAACGACATGGATGGTTCTTCAAAACAGCTGGCTGAGAGAAAAAAGCGAGGCACAAAAGTGTGCAGATTCCATCCTTCCATTTACATCCAACCCTTAGTGACAGAAAACAGATCGATGGTTTCCAAGAACTGGAGGTAGGTTAGGACACTACTCCAAAGGGACACAAGGGACATTTTTCAGGGATGAAAATGTTCTCTATCTTGTTTGGAGTGGAAGCGGCTACAGTGGAACGCACATTTATCAAAACTCATTGAACTTAAGATGTGTGCATTTTCTTGTATGCAAATCAGTACAATTTGACTTAAAATTGATTTAAACAAAACAAAAACTCTATCTGTTATAGGTAAAGATCACCGATGACATCTTACTTACAGTGATGAGCTATCAGGTGCCAAGACAGGTCACTTGAGATGTACATGAGGGCTTCTTCTTCCTGAGCATATTGCTCTGTCTTGTTCTTCAGGTATGCAATATACTGGAAATCAAAGGCAGGTAAATGCTTTATGCAGTTTGGTTACCAATAGATTAGTTATCCGTGCAGTTACTGAGCAAACATTCATTGGTTCCTCCTCTGTGCCACCAACTGTTCCGGGTACAGGGGTAACAGTGGCGAACACAGCCCCTGTCAAGACTACAGTCTAGTGAGTGAGATAGAGGGGACTACTTTCTAGCAAGCATTTCAGCACTCAAATAAACACAGCATCTGAATATAATTTTACATAAAAAGGAATTGAAAGGTAGTCTGCTTAAATGTGTCACATGTGCATGTGTGTGTGTGCATGCATACCAACACACACACAATGTACAGTGATTGTCACCGGCAGCAATGCTTCATGACTGGAGGAGCTTCACATCAGACCTCAGAAATAGGGTTTACTGAGTCAGAAGACCCACAAAATCACTCGCTCAAGTCAAATGCTTCATCGGGTTGGGTGACCGTGGTAGAAGTGGTTTGGATACTAAAGTCATGGCTTTCTGTTCTGACCACCTCAATACTCAGGAACTCTCAAGTCTCTGGAAACTCATAAAGTATGGGCTTTGGGATATAAACTTGTCACTTGTTCAATTGCAAGTAGCTACTAGAAACTACTGATACATATCTAAGCAATAGTGTCCAGTACCATAGAAGGAGATGACAGAACTGTTTTTAAGCACATGGTACAGGGTCTACTCATGCAGCCTTGACTTTGTGTTAGTCTTCACATGGCTTGTTGGCAGATAGTAGAGTAAACCAAAGTCAAGTCCAAGTCATCATTTCAGTCCCTCTTTGAATATGGGTCGCTGTTTGTAGACTTGCCTAGTTCAGCTGGCCTCCCATAACTCAAATAAATGTGTTAACACACTGTATTGTAATTATCTGTTTATATGCCATCTCCTCAGCCAGATGGTGAGCTTCCTAAGGGCTTGGGGCAGTGTCTTACTCATCCCTGTATTCACTGCACCTTCCCCAGGGTGTGGGACTCAATGGGGGCTTAGAGTGTTTATTGAATGAAGGGATATAATAGGCAAAGCAGAGAGTGGTGAGTGAATAAGATCAAGGCACAAAGTCATCCAGGGGATTAGTGGATTGGGCACTGGATCCAAGAGCGGAACTTTTAGAATGTCTTTCACATAGTCATTCATTTGCTCACTCGTTACCAAAATAACAACAAAATTTCAATTATGTTTATGAATAATATACTTTTGGCCAAGATGGAGGCCTAGACAGACATGCTGAGTCTCTCTCCACAATGAAGAAGGAACACAACTACCTCAAAACTAGAAACAACCAGAAGTTCCAGAAAATTGAGCTTCATGGAACTCCAACAAACAAGGACATAAAGAAGAAATATTTATCCAGACAGGTAGGAGAGGTGACTCCGGGGCAGAGAGGACATGGTGTAGTGGCAGCTGCAGTAGTAGCAGAAGCAGCAGGCCTGTGGAAAGCACAGTCACACATTTTTAAAAGCTGGGAGGGACACCTTGGGAGTGCTCCCAGCACCAGACCAGACTACACAACTCATGGCTCTAGCGCCAGGGGAAAATCAAGCCTCATTGCTTCTGACTGTGCAAACCAGTGGGGGTAGGGGTGGAGGAAGAAACTGCTGGTCTCTCAGTAGAGTTTGCTTGTTTAAAGGGCCCCCATGGTCCTAGAACATCTGCAGACCCACCCACTCTGGGAACCATAGCTAGAGAGGCACCAGTCTCATACAGAAGCAGGAGAAGTGCCTGGAAAAGGGGGGAGTGCTAAGCAAATGGCATTGTTTCCTCTCAAACCCCTCCCCCAAATACAGCAGCACAACGTGCTGAAATGGGTTGCCTATATTGACAAATACCTAAGGCTCCACCCCTTACAACATAATAGGTGCAACAGCTCTACCTAAGACACAGAGGCAAACAAACACAGGAGCCTGTCAAGATGAGGAGATAGAGAAGCATGGCCTAAAAGAGGAACAGATCAAGGTTCCAGTGGGAGAACTAAGTGATGAGGAAATAGCCAACCTAACAAACACAGAGTTCAATGGTGATAAAGATGCTCACAGGCTTGACAGATATGCTTGAGTATGGCATGTGCATAAGGGAAGAAGTAAAGGCTATGCTAAGTGAAATGAAGGAAAATCCACACAAAACCTGTGGCAAAGGAAGGAAACTGGGGTTCAAATCAATGATTTGGAACATAAGGAAGAAAAAAACAGTCAACCAATACAGAATGAGGAAATAAGAATTGAAAAAAATGAGGAGAGGCTTAGGAACTTCTGGGACAACTTTAAATGTGCCAACATTCAAATCATAGGGGTGCCAGAAGGAGAAAAGGAAGAGCAAGAAATTGAAAGCTTGTGTGAAAAAATAATGAAGGAAAACGTCCCTAATTTGGTGACAGAAATAGGTATACAAGTCCAGGAAGCACAGAGAGTCCCAAACAATCTAAGCCCAAAGAGGACTACACCAAGACACATCATAATTCAAACACCAAAGGTTCAAGATAAAGAGAGAATCTTAAAAGCAGCAAGAGAAAAGCAGAGAGTTACCTACAAAGGTGTGCCTGTAAGACTATTAGCTGATTTCTCGGAAGATGATTTGCAGGCAAGAAGGGACTGGCAAGAAGTATTCAATGTGATGAAAAGCAAGGACCTACAACCAAGACTACTCTATCCAGCAAAGCTATCATTTAGAAAGAAAAGGCAGATAAAGTGCTTCCCAGACAAGGTAAAGCTAAAGGAGTTAATCATCACCAAGCCATTATTATATGAAATGTTAAAGGGACTTATTTGAGGACAAGAAAATCAACACTATGAACACTAAAATTACAATGAACTCACAATTATCAACAACTGAATCTAAAAAATAAAAACAAAATCCAACTAAGCAATCCAGAATAGGAACAGAATCATAAGTATGGGGATCATTTGGAGGGTTATCAGCTGGATGGGGGAAGGGGGAGGAATGGAGAAGTGGTGCAGGGATTAAGAAGCATAATTGGTTGGTACAAAATAGATAGGGGGAAGTTAAGAATAATATAGGAAAGGGTGAAGCTGAAGAACTTATGTGTACGACCCATGGACATGAACTAAGGGGGTTGGATTTGCTGGAGGGAAGGGGGTACTGTGTGGAGGAGAGCAAAGGGAAAAAATATTGGGACTACTGTAACAACATAATCAATAATATATGCTTTAAAATTTTTAAATGAATGATATACATCATCTTGATTGGAAGACAATGTTGTGGAATATTTCTGTGAGTAGATGGAATTTCTTATGAATGTTTTTCAAGAGCTAAAAGAACACGATGTGCTGCATGTGTGTGTTTTATTGATGATAGTTCCTGGGCTCTCTGGAGCACATTTACTTTCCCAAAGTAAATTAGTACATTTTATGCCACTTTAATTCTACCAAAAAACACATGCTATTGGTTGGAAAACTGTTGCCATTGAACTAATAACAACAATTACCCAGAGAGGTAAAGGAACTTTCTCCTTAATTAGAGTCTTATTGTTGTAGCACTGCTTTTATTTTTTCCAAGTAAAAAATGTAGAGCTTCAGTTTCTTCGTCTACAAAAGGAGCAGAATACATTATCCACATTATAAGGTTACTGTGACCATCAAATGGGAGTAAATCTCTCTTACATATGAGGGACTGTGCAAAACACTTGGGATACACTGGTGTGGTTCCTGACCTAGGGGTCATTATGGTTTACTGGGAAAAAAAATGCAATCAGTACAAACCAGACAGACAACCTAATTTTTAACATGGTCAAAAGAACAAGCACTTCACAAAAAGGGTATACAAGTGACCAACAACATATGAATAGATGCTTTATTAATCATCAGGGAAATGCAAATAAACACCACAATGGGACAGTGTTACACACCCTCCATAATGGTTAAATTGAAAAAGACCAAGTTTCGGTGAGAATGTGGAACACCTGGTATCCTCATATATTAACTGCTAAGAGTGTCAAGTACCGCAGCATCTTTGGGAGATGAGCACTATGCACAAAAATGGATGATATGCATCCATATGGCTCTATGACACCATTTGAGTGTATATCCAACAGAAGTATATACATATGATCACCAAAAATCATGTACTAGCGTGTTCATAGCAACACTATTTGTAATAGCCCACATTAGAAATTCTCTGAACTCCCACCAACAGTACATAAAAAAAGTGCAGTATAGTCATACAAGAGAATACTATATAGAACTAAGAATGAATGAACCTTAACTGCACTCAACAATAAGGATGAACCTCACAAACACTGTGTTGAGCAAGAGAGTGTACTGTATCATTTCATACATATACTGTTTGAAAACAGACAAAACTAATCCACAGTGTTAGAAGTCAGTATGGCGCTGCCCTTGTGGGGAGGTCAGTGATGGGGAGCAACACAGGGGATATCTGGATACCATTAATGCTTTGTTTCTTGATCTGGGTGCTGGTTACCCAAGTGTGTTACTTAAGGTGTACACTTATGATCTGAGCAGTTTTCTGTATGTACTTTAACCTTCATTTTAAAACTTTTAAGAGCTATTCTTTCATAACTATTACAGGTCTAGACAATCAACCAAAACCATTGTGCAAATTGAAGTGCTCTTGAACTTACTTCTTTTAATCTTTTATTTTCCAGGAGCACTGCTTCTGCGTTTAGGTCACGTGCGTAGATTTCATTTTCTAAGTTCCTCAGAATTTCATAATGACTTTTGATTTTACGGCTTTCTTGATCTCGTAATTGTGTTAATTCTTGCTTCACTTTATCCTGCTCAAACACAAAATCCACAGTTATGTTACAGAGTTCAATGAGCAGGACACCAATGTGTTAGATAACCTGGACCACGTTCAGAGAGGAGTCGTAGGCCATTCCTGAACCATCAGCAGAGGCTGTGGATACCTTCTCATAGAAACACTTTATACTAAATTCAAAAGCTGATTCACGGAAATTTATTCATGGACTGTGGGAAGCAGGTCGATGGACACCCCCCCCCAAGTTAAATTGTAGAGATGCCTTCACGAAATAAAATATATGTTGATATATGAACAATCGCCTGGCAAAGGGGGGAAGGAGGAGAGTGAAATTTGCTGAGGATTTTTAGAGGGGATTTAATATTTCTCGGTGTGAAAGAACATTACTTTGTGGATTTCTCTGAATTTTCTACTTTCTCGACTGAATCTATATGGTTATTACACTGTTATAAATCACATAATTTTTATTCATTGTATAGTCATCACTAGCAGCATCTTATTAAGAAAATAGAATTGTATATATAGTATACTTATTTAAAATTTTTCCCTTTATATTTCTCTACACCCATAACATGTTAAAAGTTACTTTTGATATCAGTGTATCTCAAAGAATAGGATGTTTCCATTTTTTATTAAGCAACTTCACAAAGATGTTCATCGTTAACTATTGGTTATAAATATTTTAAAGTAAATATCTCTTGACTTGCTCCCATTTCATCCACTCCCTCCCTGTCCTGCAATTTCTGCCCACTGAACTTATACTTGTCTTCATAAGAATTGACCAGAAACACAGATCTGAAAAAACCTTAGAGACCATAATCTAATCTCTACCTTATGAATAAGGAAACTGAGGCTGCCCAATGATTTTCCCAGAGTTACATGTTAGTTGCTTCTAGAGTCTCTCTCTCTCTGTTTATATATGTATATGTGTATATCTATATGTGTACGTTGTGCCCTGGCTGGTTTAGCTCAGTGGATTGAGCGTCGGCCTGCGAGCTAAGTGTCGCTGGTTCAATCTTCCAGTCTGGGTACATCAGAGAAGGAAAACTCTGACTCCAAAAAACCTCCGCTGCCTTGCGGCATACCTCTTCAGGGGAAAGGCTAAGGGAGTAAACCCCGACAGAAAATCCGGAGCCGGAGTCCCTAAGGCGGTTTGACGTTGTAGTCAACACCGGCAACTCCTGCGGCGCACCTGAACCCAAGCTGTATCGACTCCGTCTTTCCCTTGGACCCTTCAGCTGCGAAGAGAGGGGGGGTCTGCTGCATGGGCAACAGCAGACCCTCCATATTACCCTGCCCAGGCTCTGTAGCTTCAGCGTCATCGCAAGATGTCGTTCAACACAGGGGGAGACAGATACCATGTCACTCCCGAGTCGGACTGCACAGCCATTCTCGGCGGTGCAGATAGACTCTTAAGAAGCTACACCATCGTCTCTCGAGACGGACGGCTGCCGACGATATGTGTACGTTGTGACTAAAATTTCAAAACAGTGGTATTAAAAGGTTAAACTTAATCAATGTGGATTTCCTAAAAACTCCAATGGTACCAGCTAAGTACCACTGTCCCTATATAGCAGCATTCTAATAAAAGAAAGAAGAATGAATGCATTGACTCTTTACCATGTTGTTAAAGTATCTTGAAAATTCTCTTGTCATTTGAGAAATGAGTTCATTCAGTAAATTCTGATCCTGCTTTTGTGCTATAAGAGAGCGAGAGAGAGAGAAAATAACTATCCACAATATTCTTTGGTTAAAAAAAAATTAATCAAAATAAGACATGCACATGGTTTTAAAAGTCAAACACGATGTCCTATAACAAAAACTGGCAGTTGGGTGCTCCCCAATGCTGATTCCACCCCGTGTCTGACTCCTAAGAATCAACCATTTCAAACTCATTTTGCTTTTTCTTCTATTTTCTTTAACAATGCTTATATGGCCCTTTCTTGATTTGTCATTTTAAGACATTTTCTATTTACTTCCTAATCTAGTAGAGGAGGACACAGCATGGTTACCCCACCCCCACCCCTACCCATAATCTCCACATTTTCTTCCTCTAACCTCCCCAAAAAGTTTTGTTTTTTGTTTATCTGAACATTAACCTGTTTAGATCATTATGAGAATGTAAGTATTATCCACTCTTGAGACAAATGTCATAGTGTGATTACATTTCTTTTCTTGTATATTTTTTTTGTTTTCTGGAGTTAAATATTGCCTCACTTTATTTTTATTTGCTTAGTTTTCCATGTACATATCATAGTTCATTTCAAAATCTGCACAATTATTAAATCTCTCTGCATATGAATCCTCACATGGTCCAACCTTTGAGGTAATTTACCAGGCCCATTTCTCCTCCTGCCCCCACTGCCTTCTAGGCTCCATTTTCTTTGGGCCTGACACACCGCTGACATCCTGGAACTTCCCCCTGCAGCTCTCTCTTGTTGCACCTCCAGTTTCCCGAGTCTCATATCCTCCTCTCTCTTTCTTCCTTTCTTTCTTTAAATTAAAAAAAATTTTTTTAAGAGTATTTATTTATTTATTTTTAGAGAGGGGGAAGAAGGGTGAAAGAGAGAGAAACATCAACGTGCAGCTGCCCCTCACACGCCCCCAACTGGGGAATCTGGCCTGCAACCCAGGCATGTGCCCTGACTGGGAATCGAACCTAAGACCTTCCAATTCACAGGCCAGCACTCAATTCACTGAGCTGCACCAGCCAGGGCTCTCTTTTTTGATGTATTCCATTTGTTGAGACAGATTTTGTACTAGCTTTCTAAGACAGAGTAAATGAGATATTATGAGATTTTACTAATATAAATGTGTCTCTATTCCATATTTATACTTGACTGATACTTCGGATGGGTATTTAAGGCTGGAAATTAATTTCTCTCAGAATTTTGAAGGCCATGTTCTCTGACCTCTAGTATAATTAATTATTGCAGTGAAGAAGACTGAAGCAATCTGATTCTTCTTTTGTGTGAGACCTCTTACTCTCTAGAAGCCTTTAGGATCTTCTCTTTCTCTTTTGTCTCCTGCAATCCCACAGTGATGTGGTTTAGTGTCCTATCTTGAATCTATTGTACTGGGGATTCAATGGGCCCTTTCAAATATAAAATGCATATTCTGGCCTTCCTGTTAGATATTTGACATCTCAGAATAGTCTATATATATTTTAACCCTTTTATCCTGTTCTTCATCTCCTGATTATTATTTTGTTTGTTTTATATTTGGAGTGATTTCATTAACTTTTCTTATAATCCTCCTATTGAGTTTTAAAATTTTACTTGCTGTATTTTTCATTTCTAAGAGCTCTTTCTTATTCTTTGTTCTTTCTTTTAAGCTTCTTATTCCTTTTCATAAATGTAATATCTTCTTTTATTTCTCTAAGAAAATACTGGTAAAATATATTCTTAGAGTAAATTCTAAGATGTCTTGTGACCTTTGACTGTCTAATCCTATTTAAGAGTAAGGTACTAGCCCTGGCCAGGTGGCTCGGTTGTTTGGAACATCATCCCATACACCATAAGGTTGTGGGTTAGATCCCTGGTCAGGGTGCATACAGGGGGCAACCCATTGATGTTGCTCTCTTTCTCTCTCTCTCATCAATAAACATATCCACATATCCTCAGGCGAGGATTTAAAAAAAAAGATGCAGCATTAAAAGCTTTGGTTCCTGGGTGGACTTCCCTATACAGTGATCAGGAAGGGACAAGCCATTTTTATTGGGACACCCTCAAATATTATAGTCTATGGGGCTTTTCTCTGAAACTTCAGTTTCCTTAGAGAAAAATCCAACCATCTCCTTCTTCAGGATAGGGAAGGGAATGCAGAAGAGTCCTAATACGACTGACTGGCAGCCTTCAGGAAGCTGAGAGTGGAAGGGCATCTCAGTTCAGGGCCTGTTTCCTGTCCTTGCTCACATCTGATATCCTGCCATTTAGAATCTTCTGGTCCAGTTTCTCTGCCAGCACTGGGGAGAGATAGTCACTCAGCTGCACAGAAGACAGCATTTGACCTGGTGGTCTAAATGCTCGTTAGAAAGATTTTCAGCCAGTATTCAGCCCCATGACTCATCTCAAGCCTTCACAGTATCAGGGTCCCCAGTGGCCAAGACCCCAGGTCCTCTGGATAGAATGTCTTGCCTCCATGGTGGGCTTCGCTGCAGGATCTTTCTATTCTTCTCTTTCTGCTAATCCTTCTATCCAATTACTCCTTCCAAAAATCTGTTGGTATTTATTTGCTGATGTCTTCTCTGCCAGTCTCTTTGTACTTGTGGGTTTATATCTTTAAAAAAAAAAATCTTTTACTCACATTTTTGTGAAGTTTCATTAGGGAGCAAAGATAGATGCATGTGTTTTATCCATCACATTCAACCAAAAGTCACAACATAGCTCCACATGCCCTCAGTCCTGGTGTTTTCCCTTGGTACATCCCGCCACTGGCACTGAAGTACATTTTCTCCTCTTGAAGCACAGATGCGCTACAGCCCCATTCCATTCTTTCTCCTGCCTTCCCTTCTTTTCTTGACTTTCTTCTGTAATTTTTTTCTTTTCATTAGCCTAAGAGAATCAGTACTTGCAATACACCACTTGCTTTCATACTTACAGTGTTTCTTACATCTTCTGCCAAGTGCAAGAAGGGGTCAGAGGAAATGTTGAAAAGTAGAAAATTGGCAATGGGGGACATACGTGTCATGAGTCTTGATAAAAGTGGTAAAATACCAAGAAAAGCCACCCGAGTTGACTAAATGAAAACCTGACAGGAAGTGAAAAATCAGCTGAGGAATGGGAACCAGACCACTTCCCCAGGCACTAATTCTTACAGTAGTCTTATTTTCATAAAAATCCACCTTCCTTGGCAAGAATCACTATTCATTTAAAATAATTATTTATTTCATGTCTAAACATACTGGGTTTCCACACGACTGTCCTATTTTGACACAGACTGTCTTAATTCCTGTCCCCATGTTCATCTTTGCCTGCAGATCATTCCCACCCTTGCCCACATTTTTTGTCCCCATTCCAGTCCTTCCTGTAACTTTGGTCCTGGCCTTTCTATTCCCATGACACTTCTTCCATCACCTAGAAGAGAGAAATTCCAGAAGTTGTTCTGCTTAACAACCTATAGGGACTCCTTGGATAATGATCTTCTACTTCCCAATGCAAGAGAAGACTCACAGCTCTAGGGATGATTTTGGATCTGTGAACTTTTAGGTGCAGGGTTAGATGACCATGTCCAGTTATTGTGGAGAAAATAATGATTTTTATATTAAACACAGTTATGTCATGTCATAGAATGCACAGTATGCATGCTTTCAGACACATTTCACATTCTCTACGAAGTTCCCAGACCTGAGACAAGCTACTATCTATCTCTGCCTCAAGGGGTAGGTTAGTGAAAAAAATCTGAAGGGTACCTACTTACTAAATGGTTAAACTCATAGCTGGAAATGGTATAATTTGCAAATTCATGTTAAGAAACAGAAAAGAATCTCCACACAGCCATAGATAAAGAAGCTGATTCTACCTTTACCAAGTACAGGGAGAAACCACATAATATTGTTTCTACTAATACTTAATTTTAAATAGTCTTTAAAAGAGAAAAGAAAAAATTTGACAATGGCAACAGTAAGATTTTGTGATGTGGAGGAGAGGAAATTCATAGATAAGAAAAAAATCACTACAGAATAAAGAGTTAAAGGTGATGGAAAGAGCTGGAAGAATTTTACCCTTGCTTGGATGGGCGATCTGCCTCACCTCCTGTTAGAGGACAGCAGTGAAATCCTTACCTGGGCTTGAGGTCAATTACTAAGTGCTTCATATGTACCTGTGATAACACTACTGAGCTCTCCAAATGTCTTGTTTTTGCTCTTGTATTCTTCTTCTGCCACCTGAAGATGGGGAAGGCACTCGACTAGTTCCTCTTCCTTTATTTTGGTACTTTCTGTTTCCTTAATAATTTTTTCCTTAAAAGAAAGTAAAACTGATTGTGAGGTACAACTTTGGAGAATTGACATAACACTCTAGAGTAGAATATAAATTCTGTGAGGGAGAGAGTTCTCTCTTGGTCTTCTCCTATCCTGAGAAGCAGAGCAGGGTATCTGGCACATACTAGATGTCTAAAAAATATGTGCTGGCTGACTCACTGACTCTGGCAATCTGTAAACTGGGGAGATAAGATTCTATGGTTTTCCAAAGATCCTTTCAGTTCTATAGTTCTATTGCTTTAATTCTACAAAGGCTACCATGTATATACCCCAAAATTGTTTGAGGAATTTCTCTTGGTTGATCATATTTTATGGGAAAACAAAACAATCAGGCAGCAGGACAGAATAAACACAAGTTCTAAGAAATGTGCATGTAAGTAAGAAATGGAAAGGAGGTATCAATAATTGGATAAAATTCTACAAGAAATGGATAAAAGAGCTGAAGCAAAACGTGGATTTGCCTGCTTAATTATACAAACTCAGGTTTTATTTAGTTTCAAATGGAGTAGCAGATAAATTTTTTTAAGAATATTTTATTGATTATGTTGTTACAGTAGTTTTAATTTTTTCCCCTTTGCTCCCCTCTGCCCAGTAACACCCTTCCCTCCAGCAATCCTACCCCACTTAGTTCATGTCCATGGGTCATGCATGTAAGTTCTTTGGCTTCACCTTTCCTATATTATTCTTAACTTCCCCCTGTCTATTTTGTACCAACCGATTATGCTTCTTAGTCCCTGCACCCTTTCCCCATTTCTCCCCCTCCACCCTCCCAGCTGATAACCCTGCAAATGATCCCCATACCTATGATTCTGTTCCTATTCTGGTTTGCTTAGTTGGATTTTGTTTGTATTTTTTAGATTCAGTTGTTGATAGTTGTGAGTTTGCTGTCATTTTAATGTTCATAGTTTTGATCTTCTTTTTAAGTAAGTCCCTCTGACATTTCATATAATAATAGCTTGGTGATAATGAGCTCCTTTAGCTTTGCCTTGTCCGGGAAGTACTTCATCTGCCCTTCCATTCCAAATGATAGCTTTGCTGGATAGAGTAATCCTGGTTGCAGGTTGCCTTTCATCACATTGAATACTGCTTGCCAGTCCCTTCCTGCCGGCAAAGTGTCCTCTGAGAAACCAGCTGATAGTCCTATAGGCACTCACCGCCTCTCTCTTGCTGCCCCCAGGACTCTCTCTTTATCTTTCACCTTTGGCATCTCAGTCATGATGTGTCCTGGTGTGGTCCCCTCTCAGTCCAGGTAGCCCGGGACCCTCCTGATTCCCAGACCTGTATGTCCATCTCCTTTGCAAAATTTGGGAAGTTTTCCTCATTTTTTTCCATTCTTGCTTCCTCATTCTGCACTGGTTGACTGTTTTTTCTTCCTTATGTTCCAAATCATTGATATGAACCCTGGTTTCCTTCCCTTCATCATTGGTTTTGTGTGGATTTCCCTTTGTGTCACTTAGCATAGCCTTCACTTATGCATTTGTCGTACTCAGTGTTTTGAATTCCACTTCTGCTAGATTGTCTATCTCCTCATCTGTGAGGTTGGCTATCTCCTCGTTGCTTAGTTCTCCCACTGGAACCTTGATACGTTCCCCCTTCTGGGCCATACTTCTCTGTCTCCTCATTCTGACAGGTTCCTGTGTTTGTTTGCCTCCACGTCCCAGGTAGAGCTGTCACTCCTGTTATGTTGTGAGGGGCAGAGCCTTAGGGATTTGTCAGTATAGGGCGACCTGTCTCACCACATTGTGGCACTGTATATGGGGGAGGGGTCTGAGAGGGAACAATGTCACCTGCCAGCACTCGCCCCTTTTCCAGGCACCTCTCCCACTTCTGCACTGGATTGGCGCCCCTCTAGCTGTTGCCCTGGCCATCATTCCCAGAGTGGGTGGGTCTGCGGACGTTCTAGGACTGTGGGGGCCCTATAAACAAGTGGACTCTGCTGAGAGACTGGCAGTTTCTTCCTCCACCCCAAATCACTGGTCTGCACAGTTAGAATCAATGAGGCTTGACTTTCCCCAGTGCTGGGACTCTGAGCTGTGAGGTCTGGTGAGGAGCTGGGAATGCTCCCCAGGTCTCCCTCCTGACTTTTTAAAACGTGCGACTGCGCTTTCTGCCAGCCTGCTGCTGCCGCCACCACCACTGCCACCGCCGCCACTGACACCACACCACGTCCTCTCTGCCCCAGCTCCGCCCCTCCTACCTGTCTGGATGAGTATTTCTTCTTTATATCTTTGTTTGCTGGACTTCCATGTTTGATTTTCTGGAGCTTTTGGTTGTTTCTAGTTTTGAGGTAGTTTTTATTCCTTCTTAGTTGTAGAGGGAGACGCAGAGTGTCTGTCTATGCCTCCATCTTGGCCAGAAGTCGCAGATGGACCTTTTTTAGAAAGTCAGGATGGGTTTACGATGATGACAAAGACAGAGACAGCCAGCTAGCTGACATTTGCTTCCCATGCTCCTGTCCTTGAATGTCAGGACTCCAGAGTTCCAGCAGAACATACAGCTGCCAGCTGGAGTGAATTTTTGTTTCCCTTGCAGGGGAGTGTGACCAATGAGTTTGTGAGCAGAAGTGGTTTGTTCCACTTCTGGGGCTTGTCCCTGAAGCAAGGAGGGGTATGTGCTCCCTTGGCTCTTCCCTCTGTCCTTTGGCCAGAGAGGATGCAAATGGAAGCCGCCACCTGGCCCCACAGCTGTTAGCATCATGCCAAGCATGGCAGAGCTGCCCTTCCAGCCATGGACTGCTTTCCTTTGGCCGCTGCTGAGAAAGAGAAATAAATGTCTCTCTTGCTGTAATGACCACATCAGTGGGTCTTCTCAACTAGATACACAGACTCTTAAGATTTGAATAGGCCATACGTGACCTGGTTTACTCTTAAAATATTCAATTTTTATTTTTATCCAAGTTGTAACTGCATATATTTTGAAGAAAACCCTGAGTGCCAAGCATGCTTCTCGAGCGGGAAGTGCCCTAAAACACAGCCAACCAGAGGCCAGTGTCCTTTGACCTCACCAAAGTGATAACTCAGATGCAGGAGTCAGACCCACACAGGTGGGTGCACTAGCCCTGTGTTCAAATAGGACCCAGCATCTCGTGGGCATACCTTCTAGGTCTCCACAAGGGACATGCCCACTTAAAAGAGGCACCAAACCCAGAAAAGTGCAATGTCATGGTTTCCATCAGTTTTTCTCCCAGTCAAGATGCAGCATACCAATCAGGGTTGTTCTACACAAACGATGCTACCTGGTAATACCACCGACAGTCCACCTTTATCAGGCTTCCAGGGCACAAAGCCAACAAGTTAAGACAAAGTCAATTTCCCACTAAAGGAAAGAGGATTGCTAACCCTTTACAACACACCTTGACTGTGTTCACTGTATTTGACATCTCTTTGATGCAACAGCTTGCTCATGCTCTAATGAATACAGTGATATGCCAGCTTGGTATATCCCCTTCCAAATTGCCATTATAATCCTTGTAAATAAAATATAGAAAGAAAAACACACATAAAACTCCATGATTTTAAAATATCACAGTGCAGAATCAGGAGAAAATTTCTCCAGACTGCAGAGTGAGAAAACACAATCCTGTGTTATCTATGTTATGTTCGCTACAAAAGAACAGCCTGGTGGGGTGAGGTGGCCTGGGAGTGGTTGCTTCACTCCCATTGTCTGCACTCTCCACATCGCTGCTCCAGCCACGCTGCCCGCTGGTCATTCCTCAAATAGGACAGTTCTGCCTCGGAACCTTCATGCTCAACATGCCCTCTGCCTGGAACCGCCCTCTGCAGATTTCTCCAGGGCCTGCTCCCTCCGGTCCTGCAGGGCTGTAGCCTCCAGGGACCACCCTGTTCAACATGGCGCGCACACACTTGTCTCTGCTTTCCTCTGTAGCATGCATCACCGTCAGACATACCACATGTCCTATTTGTTTACCTTGTTTATGTTCAATCTCCCCCCACAGGCAGGTAAGCTCCATAAAGGCTCTACTTTTGGGGGGAGGCGGGGGTGGGGAGCGGTGTTTGTTTAGTTTTTTTTTTTTTTTTTTGTAGCATTTTGAAGAATACCTTACACCCAGATATGGTACAACCAACAGAGAGATGCCCCCCACCAGACTGTGCTCCATTCTGTTTCTTCTCATTTTGTACCATCCGTGCTGTGCTTTCTTTCCTTCTCTGTTCCCTGCGGTGTGCTGGGTTCCATCTCATGGCGTCCTAGCCAGGTTGCCCCCTTCTGCCTGTAATCCCCTGTGGCTGATTTTCCTTGTCACCTCTCTGAAATTATATATTTTTTAATTCACAAAAGAATATTTGGTTACAGTTCTCATCAGTTCCAGGGTCCTTTTTCTGAGTGTGCTTCATTTGTTGGAAAGTTTTGCCCCACCTTTCCTTTGTTTTTCTCACAGCATTTCTGTGTGGAAGACATGTCTGCTTCCTTCTGCTGTTCATATGAGAAAGAAGTGGCCTCTCTTGGATCACTTCTCTGCAGAGGGCTTCTGGAAGATGTGACAGGCAGTGTGTATGTGGGGGGAGGAGGGGTGGGCTTGGACCAGGGTAAGATCTAAACTTTGAAATGTAAGGACTCCCTACTCCACTGTTACGGCAAAGGACTATTCCCTGTATATAAAGACCCTGTTTGGTGTAGCTGCGCTGCTTTTCCCTCTTCAAACCGAATCAAGTTCAGGAAGGCTTCACCCTTCCCCCATCTCTTCTGTCCTCAGCTTCTCTACCAATGGTGGTCTCCAAGAAACACACCTTTGCCTTTCAAAGTCACACCATCACCTTGAAAAGGTGTGTTTTCTGTTGTTTCCAGACACCTGCCCCCTCCAGGCCCCCTGAGTACCTTTGGTGTCCTGTCTTTCCACCTCTAGCACCCACACCCTATTCTTTCTTGGGGCAGCTGTTGGCATATCCCAAGTCAGTAAAAATATTTATTGATGCTCTATTTCCTTTTTGGAAAAAGAAGAGAGACTCAGAATGAAGCTGTAACCTTGTTTATTTTACATTTAACTAATTAGGAAGCATGAAATATGCCTTTTACCCCTGCAAATAGCCATCTAAAATTATTCTCAGGTGTAAAATAAAATTTACCTCATACTTGCTCAACTCTTGAATTAACTTTTTTTCTTTGACGACGAATTTCTCCTCCTCTTGCTTTAAGTCTAATGAAATTTTTTTAATCTTTGTCAAATATTCATTGATCTTTTTTTCTCTGAAACTGGTCTAGTTAGAAAAAACATAGAGGATTTTTTATTTGTCTTGGAACACTCATCCTTACATTTTCAAATAGCCAAGTAAATGAATCTCTCTTTGCATGAGATTGGGCTCTGATTTCAGGTCATTATTTCCCAGTAACCACCGCGAAGGGGGTTTATTTCCCCTTCAGAGATTAATGTCTTCACCAAACAGTATGTGTAAGTGATATGAGGAAATGGAGAATGGAGCGGTAGACGGTGGAGGGTGGGCAGAGGGTAGATATGGTAACTAAATAAATTAGGTTTGGTCTCTATTTTTAGAGATAAATTCCTGAGGAACTATCAAGTTTCTCATTACAGCCTTCAAAAACATACTGCTGAATTCCTACAGGTAATACACAGCAAATGGATACATTTCTTAGGAAAGTTACATAATTCACCTTAAACATGAAATCAGCAGAAAGAAAAATACCTTTTGGTTAAATAAAATACTAAAGGAGAATTACTGATACTAAGTCTGTTGCGTTCCCTTACCTCTTGTAATAATTGACGGCGTCGAGATTCTGAGACCTGAATATTCTCTATAATTACTTGCATTTCAGCTTTTATCCTGAGAAGCCAAGGTTTATGTTTTTTTCTCAAACAAGCTATTTTCCACTGAAGTATAATACTAGAGAGTAGAACAAAAAGAATCATTATTAAATTTGTCTGAAAAGATGAAGGAATGCAAAACAAAACCATGATTACATGAAATTGTCTGTGCTGTTGGGGATGCAGACTGCGCCTTAGCTGAAAAAATAAGACAAAGCATTAACTGCCTCAACGCCAGACTTGCAGGTTGCTTCAAAAGAAGCAGCTGTGTCTGCGCAGCCAATAGGACGGCGGACAAACCCCACTTGGCTGCCTGCCTCTTTGAGGGAAAGGATAGAAAAGGGAAAGGTTCAGGGGCAGATGGAAAAGGAAGAGGCCCAGGTAGAATTAGTAGTGGAATTACCCAAAGTGCTAATGAGAGATTTCAAGTTTCTAGGTTCTTAAATTTTTATCTTCATCACATTTAAAAAGTTACATAACTGGGGGTAAAAATGTGCATTTGAGTCTTATAAATCATCTGAATACCAATGACAACAACAATAATAAACTAGGGCTAAGTTTTCCCAAGGGCTTCCTAGGTCCTGGGTGCTGATCTAAATACTTTATAAGGATCATCTCATTTACCGTTCATGGCAACCTTACGACGTGGGTGCTACTATCATCTCCCACTTTTAAGGGATGGGAGCAGAGATGATTAATTAACTGACCATGTCACAGAGCTAGTTAGAGGCAGAGCAACCAAAATCCATCTGCAGAGGCTGTGCTCTAACCACGCCCCTCTGTCCCTGCACATCACGCTCCCTACTGTCCACATGGAAGGCGGGATAAGCAAGAGGCATCACACAAATTTTGGCAATTTAAGTCTTTCATCGCTTCACTCTGTTCAAATGGAAAACTTTGATTCCATTCAATGCCAAAATAAATAAATAAATAAAATTTACACACACGCCTAGATTGGAGAGAACTCACACAATTTCACTGAGGAAAATCGGTTCCCTTGACTCTAACAACAAACACGCACTCTGATTTCCTCCCTGGTCAAGGCCCTGTTCTTTCATATAACATACACTGTTTATAACACAAAGGAACTTGTTTTCTTTACCATCTCTGACGTTCTCTTTCCAGGTTATCAATCAGGACTCTTATTTGTTTCCGATAGACTTCCTTTGTTGCTCTGAAAACAAAGAAAACTCTAGTGGCTTTGGTATTTGTGGGAGCTGCTAGAATATATGAAACTTTCTATATAATTCTTGTGTGTGTGTGTGTGTGTGTGTGTGTGTGTGTGTGTGTGTGCAGCAAAGCGAGGTGTTTATTCAGGAGTCTGAGGAGTCGGGCGCACCACCAGCCAGGAGCATGTGCACCTCTGTATAATTCTTATGCGCAATAAGGTTACTGCCAAATTGGGAGAACAAAGCTTGTGAGACAACTAAAGGTTTTAGTTGTAGACTCATAGAAAGACAATTACAATCCTGTGCAAGCACAAACTGGCTTCGCAAGTATTGAGGTGGATAGCTAAGAACAGCACACAGATTCCAGGAGGCAGTTGGGGAAAGGTTATTAAAGGGTCATGTTCAATAGGAGGAGGAACATGGATTGCCAGAATGGAGGTGAACTCTCACCAAAGTAAGGATGTCACCATTGGTACAGACACAGGAGAAAGGAACAGCAAGTCAGGACTCCTGTGACAAGGCAGGCTCACTGCATTCTGAGAACTGGGATGGAAAGAACACTCTGACATAGGAGGGGTTCCAGTCAACAAACTGGTGAGGGACTCTGACTTCCAGATTGAGTTTTGATTTGATACAATGTTTAATTCAGAAAGTCAATAGAAATTCTTGAACTAGGGGTAAACAGTAATTAAGGATGGAAGATTCTCTGGTGAATCTAAAATGGATAAGAATGTGAGGACTCACATAGATATTAGAAGGATTTATTATTTTTTATTCCCTCTTGTTCTTATTAAGTGCTTCATGCTCAGAGAGCAATTGAAGGCCACATAAGTAAAATATAACTTTATGTCTTTCTAAAAGATAGAAATATTCATAAATGAAACTTAGAATATGAAATGATGTTAAGTAAACTAGAAACACATTGGGCTTATGTTCTCTCTCTAAAATCATTATATGGGCTCTCGCTTATCTACATAAACCTAATATCCTCCCCCTGGAACTGTGGAGTCTTCACATTTGGCCACAAAGTTATTGATTTTATTTACTTACAAATTTAACTTAACCCATCAAGGAATTCACTAGTTTAAAATAAAGCAACAGTAATATAAAAAATCCTAAATGGATACCAATATTGGGCCACAAATCTGGGTCTCAGCTTCCTGAAGACCAAAGTAATAATGACACAATAATTTATTATAAATTTGCATTATTCATGAGGAAAATAAAACCCCAATCAACCCAATTCTATTTTCTTTCTCTACATCGTGAAGGGTTTATAGGCTCACATGATGGCAAATGGATGTTTTAACTATAATATTTAGCAGTATATGGACAAGCATTCAAAAGGCTGTACTTTCTGCCTTGTTCTACATTTCTGTTGGCATATGTCAAATTCTCATCCCCTCCCATCTTAGTTTTGTATAAGTTGGTCTCTTCAGTGTCCTTTATTCAAATTATTTATATCTCTGTGTGCAGTGATATTATTTCCCCAACTCATAAGCAAACAGAAAAATCTGATTTGCTTTTAAAGTTCTAAAGTTCAAAATCTTTATATAACAAAGAACAACTTCTTGACTTTCCTTGACTTTCCTTTCTTTCATCCTTCTGTTTTTTTTTAAATAATTCACACTGTTCTTTATTCATACATGATTCATGAGTTATTGCCTGTGTTTTAGTCTTGATCATCTGCCCAACTTAAGTAAAAGTGGCTTTATGTCCAGTGTTAGTGAGTGTAAAATGGCAGAATATTTACATAGGGCATTTTAATAATATTTATAAAAATAAAAAATACACAACCCTCTTTGATCCAGTAATTCAAATTTTAGGACTTTATTATAAAGAAATAGTCACATAAGTGGACAAAGATATGCTAATGTTAACTCTCAAAATGGTTTGTAATACAGGAAACAAAAATAACCAAATGTCCATCAAGAGAGTACTGGTTAAATAAAATACGTACAGTATAATCTGCAAAGGGAATTCTATGCACTTAACAAAAAGAATGAGGAAAAAAGTCTTGTATATATAGTTTTTTTCTTTATTTTGAAATAGCTTCAAACTCAACACATAAGTGTAAAACTCAGTACAAAGAATTCCCATATACTTACTTACCTTTCACCAGCCTCTCCAAATGTTGCCATTTTACCATGTTTTGTGATTCTTTCAGATATAATTTTTCCAGGTAATATAGCTAATGTATAACATTGTGTAAGTTACCCAGATATAATTTTAAGTGGAAAAATCCAAAAACAAAAGAGTACAATCTAAGATTTGAATACACATATACATATATAATTATATATACACATAAACATAAATATATATACATTAGAAAGCATGTATAGCAAACTGTTAACAGTAATTATCTCTGTGGATGGACTAGGTAACTTACTAAGTTACACATTTCTATATGTGAATTTTAAAATCATTTAAATGTATTACGTTTCTAATCAGAAAAATTAAAATAGAAAGTAGAGTGATTTAGATGGCAGAAATGAACATCATAGGGGGTCAGTGTTGTGATAATGTTTGGGCACATTCTTGTCATTAGCCCCTTAACTCTCCCATCCTCATGCCTAGCAACTTGTCCAGAACCCAGACCCATCTATCCTGTCAATAAAGATTCTATGATAATAAATTTTTGGGACTGTAAAATCAATAGGACTCATTATAAACTTCCTTTTCTGTAGTATGTTAGAAATCCCCACAGATTTGTTGTTACTATTTATTTGAAAATAAATGAAGAGAAAAATTAAGATTAAAAATTTCAAAGGCAACAAACATACCGATGAAGGTCTATGAGTGTGACGAGTCCTTCTTCCATATTTTTGATGTCTACTTTTCTTTGCGATAGGAAGTTTTCTTTCTCAGCAATGAATGTTAGTTGTCTGTGATTCCTACCATGAAAAAAAAAAGATGTATCATATGTTAAAGGTTTAAATGATCTTTTTAACTCCTCAGCATGAGAAAATATGCCATCACAAATAAAAATCTCCAAAGTAGTTTGGAAAATTTACTTCATGAACTATTTACCCAATTAATCAGGAAAAATAGAAACCAAGTCTTTCTGCTTGTGGGGACTAAATCTAAACTTATGAAAATTCCCACGTTAATCGCAATATTAACCATAAAACAATAAGGAAAGTTCTACATTACTTTACCCCTCTGAGTGGGTGTCTCTCTCCTACTACTTTTATCAATTCTGTCTAGTTCTTTTGTGAAAGGTAAAGGATTCAGTCGGACCAATTTTGAAGACTGGCTCTACCTCTTCCCACGAGTGTGACTTTGAAAGAAACTACGTACTACTGAGCCTCTGTTTCCCCATCCACACAATGGGGATTACAATACCTATCTCACTGGGTATAATGATTAAATTAGATGTAAGCATTTTATAAATGTGGTTATTTTTTGTCTCTAACCTGAAGAAAGAATGACAGGAAGATTATGGTTTCGTTCACATTTCCAGACATTGATAGGAACGTGCCTGTAACAGAAAGTACTTTATCTACCTGTCTTGTCTTCAAAACTGCTATGAACTAAGTTGCATCCTCCAAAAATTCACATGTTGAAGCCCCAGTGACCAGTGTGATGGTATTTGAAGATGGGGCCTTTGGGAGGGAGTTAGAGTTCAAAAAGGTCATGAGGGTAGGGCCCTCATGAAGAGATGAGTGTCCTCACAAGAAGAGACACCAGTGCACTTGCTCTGTCTCTCCATGGGAGGACACAATGAGGAAGTGGCCATCTGCAAGTCAGGGAGAGAGGTCTGGCCAGACTCTGACCAAGGTGTCATCCTGATCAGGGATGACCGGTCACCAGAGCTGTGAGAGATGTTTCTGTTGTCTAAAGCATCCACTTTACGGTATCTTGTCATGGCAGCCCAAGCTGAAGAAGACAAAAACCAATAAAGACGACAAACATTCCAGTGTTACAATTATTTGTCATCAGAATATTTTATGTTTCAAATGGATAACTTAATATTGACCTGAGGACAGTCTTCGCCTGAAGAATATTAACAGTATTATTCTCAGTAGGCTGTTCAGCTGGATGAGAAAAAATGATTGCAACGACTCTCTGCAGCTTAAGTGCAACAACAAACATAACCTCAGCTTTCCAATAAGTGGGCCAGACACTGTAATTACACTCTCATGAGATTTAACTTCAAGTGTAGTGATGGATTATTCTTACATATTTATGCTTGCCAGATGTGTGACCTGTAGTATTCATTAAGAAGATAATGGTGAGTGCCCACCACCTGCTAAGCAATGTACAAGATCTTGGGGATATTGTGCTGAGTGAGATGGAGCAACTAACCTGATCTGTTCATAGTTCAGTAGGACAAAGGGATTTGTACTTGGTTGATTACACTGCGATAACTGAAGAAAGGAATGATATTAGAGGGCTATTCATAAGGATCATTCTAGTGGAAGGGAGAAATGAGGTAGAAGGGGAAGAACTCGAAAGGGGGAAGCCAAACCAAAGAGGTTGGCAGAGGTGACAGGAATAAAATTGGAGAGAAGGACAAAAGATATTGGAGAAATATTTGGGAGGTGGAATTGACAAGTGATGGTGTTTAATTGGACTCCAATGAGTAGTGAAAAATAGGGGTTTCCAAGAAGAATGTCCCAGTCTCTATGTTGGAGAATGGGGTCAAGGACCAACCCTTCTCTGAGATGGGGATACAGGTGCAGAGCCAGTTTCTGATGAAGGTAGATCTCGTTTCTCTAGATTGCCTTGTAGGGTAAGGGTATGATTATTTTTTAGGAATTTAGAAGTATGAATAATGCATCTGAGGTTTATGAATTCAATCTGACCCATATGAAGGAAGTATTGCTCAGTATTATAGAGACACTTTAGGAGTGCGTTTATTTATTATTAGGTAACAGTTATTGTTACCTAATAGATTTTTTAAAAAGGATAAGCTTAAATGGAGAGTTACCACTTGACTGTGAGGACAGCACCCCATAACTATGGAACATTGATTCATGTATGGATTATCAATAGAAACATACTCATCATGCATTTTCTTTTTCTGCAGAAAAACTTTATCCTCCTCCTGTACAACAATCTTATATTGTCTGGTGAGAGTAGTCAATTTCTCTTGTAGATCTTTATTTTGTAATTTAATTTTATGTATTTTTTTAGCCATCTAGGAAAAAAAAAATTAATTAGAGGACTTGCTTCACAACTGCTTTGAGGGGAGTGAGGGTCAGGTGGGCAACTCTCTAGAGCACAGAGCATATTGCTTAGCATATAATGACTATGCCCCAAATGTCCAGTGATTTATTTCTATATCAAATATGCAATTACACATTTTGAGGCACCTTCTATAATTATGGCAAAAATGCAGAAAGGTAGTAAACACTGATGCAAAACCATAGAGTAATAATTAATATTTAAATAAAAATTGGGATTAATACACTGAGAATATTCAGTTTATGATATATGTCTTTTTTCCAGAAGATAAACCATGCTGGGGAAGTAAAGTATAACATCAACAGGAGCTCTTACTCACAACCTCTTTGACTGGATATGATACTTGCTTCTTGTTAAATATTTGTTAAATATTTTTATTCAGGGACAAAAAAGAGTACTCATTAATGTTCTGAAAGAGGTAAAAGTAAACTTTTGTGTTTGGACATCTCTATTAAATTGCATCAAATGCGGTGAAGAAGACTGAGTATCAATGCTGGGCTCAATAATTCAAAATAACCTGGCTGAGGATTGCCAAAACAGCTAGGTAAAAAAAATTTTTTTAAGTCTTGAAGAAGTAACAAGATAATGAGGAATTACTAGGCCTATTTCTACAAGAAAGCAAGACCCTCATAGTGGTAAATCTAACACTGAAAAATCCTTTTACCTTTAGGAGATTTACAGATATGGAAGAAAACACTTGAAAACTGAGTTTTGGTTCCCTTACATGACAAGGGGGATGAAGGTCAACACTTAGAGTTCATCTAAGTGTTGAGTCTGATAAATCTCCCACCATGTTAGTCTGGGATCCTAAAGAGCTTCACCGTCTGGTGAAGGGTGAATTGGAAGCTTACAAGCCATTGCCCACAATCACAAAGGAACCAAAAAAAGTGGATTAAGGTAGTTTGGGACTGATGTGTACATATATTTGTGTATACATAAAAATAAATTGGGTCATATTATATATTTTATATTTGTCACTCAATAATATATTATAAACTATGACATTTAATCAAAGCACTTCTGTTAAACTTTCATTGTATTTTCCCTCTAATTGTTCAATTGTCATAATAAATGCCTCATTTAATATTTTGTGGAGCAATCCTGGCTTTCATCCATGATTAATTATTTAAAATATCATAGTTCTTTCAACCTAAATTTTAGAATGTCCAGCAAATTCGCCAGGGGGCTAAATATGACTCAAATATTTCACTAACATCATAAGTGCAATACCAGTTGCTACATTTCACAGGTACTGCACAATAGCAAGAAGCTCCTATTTTTTAAAATTCACATGAAAAATATCCATTAGTCATGGATATTCCTAATGTAAAATAACCATACCCGTGTGAGAAGTTACCAAGAAAATGATTCAGCTTCACATGGACAATCTCTGCTCTTATATATACTGAAAGTACTTTGGAAGGTAATAAAATCTTTAAATCAGTTACTGTGGATGATCATGATTATTATTAGCTCATGAAAATCTTCTTTTGGAAAATTTCATGTTCTTCACATTTATTTAAAATATTAACTAAAAATAAAATCTAATTATAATCTAAAAAATCATCATTTTTGTTTTCTTACCTCCTTTATATTCTGCAATAATTCATTTTTTTCAATATCAGATATCTCTTTCAGTTTTTCCTTGTTCTTCTTAAAAAAATTCCTTGAACAAAGGAAGCCAAACAAATTCCTTTTAAGACATGTCTTTCAGCAAAGCCATATTGCCTTACATGACATTTATTTATATATCCATTAAAATAGACAAAAGATCTTATTTTTGAGTTGATGAATTAATTCTTTATTATTTTATTCAATCATTGAAGAAGCAATTATTGAACATCTGCCTTTTGCAGGTGTTATAGGAACAAGAGCTACTGCACGGGCAAAGTATGATACCTACTCTCATAAAAATTGCACTCTTGTGGAGTAGTTAGAATGTAAGCAAGTTATCAAAAAATAGACAAATAATATATTTCAGACAGTGTTAAGTGCTGAAAGAACACAAAGTAGGTAAAGGAGAGAGAAAGTCTGAGAGTAAGGATGCTACTTTAGACAAGAAAGACCACTTGGAATGACTCCTGAGAAATCTGGACAACAAGAAGGAGCCAGAAGAGTGAAGATCTGGAGGAAGTGCTTTTCATGTAGAAGAAACAGCAGGGGATAATATCCTGAGGCAAGAACAAGCTTGGTGTATTTCACAAAGAGGGGGTATAAGAAGGCTAAAGAGGTAAAGAGAGACTAGATCATATGAGGTCTTGGGGACAAGGTAGAAGTTCAGATTTTATTCTGAAGAAAACCAGGGAAGGATTGTGACATAAACTGATTTAGATCTTGCAAAGATGCCTCTGGCTACTTAGTGGAGAAAGACAATAATAATATAGGAAGACAAATAACTTAGAAGGCTATGGCAGTGATCCAGAAGAGACGCTCATATGGTGGACGTGGTCAGAAATAAATGCATTAGGGATATCTTTTGAGATGAAGGCAACAGGACACACCTTTGCATTTGGCCAGAGTTGGAGTTGGGTTAGGGTTAGGTAGTGATGAAAACAGGAATGGTAGATGACCTCTATGTTTCTTGGTTATATTAAGCATGTAAAATGGTAATATGGGAGACTGAAGGCAGAGCTATTTCATGGAGGTGGGGAATTAAGAATTATATTTAAGACATGTTATAGTTATCTCATAGATATCCTCAAATGCAGAGGTAAAATAAACTGTAGAATATATGCATTTAGAAGTCAGGCCTGGATATATACATTTGGGAGTTATTGGGATACAGAAGGAATTTAAAGCCATAAGACTGAATAAAATCATGTATGGAAAATAGTGAAAAGAGCTGGGAACTCTAAAATTTTAGAGTCAGAAAGAATTGGAACAAGTAAAGAGTCCTGAGGAGGATCGGTGTAGTGAGTGAAATAAGAGAAAGTGAGGTTTGGCAAACAAAGTGAGGAAAGTATTTCCAGAAGATGAAAGTAATTATCTATGTCAAATTTTGTTAAGAATTCAAGACCTTTAAAGAATAGACTAGATCACTAAAGTTTGGCAGGATGGAAGTCATTGGTAACCTTGAAAATTTTGAAACCATTTCAGCCCTTTTAAAAAACATCTGTAATTTTAATAGTCTCCCACCCTATAATGGTATTATCTACTTTTGGTCAGAAATTGAATGTCATTAATATACAACATTTAGCTTCTAGTCCATTACTTCCTGTGTGTTAAAAACTAGCTGAATGGCAAAGAAAGATCATAGCAATTTAGAAAGGTAGGCACTCATTCACCTTTTTTCTGCAAACATATCATGCTGAATAGCAATAATAATTAAAAATAAAGATTAAAATAGCAATAACTCCCCTGGACTTGTGAAGCATTGAGGTACTCTTAGCTATCTACAAATAGAATTTAAATTTGTGGTTGTATGATTTTTGTTTTTCCTCAATATTTTAACTTCAAAACAGGTAACAAGTTTGCAGGTTAAAGATTTTATGGGGTGAAAATTAAGGCTTATAGACTAATAGAAAGATGGGTTGTGCAAATTATTTGCTTCTTGTACAATTTATTCTTAAAGAATTTCATAAAACAATACTGTTTGATTCTTTAAGTCCACCAAGCAAGAACTAGGCTACCTCTCCTCATTTCCAGAGATACAGAAAATGAACTAAGTGAGAAAATAAAAAGAATACAGGAAATTTTAAAAAATTGGTCAAGTAAAAAAAATAGAGGAAAAAGTAAAGCTTTATTAATAAAAAGGGAGTAACCTATATACTCAATCGCCAAGTTAATCAAAAGCACTTTTTCTCAGTGAGATTCCAACTGAAGGAAAACTCTTGAAAAGCTGGGGTTGAGAAATAAAAAGATGAGCCATTATAAATAGAAAATCTATGAATCCTAATTTTTTCTTGAGCATATATTTAAAACAGCTAACATGAAGAATGCTTATAAATAAAACTTCATCAGTATAGCAAAACTTTCAATCATAACTCCTAGAAATAATTTGAGCTAATCTATATCTTTTACTATGATTTTTTGCCTAGTTTTTCTTTAATACATGTATGAACTAACACTGTTGAATCACTTTCAAAGAGAAGGATTTGTTATTCTGAGTTTGAATTGCAGTTAATACTTGAGTTTTCCTATTTTAAATCTGGTACCGAGTCAAAGATTATGACCTATTTTATGGACCGATGATGATGATTATTGTGCTGTGCAAGTGCTGCTTTAGAATACATAATTTTAATTGCAGTGCATTTAAACCTGTGTATGTAGAAATGAGCCATATTATTACAGGATTCCACATGTGGAATTACTTGTCTTCTGCAGAATCTTCTCAGTTCACAATTTGTCTTTTAAACTGTCAGTGAATCCTGGGTTAGGCCCAGAAGCCATATTTGTATTACAAGACCCCACCTTTCTGTCCAGAGCTGAGCTAAACAGCTTTTGATGGGAAATCTGGGAATTCTCCTGGAAGAATCTGCTGGCCAATCTCTAAAGACAGATGGGTCTGGAATGGCCATGGTTAGCCATGAGCTAACCAGGAAGAGAACACAGCATGTAGATAAAAAGATAAGAATGAAACAGTTTTGCAAAAGGAAGAGAGACAGGGGGCCTTGGGATGGACTGGAAGATCTCCTTAAGTTTCTGGTTCCAGTCCCATGGGTAAAAAGTTTTGCCCTGAGGCTTCCCTCTAGTTTCTCAGCATGTTCTGTAAGCTACCCCTGAGTAAGAACAACCGCTGTAACAGCATGAGTAGGCAAGGCTCTAGCCTTGTGGCAGGCCTCACTAAGCCTTCAGGGGGCATATTCGCTTGCAGGAAGTCAGGAATTGAAAAGGGGATAATACATTCCACAGAGTTCCTTCTTTTTCCTAAGCTGACAGTGTCATCCCCAATATTTCCTCTTAATCACCTGAAAGACCAATTAATTTCAAATAAAGAGGCGCTTCTATAAAGCTGACCATTACACACATTTTAGTAAACTAAAAGATTCTAATTTTCATCAAATAAAAAATTTTTTAATGAAAGGAACATAATATCTAGAAATGCTTCAGTAAAAATAAAGTATCATACTTACATTTTATCCTCCAGGATACTACAGAATTTCTTTATTTCTTCGATCTGTTGTTCCCAATGTCTTATTGATTCTTGTAGTTGTGCTATCTCTAAATTGTGATCACTAAGAACCTATTGAAATTTTTAAAAATTATGGCATTCAATCATTGTCAAATGATTCATGACAGCAGTCCAATTGACTAAATATTCATGTACCACCCATTCAACTTCTACATTGGGGGTATCCTTTAGTTAAAATAAAAGCAACCAACCATTATAATTGTTTCTTCAACATACAAACTTGAACAGAAATAATTCTGAAATCATCAGGGAAAAAGAATTGGGAGGGAGAAGAACCAAATATAGCAGTGAGGATATGAAAATTATAAAAACAACTTTCAAGACATAAATTCATTTTGCTTATCTTTAAAAAAATAAACAAATATATATTTTCATAATCATCTTCAAAATGTTCTTCCAGGAGAGTAGAATGAGTATTATCAATAAGTCAAAGCTATTTGTTCTTTTACCTTGATCGATAGCTATGTTTATGCTGAAAAAAGTTATCTTTCTTAATATTTAATCAGATGTTTGAAAAAGACACAATTGGATATTGTGAAAAAACATTAGCATGATTTTAAAAAGGAAACATGGATGAAGAACATTTGTAGTGAAACATATGTTTACAATGCAGTTTTGCAATAAAGAAAAGGGAAGGCAAATGTATCAGAGCCTTGGGTGTGCAGAATGACATAAGGGTAAATTAAAGTCAATTCCATTTTTAAAACTCCTGTTACTGGTTATATTAAAGGTAGCGTATATTGAGGTGCCTGGGTCCAGCTTGAAAAACATAGTTTATTTTCCTTACCACTGTGGTGGTGGTAACTTTTTCCTTCATATTTGTCTCTTTAATCCTTAATGTATCCAATTCTTTCTTCCTTTGATAAGTGTCCTGTTTCTTAAGCTCACAGAGGTTTTCATATTTAACAATCTGTAGTGACACAAATAAACCCATCAAAAAAGCTTATGAGGACAACAAAGTTTAGAAAATCTTTTTTTATTCTGTCAACCTAATTCATATTCAATGTAAGCATACCATATTCAATCTAAGTATACCAACAATAAAAAAAAACAAAAAACAAATCAGCATTTCCCTGTTTTATAGCATCACAGGAAAAATAGTGAACCACAAGGACCAAGCCGTAATTATAAAATGTTGAAGTAGTAAATTTATAAGAGCAATAGAACAATGATTATGTACAGCAAATATAAGAGCAACAGACATTGTAGCAATTTACTAGTAAAATGCCATAGCCATAGTTACCGGATTACAGTGTGCTATGCAGATCAGGAGAGTCAAAGGACAGAATGGAGAATTGTGTCTGGAAACCTAATTTCACACTATTGAACGGGAAACCAAACAGACTAAAGACAGAGAAAACAAAATCACTGAAGATAGGGCAGCTAAAATCCTGGGCAACTTCTTAACATTTTACACCCATATGCTGATCACTTGTCATTTATATTCTGACAAGTGATCAGAATATAAAGTATGCTACCTTCTTATCAAAATGAAACACATCAATGGATTTGTCTGGCAAAATGAATGATCAAAAAAAAAACGCTAACTAACAGAGCAGTAAGGGGGTGAGAAAGCATATTCAACCCTGCATTAAAAAGTTACGAAAACATATGTTTGGATGACTTTCCATCGAAGCCACCAGCCAAGGCACCCAAAGTGGCTACTCTAAATGAATGTGATCATTAACAACTATCTCTACACTGGGGCATAGTTGAAGGAAACTTCATGATCAATAAGTTTTGCTGAAAATTAAATTCTGTGTTTATGCTTGGCCTAAGTCTTCTCCCAAGGTCTTGCAACTATAGATATAATATTAGAAAAAAGCATTTTGTTTGGTGTTAGGGGAGATCTTACAGGTTTGAAGACTCTGATACCTGTAATAGTTTTTCCCCTTTCATAGAAGGTAAAGGGAATTAACTAACAGGCTGTTACCACAGCCTATCATGTGCCTTTAGTGAACATCAGTGGCTGACTCCTTCACAGCCACTTCAGTTGGTCTATCCCACTGGCATGCAGCATTCCTTTAGGATCCATTATTGTGCCAGGGGTGGGTGGTGTCTTAACCTGGCCAGATCAAAGAAGACTCATCGTCCTTGGTTAGGAAAAGTTCTCCTATCTTTACTTGAATAAAGAAGCAGAGTCCAGTTGTCACTGGCACTCATCTTGCGACCTTGGAGGAAACCAGCATTAAGAAGAAGCATGGAGAGGAGGGAGGAGCCTCCAAATTAACTCATCCAAGACCGCTCTGCATTGCGAATTCCTACTGTGTGAGATAATATGCGCCCTTACTGTCTAAGCCAGTCTGGGTCAGAGCTTCCGCTATTTGCATCTGCAAGTATCCTAACTGGTGCCATTTTTCAGGGAGATCCCCAGGGGTACGCATACGACCTCCCTTGGGCCAAATCCAGCCACCACCGGTTTCTGTAAAGCTGCTCTCATTCATTTAGGAATTCTTTAGGGTTATTTTTGTGCTAAAGTGGCAGAGTTGAGTAGTTGTGATAGAGACTGGGATGGCCCTAAGGAAGCACCTGTCATGTTTGCAAATTCCCTCTGAGATTTTAAGCTCCTCTGAGATTTTTTTTTCTTGCACTTTAACATTTACATTAAAGAATAGGAAGAGGGGAAACTTCCCTGTAGGCTTACAATGAAGTTAGAAATGCATTCGTTCATTCAATGAAGTAGTATCATAGAGTGCCCACTACATGGGAGGCATGGCTGGCACTGTTGGCAGTGCTGCGACACAGCAGGGAAGGAGACAAGATCCTGCCCTGCGGAGCCTTCCTCTGGTGGCCAGAGCACAGATCCAATGCCACTGCTGAAGGACCATTTAATTCCCAGGGGAAGTAAAGAAATGGAGAGGGCTCCCTGTTCCTCAACCCACCCCCCACTCAGCCATGCCCACACAGACACACCCCACTTTTGGCCCCTGTAACTTAACTCAACTGGTCCAGCTTGGGGGTCTATGGTGCTCAGGGAGAATAGAATAGTATTTCAATAGAGGGCTGTGTCAACCTAAGAAACTTCCAAATCTGTAAGAGTTTTTATGAGTTAATTTGAGCAAAACTGACTACAATTGTCAAGAAGCAAAACCTTAATGGATTGAGAGAATATAATGGGGTGCAGAGTTGGGGTGGGGGTCCCCTGAAATATTCCCCACATTCCTTGGTTGGGGGAAGGGGGAAGTGGATGATACGTTGTGTAAAGATACTTTGCATAACAATGGCAAATTAATACCCCTGTCTTTCCTGAAGGGAAACGGATGGTGCCCAGGAGGAAAGATGTACAAATGGTGTACTTGACTTTAAGAGCATATAGTGGCTGCTAACAAAGCCAGAGGAGGCAAATACTTGCATCACAGGGAATTCTTGCCCTGACTAAAGATGGCAGCTGAAAGAAGGCAAAAGATACTGGGGAACTGGTAAAAGTAGTATATTATAGGTGGGGCTCGATTTGATGTCACATAGGAAGTTCCCAGCTGAGCATTTAGAAGAAGGGCGGGCTAAGAGAGAGAAGGAAGGCATGTGGAGAAAAGGGCTGAAAGAGAAGGGGTCCGCTTTGCCACTGTGTCTGGTGTGTAGAAGGTCGGCTACGAGGTCTGGTGTAGGAGAGGAGACCCACTGGAAAGCCTGCCTGAAGAAGATGACGGCAGCGCTGACGGAGCTGTGCGGGGACCTGCCTGACCAAGCGTGGATTCATGAGAGATGCCTGGAGGTGAGCTGTGACTGGAAATGCTGAACTGCAGACTTCTGCTTCTCTGAAGGGCATACAGAGAAGTTACTCTCTTGGGACGAGTGCCCCCCTGGACTCCACCATGGTCCAGTGTAACACAGCACATGCTCCCCTGAATCACGACACAGAGGCTGAGAACAGTGTGCCCCAGATCCTGTGGAAGAGAGCTGCTATGAGAGGATGGTGACTCTGAAACCCACAAGCGCACATTCCAAAGAGGACCATGATCTGTTTTCACAGCTGGCTTCAAAAGAAATAAGGATATGGGGAACTTTGGGGCATGGTTTTGGCTTATAGCCTTTTGGGGAGCAAGAGAAGTGCCGGGTCTTATCAGAGAGTAGGGCTCTGAGCAGGAGTGGTCTCAGCCCCCATGAGGTTGGAATCCTGTAAATAAAAACCTGTTTTCTTTTCAACACTGTGGTTGCGTCATGTGTCAATAAGCCATGCGGACAAGCCCACTTGCTTGGTTACAAGACTGCTACAATAAATGGCAGTTTTGTACCTTATTTTCTACATTACAGTCAGAAGAGAAGATATAAGTGGGTTACATGAAATCCATTGGCGATAGATTAGGGAGGTTAGAGAAAGCAAAGTGGAGGAGACCTCTGGGATTGGATACAAGTAAAATGATAAACACTTACTTCTTTTACATAGGGGGGTCCAAGATAGGTAACAGCCAACAATGAAGATGAAAACAATAACAATGAGGGGATCTGTGGTCATCCTCTGGTGGGGTGCCTTGCTCTGAGTGGTAGGGGGAAAAAAGGAAATTTGGCCCTCCAAAGGTATGTCATTGTAGATGCGTAAGGACAACAGACAGGCCAATTAAGGTAAAGATTGACCTTTGCTAGGGAAGAGTCTAGCTTAGGACATGACTGCCTGCCGTGACCTGCTTTTAGTTAGAAAGTTTTTAATTTCAGACCATTCTATGTGGTTACTTTAAGTCTCTGAGTTTGTAAGGCCATCATGCAGGCCTCTCCTGAGCTTCTCGGTTGCATTACGTGGCCCCTTTTCACCCATAGCTGAAACAACGGGGTGATCCCAATGCTGCTCAGCATCCTTGTCAACACGGCATGAAAACTGTAAAATGGGACTTCTGGCCAAGATGGAGGCCTAGACAGAAATGCTGACTCTCTCTCCACAACTAAGAAGGAATACAACTATGTCAAAACTAGAGACAACTAGAAGTTCCAGAAATTCGAGCTGCATAGAAGTCCAACAAAAAAAGATATAAAGAAGAAATACTTACCCAGACAGGTATGAGGGGCAGAGCCAGGGAAGAGAGGATGTGGTGTGGTGGCAGCAGCAGCAGGGACAGCGGCAGGCCAGTGGAAGGCATAGTCATATTTTAAAAAGTAGGGAGGGACACCTGGGGAGTGCTTCCAGCACCAGACAAGACCACACAGCTCACGGCTCCAGTGCTGGGGAAAATAAAGCCTCATTGCTTCTGACTGTGCAAACCAGTGGGGGTTGGGGTGGAGGAAGAAACTGCTGGTCTCTCAGCAGAGTATGCTTGTTTAAAGGGCCCCATGGTCCTAGAATGTCTGCAGACCCACCCACTCTGGGAACGACGGCCAGGGCAACAGCTAGAGAGGCGCCAGTCCCATACAGCAAGTGGGAGAAGTGCCTGGAAAAGGGGTGAATGCTGAGCAAGCAGCACTGTTCCCTCTTAGACTCCTCCCCCACATACAGCGCCACAATGTGGTGAATGGGTCGCCTCACACTGACGAATACCTAAGGCTCCACCCCTTACAACATAACAGGCACAAGAGCTCTACCTAAGACACAAAGGCAAATAAACACAGGAGCCTGTCAAGATGAGGAGACAGAGTATCACTCAAAAGGGGAAACAGATCAAGGTTTCAGTGGGAGAACTAAGCGGTGAGGAGATAGCCAACCTAACAGATGTAGACTTCAAAACACTGATGATGAAGATGCTCACAAGCTTGACAAATATACTTAAGTATGGTAAAGACATAAGGGGAGAAGTGAAGGCTATGCTAAACAAAATGAAGGAAAATCCACATAAAACCAATGGCAAAGGGAAGGAAACTGGGGTTCAAACCAATGATTTGGAATATAAGGGACAAAAAAACAGTCAACCAGTACACAATGAGGAAACAAGAATTGAAAAAAATGAAGAGAGGCTTGGGAACCTCTGGGACAACCTTAAACGTGCTAACATCTGAATCATGGGGGTGCCAGAAGAAGAGGAAGAGCAAGAAATGGAAAGCTTATGTGAAAAAATAATGAAGGAAAACTTCCCAAATTTGGTGAAGGAAATAGACATACAGAGAGTCTCAAACAAGCTAGACCTAAAGAGGACCACACCAAGACACATCATAATTAAAATGCCAAAGTTTCAAGATAAAGAGAGAATCTTAAAAGTAGCAAGAAAAAAGCAGAGAGTTACCTACAAAAGGGTGCCTATAAGACTATCAGCTGATTTCTCAGAAGAAACTTTGCAGGCAAGAAGGGACTGGCAAGAAGTATTCAATGTGATGAAAAGCAAGGACCTACAACCAAGACTACTCTATCCAGCAAAGCTATCATTTAGAATGGAAGAGCAGATGAAGTGCTTCCCAGACAAGGTAAAGCGAAAGGAGTACATCATCACCAAGCTGTTATTATATGAAATGTTAAAGAGACTTATTTAAGAAAAAGAGCAACACTACGAACATTAAAATGACAACAAACTCACAATTACCAACAACTGAATCTAAAAAATAAAAACGAAATCCAACTAAGCAATCCAGAATAGGAACAGAATCATAAGTATGGGGATCATTTGGAGGATTATCAGCTGGGTGGGGGAAGGGGGATGAATGGGAAAATGGTGCAGAGATTAAGAAGCATAATTGGTAGGTACAAAATAGACAGGGGAGAGTTAAGAATAATATAGGAAAGGGTGAAGCCAAAGAACTTATATACATGACTCATGTATATAAGTGGTGGTGCGATTGCTGGGGGAAGGAGGTACTGGGCGGAGGGGAGCAAAGGGAAAAAAAATTGGGACTACTGTAACAACATAATCAATAAAATATACTTTAAAAAAAATAAAACTGTAAAATGCCTTTTGGTCCTTGTTGTCTTAAAATTTCCACTTCCTTGTGAGAACAATAAATCCCAGTAAGGTCTTGCCCAGTGACGAGAGTCCTTCCCTATTTTTGAGACATGGGTTTGTCATGAGTGTATGTTCGCAATATAGTCTTTCCTATATGTCAGTCATGCAACAGCTCAGCTAGCTGCCTGCTGAGCAGCCTGGTACCAAGGAATAGATAAGAGTCACACAAGGTAACTATGCTATGCTATTCAGTCAGCTTTTATGAATGCAAGTTCTCTCAAAGTAGAACATCAACATACATTAATATCCTACTCATACTCTTAACAATCTATGAGAAATACAACATATATACACACACAGCAATCAGTGGGAAATAATGAACCAGAGTTCCAAAGTCTCAGTCTGCAGGTCCAGGAGACAGTATGGTAGGCAAGGGTGTCATCAGCATCTTGCAAGGAGGGATCTCTGGAGCCAGGTGGGTAGCAGAGCAGACAATGGCCACCAGTGGCTGATGCCAAAGGAGATCAGCACAGCGTAGAGCAGCATTCTGGTATGTGGAGCTCAGCTGTCTTGGCAGTGGGCTGGAGACTGCCTCAGTTATATTTTGAGAGTGGTGTACTCAACACTCTAGGTCTCTTCCCTTGATAAGTGTCTTGGCATCCCTGATGGCAAGTGGGATATTTGCCCTAGAGCAAATTGGTGATCTGGCTCTGCAGACATGGCTGTTCTGATGATGTGTGCAAATACCTTTGGTGTGTCTCCTTGCCAGATGTGACTAGTGGGACTTAAGTAGTTTCCCTCTTGAACCGAAGTGTCATGGGAGACTGGCAGCCATCTTGATTGACATGAGTGACTCCATTTTGTTCTGTATATTTTATGCTATCTTGACGGGACCAGTGCCATTTCATTGGTTCTGCCCTCCACAGGATTTCAGCTGATTCCTGCACTGCAATCTAGGCAAATAGCCAGCTTCAATCCTGCTAAGGTCCAAGGAGCTGGACTTTTACAAATTTGGTTTAGCAGCTGCAGTTGGCCCAAGGGACTCCTAACCAGCTCCTTCACAAAGAGCCTGTTCCAAAGATGACAAAGGCTGAGCTATCTATATTCAATATATACTACGTTTAGTATGGTATGGGAAGAGTGGCATCAGGAGCTCACCAGGAATTCTCACCATGTATTTATTAAGCCCTCACTCCACAGGAAGAAGAGATTGATGCTGGGACCCCCTAATGGAGATAGTCCTGCCTCTCCTAGGGCAATTGAAGCAAAACAAAGAACCACCAACAGTAAACTATTCTAATGATGAATTTTAATAACATGGCCTAGCATATAGCAAGAAGCTGTACTTATACCTCAGAGCCCCTCAAAAAATTGCTGGTTTCAAAATACTCTTTTCTCTTAGGGCCTTTGGCTCTGCCCAGCCCCTCTGCAGGCCGCTCCCCACAGATTCATTCAGCAGGAGCAGCCGGCTGGGACCAGGCTGAACTCCCCAGTCTAGTTCATAGAGAATAGGCCTCAGAACTGTCAAAGGCAACTAGATGACATGGAAGCAAATTCCTGGTCCCTTATAGGGTTGCATATGGGTAAGGGGCTACCCCAGTGATATAAATCCTGTCACTCATATTCTTTCTCATGAACAGAGATACTGCTGCTATACAATTAAACATCTTCCCCATGGGGCTCCAATGTCCTCGAGTCTCTGCTCTATTCCCAGCACAGTGTTCACAGAAGATACCACAGGAGTTCTGGCCAGTCTTGAGGACAAGGAAATCATTTCCCATTTCGTGCTCAAGATTCTGTATGATTCAGTATTACAAAAAAATAAATCATGCCACTTACCTCTTCATTCAACTTTGATATTCTTTTCAAATATTCTGCTCTTTCTGTTTCAATTTTTTCCTCTATATCTCGAAGGCTTTTTTTTTGCAATTTTATTTCTTCTTTCTCCAAGTTTATCCTGGTATATGTCTCATTGATGTAAATAGCAGTAGTAGCTTTTTCCCCCATCGTGTGGTTGAGTGACAGGACAAGCTTTTCATGCTGCTTTGCCAGCTCCTCTTGCTTTTCACTAGGAGAAAAAAAAAATCATTCATGGCATGAAAAGTGTGGCTTTTAGGAAAGGAATTTAAAGTCTGTTTGGTGAGATCAACCACCACAAAGAAGGAAATTGTAAGGGATACTGATTTCAGAACTGTACTTGTACTTGCCTAAACTTGGTTGAGACAAATGGAGACACCTGACAAATGTCAACCTTGTAACTGTTCACCACGTGGTCCTGCCCCACCCCACTTACCCCCACATAGCAGGTAGTAACTATGGGATATTTTGGTTTAAAATATACAATGATTCAACAATAGTTTTGAAGAGGTAAATGAAATCTGGCCCAATGGTTTGCTGTGTGGCAGTGACATATCTGTCTTATCATCCTGAGGTGTGCAGTGAAGTCAAAGAAAGGTAAACATCCCAGCACCCCTCCTGCCACCTTCCGATGCCATGGCCCTGCAGGGAGGGCCCAGGACAAGGCTAGCTTTCCTCTGATGGACAGGAGTCAGGTGAGGAGAGGGTCCACTTTCACTGATCAGAGGTTGCTTGACACCTAATTTGAACCTCCTAATCTTCTCCCAGCTGCAGCCAAGTCTGAGTTCTAAAGGACACGTTAACCTCACATATCAGTTGGGCACGTTCATTGGAGGAAGACCTTAAGACTACTGGAAACATCTACCCCAGGGCTAAAAATAACAAATTGGAGGAAGGACAATTTGCGCCATTTATTTATTTATTTTCCTTTTTAAGAAAGCTCCTGAAATGTGAAGCCCTTTTTCCTATTTCTAGTCCGAAAGACTGAAGACTTGTACAGTTCAGGTGGTTGTGTGCAAAGGTTCAGGAAAAAGCAAACAGATTGTCAGTAAGTTCAATTTCCAGACGTCAACTCCACCACAGACATGCCGCAAACAGAAGCCGGGGCCGGAGGGAGTCAGAGCATGGGTGCTTGGTGGTCGAGTAGAGGAAGCCTTCTAAAAATGAATAGACCTAAGGATCCCAGAGCCTCAGGAAGGCAAAGTGGAACAAGTCAAATCATAAACCCTAAGCGGTGTATCAGGGAGTGATTGAGAAGAGAAAGTACAGCAAAGAGCTCACAGGGATTCAGCTGTTGAGGACCATCCAGGAAGTGACCGCCTGTCAGAGAATGAGGTACCTTGAGATACACCTTTGTTTGAAAAATCGGTGCAACACGCGATTATAGCTTGATGATGCTAGCTCTTCAAGCACCCCACTTTATGACTGTAACTTGCTTTTCCATGCAGATTTCTCTAGAGCAGTGATTCCCAAAATGTGGTCAGGACCTACCAGCAGCATCAGCATCAGTACCAGCATCACCTGGGAACTTGTCAGATATTCCAGTTCTCACCCTCACCTCAATCAGAAATTTAGGGGGCGGGTGTTCCCGACAATTTGTGTTGTCACAGACACTGCAGGTGATTCTGATGCACAATGAGGTTTGAGGCCCACTGGTCTTTAGGGGTGAGGCAGTGCTGGCCAACTGATATGAGTATCCCAGCTTGGAAATTGACAGTCTAACTCACAGAGCAGCCTCTGGCAATTGTGGCTGGCAGGCACCATGGACAATTCTGCACTGTGAATCACCAACAGCGTTGAGAGAATGTGTCTCACACTTATGTGATGATGAACTTTCTTTTTCATGGAATATCTTCCAGAGCAGGTGATCTGAGAGCCAACACAGGACAGGCGTCCCTGGGCTTGAGGTCTCCACCTCATTCCTCATGCTTTGAAATCTTGGGCACCAAGCAATCCTCTGGTTATTTCAGCTTCCCAAGATTTTTTTCCCTATGGTGAGTGCTCCTTCAACACTTCTCACTCTGATAAACTGACATTCTGATATTTACACATTAGCCTTGGAAATTTGCTCACAGTACTGAGTTGTTCCTCAGAGTTTAGTTTTGCTTTTTCTTTCAGAATATATCTCTTCCTCCATGAGCCAGGTAAATCAAGACTTGCAATCCCAATTTAACAGATGGAGACAGTGAGGCCCCCAAGGGTGAGGAAGTGCTGGCAACACAGCTAGGAATAAAGGAAAGAAACTAACAGGTGTCAGATCCTGAGTTACAGGCAGTGGCACATATTGTCTCACTTGATTACAGGTAAAATCTAGATCCCTCCCCTGGGAACCAACCCCATTCTCAGTCCTCCAGAAGATTATGACTGAACATCTTTAAGAAGCTAAACTACCTATAATATATCTGGTTTGATACTACATCTGCACCCAGCAAGATTTCTTCCTTTGCTGGGTGAGATTTGTAAATTCAATTTCACTGAAAAGCAAACTAAAACCACTGTGCGCCTCCACCTGTGGAGGGGGTGTACACAGCAGTGTGTGATTTGCACACAGTAGTTGCTGCTGGGAGGCTGGATTGCCTCTGAAATTTTACAGGTCTCCTGACTGCAGGGGTTGAAGATTTTCTGCTCTGCTTCCCAGATCCCCACAGACATCACACACTCTCATCAGCCCGGGGCACCTTCCACACATGATTCCCACCTCTTATCTTGCCCCACACCAGTTCAGGTCAGAGGACAAACCCTTTAGCACAATTTTTCCACTCCAACCCCAGGCCCTAGCTCCCTCAGATACTGAATAAAAAAGAAGTACCTACCCCAGAGATTTATTAATTTCTTCCAGATCAAGTATTCTCTTCCTTAGAAACTCTATTTCATTGTTTATCCTTGTAATTTTCATTCGTAACTGATTTATCTCAAGGAGGTTTAATCTGCGAGCATCTCTGACACATTCTTAGAAGTAAGTGGAGATGTTAGTGTTATTTGAGAAACAGCATAATTATAGATGCAAACTTTTCAAGTCATGAACATATTGTCTCTATAAGAAGCTTTCTTTTAATTGTGTTTCTGTGTGAGACACCTCTTCCTCACCCTTTTGGGCCCCCTTGATCTTATCTATCAATAATTTCCCTTATTTCAGCCACTGGTATGGTAACCAGCTTTCTATGGGCTCTGAGCAACTTCAAACTGGGCAGTCTGACAGCACCTGATTCCTGCTTTTCCTATGCACATCTCACCTTCTGCCTAGCACTTCTGTGTCACCTCTACCTTGGGCTTCTTTAGACACCCACACCTATGCATGTGGAAACCAGAGTGCAGGAGGAGGGGCAAACACTGGACCCAGGTACAGGAGCCAGTACCTGGATGGTCCGAGAGGAGGCGTGTCTTAGGGGCACGTGCTCACACTGCATTAGCTGCATTTGACAGCAGTAAACATCATATTCCACCCCATATTAACTCCCTCTTCTCCCCGCTTTGGGTTCCTATCCCACTCTCCTCCTCCCCCTTGAACTGTACTCCTAATAAAATAATAGTGCAAAAGCAATTGCCTCTGGTTCTGCTGTGTAGGGAACCCAGTGTTAAAAATAAAGCAACTAATTATTCATCGATAAATAACAAATCAGTGTAATCACGTAAGACTTCAAATGATTACCTCGGTGCATGATAGATACAGGGTGAAAATGAATGAATTTTTGAGCACTGCTCTTTAGAAAAGTCCTGGATTACCCATTTCCATGCATCAAAATTCCTAGAAAGGAACTGTTAGCTTCCCTGAGAGAGCTGGGTTATTTTTTTCTAGACTACTAGTTAAATTGTAGCAGTCTTCTCAATCTCTATGTCTGAGCATACAGATGCCACACCTGGGGATCTTGTTCAAATGTAGATTCTAATACAGCAGGTATGTGACAAGCTCTCAGGGGATGTTGATGCTGCTGATCCAACATCCATATTTTGAGTAGCAAAGCTTTATTCATAAGGCCAGTTAATTTACTTGGTTAAGTATTCAGCATGTATCCAGGACCTTATAAGCTCATATGGTACTGTTTTTCTTTCTAAAATATTTTTCCTGCTTATAAAATAACCTAACCTAGAAAATAAAAAGTTACCGAAGATAATAAAACAAAAACACTTTAATTTTGCCTTTGGCAAAGATTTCTTCTAGCTTCTATTTTTCTCTGCATGAATAGTTTGTTGTATTTTCCTAGCTAAACTAGACCAACACTACTCATATTGTTTCATAACTGACTGTATTATTCAATATCTAAGAAGGTCTAGAAATCCTATAGTAAATTGATAGGGAAAAAATTTTTAAAGATTTTATTTATTTTTAGAGGAGGGGAAAGGAGGGAGAAGGAGAGAAACAAGGAGAGAGGGAGAGAAACATCAATTGGTTGCTTCTGGCACCAACCCCCCCCCCCCCCCCCCGCCAGAGACCTGGCCTGTAAACCAGGCATGGTCCCTGACTGGGAATAATAGGAACCTTTCTGTCTGCAGAGCCACATGGAAATTTTAATATATAGAATTATTGACTACAAAGAGGATAGAGTAATGAGGAAATGAATAGTAAGAAGACGAAGAGAACACTAAAAATTTAGGAATAGCGGGCATAATGAAGGGCCAGTATTGCCAAACCTGAGAAGAAGTGTTCTCGGAGAAGCAGCACTTCCGGACCCGAGATCTAGACCTCATGGGAGGTGACTGTGGGTCACTGGATGGCTCAAAGAAGTTCGTGAATTGCTGGGCTGGCAATCTACCTTCTGGGGCATTGGGGCAACCTGTCCAAGGGAGGTGCCATAATTTAGGCAAAACCACCCAAGGGTGCTGGGGAAGCTGTGGTAGCAATCTGCCATGATACTGCCCAAGGGCACTCTGGACTGCCACATGCTGCAGGACCGTGGCTTGGAGAAGCTGCATGAGCAGGGAGAGTCTGCCACATTGAGCACCCTGAAACCAAGAAGAGAACCCCTTCTTCCTCTAGTATCCCTCCAGTGCCCTCTAATGACAAAGCTTAATATTGTGCCAGTTGGTAAAGGGAAAATGTACAGGGTCCAGCTGCCACATGACAGTGCTGACTCTGAAGGTGGATTTGGATCTGCAAGGCAACAAGTGAATAACTGAAACATCTACTGAAAAAGTGTTTGGCCCTGACTGGTGTGGCTCAGTGGGTTGGGAGTTGTCCTGCAAAATGAAAGGTCTCTGGTTCGGGTCCCGATAAGGGCACATCCTGGGTTGCAGGCAAGGCCCCAGCTGGGGGTGTGTGAGAAGCAACCGACCGATGTTTCTCTCACACACACATCGAGGTTTCTCTCTCTCTCTTTCTCCTTCCCTCCCACTCTCTCTAAATATAAATAAATAAAATATTTTTAAGTGTTTTTAAAAATATATTTAGACCACTGTTTTAGGTTGGCATCCCTGGGAAACAGACTGTAAAACTTGTGTGTAGAAAATTGATTGGGCAGTGCTCTCAGGAGCATCTCAGAGGAAATAAGGGAAGCAGGGCTGGGCAGGAGGGGAGGTTCACTGGGGATGAGCTTTAGAGCTGTGATGAACTTTGCAGTTGTTCTGCATTGAGTCAAGGCAGGCAAGCCTTTTCCCCTTCCAGTGACCCATCAGCAGCACCTGGGGAGGGAAAGTAACTTGGAGTGGAGTCTTTCTCTTGTCAAGGACAATTCCCCTGAGCCTCAACCAATCCTTCTGGCATGTGGGAAAAAAGTTGGGCCCTTACATTACACCATATAAAATATTTAACTCAAAAAAGATTAAAAAATTAAATGTAAGAAATAAAACTATGAAAACATAGGGAGAAGGCTTCCTGACACTGGATTTGGCTAGGATTTCTTGAATATGAACCCAAAAGCACAGGCAACAAATAAAAAAATAACCTGGACTACATCAAAATTTAAAACTTGTGTACATCTAAAGTCCCTCTCAACAGAGTGAAGGCAACCCATGGAATAGGACAAAACATTTTCAAATTATATATCTGATAAAGGGTTAACATCCAGAATATATAAAGAATCCCTACAACCCAATAACAATAAAACAATCTGATTCAAAGGTGGCAAAGGACTTGAATAAATATTTCTCCAAAGAAGATATACCAATAGCCAATTGGCACATGAAAAGATGCTGAACATCACTAATCGTTAAGGAAGTGCAAATCAAAACCACAATGAGATACCACTTCACACCCATTAAGATGGCAATTATTTACAAAACAAAAACAGGAGAAGTGTTGACATTAGTATGAAGAAATTGGAACCATTGTGCACTGTTGGTGGGAATGTACAAAGGAACGACCAATGTGAAAAACAGTATGGCATTTTCTCAAAAAATTGAACATAAATTACCATATTACCATACCACCCAGTTATTCCCTTCTGTGTACATACACAAAGAATCAGAGGCAGCAACTCAAATTGATATTTGTACACCCATGTTCATAACAGCATTATTCACAGTAGCCAAAAGGTAACAACCCAGGGGTCCACTGGTGAACGAATGGGTAAATTAAACATAGTATATATGAGGTGTGGCTGGAAAAAGCCCAGCTTTGTTAATATAATGAGAATGGTTTGCATGACATTGATGTAACCTGGCAGCCAAGGAGAGTGGACTGGAATGCGCATGTGTGAACAATGATGACTTCACCATACTGGTCAGTGGGGGTGGTAAACGCCATTAAGGGAGCATGTGCACTGTATGGCCGTTGCATTCAAAATACTGAGCAATAGAACAATGAATCTGCATCAAATTTTGCATTAAGCTTGAACATTCCTCCATGGAAACAATTTGGATGATTCAGAAGGCCGCAGCTATGAGCAGCTGGTGATTGGCAGCTTTATTACAACACACTTGCTCATGCATCACATCTTATGCAGTTTTTTTGTGAAATATCAAATCACCCAGGTGACTCAGTCCCCAATAGCCCAGATTTGGCGCCCGGCAACTTCTGGCTTTTCCCCCCAAACTGAAATCATCTTTGAAAGGGAAGAGATTTCAGACTGTTGATGATATTCAGAAAAATAAGATGGAGCAGCTTATGGTCACTGGGAGAACTGTGTGAGGTCCCAAGGTGCCTACTTTGAAGAAGACTGAGGCATCATTGTGCTATGTACAATGGAATATTTTTTAAAAGAAGAGAAATTCTGACATATGCTACAACACAGATGAACCTTTAAGACATTATGCCAAGTGATAGAAGCCAGTCATAAAAGAACAAATATTGTATGATTCCACTTATATGAGGTACCTATAGTAGCCAAACTCAAAGACAGAAAGTAAAATGGTGATTTGGGCCAGTCAAGCTGCTTAACTTAACTGGATAAATATCAATTTGGAATGGGCTGATTCTATATATCTTCAGTCTGTTCAGACACTAAATTACATAAATTTAATATATATATGTGCATATATATATATATATATATATATATATATATATATATATATAATTTCCACTTAAAATGTCAGAAAAATTATTTAGGATCTTACTGTGTTAGTGTCATGTACTCCTTCTAACTATATTTTGACATGAAATAACTAAACAAATCTTATGTAATCATAAATTAAACTCATCTTTTCACAAAAACTTGGCTTTATTTATTTTTTTACCATAAACTGAATTTCTACAGTTATTAACTTCAAAATACCTTCCAATTCTGTGCTAATGTTATTGGGAAGGGTTTCCAATAGGAAATATAGTCTGCTGAGTTCCATGCTTTCAATTTCCAGAAGATCAATTGTGGCTTTTCTCATTTCTTCCTAAAAATTTAAATTACATATTAAAATAATAAAGATTACTTCCTAAACAATGCCCTATAAATGTTTTCAAAGGTAAACAACTGATTTTCATTAAATGCCTTCTGCTGCTATTTTTATTTGAAAGAAAAAGGAAAAGTATCTACAATCAGTTTTTAAGGAGTCATTGTTAGTTTATCTTTCAATTTCTGTTTATTTTGTTCTATTCAGAAATCACCTTTCTCTAGGTGTTTCCTTTTTTGTTTCAATCAATTTTGAGACAAGACTCCAACAAAAAGGGTGACATTAATAAAGCTACTTAATTAAAAAATAGAAAATGCCTATAAAAATATACTTAGGTTTACAAAGAACAATGTTTCTCTTAAATATACCAACGAATGCAAACAAAAAATCAGTGGGCATGTGGTTATTATTATTATTAATTTATAATTTTGGGGATGGGACTAATTGAAAAGAATTCAAAAATATGTTCATGGAAAAACAGATAAATTATCTTTTAAATAAATGGTGCTACTGGCTGTATACTATATGACCTGATAAAATACCATTCTATTTTATGAACATTGAAAATCAGGTTACAAAATTGTATTGGGCTCGCTGAAAAGTCCGTTTAGTTTTTTCCATAAAATGAAAGATGCATTTTTCATTTTCACCAATAACTTTATTGAGTTGGATATTCTGAGTATGTCAGCTGTCCCCTGCTATTGGCTTCTAGTGGGTAGAGGACAGGGGTGCTGCTAAACATTTTCCAATGCACAGGACAGCCCTGCAGCAAAGAATTATTTGGCCAAAATGTCAATAGTACCAAGAAACTTTGCAAACCACTTCTGACACATTTGGTCAGTCATAGCACATTCTCCATATACTGAACAAATCTTTTTTTGCATTTCAGTTATGTTTTTACCTTTTTTGAAATTATTTAAAGCATAATACACTGAAAATGTTGCATATTTTCCTCCATCTTCAATATTAAAATGGCTACACAAAAATTCACCAATTTTGATGTTTTTTTATAAATGCATGCTGATATGACAGCTGTCACAATACAATCTACCAAAATTGTATTGGTAAGTTAAAGACATGAAGTTAAAGACAACTAAGCACTACTAGAGCCATCCTAACTTTTTGGCCAACCCAATATATATTGTATGACCACTTTTCTATAAAATTCAATACAGGCATCATCTACACCCTGAAAATAGGAAGAACATTCATCAAGGAGGTAATGTGATTATTTTAGAGTGGTGGGATCATAATGGATTTTGCTTTCTTCTTTTTGCTTGTCTCGTCGGCACATAAAGTATAATTCTTGTCTCGTCGGCACATAAAGTATAATTCTATTCTACACATACCGTCGTTGGCAGCCGTCCGTCTCGAGAGACGATGGTGTAGCTTCTTAAGAGTCTATCTGCACCGCCAAGAATGGCTGTGCAGTCCGACTCGGGAGTGACACGGTATCTGTCTCCTCCCGTGTTGAATCGACATCTTGTGATGACGCTGGAGTGTCCTCTCCAGTGAAGCTGAAGCTACAGAGCCTGGGCAGGGTGATATGGAGGGTCTGCTGTTGCCCATGCAGCAGACCCCCCCTCTCTTCGCAGCTGAAGGGTCCAAGGGAAAGACGGAGTCAATACAGCTTGGCTTCAGGTGCGCCGCAGGAGTTGCCGGTGTTGACTACAACGTCAAACCGCCTTAGGGACTCCGGCTCCGGATTTTCTGTCGGGGTTTACTCCCTTAGCCTTTCCCCTAAAGAGGTATGCCGCAAGGCAGCGGAGGTTTTTTGAAGTCAGAGTTTTCCTTCTCTGATGTGCCCTGACTGGAAGATCGAACCAGCGACACTTAGCTCGCAGGCCGACGCTCAATCCACTGAGCCAAACCAGCCAGTTATATATACAACTATATAATTACATAAAATATAATTGTAATGAGATTAACTTTTATCAGCGGTTTGTAGACCCAAACTCATTTACTTTACAGCCATATTTCTATATTTTTAGATATTTAATATTTAGTATATTCTTACTCAATATTTTTTAAATCAAATGAAGAGGCTTCACCATTCCAACCCTGCTGAGGAGGCAATGTAAACATCATCCAGGACCAAACAGAGAAATGATTGTGACACTTCAAAGAGGAATTAAACATTTATTTGGTTACTAAAACCAAAACAATCTCTGTTCATTTGTTTTCACTGAACAGCATGGTCTAGTTCAATAAAAATTTTCACCAGTTATATAAGGAACTGCTTATAGAGAGCAGAGTTCATTGGCATACACATGCAGTATTTTCAGACGTTAAGTAATGCTTTCACACTGGGGTCCCAAGCATTTGCCCATTTCGCTCACCCCTTAACTTAGCTCTATTATCACCAGTATCTCTCCTCCTTTACTGGCTTGCCCCATTCCATAGCACAGGTCTTAATTCAGTGTTCTGCATGGAAAATCAGGCAATAGTCCTCAGTTAAGCAACACTGGTTAAAATGCTTAGCAAACTGAGAGAGAAAATTTTTTTTTTTTTACTTAGGGTAGATATTTTCCCTGCTTATCTATGAAAATATTTTGAACAGAGTTGGTGCTAAATTAATGTTTGGTGAGGAAATAAGTGGAAGACTAGAAAAAAGGCTCTCATAAGATAATACAATACCAGTTTCTTGACAGCGACAGCAATGTCATTAAGAAAGATCCTAGCTTCTTCATTGTATTTAAAATAGTCACTTTGCAGTGATCGTTCTAAAAAAACAAAAAACAAAATTAAGATCTCTTATTCATCTGTCCAAATCTTATTTAACCCTCAGTGCTTACTCAGCTGGAAATTACATTTTTTAATCTGTGAATTTCTATAGTACTTTATACAAATCTCTTTTGTACTTGTCCTTTTCTATTTCATAGTAGTCTAATTTAGGTATATATTGTATGCCCCTTGAGGACAAACTCCCTTAAGAGTCTATATTTGGTTCTGGTTGGTGTAGTAGCTCAGTTGGTTGGAGCATCGTCCTATAAACTGGAAGGTTCTAGGTTTGATTCCCGGTCCGGGTACATAGCTAGGTTTTGAGTTTGATCCCAAGTTGGGGCATGTATGGAAAGCAAGCAACCCATGTTTCTCTCTCTCTCCGCCCCCCTCTCTTCCCTTCCCCTCTCTCTAAAACCATTAAACATATTAGAAAAATGAAGTCCATCTTCGCATTTCTCATGGTAGAAAGAGGGATGTGTATAGGGTAGGACAAAAATTTAACAAACATTTATGAAAGGGACAAATATAAGAAGCATATAATGTAGGTTTAAGAATGTTATCGTGTATATTTGTATGTATACACACACACAATTTATATCTTAGAGTATTTTTGCCCAAAACCACAGTTAATTAACTGTATAAAAGTTGAAGTTGATTCTTATAAACTTATGATGATTTCCATTTCCCAGGTAAGACTTCTAAGTCTTGGAGGTCATGTCATATGTTGTAGGTCACAGAGCCCATCATTAATTGAGTCTGGATTCAGATGCAAGTGGTGTAACTCCAGGGTCCATGCCCTTAATGGCCCTATTCACCTCTCAGAAGAGTAAATAGCAATTACTGCCCTCAGTTCCAGGGAACTTGGATTCTCTTACTGAACTAAGCTCTCAATCCAAGTGAAAATCAGTTACCCAGTTTGCAAGCAAGTGTGTGTTAGGCAGAGACAGACATTGCCTGCTATTTCCTTTCCTTCCTTTTAAGGAATGAATGAAAACACAAGCTTGTTCCCACTTACGAATGGGCTGGAGAGCAACATATTTTATAACTCAAACTCAGGACAAGAGGTTCAATGAAGTTTTTTCCTAAGAAAAGCTCTCCGAGGGTCCAAAAATAATTAGCAAAAAAATTTTTGTGCCTAATTACTAGTATTGAATGGATATACTGACTTCAATGACTTTGCACACAGGTGAATCATTTAGGTCTCTTCAGTGGTCAACAGTTTTACTGAAACAATTCTCTGAACTTTCAAGAACTGTGAAGTTAAATTAGTTCGTGTAAGAAGGAAAAAAGAAACTATCCCAAACTAAGAGTAACATTATGATAGATGCAATGTGATTATCTAGAAACAATGAGACAATGAGTAAAGCGATGGTTTTATGAAGCACCGTTCCTTGGACTATGTCTTACCTTAAGCTTAGGTGACTTGATCACAGGTTCAGCTTCTAACCAAGGGAGTGTTTTAAGCTGCCCCCCCCCAACCTGTGCCTAATACAACAACAGCTTCATAAACATTCCCTTTCTTGTTTGCCTGTTAAATTTCTCAGTTTGTAAAGAAAAGTTAAGAAGGAAAAAGGTAGAACTGAATGCATAATCTAAATGCAGGTGGGCACTCCAGTTGCAGGCAAATGGCAACGGCAGGGGAGTTCAGGATTTGTCACCAGCTACCAGTGTGAGTTGGGCCAAGTCACTCCAGTGGCACTACAGAAAGAAGACAGCCCTAACCCCCACCCTATGGCTCCTCTCCTGTCTTCAGGACCTGAGCCTGAAAAGGCTCTGCCAAGCCAGGGATGCCCTGGGTTCAGGAGGAGGGTTCCCGCTGAGCGCAGCCCAGGGGCCACCTATCAGGGGACCTCCCTCCCAGCGCCCGCGAGAGTCTCACCCACAATCAGGAGCTGCTCCAGCGCTGCGGCCGCGACCGTGGAGCCCAGGGTGGAGGGGAAGGTGCATAACTCCAGGGAGGGGCCGGTGGAGACCGCGGCAGGCCGCAGCATCTTCTCGCAGAACCCCAGCTCAGGGGACCAGGAGCGCAGCGCCATCTTGCGGCTCCCGAGCCCCGCCCACCGGCCAGAGCCAGGGACTGCCGTTGCCACGGGCAACCAGGACGTCGACCGTTGGCCGAAGCGCAGGCTGGTGGCCTTCAGTTCAGGTAGGGTAGGTACTTCCACGGGTCTCTGAATTTTCCACAATAATTAAGCGATCCCGGAATGATGAGTTCCTCTTTAGCTGTCCTCTTCTTCTTCATTTCCATTTCGTTAGGTCTGAACTTCGTTGGACCTTTCTCCTGGACCCCTGCCGTCGTGATGATGATCACCTGTAAACTTGTCTCTGTGTCAGGCACTACGGGAGGAGCTTAATTTCCACAATGGCTATGTGAGGCAGGTTCTTTTATTATCTCCACCTTTACAGACACGCACTAGTGGTTTTAGATGGGCCCAGGTACGTACTCACCTGTAAGGCATTTTGTACTTTTACAAAATGTCCCTTTTGTAACTGCTTCTATGACTTATTTAGTCTATCATAACTTTTCAGGGAGATTATTATGGTTATCCTATTTTATTCATCTTCTTCTTTTTTTTCTTTTTCAGAAAATCGTACCAAGGAAAGAGATTCAATGACCTTGGGGATAACGTCTGGCCCAGCCCTTGGAAGTGGACAGTGGCAGAGCAGTCCTTCCAGTGCCGGGCGTGGGCACCATTACATCTGCCAGAGCTGCCTTGTGGCTCAGCAAGCAGGGCCTGGAGTGGGGCTGGGGCGCGGAGCCCTCTGTGCTGGTACAAACTTGCCTTTCTATTCCATCCCAACCTCACTTCTGTGACTAAATTGTATGAAGATTTATATATTGCAAAAAATGTGGGGATTCAAATGTGTTCCTTAGATAAATTGTATTTTACTGGAGGGTAAGTCTAGATACTGGAGGAACAGCAGGCCCTCAAACGAATCCTTATGCAATTCTTTCAAATTATTTTCACTGAGGGTTAGTTTCTCTACCCAATGGTATCACTTCCAGGTCTATTTATCAATGTAAGAAATTGAGTTCTTTAAAAATTTAAGATGGTGAAGGTGTTGTGGTCTAGCCTCTGTAGAGCTCATTATTGCAGGTACAGAGCTCACATAGATTCACGGTAGCATTCTGTTCCAAATAAGGTCACATTTTGAGATACTGGGTTTGGGACTTCAATTCAACCCCTTTCAGGGGTGGGGGTGGGGGACACAATTCAACCCCTAACACCATCCCAGGCCTCACACTGGCCCTTACACCAATGTAAAGACTTTTCTTCCCAAGCAGAGCCCAGACCTCCTTCTTCACTGTTTTCCACTGTAAGGAATTACTGCTGAGAGAAGTAGTGGGGCAGCTCTTCCCTTACTTGAATGCACACGAGAGTGCATTTGCTGCTGTAGAGTCCTAGCGACAGCCAGGTTATCCCTGAGTAGGGCATCTCTGAGCAGATGCAACCTGAGAGTTATCTGTGTAAATTCAATTCTACTTGAGGGAAGAGGTTAAAGAGAATAAAGGAAGACAAAGGATGGAGCCCAGGCAGATTGGCTCTTTTGGCAAATAGGAGGAAGATGACAGGGAGCCAGTGAAGGAAGTGAGGAAGGAAGAGCCAGAACCAACTAGAAGGTGAGTTTCTAGAGAAGGGTTGAGAAAACTGGGTATCGGTGTCAAATTCTGCAGGAAAGGAGGCGGGTGGGAATGGGGCATGAGAAAAGGCCATTAGAAGATGTAGAGGAGGTGATTTGAAATTTGGGGTGAAGAAATGCATTATAGTCAAGATGTAGACCATACTTTTAAGAAGTTGGGTAATGAAGGGATGCAAAGAGGTAGGGTGGCAAAAGGGTTTAGGAAAAGCATGAGTTCTGAGGAACACGTGGAAGGCATAGGTGAGGGAGAAGCTACTTGAGGAAGGTCCTTGAGGGGGTAGAAAGGAATGGGATTCAGAGCAGCAATGACTTACTTATATTTTTATTCTCCAAATGGGCTCTGGAAATTCTCAACTGCATCCATCAGTCCTATAGTAAGCACTCTGATGCTGGCCCAGAGGCACCAGAAAACATGTGGATGGTGAACATGACTTTTATTGGGCAGAGTGCCCCAGATATTAGAAGGAAACTCCAGAAGTTAGATGCAGCATTAGGAATGAATCCCTCTCAGCTGGTGGACACAGCCTTTAAAGATTACAATTCCTAGGAAGCAAGAAAGGTCAAGCAAGCCATGATGTTCTTAGAAACAGAGAGGTGAGGCCAAAGGAGTAAGCAGGACCATAAAGGAAGGAGAGACTCGGCTCACCAGGTGCCAATCAATATGCCTAATGCAAGGAGGAGGGCCATTGGAGAAGGGAATGCCAGAAACACAAAAAGAAAAATAGAAATGAGAACCGTCACCGAGAAATGCTAAAAGGTGAGGGGACTCTGATGATGAATGAGGAGGCCCGGGGGTTCCCTGGACATCTCCTGATCTATTACTACTTCCCACAGGAGCCCCAGGTACAGATGATGGTGGAGAACAAACCACTTGATTTCCTTGTAGATATGGGAGCTACATACTGGGTGTTAAATACGAAATTGACAAAGACAAGTTCAAATGTAGTAATGGGTACTGGGATGGTTGGACTAGCTTGGGGACCAGAGAATTGTATGTAATTTCTCTGCATGCCAGACTATCTCATTCCATTGCTGGGCTGAGAGTTACTTTGCAAATTATGTGCACAGATAACTTTTTCTCCTGAAAAACAGCTATTATGTGTAGCGGTCCCACTGGAACATGATCTCCAGTTCCACGTGCTCATGATTTGCCTGGAAGGTCCCAAAGGTGAACTCTTCCCACTTGAGCTTTAGGAGCAGGTCAATCAAATCCTTTGGGCTGATGGGACCCAGGTAAAATGGTTAACATCTAACCCATAAAAGTTAACCTGAAAGAAGGGGTCCAGATACCACAGAAGAAGCAGTATCCCCTAAGAAGGAGGCTTTGGAGGGGATTCAGCCAAAAGTTTTTAAAACTGGGACTAATTCAGCCATGCCAGTCTCCCTATAATACCCCCATTTTACCACTTTAAAAAACTTCACTCTGATGAATATCAGTTTGTTCAGAATCTTAGAGCCATAAATGACATTGCTCAGGATATTCATCCTATGATACCTAACTGCTATACTCTGTTGACCATGGTGCCTGGAGATAGCGAATGGTTCAGTCTTAGAATTAAAAGATGCCTTTTTCTCCATCCCAATTGATGAACAGGCTTGACTGCTGTTTGCCTTTGAATGTCAGGACCCAGGAACAAAAGCCATGCACCAGTGCTGCTGGACCATGCTGCCCCAAGGACTTAAAACTCCTCGACTATATTTGGGGAAATATTGACAAAAGACTTAAGGGATGTTCCATTGAAATCAGTTCTTTTGCAATGCGAAGACGACATATTGATACCTGGCAGCACCTATGAGGACTGTTTGCTCAGCACCATCACAGTCCTAAATCATTGGGCAAAAGGGAATAGAAGGTGTCTCCTCACAAGGCTCAGATTTGCAAACAGGAGGTGGCATACCTGGGATTTCAACTGAAGCAAGGTACTAGGAGTTTGATGGCGGATAGAAAACAAGCAATTTGCTACGCTAAAGTCCCAGAGACCCAAAGGCACCTTTGTGGGTTCTTAGGGAATATAGGGTTTTGCCAAATTTGGGTTCCAAACTTTGGACCTATATCAAAGCCACTGTACAATTCTTTGAAAGGACTGGACTCTGAACCCTTTGAATGGACAAGGGGGTATCAGGTAACATTTGATACCTTAAAAGAAAAGTTACTTTTGGCTCCTGTGCTAGGATTGCCCAATTTACAGAAGCCTTTCAAATTATATGTTCATCAAAGGCAGGGGATTGGACTGGGGTTACTAACCTAGACTCCAGGAAACACTCCCTGACACATAGCCTACCTCTCAACGAAGTTGGATCACATGACAAAGGGATGCCACCATGCCTCCGAGCAGTAGCAGCTACCTGTGACATCTTGCAGGAAGCTTAGAAGTTTACTTTGGGACAGCTGACTACAGTGCTGGTGCCCCACCAGGTCGTGACTCTACTGGGACAAAAAAGAGGGTAGTGGCTGACAGCAGGGCGCATGGGCAAATACCAGGCCATTCTTCTAGACAACCCAAATGTTACCTTGCAAACTACCACAACCTTGAATCCGGCCATTCTGCTCCCAGATGTGGAGGGAGATTCAGCCCTCCAGCATGACTGCTAGAAAATTTTTGACCAAGTTTATTCTAGCAGGCCAAATCTACTCGACCAGCCACCGGCAGCGCCAGACTGGGAGCTGTATATAGACAAGAGCAGCTTCATGGAGAACAGCCAGTGACGAGCTGGGTACGTGGTAGTCACCACAGACAAGGTAATAGAAGTTGAAGCCCTTGTACCAGAAACCTCAGCACAAAAGGCTGAACTGATAGCCCCCACAAGAGCCTTAATGCTGTCCCAAGGAAAGAAGGTTAACATATTCACAGACTCCAAAAATGCCTTCATGGAAGTCCATGCCCATGGAGCAATATGGAAGGAGAGAGAACTCTTAACCTGTGTATGTCAAACAAGGGAACTATGTAACTGTGAAGAAGATTCTTAAGAAAGGTCAGCTACTTTTCTTGGAAGCAGTATGGCCAAGAGGAGGGAGAAGGCCTCTCAGGTTTCTGCTTTAACAGAGGAGTTCACATTGCCAGAACTCAACTGGCACTCATGAATTTACAGGGATGCCAGGCCCTGTGGCCTCTCTGGGAAGCCTGCAGCACCCTCGTCCCCACCTCTTTTAACACCCTGCCCCCATCCCACAACTCTTGGGCAGCTAGAGTCTGGGCCACGCAGGTGTGCAGCCCAAATCCTGCCTCACTGTGAGGGGTAAGGGAGGCACAGTGAGAAGCAGTTGTCCCCTCTGCAGGGGAAGAAGATGACTTGGTCCCTGGTGATTCTGGGGAGAAGTCTCACACTTCTGCTGATACCGCCAACCCAAGACTAGTAAAGCTGCCTAAATGAAGGTTGGAACATGAGGCGGGGGAGGGATGATTTGTTGTTAAGGGGCCCGTGCATAACACAGCTGTTAAGAGTGACACAGCTGCCAATTGTGACACAACTGCCAGTGTTGGCTCCTACTCAGCATGTGGTGCCAGCATCCAGCTTATTTGGATCACTTGCTCTGTCCCAATTGCCTTTGTTGCTTACAGGACCTTGGACCTGTCCCTGGCATGTCTGGGCTGCCCCTCTGGAGCCCACGGCTCCTTTTCACATGGCAGCTGTTGTGGCTGCTGGGCCAGGTGGCTCCAGCTCAGCCTCCTGCCCCAGACCCTGTCCTGCTGGCCTCCATTCCCCTGGGGCCCCCTGAGCCCTGGCCTTCGGATCAGCAAACACCCCAACTAAAGACTTATACATCTGAAGACTTTGAGTCTTCTTTTTTTACACCAGTTGGATGGGAAAATGAGAAGACAGAAGCCCATGGTGAAAAGGAAGAGCAGGAGCCACGTGAGCTCACCCCAGAAGTGCCAGGCTATGGGTATAAGAACCATCTCATCTTCGCTACAACTTTGATTATAGTAGCCATGTTTTTAATACTAATTTTCTATCTCATTGCAATTTGTAATAGTACAGCATCAGAGAAAGGTAAAGAAGGAAGTGACTTTTTCTCAATTCTTCGACATAAGAGACAGTCACTGGAGCATAAGAGTGAGGAGAGTGGTTTTGGGAAAAGGCGGCCACTTTGGCTTTTGGACATGTACTGGCCACTCAACACCACGTGCGAGGGATGTGTGGGACAGAAGCTACACCACAACGATCCATCCAAGGGGGATGAGGTACTGGTCAAAATGGAGAAGGGTGAAGCCTCCACGTCAGCAGCCAAGGTTGGTGCTTCAGACTCGGCTGCTGAAGACCAAGGTTGACAAAGCGAAGCCTGACACCACCATGGAGTGAACCCCCGCCCCCAGGCTCCTGCGAATTGTATTTGGAAATGTTGTCTCAGCATTGCTGATGAAATACATTATTTTCCTCCTTTTAATATGTGTAGTAAGTTTATATCCAACTCTAGCTATGAGGTAAGGAATTAAAATGCAAATAGTTAAATATTTATATACAAATATCAAGGCTATGAGCAAGAACAGCAGTGCTGAAGTTTGAAACCCTGGGGGAGCCCGTATTTGCTTAAGCAGCAGTGTGGTCAAACAAGGGTGAAGGTTACCAAACTCCACCATTAAGGGAGGTTCTTCTTCTGCTGCCCACCAGGCAAATCTTCTAAGATGGAGTTCAGTCGAAAAGAAAAAAATCTTTTATTTAATGGCAAATTTTTGCCTAAAATATCTGGGTAACAAAAGTGAGAGGAAAGAAAAAGTTGGAATATGACACCAAAAATAGCTATTTAAATATTTGTCATTACAACTACTACATAGTTCAAGAACTAAAAATAACACAAGAACAAAAAAGTTGTTCACAGTGCTATTATCAACAAGGTCTTAGGAAATAACAGCAAGTGCCTGCCTCAAAGCCTGTTCCCTAAGAAAAATCACTGTCACCCTCTGCCAGCTCAGTTCAAGGTTGCACCAGGAACCTCTTCTCCCACCCCAAAGTATCACAAACTAGGTGGCTTAGCTGGTCTCAGGTCTCTGTCTAGCATCAGGCATCTTACAGAGTCTATGCCTCCAGGCCTCTGCTCACAGGCCTGCATTGGTCACCACTGGCAGGCCTGCAGATGACCGTTGACATGCCCCCAACAGGGGGAGGGGAAAGAGCCAACTGACATTTTGCTTCCCAGCCCACGTTCAAGAGTTCTCTCCCAGAATCCTATGTGCAGCCAAGCCAGATGGAGTGTCCAGCTTCCCAACCAACAAGGGCCAGTGTCAGCCACATTTGCCTTTGCCTGTCTTCCAGCCGTCATGTTTAACAAGAGGGCAAAGTCTCCAGTCACGCAAGCACAGATCAAACCATGCCCCTATTTCCGGAGGATGTGTGTCCCCCTTCCTTCCCCAATACAGCCAGTCCCTGAGAACAGGAAAACACATGGTCCTCAAGGGGTATAGGTTATTAAGTCAAATAACAACTTATTCTGGGTCCCTTGGCTCAGCAGATACCAGCTATTTACAACGTGCTTCACTTCCTGTCTGTAGAGGATCATCCACTTCCGGCCTCATCAGCTCCTTGGGGTTGTCAGAATATTTGGATCCCACAGCTTACCTTCATGGTGGGGCCTGTCTTTTCCTACAAGCTCTTAATCTCATGTGCAAATGTGTGCCCTATAATGGTATAGGGAGTTTCCACTGTTACAAGCTAGTGAAAAACTCACATTAGGTTTCTGGGATCTTTTTAAATGAAAAACAACTGTTGGATAGCTAGCAGGGAGGTGCTAGAGAGAACAGGTAAAGAAGAATGTAAGAGAGCAGTAATTGCCCAAGATTCCCTCCTCAGGCCTTTATTTCATAAAACATATTGGGGGGGTCACTTCTTCATGCACTTGTCCTGCCTCAGCTCCTGCTGATCCCACTGAGGGTCAGGGGTGTGCTGCTGGGCTCCCTCCAGCTCAACCCAGCTCCAAAGCTACCCACTTCCTTCCATGTCCAGCACAGATTCCTGGCTACATGATTCCATGTGATAAGGCACAGGTTCCTCCACTCCTTCTGCAAAGAGTCATTACTAAATCACATTTAGTAAATCAGTGAGACTTCAATGCCCGAATGAGTAAAGAAATTCTGAACACCACCCTGGCTGGTGTGGCTCAGTGGATTGAGCGTCGGCCTGCAAACCAAGTGTCGCTGGTTCGATTCCCAGTCAGGGCACATGACTCAGTTGCATGTCAGGTCCCCAGTTGGGGGCGCGAGTGAGAGGCAACCACACAGTGATGTTTCTCTTCCTCTCTTTCTCCTTTCCCCTCTCTCTAAAAAAATAAACAAGTAAGTTATTAAGAAAAAAGAAATTCTGAACAGATTTAATAATCGAACTAAATGACCACAGATAAACACTGGTGGTTTAGTAACTTGATAGGAAGCATAGTGCCAACCATGCATAGGGCAATAGCACAGAGTCCCCAGTGGAGCACTGGCATGGGGAGCAGCCCAGCATGTTTTGTAGTGGGAGAAAGCAGGGAAATGCAGAATTCCTATTTCCCTGTCTGTTTTCTAGGAGGGCTTTTTCTGGAGAAGGCACCCACTTTGGCTAAGGGATATGTATAGGCCTGGCAGTGACACATGCAAGGAAAACATGGCACAGAAGCTACGTGACAAGGATTTGTCTGATGGGGATGAGATTCTCAATAAGGATAATGGGTAAATCAGTGGGGACAATTTAGAATTCTTATCTAAACTGGTTAGGAGGGTTCCAGGCAGAGTGAATGCGCCTTCAGTTTCTTAGTTTGCTGATGCTGTTCTCTCTGTGCCTGGCCAAGTTACCTCCCAAAGTTTCTTACTGAGAATGAAAAACAAGTGTTTTTCTCTGTGTTGATCAGTGAGTCAGCAAATACTTGCTGTGTTTATAGCACAGCCTTGGAGTGGGGATCAGTGAAGTGTTGGCAACCCAGGAGGTGAGGAGAGACAAATGGGATAGTCCTGGAGACTCGTTTTCTGTCCCCTTTCAGTAGCTCAGCAGGTACCAGGGAGCAATGGAAAAGTAGAACCCCCTTTCTAAGGAGACCATTTCATTCATCAAGCAGCTTCCATGTTGGTGTTCCCTGCCTCACCTTTCCAGTGAACGTGATGCATTCTAGGCAGGCTCCCTCTCGACGGAGCTCTAGCCTTGTGGCACACGGTCCAACTAAGTCTGGCCTAATCCCCTTCTCTGAAAGTTTTGGGACTGAGTAAACTCTGTTATTGTTCTGCTTGCAAGTTTCCCCCCAACAGCAAAACCCTACTTTATATTTGTACATTTGTCCTCTTTACATGATGGAGGGTCAAGGAATTTTGTACCCATGAAAATCTATGGGTTGATGGCCTGGCAAATATTATAGTAAAAGGGAAGACTTGGAGGCTGGGGTCAAAACCCCTACCATTACAAGGGCACTGTGCATTTAATGTACCAGCTCAGAGGGTCTCAAGTCTGTCTCATTGAACCCCTGTACCAGTGTATTCATTATCTGCTGCTGTGTAACAGATCACATGAAAATAGTGGCTTAAAACAATAAACATTCCTTATGACTTCTGTGAGTGAAGAATTTAGGCGTGGCATTGGCAGTTCTGGCTCTGGGTTTCTCATGAGGTTCTCAAGAGGGTGGCCAAGGCTGCAGTCATCTGAAGGCTTGGGTACGGCTGGAGGGTCCATTCCAAGGTGGCTCTCTTGCATGGCTATAAAGGCGGCGCCAATTGTCAGAGGGAGGCCTCAGTTCTTCCCTGTGTATGTGCATTTGTACATGTATGTGTATATATATATATATATGGATATGTATATATATATATTTGCTTGTATATGTATAGACTGAAAGGATACACAAAAACTGGTGATGTTAGGGTTTGGGTTAAGGAATTGGATGGCTGTTGGATGGGAATAGTAGTGATTTCTGTCCTCTTTACACTTTTCTTCTTTTGCTTTTGATTGTGGTAAAATACAGATACCATAAAATTTACCATATTAACCATTTTTTTTTTTGGTATAGTTTCGTGGTATTAAGTACATTCACATTATTGTGCAACCGTCATCAATATCAAGCTCCAGAATGCTTTTTATCTTGCAAAAATGAAACTCTACCCATTCCTGCTCCCCAGCCCCTGGCAACTATCACCTTATTTTCCAGTCCCGTGAATGTGACCACTCTGGTACCTTGTACAATTGGAATTGTACAGTATTGGCCTTTTTCTCTTTGACTTCTTTCACATGGCATGGTGTCCTCAAGGTTCATCCACATTGCAGCCTGTGGGGGCGCTGTATGTACCACATTTTGTTTGTCCAGTCCTCCCTCATGGAGGCCTTTGCTTCACCTTTTTGTTATTGTGGAGAATATTGCTATGAATATGGGGTGCAAATATCTCTTTGAGATCCTTTCATGTTTATATTGTCAAAATATATGAATGTGTTATTTGAAGAAATAACAAATTTAAAATCCAAAGGATAAAATGCAAGAAAAAAAATACAACTAAAGGAGTTCATTACCATCAAACCAAAGAACAATAATGCGTGACCCATGGACATGGACAATGGTGTGGGGATTGCGGGAGGGAGGAGTGTGTGCTGGGGGGAGATGGGCAAAGCGGAAGAAATTGGGACAACTGTAATACCATATTCAATAAAATATAATAAAAAGAGAAACTTAAAACATCCTCTTCTGTATTTGGTAACCATAAAAAATAATAGGCACCAAACTAAGCTTATCATCTTCCTTCCCCAACCCAGCTCTTCTGGGCTTTCTCTTCTCGAAATGGTATTGCATTCTCCTGATCGGTTAGTATCAGACAGAGCTGGGGCTAAGGTGAGGCAAGCAAGCTGCCTAGGGTGCAAAATTTAAGGAGGCACTAAATCTCAGTGTCGGCCTTGGTCTTGAAAGCCCATGTCTAATCCATCACCAGCTCCAGTCCCATCTCCCTCCATGGAATCTCTCTTAGCCGATCCTCTGTGCACAGTGGGTGTATGGCAGGTCAGGCTGATACAAGGAGCAAGGAAATAGCTCCTTTCTAGTCTCACTGTAGCTACTTTAGTAGAGGCCCAGTCATTTGACACCTGTTTGCTGTTATTTATGTTATAATTGTATTTATATAACTCTGAGATCTAGAGAATAAAGACCAAACATCTTGGCATTTCTTTTTAGTGTGATGTGGATCTAGCCTTTCTGCCTCACTGACACAACCATTCCCACCCCAACTCAATTTAGCTTATTACTCATTGCAAAGGCCATGCCCTTCCATGTCTTAGCGCCTTAGTTCATGTTCTTTCTTCATACCAGAATGAACCTTCTCTATCTGGAAAAGCCAGATCATGGCCCATTTCCTAAGTTCACCTACTCTGTTGATCCTATTGCATGCTGCGTTTTATTTAGTTAGTGTGTCCACATAGCTACTTCCCATCTCCCCCATATGGCTGTTGGCACAATGTCCAGTTGCCTTTGTGGCCTCCAAAAGTGCGTATTAAACCATGCACAAAACGGGGTATAGGCAGCTTTCCTTACTTTCTGTTCTTCCCACTGTACTACTGTCATCCACCTCTTCCTCGTCATCCTTGACTTTTGACTCTCACAGTGAAACAAAATATGCAACTGGACTTTTGACAAAAACTGAGCATTTGTTAGAAGACTTATTTCAGTGATGGCAGGAACTATAGTCTCTCTTATTCACAGCTTTATTCTCATTGTTTGGCATACAGTGGGTGCTCAATAAGTATCAAAAGAGTTCCTAGCAATTATAATTGTTTCATGCCAGTGTTGTGTGACATATTATTATAAGAAGTTTGTAGAAGGATTTATATCACTTTCAAGTTTTTTTTAAAATCTATTTAAAATATCTGCGTCAACACCATAGTCTAGTATGAAGAGTATTTGCCAGTTTTACTGCTCTTCAGTGGATTTTTATTAATAGCCCAAAACAGCCATATACCAAGTTGGGGTTGGACCATATGGTGCTGGGAGACAAAAGTAAAGTGAGCACTTGGTCTCAGCCTTCCCAGCATGTCCTCAGGAGATTTCATCTCTTACAACTTTTGCATTTTCTGGTAAGACAACAGAAGAGAGGGAGACGTTTTTACATTTAGTAACATTTATTTATGCATTCAGTATCAAGTACATAAGTGCAAATATCCAGAGTCCATAATTAAGTTCATTAGGAACTACAGAGAAATACAAATTGTAATAAAGTTAACATGCTGGTACTTTTTAGTGACCATACATGTAAATCAGCCCATCAGTCCCACACAACAAAAGTACAGTTTGTTTTCAATTTATTCATTTATTTAATTATTTTAAGTTATACAAAACTGATTACCATAAGTATACAGGCGACTCTTTATTTCTACACTATGTGTATTGGAAAAACACTAAAACATCAGTCTACAATTCTACATATTGTTATTAAAGATTAATCCAACCAGCAACCCAAGAACATAAAAGCGATTTCCACTACTGGCGTCAATGCGCTCTGCAGGAAAGGCCTGGCCACAGGGAACATTAGAAGCGACAAAGCGTTGCAGAGAGGAGAAGGAGACCACAGAAGGAGAGATAACTTGGGTTCTCACCATCATGCACTTTTTTTTAGCAACAGCAAGTTAAAAACCACATCTAAGAAAGTTTTCTCTATACTTTAGTGCTTGACACAAGTGACTCAATACCCTACGAGGACAGGAACAGCCTAAAAACAGCTGTTATTAAAGTTTGTCCCTAAGATTATGGTACTGGGGGAGGGAGGGGATAATCGATTTGCCATGACATGTAAGAACAGAACTGTTACCACTCCAGACATTCCTGTTCACGTCCAGTCCCGGTAGATCAGCTTACTCAGCGTGCCTTTTAGCGCCTGGGATTTTAGCCTGAATCCTAAAAAGACAGTATCAAAAGGTAATAAATCACAAGTATTATTAATGAAATTATTTATGGTATTACTATGTGTTTTTGCTAATTATATTAAGTGATCAAATTGCTTAATATTTCAAAAAATATAATTTTATGCATGAGTGTCCATAAACACATTTCTTCTTTTATTTTTGAATTGATTTGTTTAAATTTTATTTTTCAATTACAGCCGACATCAATATTGTATTAGTTTCGGGTGTACAGCATAGTGGTTAGACAATCATATACTTTACAAAGTATTCTCCCCACCCCAGGATTTCCAATCTCTACCCAGCACTGTATGTAGTTATTACAATATTACTGACTATATTCCCTGTGCTGTGCTTTACATCCCTGTGACTGTTCTGTAGCTACCAATCTGCACTTCTTAGTCTCTTCATCCTTTTCACCCAGCCTCCCAACCCCTCCCCCCTGTGACCACCATCAGTCTGTCCTATGTATCTATGATTATCAATTGCCAGAGGGGAGGGGTTTTGGGGGACTGCGTGAAAAAGCAGAAGGGACTAAGACATACCGACTGGTAGTAACAGAACAGTCACAGGGATGTTAAGTACAGCCTAGGGAACACAGTCATTAATATCATAACAACTATGTACAATACCAGGTAAGTAGCTGAAACAGTATCAGCAGGATCACTTTGTAAAGTATATGATTGTCTAACCACTTGCAGTACACCTGAAACTAATACAAAATAGTACAGAATGTAAACTGTAATTGAAAAATAAAACTAAAAAAAAATGTGACTTGGTTGCATAAAACAAAATAAAAAACAAAACAAAAAAAACCTCACTTATGATGATGCCTGAAACAAACCGGGGAAAGTTTTGTTTAATTGAGAATCTTAAAATTTATATTTATTTTCTGAAATAATATCACTGGGGAGAGCATGTGTATGACTCAAGTAAGTGAATCAATGATCATAAATCAACCTATCATTTTGTTATCCTTTTATTACCCCTACCTCATCCACTTACATGCCTGCTTAAAAGTCTCTCCTTTTTATAAATTGCAGTATACAACTTACTTTGCCACGACAGCATTTATGTGAGTCCTCACAAGTCCCAGATATTGGTCAATCTGTGCCTGGAACAAGGAAGAAATCATGAACACATCCGAAGTTCATGAGAAAAAATGTAACGTGAATGTTTGACATCACATAGAACTTACCTGGTGCTTCACATACACTACAGGTAGAGTAAACATTGAAACCACAGCTGGGATAAAAAACAAATGAGTATTAAGATTCTGAGAGTTACCAGTATCAATAAGCTTATAGGTATATGTTTATACAGTCATGTGATATTATTATAGCATTTATAATAGCCAGCATTCTAGATAAATGGTGACAGGGCAGTTCCAAGGGAAAACAAGGGGTGCTGAGCCCTTTACAGACATTAAGTCATTATCCCTCGAATGAAGGTACACTGTGCCCTCCCAAGGTGAAAATGGATTTCTGTCATAATGGCCATTGTAAATACATATATATTAGAATTAAAAAAAAAAAAAAAAAAGCCCTAACAGTTGTGGTTAAAGAAAAAACTCCAGCCTAAGGAATCCATTATGAATGTGTACTCTATATTATACTCCGCATGCAGGGAGATGTGGCATTTGTTCCCAGGACTATCAACACAAGCTAAGCACTCACAGCCTGGGAAGGCTATGCTCAGGGAGTGTGCGAGGGAGGACGTAACACTCTCGGCCGTCCTGTCCTTACCCATGAGAAGCAGGGTCAGGCCATTGAAGAGAGCGCCAACGTAAGTCAGGAGCCACATCAGCACTGCAAACTGAAAAATGAAATGACTGTCACAACTTCTCAAACCGTGACAGATAAGAATCTCATTTCATTGACTTCTTTTTAGATTAGAATTTGGGGCAAAATACATCATGATTTCAACAGGAAATATAAGAGTATTTAAACATTGTTGCAGAAATACTAAAAGAGGATCCTGTCTTTCCTTTTCTCAGAACCCTTTGAATCTCTTTGTTATAAGATCCAAGGCTTCAATGAAATAATAATCTAGGGCAGGGGTCAGCAACTACTGCCAATCTACCGCCCTTAGCCTGCTTTTGTGTGGATCCATGAGTGAAAAATGGATTTTATATATTTAAATGGTCTAATAAAATCAAAAGAGAATAACATTTTGTGATATGTGAAAATAATATGAAATTCAATTTCATGCATTCACAAAATTTTAATGGCACACAGCACAGCCATTCCTTTACATATTGTCTTTGGCTGCTTTCCTGCTACAATGGCAACAGAGATTGTGTGGCCCAGAAAGCTTAAACTATTTACTATATGGCTCTTTACAAGGAAGGGGTGCTGACCCCAGCTCTAGCCCAAAGTATTTACATTAGAACTACAAACAGAAATGTCACCTTAGGAGCCCTGCGGTAAGTAATCATCTTCCCCCTGGTATCTCTCGACAGTCATTACTTGGTAAGAGTCCAGGGAAGCATCTCAAGGGTCAAGGCCACATCACTCCCTTTTCTACCTGCCCTTCATCAAACAGTTACTGGGCAGTCCGTGGTACAAGATTCCTGCCCAGTGCATACAAAGTGCTCTGGGAGCACAGGGAAGTCACAACAGTCTGGCCAGGTCCTGCCCAATCATGACTGACAGTGATTTTACATATAAGCCACAGGGTGGTCAGGTGGTCAAACAGTTCATCCAAAGAAATGAGGTGAGCTCGATGACTGCACCAGGAATAACGCTCAGGTGCTAAGGGCCTCTGCCTCGGGGGCTCAGCCTCACAGCCCATACTGTGTAAGACCACTTGGCCACCTTACTATTAGGAGACTCTAGAGTTTCTTTCACTGGGAAAGCCCATGTGTTTCACATTCCTCTAGATTTTCCTCTAGAATCACATTCACTATATTTTTGTTTTTTAGTTAATCTTAAGAAACCAGCAGAGGAATTGAAAATGGCAAGGAGAAGTTGACTGGTATGTTATTAAAAGGACAGAACTAGAAGCTGTGTAACTTGGGTTGGATCCCGGCTCTGCCAGTGACTCACTGGGCAAACTCGGGCAAATGACAGCCTTTCTGATCCACAGTTCCAACAACCGTAAAGTGAGGAGCTTAGACTGGATGAGCTCCATGGTACTGTACACCTGGAAGTTTTGTGACTAGAATGTAATTACCACTTGTATTTTATTCTCCATTATGTGGGTTTTGTTTTATGATATTATACCTTTAGAAAAAAACAAAACTCAAGACTGTCAGAGAACAGCATAAGCAATCGTACTTTTAAGGAATCCACCAGGTCCTGGACAAGGAAGAGTCTCCTCAGTTCTTTAAGCGTGTTGTTCACGTAGAACTGCAGGCAGTCCGTGTACTTCTGAATCTGCTCCTGAGAAAGGGTGATCTCGAGCTCCAAGTAGGCCCTGTCAACAAACCGTCCCCACAGAGCGCTCCATCAGAGGGAGCCACAAACAGCTACGTTGTCCTTCCTTCACTTTGAGCGTGAGCCCCGCTCACCCTGGGGGTGAGAGCCAGCCCGTGGGCTGCAGGCCACCAACCCCAGTGCACTGCAGAACGTGAGAATCCTGGTGCCTGGTGGGTGCTGCGACTGCTTCTGTTTCCCAAAGACAGCATGGTAGTGTGAGCTGGTGATTCAGAGCAACTGTTCAAATGAGCTTATTTGCTGAATTTTCTAGATATCCCTGGCCCTCCAGGTAATTGTGAAAGTCCTCATTTCTTCTTGGTTTAGTAGGCATGAATTATGTTTCTAAATAGCTGAAATATCTGAAAATCCTAGCTGCCAATTATTACTTGTCATCTAAAACTCTTAAGATTTCATATTTAAATTCTGGAAAGTTCTCCCAAGATTTTATCTAGAGAGCTCTGAAAACTCAAGTGAGCTGGGACATATTAAAGTGCTCACTGGTTCTATTAAGAGAGGTATCTGTATTTCTTAATTTTGTTCATTAGATTCCACATATAAATGAAAGTATACACAAACAAAAATAGAAACAGACACATAAATACAGAAAACAGACTGACAGCAAAAAAACCAAAAAACTCATAGACACAGACAGCATTATGGTGATTAAAGAGGGAAAAGGGGGTAAGAGGAAGTAGAAGAGAATAAAGGGAAGATAAATGGTGACGGAAGGAGACTTGACTTCAGTTGGTGAACACACAATACAATATACAGATGATGTGTTGTAGAATTGTACACCTGAAACCTATATAATTTTGTTAACCAATCTCTCCCCAATAAAATCAATTAAAAATCATATAAAGATAAATTTTAAAAAAAGAAAGAAAAAGAAAGGTATTTTTTGTTACTGTATTTTTCATTTGTTCAAATTGATAAATTTAACTCTTGGGTACATAAACCAGGCTCCTCAGATATACGGAAATAGTCCCTCCTCCTGTTTGGCAATGTTCCTCACAGAGGTCCCTCCTCCTCCTCTCCCCTCTCCCTCTGCTCTGAGACAGTGCCATGTTGTCTGCCTAGAGGATATCCCTAGAGTTCTTATAGTACTTACCTAACTTTGGGAATTGGGATGGAAAGAGGATGGCTTGAGTTTTGGGGAGTTTACATTGAAATATTATGGGTTTTCTCCCATTTAGAAAAAAATAGAAAAATATTGATTTGTCTAGAGAGTATGTTTTGATTCAAAACGTACTCTGAGTCAGATATATATACATATATATATATATATATATATATGTATATATACTGATAAAAACAATTCAGCCAAAGGAAAGTTCTATGTTTTAAAGTGGTCTAAAGGAAGAAAAAGTAGTTGAGCAAACTGTAGTTAGACTCTTGGTCCTATACTGGGTATTGGAAGAAATAAACCAAATGGAAGGTAAGTTCTGCCTGTAACTTGACTGTCTTGGGGGCCAACGAATGGGAGAAGCCGACAGCAGAGGCCAGAGCAGGGCAGGACTCTAAATGTGGTCTCTGGTCACACGGCATTCCGCTACACTCTTCCCACCTTTGGGGTGGGAACTTGTGTAGCTAAGTTATAGCCCCAAAGACCCCTTAACTTTGCATTAGAAGGAGACCAAAATATATCTCAAGGGCAAGAGTGCTCAGACTCTAACTGGGTTTGACCCCGAAGCCAGGAACCAGATGCTGGGAAGGGATGTCAGATACATAGCCTTTCCCCTTTTGTCAGCAGGCCCCCAACACAGTCACCTTTGCCCCTTTTGAGAGCCTGGTACACTGAGGCCTTGATTCGACTGACTGGTGAGGGTGGGCCAGGGGGCACTGAGGCCTCCAAGTGAATTCTGGGGGCTGGCTGAGAAACCACTCTCATCTAGGAGGCAGAACTGTCCCTTGGCTACAGGAAGTGAGGACCCCTGCAGTGGGGCCAGCACTCTGGGACCAGCCCCAGGTGGGGGGTGACTCTGGCAGTCGGTGCTGAAAGTGCCTAAACTCACAATCTGGAATCAGGAGATAAATTGGGGTGCAGGTGGGTGGCATGCAGCTGGCAGTGCTAATTCCTCCCTCTGCTACATTTCCTATATTCTCTAAATATATTGCCTTAAAAAATGTGCTCCTCTTCAATATTCATTCCAGTCAGATTTCCCCAGTATACAAATGCAGACGAGGAAACATTGTAAGACTGTTCATGAACCTTGCACCACTCAGAAAATTGGCCGTTTGGTATTAAACTTCCAGAGAGAGCATAGAAATAAAAATTCAAACACCCTGGTCCTTGCTCTGTGCCATTTACTGGCCAAGTGGCCTTGGATGAGCCACTTTGCTTCTTAGACCCTCAGTTTTTCTACCTGTAAATAAGGATCATCATGTTCTGCCTTCTTCACAGGATTGGGAGGATTAACTGTTGAAACACTTTTTAAATTACAAAACATTGTCTACGTATCATGAGCTGTGATTACTGTTAGCAATAATTAAATATTAATATCACATGTAAACTTTTATTAAATGTAAATATTATGTATTTACTTGGTAGTAATTTAAATATAAAAATCAATAGAGCAATAAATGTTAGAATAGAGATAATTGAATTTGTTTTAGGAATTCACTAGAAATACCAGATATCAAAAGCCAGGGTGTTAAAGGAGACTCTTCAAGGCCTGTTAGGTCTCAGAGAAACATGACCCAAAGTGTAGGGGAGGGAAACAGAGGCAGAGGGAAAGCGCCCCCGTGCGAGGCTGGGCAGCGGCGAGACTGGCTGGGGCACTCACTTGAAAGGGTGGCCCTCGTCGGTTTTCTGCACAGCTTGCAAAACAGACTTGTAGATGCGGAAACTGATGGTGGCTGAGAGCGCGGCGAGGGCCAGGTAGGCTACGACGCTCACGACGCTGAACTGGGTCAGGGAGAAGAGCAGCAGCAGGCAGCTCCCAAACACTATCCCCGTCTGCTTGATGTCCCGCCAGTACAGCAGGTCAATAGCTGTGGGAAGGAGACACAGAGCACAGGCCGCTTAGCACCGGCAGGGCCTCTGGGGCCGAGGCTCACAGCAGCCTTCGGGGCGCTTCCTGTCATTTCATTTGGCTTTGGAAGTATCTTTTCCATCCCAGACGATAGTTCATAAATTCACAGATAAGAAAAAGCTGTTGAATCTCCAGCAACCATATCTCTACTAACGTATTTCCTTGGGCTATGCATGACCTTGAAACAAAACTGAAAAAACAGAAGACTCTGTGAAGAACCAGTTCTGTTCTTTTGGGTGGCATTGATTGTGTGTATCTTGATGCCCTGCTGACAATTTCATGTCTCCCTGGTGGCCTGTGGATGTGTACCTCAGTCATACAAATGTTTCTGCTGCTGCAAAGGAGCAGCCGCAGTGCACAGACAGGTTCCGGGAGGCAGCACCTTCGGGAGCGCAGCGGCGGCTGGCAGGTCCCAGCCGAGGCCAGAAGCACCTGAGCAAATACCTGGCCAGCCTCCAGACCCGAAGGGTTAGTGGCTGTCTCCACAAGCCCAGGAGCGGACATTTGGATCAAACCATTTTGTATATCATTTGTTCACTTAAATTTTGTGACTTAAGAATCTGGAATACAAACTTTAAAATCTACATCACATCTATCATTCAGTTATTTCCCTCTTTCAACTTGGAAAAAAAATAAATTTGAAAGAATAAAGCCATGGTGCTTCAAATGTGGTACAAAATGGAAGTATTTTGAATATTGCAGTCACCAGATTATTAAAAATGCACAGAAGCCTTGCTAAAGAATGCATGGAAATTTTTCTCCAATTAGGCAAGTAATAAATTTTTTGATTGAGATATAATTAACATATAACATTGTATAAGTTTAATGTGTACAACGTGTTGATTCGATGTATTTGTACACTGTAATGTGATTACCACCACAGTGTTGGCTAACACCTCTACTACGTCACATAATTATAGTTTTTCTTGTGGTGAAAACATTTAAGATCTAGTCTCTTAGCACCTTTGAAGCATATAGGACACTATTGTTGACTACAATTACTATCCCTGCATTACCTCTCCTGATCTGATCTTCTCACTGCAAGTTTGTGTCCTTTGACTAACCTCTCCCCACTTCCCTCGCCCCCAACCCTTGGTAACCACCACGTCACTCTCTGTTTCTATGTGAGTTTGGATTTTTCAGATTTGATATACAAGTGAGATGATACAGTATTTGTCTTTCTCTATCTTACTTATTTCACTTAGCATAATGCCCTCAAATTCCATCCATGTTGTTGCCATAACTGTTTTTTTTTTTAAATAGAACATTAATCAATTTTCAAAAAGAGAAAACAAGACACAAAATTTCCATCTCACAACCAAATGAAAGTGGTAGTTGCTCACACTGCCAGCTTTATGTGCAGGTACCTAGAGGCATCTGGTTTACAGAATTAGCTCAAAGCTAAATGAAATGCTCAAAGGAAAATGAAGGTGATCAGGTACAGGAGAGCAGGAAGCAGCTCCCATCGTACACAAGTGTGTAACTAGCTGACAAGGAAGGTCCTCTAACCCAGTGAAAGTCTGACGCTGTAGAGGGGACATAAGGAATGTTGCGGAGCAAAGAATTAACCCTAGACAGCAGACTTACCTCAGGCTGGTGAGTAAATCAGGTTTAAAGGTAGGAAGGCTCTGTTATAACAGACTGTGGATACCCCAGCAATCTGAAGCCAGAGAGAGAACTGACATTTGAGCTCATCTGTCATCCATCCGCTCCTGCTCCCCACCCACCTCCACGACCTGGTCCACCAATGACATCAACTTAGCACGGTTACTATAGTCAACCGTTCCCTCGGGCAAAAACTTGCTCCGTTTTTTTCTATAACACTTTCACAATGTAAGAAGTAGAGGAGAGAATCATAAATACATTCTGGAGTGAAACAAAGATTTATTTTTCTCTTTTGAGTGGGGTCAGTTCTACAAACAGGTTTTCAGGAGCAAAGGAAAAGCACTGCTTGCTGCTCTGAGTCAAAGTGGACCCAAGCACTTCAAACCTGTGTTGTTTAAGGGTCAGCTGTTATTTTCAATCCACATTTAGGCATCAGTGGAGGCAGAGGGCCCACTGTAGTTAATACTCAGATTCTCAATTGCTCCAGGGTTGGCATCCATAATCCCTGCATTATTCAAGAGTGAACTGTACATTAGAACTTGATTTGTCTAAAGGGAGTACTCCTAAGGCTAGGTACGCTGAACCGACCTCTGAAATGTCACGGGGCATGGGAGACCTTGCAAGAAGTTTTCAGGCAAAGAGGAGATAGAATGTGCTATTTTCAAGTGAGTCTCCACTTAACAAATTGCTTAGCACCCATTATAAATAGTAGGTGGAGGTGAGCAAAGGGTGGATAAATGGGGACGGAAAGAGACTTTGTGCGATGGGCGCACAATGCAGCGCGCAGATGATGTTTTGTTGAGTTGGACACTTGAAACCTGTATGGTTTTGTAAACCAAAGTCACCCCAATAAATTCAATAAAAAGTGCTATCCTTTAGAAAAGTTTTCTGAATCTCTGGCTCCTGTTTAAACAGCTCTAGAACAGCAGCACCAGGTCCAGGCTTTACTTGAAAAAAAACTGAGCCGAGAGCGTTAACTGTTAACTCAGTAGCATGCATTTTGGTATAGAATCATGAAACAACAGGTCGTTCAATCAACTTGCTAAGATTGCTGGAGGTTTCTAATTGGGAGGTTAACAAAGGATTTATCTTAGAACATCAATGGGGTGTTGATTCGGGGCACCTGATGACATAATTATCTATTTACATAGATCCTGAAATGTTCAAAACACATTCAGATAGTACCTCATTTAAACCTTACAATAAACGCCATTAAGACAGGTATACAGTAGTCTCCCCTTATCCACAGTTTTGCTTTATGTGGTCTACTCTGGTCCAAAAAAGTTAAAGGAAAAATTTCATAAATAAAAACTCATAAAGTTTAAAATGCATGCTGTTCTGAGTAGCATGATGAAATCTTGCTCTCTTGTGCTTCGTCCTTCCCAGGATGTGAATCATCCCTTTGTCCAGCTCATCCACGCTGCACACGCTCCCCACCTGTTAGCCACTTAGTAGTATCTGCATTATCAGACAGACTGTGGTGGTGTTAAAGTGCTTGTGTTCAGTAACCCTTATTTTACTTCATCATAGCCCCCAAGGCATTCACATAACTTTATAACAGTATATTATTATAATTGAGATATTTTATTATGTTACTGTTAATATCTTATTGTGCCTAATTTATAAATGTATGAATGTATAGGAAAAAACACACTACACATAGAGTTCAGTACTATTCAAGGTTTCAGGCATCCACGGGGGTCTTGGAACGTATCCCCCACAGATAAAGGGGGGCTACTATATAATAAATGAGGAAGTTACAAGTTAAAAAACTTGTCTACCAACTAGTTAACTCGAGAAGCCAGGTCAAAACTTGTTTGAGGTGTTTTCCAAAACAAAACACTTGCCTCTCTCACATTGTATGGCTGTATGTTAAATGTCTCCAAAAGTATGCAAAAATTATTCTGGGCAACCTGCTTATGTTTAAGTCTGCTCCCAGAACTAGATATTTAAAATTTTTCTTTAAGTGAAAATGACTTATTATCAGCAGTAAATAATCATTGATCATTTGTTTAGTAAGCACAGGAATGAAGAGATCATAAAATTTTGTTCCTGCTTTAAGAATCTAGCTAGGAAGATTGGATATTTATTTTTAAAAATGCTGTATCCGTGCCAGTATATCTTGTGTTGTCAGAGGTGGTAAAAGTTGATTTCAAGGAAGAGATAGTGCTCAGATTGATGTCAGTGGACGTGGGATGGTTTGTGAATGTGGCGAACAACTTCTTAAGGAGATGGGGTGGGTAAGGGAAAATATTATGAGGGATTAGTCGACAAGAATGCTGGTTAATCAGCTGTAGGAGAAAGGAGGAAGAGGGAATTAAGGGTGAAAGCAACCTTTCAGAGCTGGGTGACTGAGTGATTAATATCACCGACAAAAATAGAAACTTTGAGGGTGAACTGGTTTGGGGAAAAGCAGACACTTGGTTTAAACTTACAGTTTTGCCGTGATGACATCAGAAGAGGGCATTCTGATATAGCCTGGGGTAGAGACTGATTGGGGATGAGATGAGGCTGACAATCACACACAATACCTCTTAATCTTCTTAAAGCCTGGAGATTAAATGGTTTGTTCCCTAGGGCTTGTTACAGTAGCCGGGAGTTAAATGCCAGTAATATCATATTCCAGTGATATTCAGATAAATATGTATGGTAGGCCATTGGAAACGCAGGACTGAAATTTAGTAAAAAGAGCTGACTCTTTACATTTGGCTGGAAATGATCATCGAAGTCATGAGAGTGGAGAAAGCCTCCAAGAGAGCAGAGACTAAGGGATGAAATTGTGGTTGAGTAGGTGGTAGGAAGTTGAAGTAATAAAGATGGTAAACAGAATGGTAGTTTGAGGAGTGATAGCAACAAGTTAACCTCAAGGTTGAGCAAAAGCTGGAAGTGTTAGTGGAAAGGGAGGGCTGTGGCCACAGACATGTGTTGAGGCGGAAAGAGAGTAACAGAAAGTGGCTGGGAGTAGATTTACTCAAATCTTCCCTGGAAAATGAGTCCTGAGGTCTTCCTGAGCCCGAGGCGGATGGGGTAGGACTTGAAGAGACTAGGAAAAGTTGAGACCTGCGGTGTTCAATACAGCAGTGATGAGCCACAGGTGCATTCAGCCCTTGACCTGTGGCTAGTCCCCTTTGAGATGTGCTGCAAGTGGGAACTGCATGTCAGATTTCAGACTTAGTCCAGAAAAAGGACAGAAAGTATCTCATTAATGCTTTCTATATTGATTTTTTGTTGTTGTTGAAAGGATAATCCTAAGGATATGTTGGAGTAAATAAAATATATTATCAAGTTAATTTTACCTATTTCCTTTTTTAATGTCATTACTAGAAGATTTTAAATTACTTATGTGTCCTGTTATTTGGACAGCACTAATGTAGAATACAGCAACAATTCAAAAAGAAGTGGATAAAAGGACTGCCAGAAAGTAAAGAGGGTTTTGTTCGAGGCAAGCTCTAGTGGATCCAGTCAATAGGCCTTGAGGTTGGGTGTCGGGGCAGTAGATGGTCAGGCTCACCCAGGGCTGTGAACTGGCACAAGGAGCATGGTCAGAGGAGTCAAAGATCAGAGGACAGATTCAGATGAACACCCTGGGCTCAGGCTGGGAATTACAGGCAGTGAAGACCACTGAGCGGATGCGCTATGAGAGTGGCAATTGGCTGTCTGTGGTCAGAGTGCCGGGAAATGGCCGGAAGCTCTGATGATTCACTGGGAAGGGTAGGAAGTGTTGAAGTGTGATCAGAGAAGAGAACTTCTGTGTTCCCAAACTGCTGTGTAAATGCCAACTTTTCACATTTTAATTTTGCTTAGAGTGATGTAAGCTTGTGTAGGAAGCTTTATAGTACCCAATCCAGAAAAATGAATATTTGAATAATACATAAATAATTCTGTAACTGCAATAAATTATCCCAAGTAATCCTTGGATATGACAAAGTATAGACAACTTTTCCCTTCTTTCAATATGCTCCTAATGTAGACAGGTCAGATGAGAGGTTACACACCTGAGGACACATTCACTAAGCATGCTCACCAGCAGAGGTATATTACTGTATTGTTTTGCCCATTATAAAAATTACAAGTTACTTTGCCAAAAAACATTTGGCTTTGAAATGAGAGAGCAGTGTGTCCTATCAATCTGATAAATGGCCTGAGCTTGGTGATCTCATCTTAGTCCCCAAATCACAAGTAGGGGCACACACTGCAGCTCACCTGGGGCTGACTTACTACTAATTTAAGTCAAGGGTGAACTGGCAGGTTTGGCAGATTTGAAATACTGAAATCAGTGCTACCTACATTTACATAATCCGAACAAGTACACAAAAGAAAAACAGCAGTGATCCAAAGTTCTAATTAATAGCAAAATGGAAATAAAATTTTCTAGAAATAAGCCCTTTGATGCAGTCCACAATTTTTTGGTATGTAAAACTATTTTTTTGTAAGATTATATGTAAATTTTATGTTCTTATTTTTGCTTCTCTATATTCTATACATTTCTTTCTTTTTTAAGTATATCTTATTGATTATGCTATTACAGTTGTCCCATTTTTTTCCCCTTTTCCCCCTTTTCCCCCTCTGCCCAATAACCCCCTTCCCTCCAGCAACACCCCTACAGGGGCCCTGTAAACAGACTCTCCTGAGAGACATGCAGTTTCTTCACTGCCCCAACCCCCACTGATTTTCACAGCCAGAAGCTATGAGGCTTTATCTTCCTGGCACTGGAACCCTGGGCTGTGCAGTCTGGCCTGGGGCTGTGATAGCTCCCCAGGTGTCCGTCCAAGCTTTTATCCACCAAATGTGAATGTGGGACCACCCATTCTCCCTGCCACCACCTCTGCCTTGCCACTGTCACCTTGCCATTGCCACACCACATCCTCTCCATCCCGGCTCCCTGTCTCACCCATTCTATGATCTGGATGAATATTTCTTCTTTAAAACCTTGGTTGTTAGACATTTATACAGTTTGGTTTTCTGGTAGTTCTGGTTGTTTTTGTTTTGAGATTAGTTGTGTTCCTTCCTATGGTTGTGCAAGGAGGTGAAGCATGTTTACCTATACTTCCATCTTGGGCTGAAGTCGAATGTATATTAAATATATTCAAAATATGATCCAATAGTGTCTGCAGTACTCAGGAAGTTTATTAAAAATGTATGAAGTGAAAAGACTGTGGTGCAGATATTTATATTTTATTTATAAGGCAAAAATATATTTCAGGTAGAACTGCATCACTTGCTGTGAAAAGTTAATGCCATGTTTTAAAAGGCCCAGTGAAAAAAACCTATTCGTAGATAGTATCAGCATTCCAACAAAAGGATCATTGAAAAATGACATGCTGTAGACTTTTACTTTTTAGTAAGCTTTCAATAATTGACAATAATAATTGACTACCTTCTAAAAAGGAGCAGAAGGCTAGAAAACCTTAGTTCTTTTTATAACCCAGTGTCCAAAGCAGTATTTCTGATTTTCATGAGGCAAGCAAAATATCATCCCAAAAGGTTAACGAGAAGAAGCAGTAACTTTCCCCACTTCAACTCTCCCTCACTGTGCCATCAAACTGGAGAAACACAACAGAAATAAATATACAAAAATACTTTAAACATACACAGAGACCTTCCAAGATAATATCTTCTCTAGTCAACAAATTCATGAGCTTCCTTCGTCTTGAAGAGTCTCTTACATAAATTAAAACTTTAAATGGTAATTCAGGCACCCCTGAGCCCAGAGAGGCAACTGCTGTAAGGAACTTTTGCTAATAAAACACCTGTAGTGGTTCTATCTCCCAGGCCCTTCCTTTACATCTCCTAATGCAGTCAATATACTGTCAAGAGAAAAATGCCAACACTATTTCTAAATGTTTTAATAATTCTGTAGATGTTTTGAAAGGGGAGAGACATTAAGCCTGGTGCTCTGTGTAGACCATAAAAGGGCACAGCATTTAACCCACACAGATGATCATCTAGTCTACATGAGCTTTGGTGGAACAACGAAAAATGAAGGATTTGATTATCAAAGACACAGCCAGCAACCATCTCTAGTACTTTTCCTCCATTGAAGATAAAAGCAAACATATTCCTTTAATGCCTGCCCTTCAGATTGGACTGAATGCAAAAACTGCTTTTACGTTTCTGTGAATTTTATGGTTTCTGTTTGCTGGTTTTAAGCACTAGAACCACACTGTCTGCCTGCTGCAAAGGTAACACAATGATGCTCAGGCCCGTTGTCCTGGTGATGTGAGGTGATGGGGTGGACCTGGCCAGGAAATGAAACAGCAGGGCCTAGCATTTAAGACAGCATGGCCAGCTCCTCCTGCTAAAACTCCTGTTAAAACTCCTGGAAATGGGCTCCTTTAGAGGAGTCTTGCAGGGCAACTGGCATCAAAGTACAAAATCGCCATATGGAGAGAAAAACGGGCTTTGGGCACACAGTCGTTGAGGGAGGCACCAGAAAGATTTGCAAGGTATTGAACAATGAGTATCTCATGTGCTTTTTCTTTCTTTAAGCTTTCTGGTGGTATCAAAATGCAAACCGTTCATCTGGTCGGTGGTCACCAGTCATAATTAGCTGCAAAATCTTAAATCTTGGCCATGCCCTGAAAATCCATCATTGTACTGGAAAAGAGCCATGGAGGTAGATAGTTGTTGGTTCTTTATAAAAAATGAGAATATTTAAAATTTTGACCAAGACCCTAATGGCAAAAATACTTCTTAAACTAAAACGATGTAAGATAAGGATAAGGAATGGTTTCTCTCTGTACTTCTGTTCAACAAAATATTATGTCTGTCCTGGCCCCTATTACCACTAGATTTGATCTACAGTTTGATAAAATGTATCTGAACAAAAGACAGACAATGTGACCGCATATGAAACATGCCCATTGTGAAATGAATGAAAGTGCAATAAATTCTGTAAATCCTATCCTATTATAATTGTACTTCTCATTTGTTCAAAATGAATGCCAGTTTGGGGAAAGAACTTGTAAGCAATGCTTGAATTATTTTCTTTCCTCCTTTTGCAGTAAAGAAAATAAAAAGAATTTAAGGATTTGATTGTGTGAAATAGTAAGACAATTTTGCTCAGATTTAACTTAAATATATACCACATTTTTTGCATTATAAGATGCATCTGACTGACCATAAGATGCACTTAGGTTTAGAGGAGGAAAACAAGAAAAAAAATATTCTGAACCAAATGGTGTACTAAAATATTTAATAAAATATAACAGAATAATATTTCAACCATGTAAAGTGAACATTCAACAGAGGTATTAAGAACTATCATCACTGTCATTAACAAATGAGGAGAGACTTTAAGGTTCAAGTACTCTTCTAGTTTTCTGGGAACCCCAAGAACTCATCATCACTAGTGTCAGAATTTATGGGGGCCTTTAATAACAGGCATTGAGAGAGTTAAGAGGTATCACTAGTTGTAACAGTCACTGAGACTATCAACTACCCTAGTTACAGGTTCTGGCAGACTACCCCCAGTGCCTGTTAAGGCTAGTGATACCCCTTAGTCCCCTCAGTGCCTGTATTACTACTAGAATAGTGACCCCACCATAACCCCCTTTATATACTACAAACTTCAGCATTTGTGGCTGCTCACCCAGTTACTGCTGGCCTCCTCACACAGAAATCTGGTGTGCACTAGAAACACTATGGAGGTAGACGAGACAGCTGTAGTGTCTAACGGAACCAGTAGCCAGCCAAGAACATGTTACTTCAGCTCCACCCATCTGCCTCTCGTGATTGGCAGAGCTTAAGACACAGTGATTGGTTACTGGGGGTGGTTCTACTGACAGAGACCCTAGCCAGTGTCAAAGACAGTTGGCAATTGGCACTGTGCCTCATACCCGTTATTAGCCTCAGCTGATTCGACAGGTCAGTGGTGGTAGCTGGGAGTGTCAGGCAGCTCTCTGCACTCACCCAGGTCCCAGGTGATGGGCAGAGGTGGACGGCAACTGACCAGACACCCTGAGATTCAGCAGTAAAGTGGGACATTTAAGTGTCCCCAGGGTTTTTGTGTGGGCCCACCACTTCCTCTTCTAACAGCTGTCACCACCACTGACAGGTCAGGTAATACACATCATGGTCTGTGTCACTATATTTGCTCCATAAGATGCATACACATTTACCCCCACTTTTGGGGGGAAAAAAAGTACGTCTTATGGAGCGAAAAATATGGTAGCTCAAATATATCAATATTTGGAGGAAACAGAATTCTACACTTCTAAGTTCTAAAGTCCTAACAATGTTATCTTATTCAAAATATATGCTATAGATTTGGAATACAATTATAATTATCAAGGTTTTTAATGTAGTTATTATTAATGGTCCACCTTGGCAGAAAATGGCTTTTAAAGAATTATTAATGTAAAATTATTAGCTTTCAAATTGTTAGCTTCATTATAAGGCAATCACATTTCTTGACTGTTTGTGTATATTTTTGTAAGAATTGGAAAGGCGACAAAATGTAAATATTAATACATGACCAAATAAGCACACGACTTAGATGAGATCATGTTGAGAAGGATGGGAAATGTGGTGGTGATGAACATATAATTATTTCCAAAAAGAAAGGTGATGCTCTGAAAACTATCTAATCATGTTAGCTTTTATTTGCTAGATTGAGTGGATTTTATTTATTTTTATTTTTAAATTTTATTTATTTATTTTTAGAGAGAGCGGAAGGGAGGCAGAAAGAGGGAGAGAAACATCAATGTGTGAGAGACACATCGATCCATTGCCTCTCACATGCCTCCAACCAAGGACCCGGCCCACAACCCAGGCATGTGCCCCAACAGGAATCAAATCAGCAATCCTTCAGTTCGCAGGCCAGCACTCAATCCACTGAGCCACACCAGTCAGGGCTAGATTCAGTGGATTTTAGAACTTAGTCGTATTATAAGCTAATTTAAAATATATCAATTACTTTACGGATTCTGTTCTCAAATATGTTAACTATTCTAAAGATAAAAAATAACTGAATAAAGCATATCATTTTGAATAAGAAGAAACTGGGAGTGAGGGAGGCATGGAGGCAGGACAGGGGAGAGAGAACTTTAAAAATTGATGAAGAAGAAAGAGCTTGCTGATTATGATGAAAGATTTCATCCACAATCCCTATTAATACCAAGTAATCATAATGCTGTAGTCATAGAGTATCAGGAATATTGTTTTTTTAATTAAAAAACTATTAATTCATGAAAATCTGAGAAAAATTACAGATATTAAGACATGGATTTAGATCAGAAATTTTGTTACTCTTTCTTACGCATGGTGGATCTTCTTTTTAAAAAAAGATGCTGCAGTCTAAATGTAAAACATGTAATTAAAAAATGATTCCAACCTACTGATGTTTACCTAGTCTTTTTTAAAATTTTAGGTAGGAATAGCTTATATTGTAAAGAAACATGCACTTGTAGTTCAGCAATTCTTTCTGTGTCAATTTCTTCCATTTAATTATTTCAAATACATTTTGAGATACGTACAGTCTTGTTTTATGAAAGCTGTTTTGGTTGCCTACCTGGCCCTCTAGCTTCATCTGATATGGTAGAGAGAAACTGGATAATATTCAGCAAATACTAACATTGATTAACTGTAGGCGGTAGGGCTTTGGTGATTTGTGGCTTTCATTTGAACTTCTTTGTACAAATGGAAATTTTAATAAAGTGCATATTTTCTCCCAAAACTTTGAAACATTTCCTTATAAAGATTCTCTTGAAGATGAAAATACATTGTAAAAAAGAATATTTTACTTCTTTATTTTTTAATAGAGTAATAACTACCTACATTTGGTATATTATCTGTATAATGAGAGTTTTCTTTCATTAAAAATAATCCCCAGATCCCTTGCTAAGCCAGCTTTCCCATTGGATCCCATTAGAATCAGCAGAGAGGAAGTTTGCGAATGTAATTCTTGATGTCGTATTGTAGTATCTGTATAGTACTTTAATAATATTGTGTACAAATGAAATGCTAGTTTTGATGAAAGGTGATATTGGCCTGCTTTTGTTTGTAACATTGTCTTCACTAAAATAAGATATGAGTATGTAACAAGAGCTTAGGACAGTGACTGGCACATAATGATGGTGATTTTAGGATGACAAATTAATGATGACGGTGATGATGACCTCAATGGCCCATACTGGTGAAAATCACTGCCTTGCTGATAAATTCTGCTGCTTGTAAAGAGAGAACCTGTGTGAAAATGTCTCGGAAGAGGTAACTGAGAGTTCACTCACTGTAACCCAGCATTAGTATGAGAGGTGGTGAGTGTTGCGATGGGAAGAGTTCTAGATCTGAAGCTAAGAGTCACCTCTTCACTACTCATGGTTACTTATCAAAAAACCTTGGGCAAGTCACTTAACCTCTTTGAGCCTCTTGATGTCCAAAGGGAAATTGAAAAGCTCAAATAAGGAGGTGTTTGATGAGTGAAAACTATGTAAATGTGAAGGGTTCTTAAAGCTACATAATCACCATTACCTAGATAACTCATACTTCCAGAAAAGCCATTGAGGAAAAAGCCCTCTCCCACTGAGGCAGATGGTAGAGGAGCGAGAAGTGAGGGGCTCTGGGGTCAAGTTGCTGAGGCTTGACTCCAGCCTCTGGCATTGTTAGCTGTGTGCCTTGGTAGAAGCCGTAGTTGATCACCTGTAAAATGGGACAGTAATACAACTTACACATCATGTTTATATATCATACAATTTGTGAGGATTAAACGCAATGATGCTAGTAAAGCACTCAGTAAATGTGTCTAATAAACACTACTATTGTTGTGATCTTTAAGATTACTGTATTACAGGGCTGGGCAAAAGTAGGTTGAATTACAAGCCATCACTACCTAAAAGATAAATCATAAGTGAGGATATGAAATAATAACAACAACAAGAAGACAAATATTACACTAATTAATAAATAATATAAGAATAAACTGTTTCACATGCAACTGCAAACCTACTTTTGCCAACCCTGGTATACAGGTGCTTTATTAGTTTATTGTTTTATTGTCGCTTCATTTTCACGGAGTAGGATGAGCTTTGCTTTATTAACCAATATTGGGTATTAGTAGCATTTTTTCTATCAGAAGCAGAGTCTGTATAGTTTAGTATATTGTGGACTTTAATCTCTCTCTTTAAACATTCTTGTCTGTAGCTGGAATCTTATATATTAGTAAAATAAATATAGGGTTTCTTTTGCACATGTAGTACAGTTCTTAGGATACACTGTATTGGTTTCAGTAGAGTCTTATTGTGATATACAGTGGGCTGCAATTTCTCCATGCTAGGTGTAATAATATGGAGGAAATCTGAAGCTTACTTTCTTTATTCCCTTTTCCAATGAAAACTTTCTCCTTTGAATAGTTCTGGAGGATGTTATCAACAATGTTACCAGCAATGTTACATGGACTTCTTTTAATTGTCTTCTTAGCTGCTCCTAGATCATATACATTTCATCATTTGCATACTGGACCTTGCTCTGCTGGCCTATGGATTGGGCTAAGAATTATTCAACACATCCTGGCCGTTATGGCTCAGTTAGTTGGAGCACAGGCCTATAAAACCAAGAGGTCTTGGGTTTGATTCCCTCTTAGGGCACATACCTAGGTTGCAGGTTAGGTCCCTGGTTGGGCACATGGGAGGCAATGTGCTTCTCTCAAACTGATGTTTCTCTCCCTCTCTCCCTCCCTTCCCCTCTCTCTAAAATCAATAAGCATATCCTTGGGCAAGGGTTAAAAAAAAAAGAATTATTATTTTTTAAGTATTTTATTTCTGTTTAGAGAAAGAGGAAGGGAGGGAGAAACAGAGGGAGAGAAACATCGATGTGCAAGAGAAACATCAGTCGGTTGGTTGCCTCCTGTACAGACCCCGACATGGGACCAAACCTGCAACCCAGGTATGTGCCCTGACTGGGAATCAAACTGCGACCTTCCAGTTTGTGGAACAATGCTCCAACCAACTCAGCCACACTGATAAGGGTAAAAAAAGAATTATTAAACACCCATAGCTTCAATCCTGATTATGTACTAAACGCACTTGATGAGTTTTTAAAAAATACTGATGCTTCGCCCAATTGATTCAGAACCTCTAAGGGTACAGGCATACTTTGTGTGTGTTTTAAAGCTTTCTAGGTGATACTAATGTGTGGCCAGGGTTAACAGCAACTGTTTTTGATAAGGGAACTAAAATGAAGATACATTGAAAATCCTAAACAAAAATTGTATTGTAGATTTAATTTAGATTAAAAGTCAACTGGGGAGAAAAGGGAATATTTACTTCTTACCATTTCTCTTTTATGCTTATAAACCTACCCACCAACTTATTAGTCAATTTTCAAGATAATGGCTTTGTGCCATTTGACAAAAGAAAATCAATGGTGCTGAAGACTACCAAAGGTCACTGCATGTAAAAGGCCCTCAATGATTTTGCATTAATCTTCACAAGTAGCAGTATATTGGACATGAAAATTATTGTCTTCAACAGTTAAGTAATGACATTTTGTGGCATTTTGTGATTATAAATATCCATGCATTGGTAAGCCCCCCTCCTCCATGAGATCAACTAAGCCAAAACACATAGGATTATAATGAAATAATGTCTTATAGTTTATACAAATAAAACAAAATCTGCCACCTTTTGGCATTTACTTTTGGTAAGAATAGAAGAAACCCATAATCACAGTCTAAAAACCAACTTTGTTATGTCTTTATGTCCAACTAAACTTGATATTATATGAAGCTATAGTTGGTTGTTAAATGTGTATATCAAATGAACTGGATGAATCTAAACATGTAACTAGAATGAAATGTTATCAAGGATTTTGTATAAATTCTGCGTTCTGTACAAAACATGTGCTATTCCATATCATTGTCATCATTCTCTAAAATTATACTCTTGAAATGCCATACATTTCTTTATGTCTTGGCTTTTAAATTTATTAGGTCCATTTATGTACTTTTGACAGTTGTATTTCCAATAGACCTACACAATTTGTATTTGACTATTGCATTTTATGTCATTACCACCCAAATGACAAATAAGAGGCAGAGCAAATGTCTTAATCCTAAGGTTCATGTTTACTTTTTTTCCACTAAAAAAAATTAACCAAAGAAAAATCCCACAGGGCATTAAAGTTGAAAAGGTATTTTATTCTTTCTGTGATATAAAATTATTGGGGGAAATTGCCAGGTTTTTTTTTTTTTTTTTTTTTTTTTTTTAAGACAGCTTCTGCTCCAGAGTATTCTTGGTCCCCTGAGGGATGCTGCAACCCTGCAGGTTAAGTCAAATGCGCCTTCTTCAGAACCATATTTGTTAAACAATAAAAGATACTTCATCTTACAAACACTCAAGCTGTCTACACATAATTCATTCTTGCGGATTATCTCTGTGTCCTCCTAATCTCAAACTGGGAAAGGCGAAGGAGAGCATCTTAATGTAACAAAGGAGAGATGGATGTGTGAAGTATGAGGCTGAATAAAAATGGCTGAAAAGCAAACCAAGCGAGGCTGGAGGGTGGCCACACCCAGTGCTAATATGGACTGTTTCAAAATAAAACTGTTATACCAGAAGGCGAACAGCAGTGCTTTTATTTCCCTCGACTTGTCCCACAGTATCCATTATTAATGTAGTTACAAGTTACCCAATGACAGAAAGAAAGAAAAAAAAAAAAAAAACACCCGAAATATTTCCTAGTGAACCATTCTAATATTGGCTACGCCATCATATCTTCAGGATTTGGAGAGCTAGTCTGCATTTCCGTCTCCTTTGTGTGACCACAAATAACAACCTGGAAATGGGTGTGTCCCTCTTAAAAGGATGCACTAGAGCCCACTCAATTAATGGTTCTACCAGGAGACTGCAACCTTTCTGTAAAAATAAAATACAGTGGAACGCATGGAACAATAAGAAAGCAATTTAACTCCGGGGATGAAGAGGGATTAAGTATTGACTGATCAACAGATGCCAAAATCCCTCCTGGAGGAGGCAAATGATGCGTTATTAAAACACTAGCATTACAGGAAAACAAAAGGTGACGGTGAAATGTTAAAAAAAAAATAAAAAAGGAAAAAGAAAAAACATCAAACACCACCCATTTTGATTTTTGGCACAAGTTTACTCCCCCCAACAGAAAGCTCTTGGGGATAACGCATGCATAGGTCCCACAGGTGAAATGATGCACAATGGCCGAGTCCGGGTCCCGGGGCTCCCGTGAGCCGCAGGCATGCATTACTGAAATAAAAAGAATACCCTGACTTTTCCAGTTGCTCCACACACAGTCCATCTTGGTGGAATCGGCAGTGGCCTGCATCGTGCGGGCTTTAGGGGCTCGCCGCTGCTGTCCTCGGGGGCGCGGGGCGGGCGCTCGGGCTGCAGCGCTGGGCTCACGGCGGCCGCGCGGCTGCAGACTGACTGAGGCTGCACCAGCCGGCACGCGGCGAGGGGCGGGCGCGGCGCGGGCGCCGCAGTGTCCGCGGCAGCGAATCAGCGCGGCGCGGCCCCGGGGCTGCCTGTGCTGCTCGACTCCACCGCTTAGGCTCTTTGGCCCAAGAGTTGCTGCCCTGGAGACGTTTGAACAGCTTTTGAGAGGGCGCAATCGCGGACCGGACCGGGCCTGAGAGGTTTAGGAGACATGGAGCAGGGGAAAGGGCCCAGGGTAGGAATGAGTGCAGAGGACTCGGGCTATTCCTGGGCGTTCCTGACTGACTGGGGGCATATTCTAGACATTTCTTAGAAACCCAAGAAACCTGTTGGATAAGACATAGTCGATGGCAGTACAAATGCCAGGCTTTCAGCATAGTATCACCTAATTGTCGCCATGGCTCACTCACCTCTCTCTCTCCACCAATTCTTTACATTCTGGCCACGTGTCATTTTAAAGCGGCATCTTAAAACGATTGCCAGATTCTCTCTTCCCTCTTTTGGAATATGCCACTGTTATCCAAAACCTTTGTTTGCAAGCCATAGTCCCTGTAAAAAAAAAAAAAACCCTACTGCTCAATCCCTGAGGGCTTGTGTGTTTCTTGCTGCCCCTTTTCTCCAGCTCTATTTGTGAGTTGAATGAATATGTACATACCAGAATGCAGTGCCTGTTTGTGCATATCAAAGCCCTTGGATTCTGGCACACGGAGTTTTTGGTCACTGTAGTGACACTCCAGTTGTGGGGATGTCCAAACAGAACTCAAGGAAGCAAAGGCAGTCTGCCTCAATGACATCATTTTTGAGAGTGAGTGTTTCAGGTTGATAGAGGTGGGATCATGTGTATAATTCGGTTGATAAAGTTGGTTTCCAAGCCCAGTAATCAAGAGCTTCAGGGGGCCCCCAGTTACAATACAAATGTCAATGGGAGGAGCAGAACAGTGGGTGGTGACCTACTTCTGAAATCCTTTATCAGATTACACACACCTAGGCCTTGAGAGAAAGGACAGGGGATAGGTAGGTTTCTCATGAGGAAAGGTAAGAACTAGCACACAGAGAAAGGAAGGAATTTGGGCACTGTCTGGGAAAGAAAGCCATGGTGGAGGGACCCCTGAGGAGACAAGATACAGCATGAGGACAGAGGATGCCTTGGGGACCACAGGGACATGTAGAAGGAAGAGTTTCCACTTCATTTGTTGTAGCATGGCCTATTTATTACATAGGAGTTCTCTCTCCCTCTTGGAAAAGTGAAGCCTTCCGGGTTCCCAGAGGCAGTACTTCCCAGACCCGAATCTACATTTAGGTATCCTGTGCCAGTAATCTCAAGGTTATACTTGCCATCAGATTTACCTTTAATTTTAGGAAGCATATACAGTTTAAAATATGATCTTTAGGATAATGTATGTTCTTTTTACAATACAAGCTTCCAGAGAAACCAGTTAAACCTCTCTGAATTTTTAACACATCTGAAGTTTTCTTATGGAAGCTTAACAAGAATGACTTCAGGAGGACGATTTGGCACTTCTGGGCAGCTGAAGTCTTCTACAAGAAGAGTGGGGTGACAGAACCCCCACCAGGCTGATGGGAAGAAACAACAGTGACATTATTACAAAGCATTTTTCAAAGTGACCTGCTCTAGAGACATTAGTGACTTTTTAATATTTATATTCCCTACCCTTTGCCTCCAAATTTTTTTCATTGTCATGGTCATGTTTGGGAATTCAGTCAGCAAAATACTGAAAAGACTGGTACTTGATGAATTCTCACTCCACAATGTGGGGTTGGGCAGACTGCAGACAGGTGGGGATGAGACTCCGATGGAAAGGGAAGAGGCTGTCAGGTGGGTTGTGGCTGTACAGGCCACTTTCAGTGAGAAACCTTTGGAGCCTTGGCCACTAGGAGGCACTGCCATTTCAATGATAACCCCAGTCATCAGCCTTCAGGCCAGAAGGTCCCCCAGGTGTCTTTAGTGGTGAGTAGTCACTGTCCACCAGGTTACCACAGCCCAGTCCGTGTGTCTTGCTAATCTGACAGTCAGTACTGAGCAACAAGTGAAAGCGGCATGTCCCTAACAAGGAAGAAGAGGCAGGGACAAGCTCCTTCTCAAGTGGAGGGGAACTGTGTCGGACTTCTTGGGCCATGAATTTTCATTGGCCACAAAGTTGACTTTGGGATGTCAGTTTAGCTGAAAGATCATATTCTTTTCAGTGACACATATCTGGAGAGAAAATCCTGATGGCACCCCAGAAATCGACAGAGCAGTCTGATAGTTGAAGGCTGAGGAGGTAAGGTGTTTGATGCATGCCACAGAGATACACTAGTGAAATAAGAATTGGGGGTGGCTTTAGATTAATTCTTAGGTGGTCAGAGAAACATAAATCAAGTTATTGAAGGAAAATCAGACAGAAGAGTATGAAGATCTTGCCTGGGAATTAGGGTATGTGGGTACTTGCTTCACCTGTGCTACGAAAGCTAGTTATATGGACTTCAAGAAGTCAATTATCATTGCTGGACCTCTCCCTTATAATATACAAATGAGTTATAGCTTTTGATGTTTGTTTCTATGAAAGAAGAATTTATTTCCTATAGACATTGTAAATGGGTACTTTCTTTGCACAAGTGCCCGCACAGAACTAATGGAAACCTCTTGCCAAGACAGAAACGATAAAATGGGTAGAAAAGATATGCAAATTACCCTTAAGCAGTGAAAGAAAACAGAAAGCAAAATAAAGCTTGATAAAAGCAGGCAGGAAATGCCACTGTCTTTAAACCAGGAGAGAACAGACGGGCTTTGTACACAACCAGTTTAGAACTTGGTTTAGGTGCCTGCCAGGAAGGGAAGTGATTTCCTCAGTTTTCAGGATGAAATCATGCATTAGGCAGTCTGCTCTAAGGAAAAGCAAAATAGTCAAGTTTTGTAATCTTACCCCAGATTAAGATGAATGTTGAAGGCTTCATGCCCAGAGTGGCTGTATCATATCTGTCTGCTGTAGCATCAGGCTTTTCCTGATGAGAATCAGTGGCATCTAAATTGATATATTTACTCAATAAATATATACTGAGCACCTCTGTATGCTAGGTACTGTTCTATCCACAAAGCAAACTTCCCACATTTAAGAAGTTTATATGCTCATGTGTCTTATGGGGGGCATATAATAATAAAAGAGGTAAATATATATTTCGCTTGTGGTCAGTCATACTGAAGAAACCAAAACAGGTAAAAGGGAATAGAGAATGGGGTTGGGGTGGAAGTTTGTTATTTTATAAGGAGGATCAGCAAAGGCCTAATTCAAGGTAAAATTATAGCAGACACCAAATGGAAGAGGAGAAAGTTGTTATGATAGTGTATGGGAAAAGAGCATTCTCAGATGCACAGAGAATGTACAGAATGTAATAGCTGGTAATCTATATCAAGCATTCTCATAAAAAATGCCTTGATTTATTTTATTTTATTTTAGGTCTGACTGAGAAGTACAGCAATTAGCAGAAAAGACACAAAACCCAAACAATACTTCATTACGATCAAAGATAACTAAGAATTCTGCTTTATGCCATATGGAATAAGGGAATTTAAAGGAACCACCACTTTGGTACAGAACGCACTGTACCAAAATAATGCATGAACTGTTATTTGCCAGGTGCTCTCTCATATGGTATATATTTAGTTGTTACAAGATCCCTATGAGGCAGATAGTGTTTGCCTTTGTTTTCTTGATTTTTCACTCATGCATTTATTCAAACTACAAACATGTATAGAGCCCATACTAAGTGCTACAAAGGGAACTGCCCACCAGGAACTTAGGTCTGGTGGGGGGAGATATACACATGAATACGTAAGTGCAATCAACTGGGAGATGTATGAGAAGGAAAGAGTGGACAAAGCAAGAGTGGTTACAGGGAAGAAGAGGTTCAGAAAAGGCTTATGAGTAGGCAATTATTAAGCTGAGCTATGAACAAGAAACAGGATCACCAGGTTGAATGACGAGGCTTTTTTAGCAGATACAGAAATTTAATTACAGACACATGCAGGGGTCAGATCGTGACAGATCCGAGTAGAAATCCGGTCAATAAACGAGGGAGGCATTGCAGGGCTTCAAGGACAGGAGTAACACGAAATTGAATAATTTATACAAATTTGGCTGAGAGTTTTCCAGAATTGGTAAGAGACAGTTATTCTAGCCCTAAGCAAGACAAAAAGAAATCAGCACCCTGACCCCCATCAAAGATACAGGGAAAATCTTAAAAGCAAGCGAAAATAAGATAGATTACCTCAGAAAAACTGTTTGACCAACAGCAGTCTTTTCATTAACAGAAGCCAGAAGACAATTGAATAATGTTCCCAAAGTGAGGGAGAAGAACTGCCATCAAGGATTCTATGCCCAACAAGACTAATAAAAGCATTTTTCAACTATGTAAGAAATGAGAGAATTACTAATTGTAGAGTCTTCTTTTACTTTCTTTTGCTATTCTTTTATTAGCTCCTTATATGGAAGCTTAGATTATTTTTAGCCTCTCTTCTTTTCTAATAAATTTATTTAAAAGTCTAAAATGATCTCGAAGCATGGTTTTTGCTGCATCTGCCAGGTTTTGATATATTATGTTAATGTTATTGTTCAGTTCAAAATATTTTCCTATAGTCATAGTGATTTTTTCTTTGGTTTATTGATTATACAGAATTGTACATTTTGGGGATTTCTTCTAACTCTCCTTATTGTTTATTTTCAGTTCAATTCTTCTGTACAACTTTAGCCCATTGAAATTTGTTAAGACTCGCCTTAGACACTGGAATATGAGTTATTTTGACACATATGTCAAGTGGACTTGAATGTACATTATGAAGTTTTAAGGGGACATGTTCTGTGTCAATTGTCATATTAGTAATATTTTTTCATGTAATCTATCTCTCTACTAATTTTAATCCCAGCTAGGCTTTTTTCCATGACATTGACAACTTGGTTCAAAAATTCATATGGGACTTCCAGCCAAAATGGAGGCCTAGACTGACACATTCCATCTTCCTCCACAACTAAGAAGGAATACAACTACCACAAAACCAGGAATAACCAGAAGTGCCAGAAAATAAAGCTATATGGAAGTCCAACGTATGAAGTTATAAAGAAGTAGTGCTTGTCCAGATAGATAGGAGGGACGAAGCCAGGGCGAAGAGGTCAAGCTGTGCTGGTGGTGGCAGCAACAGCAGTGGCGGCGGTGGGACGGCGGTAAGCACAGACACCTGTATTTAAGGGGAGGCGAGATGTGCCTGGGGAGCACCCCTGGCTGCAGACCAAACCTGTCAGCTCGCGATTCCAACGCCAGGAAAGGCAGACCCCCACTGCCTTGGACTGTGAGGGCTGGAGGGGATGGGGATGGAGGAGGAGGCTCCCAGTCTCTCAGCGGAGAGTGAATGGCAGGAATCCATCTTGGACCCCCGCCCCTACACAAAATGCTACAATGTGGTGAGAAGGGTTGCCTGGTAGTGACGAGTGCACAGGGCTCCACCCCCTATAGCATAGGAGGTGTGACAGCCCCACCCAGGAAGCAAAGGTAAACATAAAACTGTCAGGATGGCACAGATCATGATAGCAATCCCAATCACACAGCTGACCAGACAGCAAATATCTAATCTAATGGCTCAGCAGATAGGAAATCTTTCTGAGGCACAGTTCAGAACTTGGTTATATGAATGCTTACAGACCTAACAGCAGATCTTAAACAAGCTGGGTTAGGAATGAAGGCTAGTCCTGCTGAAATGAACAAAAACACATACGAAACTAGTGATAAGGGAAAGAAAACCAGGGATCAAATCAACAAATCAGAACATAGAGAAGGAACAAACAGTCAACCAGTGCAGAAAGAGGAAATGAGAAGTGAGGAAAATGAGGAGAGGCTCAGAAACCTATGGGACAGCTATAAGCAGGCCAACATCTGAATCATAGGGTTGCCAGAAGGTGAAGAAGAATCAGAAATTGAAAAACTATGTGAAAAAATAATGAAGTAGAACTTCCCTAACTTGGGGAAGGAAATAGACTTACAGGTCCAGGAAGCACAGAGTTCCAAAAAAACTGGACCCAGGGAGAACCACACCAAGACACATTATAATCAAAATGTCAAAAACTAAGGATAAAGAGAGAATCTTAAAAGCAGCAAGAGAAAAGAGAATTACGTACAAAGGGGTCCCAATAAGACTATCAGCTGATTTCTCAAAAGAAACTCTGCAGGCAAGAAATATTCAAAGTAATGAAAAGCAAAAAACCTACAGCCACGATTACTCTATCCAGCAAAGCTGTCATTCAGAATAGAAGGGCAGAGAAAGTGCTTCCAGGACAAAGTAAAACTGAAGGAGTTCATTAGATCCAAACCACTGTTAGTATGAAATGTTAAAGGGACTTGTTTAGGAGAAAGAGGACCAAAACTATGAACATTAAAATGAAAACTATCACAACAACCAACAACAGAAGCTAGGGAATTGAAACAAAGGCAAACTAAGTAGGCAATGAGAGTGGGAAAAGAATTATAGGTATGGGGAACATTTTGGGGGGAGGTCAGTGGGGAAGGGAAAGGGGGGAAACAGAGGGAGATGGTACAGGAATTAAGAAGCATAGTAGGAGGGAGTGGAGTAGATAGGAAGCTATTGAGAAGAACTATATGCACAACCAATGAGCATGGACTAAGGGGAGAGGACAACTGGAGGGGGGGGTCAGGGTGGAGGGGAACAAAGGGAAAAGAAATTGGGACAACTGTAACAGCATAATCAATAAAGCATATTAAAAATATAAATAATTCATATGGAATGCAAGGGGTCCATAATAGACAAGACAATCTTGAAAAAAAAATAAGGTCATAGGTCACTCGCTTCCAGATTTCAAAGCAAGCTACAGGAATTAAGACACTGTGGTACTGGCATGCAGCTAGACATACAGATCAAAGGAATGGAATTCAAACTCCAGAAATAAGTCCTTACATATATAGTCAATTGATTATTGGCAAGGATGCCAAGATCATCCAACAGGGGGTAAACAGTATTTTCAACAATGGTGCTGGTACAAGATATATAAAAGAACAAAGTTGGACCCGTACTTAAACTGTATACAAAAATTAACTCAAAAGATCAAAGACTATATGTAAGAGACAAAACTCAAAATGTTTTAGAAGAAATCAGAGGCATAAATATTCATGACCTTGTATTAGAAACAGGTTTCTTAGATATGACACCAAAAGCATAAAGGACAGAACAACCCACAGAATGGAAGGGAGTATTTGCAAGTCAACATCTGACAAGGAACATGTATCTAGAATATAAAAAGGACTCTTTCAAATAAACAACTGAAAGACAATGGGCAATGGATCTGGATAGGTGTTTCCTAAAGAAGATACACAAATAACCAATCATCACACAAAAAGATGCAAATCATCATTAAATAAAGGCAAATCAAACTACACTGAGATGCTGCTTCACACCCACTACAATGTATATAATAAAAATATGTAAAATAACAAGTGTTGGTAAAGATGTAAAGAAACTGGAACCTTCATACCTTGCTGGTGGGAATGTAAGGTGGTGCAGTCACTTTGGAAAACATTTTGGTAGTTCCTCAAAAAGTCAACCATAGTCACAATATCACACAGCAATTCCACTCCTAGGCATATACCCAAGGGAACTGAAAAGAAAGGAAGAAAGGAAAAAGGGAGGAATGAAGGAAGGGAGGGAGAGGTGGAGGGAGGAAGGGAGGGAGTTTCTTTTGGAAGTGATAAAAATGTCTTGAAATTAGATAGCAGTGATGTTTGTATAACTTAGTGAATAAGCTAAAAACTACTGAACTGTACACTTTAAAAGGGTATATGTGGTGTGTGAATTATATCTTTTTTTTTTTTAAAAAAAAGAACATGGAATAAACATTAGAATCAGAGTCCTCCTCCAGATGGCTGCCCTGCTGCGTCTCAGCATGAGGCTTGGTGAACAGCGTGAGCTGGAGTCAAGCCTCACATGCCATCTTGGCCAGGCACTCTCACAAAGGGCACACCCTGGCAACTTTACATGGCAGTCGGGATTGCTTCTTAGCCCAGCCTCTAGGGCAACCCTGTGCTGTCTCAGCCTCTCCTGACAGCACAACTCCTTGGCTCAGGCCAACACTGCACTCCGGAACTCCTCAGCAACCTGAGTTTATTGCTGTCCCTTTCCTGGTCTTTCCGTCCCATCACATCTCTTAGAATTTCCCCTGCCGAACTTCCCAAGCATGTTACTTGGATTGGCTTCTGAAATCTGCACATTTCCATCAAGCCTGGGCATGATTGTATTTGTGGGTTGTTGTTTTTTTTCCTTACTAGGGATTTGGTTCTTCAGACTTGCTTTTCCACATTCTGGCCTTGTGACCACGGGTGGCTCTAATTTTATGGTTCTTATCTGCTACCCATCAGTCAGTGGCTAACTCACAAGAACTAGCATGATCACCACTTGTATTTTTCTCAAGCATGCATACATAAAAAGATTTCATGCTTATAGCAAAAAAGCATGGAGTTGGAAAGAAGGAAGGTTTGTTTATCAGCAATTAATATAGCCACTCCTGTTTTTTTCATTCATGTTTATATGATACTTCTTTTCCATCCTTTACTGTAAACCTATGTCATTGAATTTGAAGCAAGTTTCTTGTAAGCAGTGTGTAGCTGAGTCATGGGTTTTTATGTACTCAGCTAATCTGTCATTTCCTTGGTGTACTTGGATTGTCAATATTTAAGGTAATTATGTTAGCACTTAAATCTTCACATTGTCTCCCACTTGTTTCTCATCATTGGGTCCTCATTATTTGTTTCTTTCTTCTTGCTCCCTGTCAACTACTTACTTGATTTTTTAAGGATTCCATTTTGCTTTATTTATAGTGTTTTTTTAGTTTACCTCTATGTAATAATTTTCATAGTGGTTGCTCTTCGTATTTCAATATACATAGTGACTTATAACAGTCTACTAGTGCAACATTTTACCACTCTGAAGTGAAGGGAGGAAACCCCACTTACATTTACCTTCCCCACCTTTAAATATTGCCTTCAGCATTGTGTTCAGCATTTGTGTTTTGTTATAGCGATCAACTATGATTTATAAAAGTCATGAATAGTCTATTCTGTACCCATATTTCTGCTCTTCCTGTTGTTCTTCCTTCCTTCCTAATGCTCCAAGTTTCTTTCTTTTATCATTTCCTTTTTGTTTGAAGAACTTCCTCAAGCTAGCGTTTAAGGGGAAGTCTGCTAGTGACACATTCTTTTACTTTTCCTTCATCTGAAGATGTCTTTGTTTCCCCTTTATCCCTGAAGGAAAGCGTCACTGGATACAGAATTTAGTATTGGCAGTTATTTCTTTTTAGTGCTTTAAAATATTGTGCCACTTCCTCGTGGCCTCCATGGTTTTAGATAAGAAATTTGCTGTCATTTGAATTGCTGTTTCTGTATAGATAATATGTCATTTCTCTCTGGTTGCTTTCAAGACGTTGTCTTTATCTTTAGCTTTCAAAAGTTTAATTGTGGTACGTCTTGGTATATGTTTTCTGGAGGGCTTGCTCAGCTTTTTGAATGTCTCTAGGCTTTTCTTTTGCCAAGTATGGTTAGTTTTCAGCCATTATTTCTTTAAGTATTATCTCAACCCCATTTCCTCTCCTTGCCTTCTGGGACTCTGATAATACAAATCATGGATCTTTGGTTCTTTCCCAACACATCCCTGAGGCTCTGTTCATACTGTTTCTCATGTATTGCTTTTCTTTTATTCTTCCTCAAGTTCACTGATTCTATCCTCTCATCTACACTCTAGTACTGAGCTGTCCAGCAATTAAAAAATTTGTTATTGTAATTTTAGTTTTTTAATTTCCACTTGGTATTTTTATAATTTGTATTTATTTGTTAAGATTTTCTATTTTTTCATTTGTTTCAAGAGAATTTGAAATTGATTGTGTAAGCATTTTTATGATGGCAACTTTAAAATTCTTTTTGGATAATTCCAACATCTGATTCATCTTGGTGTTGTCAACAGTTGCTTGTCTTTTCTCATTCAAATTGTGATTTTTTTTTTTTTTTGGTATGATGGCTGATATTCTATTGTATCATAGATGTTTAGTCTATTATGTCAGGAAACTTTGTTTCCTAGTAAAATCATTTCTTTTCAGATACTTTGCTTGGGTTTAGTATGTGGGTCTTGGTCAAACTTTTTTAACTGTAGTTCCAAAGGCAGTTTAATTTTCAGAATGCTTGAAGTCTATTTTGATCTGTTTTGTTCATCTGGTACCACTGGGGCTGCCCCTGGTCCCTGCTTTTGCTGCCTAAGGGAGCAGAGATGGTTTCACTGGACTGGACTGCTGAATGCCTCTCAGTAGGGGAGCAAAACAGTGGGATCTCCTCCTAGTGCCGCCCAGCTGCCCTAATGTCTCTTGGCAAAGAATGTCTTAAACCTATGGGGGGCAATGAAGCTTCCAGACCTGGACAATTTGCTGTGACTGAGTCCAAGTCTTCCTGATTCTGCCTGGCTCCCTACCTCAGTATCTCTTGGCAGAAAAGGGAGATCTCAGCCTGGCAGGGAAGAAGAGCTTTTCCCCTAGATGTTCATTATCAGCAGGGTTCCTTCCTGATTGGCCCTATTTTGCCAGTTCCATCAGACTGGCCTGGAATTATCAGAGAGACTCCCATTGGATCTGGGGAGAATGGATCTACCTGGGCTTCCTACTGTGGCTAGGTGAGAGCCAAAAAACACCAGGTCTGAGCAACCTTCTGCTGAGTGGGGGTTGTAAGACACCCCGCCTCTGTATTGTTCCTCTAGTCCTGGGGTCTCAAACTGGTTCACCTTATCACCTTTCAGAGTTATCCTATGCTTGTCTCTTGGACTATTTCCAGACTTTACAGTTGAGCTTACTGGAAGTGAATGGGGAGAAACAGGTCTGTGCCATCTTGTCCAAAGCAGAAGTCCCATTAATTGCTTTTCAAAAAATAAAACTGATAATCACAGAAATTAGTTTTCCACAGCCTCCTATCCACTATCATCATCACCAGCAATGTTCTGATTTATTCTCTTTGTTTCTGCTGTGGAGCCTATAAAGCCATATAGTAACATAAAGCTATATGATAGTTCTATCTACCAATCTACCTACCTACCTACCTATCTAATCTCAGAGATAAACTTACAGTTCTTCCAGAATGCCTTGCACACAGGAGTGGCACTGGACCCACGTCTGAGGTAAAGACATGTAAAGGGACGTCTACTGGAGGACTTCTGGGGAAGAGATTTTTTTTCCCCTGATGAAAAGCAAAAACACTTTTCTCATGTTGGCTGTCCTCAGCTTTCTATGAGGATATGATACTTGGAATTCTTGTAGCCATTTTAAGATCATGAGAAGGCCATGGAACCTGTAACAAGTCTAGTGTCCTAACACTGTGGATCTTTGAGTCACATATGTCTCTGGTATTTCTACCTCTAAACTCATTAAATGACTAGTCAATGTCTTCATGGTTCACACTGATGCTAGTTCAATTTTCTATTAACACGCAGGGAAAAGCATTCCTACTGATAATCAGTAGCTGAGGTCCAGTAGCAGAGTTAGCACTGTTTTGCTTGGTCTCTTCTTCATTATACAGACTCCTTGTTCCAGTGAAGAGCAGCAACACATTCAGTCTCCATTTTTTTTGGCCTATTCCTCCCACCATGAATAAGTTAGACATTTTCAACCATTTTCTTCAAGGTTGTGATTTGACAGAAAGCTACAGTAAATAGAATAACTACATGAATGGGTTGCTATTGCAAAAATATGCCTTATGCATCCATTTAAAAGAAATATTCTCAATAAAGCATCATAAAAGGGAGATACTGATGATTTTACATTAGTGCCCTTTTAGTATAAAGCCACCCCCCCAAAAAAAGAGAAAGTTCCCTCTGCTGAACATGCACTAACAGGTAAGGACCTCAAACTGGATTAAAAATAATGATCTCATTAAATGTTTACAGTGCAGCAGTATATTTTTGCAAACAGCGGCAATTTTACAAACCACTTATAACATATTTAGAAGGAAATTTTTTTAAAATACTAATCTGAAAGCCCAGGAAGCTGCTTAATCAGCACTGATTTTTTTTTTTTTTTTTTTTTTTTTTTTTTCTCAGCAAGAGGCAATCTGAATTTACAGAACCAGAGTCTCACTACATAAGGTTTGGAATTTCAGAGGAGGGCTTTTGTGTTAGGAAAAATGTAAGCAAAGGACAAGAATAGTCCATTATTGTGGGGAATATGTGTGAGACCAAACCCACTGCCAAGGTCTATAGCACACAACCCCGAGAGCTTAAGAGAATAGAAACACTAAGATTGGATCAGTGTGCTTCCTAAAATATAAATACCTTGCCACTCTAAGTTAACCTAACAATCATTTTAACCTCTCTCTCTTATTTTTAATGTGTAGGATGGTATCTGTGTTACAACAGATCTGGAAGTTTCAGGGACCAGAAAGGTATTCTTTACTTTTTAACAATAGGTATAACAAGTCCCAAGCTGAAAATTCATGTGAGGTGAGTTTTAAAGATGCTTATAGAGTTTGTTTGTTGTCCAGTATCCTATAGAAATGCTTTTGAAGCTGGCTAACTGGAGATCCAGACAGATGAGTCTTCTCCTAGGTCTGCCGATCTCAACAATACAGTGAAGATCACTTCAGGATTCAGCTTCAGTCTTCTCTTTTTTTAAATGTATTTTATTTTATTTATTTATTTTTAGAGAGCGGGGAAGGGAGGGAGAAAGAGACGGAGAGAAACATCAATGTGTGGCTGCCTCCCGTGCACCTGCAACTGGGGACCCGGCCCACAACCCAGGCATGTGCCCCGACTGGGTATCAAACCGGCAACCCTTTGGTTTGCAGGCCGGCGCCCAACCCAGTGAGCCACACCAGTCAGGGCTCGGCTTCAGTCTTCTTACCACAGAATTACTCTTGTGCTATAAAATAAAGATAGAGCTGTGCTCTGATTATACTCTTATTTTTCCTTTAATTTAATCTAACATTCTAAATAATGATGGTTTTTAAAAATCTCAAAGGTTAGAAACATTGACTTGAAGGTAATTCAGCAAAACTGACACCTGATGTTATGCTTGAAGTGAAAAGAACTCTGGCATGTTATTTAAGTTTTTAAAGAGATGTTTGTCTTGCAAAGACACAAGTTAAGAGTCAACCTTGTGAGAAAAACTGTCGAAGTCTTCCCTCTTTGAGCATCCTTCTTTATACAGTTTTACCAGATCTGTGGGGGATTCTTACTTCCTATTGCTAACCTTCATTAATTAAAGACAAACCACCAGGAATTTGTGTAAAAGCCCTCCTTGTTCCTCCTCCTGCAACTATAAGATAACAAAGAATGAAGAGTGTAACTTGTACATAAATCAAAGAGCAGAGGAAAACATTCCACACTGAAATGAATAAGGGCAATACCAATAAATAGCACATGTTTATTAATACATACCAAGTGACAGACCCTGGGCTAACTGTTCCGCATGGAATCTCTCATTTAATCCTCACAACAAATTTATAACATAGGGCTGCTAATGCTCCTGTTTTACAGGAGTGGGGGTGGATCTGGGGCTCTACCCTTAAAGCTCCTTAATGGCAGATTCAAGTTCAGACCCAGGTTTTCCTGGCTTCAGGGAACCAGCTGTGATCCAGGGCACTTTACTGTCCACTCACTGTCTTCCCCAGAGAAGCCAGAGGCCAGACCAAAGGTCTAAAGCTTCTGAACCTTATAAGGCCAGTTCCAAGGTAGGGGAAAGCTCCCAACCTCCCCAGTGTGTCTGCCCTCTGAAGCTGGACTTGGCAGAATTCAATGAAAGAGGAGGATGTTGTGTGTTTAATGTCTTGTTTTGCTTACAAAAGGAGAAAGGAAAGCTCAGACAGTATATATCTGACATCTAGTTTCTTAAAAGGGACACCATACAACCTGATGCTGCAGTGATTAGGAAGTGATTGGCTGAAAGCACAAATACCGGGAGTCTCTGAAGTCAGCCTGTTTTCTCTCTGGGCTTTGGGATGTACATCTAGCTTGGTAAGATGCACAAGGGCCAAATTCTGGCCCTGCTATTTACTGGCCTCACTGCTTCAGACACTGACTTCCCAAGTCCAGGTTCATCAGCAGAGAAAAGAAAATAATGCTCACCACACATATGCAAATAGGCCAGCACTCCGGTGTTCAGGTGCTCAGTAACTAGAAGCTGGGGTCAGGGCAGAAGAGGGTGAAATTAAACAGTCCATCTCAACCTAAAAAGCCATTACATGGTAGCAAGTAAAATGCTATTAAGTTGTCTCAGTTTGAACAAAGTCACTGCAGGACCTTAAAGGATGTTCCTTTAAAATGTTGTTACAGTCCAAGAAGAATTATTATACCTCTATTATAGTATTTTGAGCTTCATCTAATCCACATAAAGGTCACACCATATGGCAAATTAATATAAAGGAAGGTATGTTTTCTCAAATACATTATATTTTATTAGATAATGATAGTTACTTAACAGACAGTTATTTGTTGAATAAGTGAAAACAAAGCATCTTTTCTTCCTTACCTTTTTTTGTTCAATCAGAAAGCTCAAAGCCAAATTTCAATCAAGGGAACTATACTAACATTTGTTATAGCACATTTACTTCACCCATTTTTGTTTTGGCTTTAATTTCCCTTTTTTTTAACTTTCATTTATAAATTAAAACTTTTTAGACACTTGTAGATTCATCTGTAATTATAAGAAATAATACAGAGATTCCTCATATGCTTTGTGCAGTTTTCTCCAATGGTAATATTTTACAGAACTGTAATACAATACCATAACCAGGGTGGGGACACTGATTCAATGCCTTCATCTTCTCAGGTTTCCCTAGCTTTACTTTACTTGTACTCTCTGTGTATGGATTAAGTTCTATACACTTTCACCACCTCTGTCAAGATCAAAACTAGTCCCAATACCACAAAAATCCCTCCTGTTGTCCTCTTATAACCATACCCACCTCCCTCTTATTCTGTTTTTAACAGCCTTATTTTCTACATTACTTGGAAGTCCAGAGGGGATAAGTAGAAATGAATAAATATCTTAAAAGCAAAGTTTTACTCATCACAGCTTTGTTGACCGTCATTAGCCCAGCCAGACAGCAAAGTAATGCCCCTGTGTTCCCAATACGGTGCCTTTCCTAGCAGTGGGAAAACATACTTGTACTGGGCAGTTTCCCACATTTTAATTTTATAGGCAGTTTTTAAGTGTTCAGTGTTCCAGGCACATGCTAGGTGCTGAAGAAACAAAGATGAATAGAGTTACAGATGTTCATCAAAAACTGGGAGGCAGAATGTAAGGAAGGAAGGAATTGCAATGCAGGTGATAATCAATTTCAAATCTTTGGTTTCTAGTACAGATTAAAGAGCACAGAGTTGGAAAGATGAAGAGATACTTTAATGACAGTTAAAATTTGCCAAGCCCTAAAAATACTTTGAACATGGGGATAATTACCAGAGGAACTATTTAACAAACGGCATTCAAAGAAAATGCAAACATAAATGATTGTGTGTGTGTGTGTATGTGTATTTAGTGTTCAAAACAGTGAAAGAATTTTATCTTACTGAAAGTTCTTTTCATACTGAAAGAAGTTCATAGCTAATACTGTAAAAAGGAAGTAACTGAACACGAATAATGTTGAACTGAAAGATGTAAACAGCAAGGATACACTTGAGAAAAAAGAGCAGAAGGGGTAAATAAAAAGTACTTCAGATAACGCAAATGCCAAAGACTGAAAAGACAAGTGATGTATAAGAAATTATAATAAGGCTAGAATATATGCACTAAATACATTCTTCACCTAAAATTGGGGAAAATTAATCAATTTATTCTTCCCTTCACTCAAAAACCTACCATGGGCCAGGCTTTCTTCTAGATGCTCGACATAAAAGGTGAGCAAGTCACACGTGAGGAGCCTGCTGCAGAGCAGAGTACACACACTATTATCATGTGGTGGGAGAGGCAGCACCCCGGGGAAGGGCAGGGAGTCAGGGTGCACATTAGGGGACTGGCTAACCAAGATATGGTGACAGAGGGTCAAGGAAGCCTTCCTGGAGGGAGTGGTGTCTGTGCATAGTCTTGAAGGACAGGTGAGGAAAGCCACACAAAGAGTGTGTGCATACGGGGTGAGGAAGAGAGAAAAGGGAAATGGGATCCCACCTGCCAAGTCCTTGAGTCCAGGGAGTTCAGAGGCAAAAGTCAGAGTGCTCAGCAGGGAACCAGAATGTGAATTTGGGAGTCAAAAGACTAATTAAGGTAAAAATTTCAATTATCTAATCATTTGAGACCTACAAGAGTTGGTAAGAGAATATTAAATAGGGTCAACGAGTTTAGCTCCCATTCAGACCTTAATCCTACTTAACTTTCAGTCTTCCAAGATGCCTCCCTGATAGCCCTGCCCCCCAATTCAATGCTGGGGTAGGTGCCACCACTGCATGCATGTATAACTCCTTGTCTTCCTGTCTACTCTCCAACTAGACTGTAAGCTTCATGAGGGCAGGCTCATCACTGTATCATGAGCACCTTGCACAGTGCCTGACATACCGCAGTTAGTCTATACCAATTAAGTAAATTTTATAAACAAAGGTTTATCGGGAATATGCACTTATTACCAATTGCGTTCAACTGGAACGTGGACTAACTTTAGCTAGTTTTTGTAGAGAACGTACAGATTAATGAGTCAATGTCTTCTGTGTACGCTGGGTACTCAGAAGGTTCCATGTATACAGCAAACACTATTCTTTATTTTCTATGGTATATAAATGATCTAGAGAATATCATCACCACCATTTGTAACTGCAGTGGCAACAATTAGGAAACAGGTTCAATTAATTACCACAAGTATTATGACCTGCATCAGTTTGATGCAGAAAAATCTTAATGAGTTTCTATGAGAAGCCCAAGTGAGAACCTAAAGCTTAAGCAGGTGCCCAACTAACTGATAACCGGGAAAAACTTTTAAGGGCAAAGGACACGTAGACAAACATGGGGTGTGTTGGGAGAATGCCACAAGGCGGCAGGGCACGCTGAAATACGGAGGGAAAGGGACGCAAAGAGTAGGGAAGTGCAGCTCTGCTGACTGAACCATCGCTTTAAAATCTCTTGGTGTATTCATCAAAAATGAAAATTTCTGGATCCATCCCTGATTAACCAAATCACAATAGTCAGGAATGAGGCCCTAGAATTTTCATTTTAACAGGTTTCTTGGGTCATTTTTAAGCTCTGAAAAAGTGAACCCTGAGTTCTTAAATCCATGAAATGAGATTAAGAGCCACAGTATAGAAAAGTGAGGAGGTTCAGGGATGCTTATTCTCTGAGGTAAGATGAGCGGTCCAAAGAGGATTTTTTGGAAGGTATTGAGTTCATGTGATGGGCAGAGATTCATCATATTCATCACACCCTACTCAGGAAGGCAGATCTATCACAAACCTACACTACGCCCCACTCCGCAGCTCTTGTTCCCACTTCCCTGGCTGAGGGGGCCTGGCTGCCGCCTCAGGCTGGTCTTCAGCTCTTGTTCTTTCTCCCTCAGTGTGCCTTCTGATTCCTCTCCCCCAATCCCAGTCTTTGAGTCCCTCTGTAAAGAATATACAGGCAGGTGCCGATATTTAAGTTATGTGGATGTGATGTATTATTCGTGGTTGTTACATCTTTGAATTTAAAAAGCAACATCAATTTGCTTTTTCTCAGCTTCTAACAGGTAAGCATCTCCATTGAGGACATCTTTTTTCCAGGGATGATGGTACCTCATCACTCTGATCAATGAGGAAACAATGGTTATAACTTGGGGATAAAAGCAGTAAATAAAGACAAGGAAAAAAAACCTACTCTTAAAAGAAGGCATCAAGAGAAATTTACCATTTGAAGTGTACCTCAGGGGTTCAATTCCTGCATTGAGTGACTAGAGTATGATGTAAAAGGAAATGAAACAAAGGACTGATATTGATACTGAGGATTTTTTCATCACTAAAATGAAACTATCAAACAAAAGACTGGGCCCTGTGGTGGGAGATGATGGAGGTGGTCGTAACTGCTCCACCAAAGGAAGATAAGGACTTGGATTCCAGAGGTAGATGGACAAATAAAGCAGTGTTGGCTTTTTCTGGAATCAACTGAAAGCACTTGACCAGGCTCATGCATCCTCCCAGCTTCGAGAAGCAGCCCTAACTCAGGAATCATGCCCTCATTTAAGAGAAAGTGAGAAAGTAACTACCCAACTCATGTAAGGCCATCACATAGATTTGAGCTTTACAAGGAAATTTCCAAACAAACCACATGGCCCACTTCCGTCTTTTAATGTTAGAACAATCCCCTAAAATAGTATTTCTGACAAAAATAACATCCTTTTCCCACCCAAGTATCTTGGCATCGAAATGCTATTCTAAGCATTTTAGAAAGATAAATTAGTCAAAACTATTTATAACAATGACTTTCAGTGCTATTGGCCAGAGAGAGAACTTGACTTGAATTGCCAAGAAGGGAACAGGGTGTCACATAAGCCCTGGAAATAAGCCAAGGGGCTCTGAGAGGATTTGGAGGGTTACCTAAGTATAGGCAGCCATGGTGGGGGTGTGTGGGAATGAGATGAGGGGTCTTTTCTCCAAAGTTTTAGGCAAGGATTGTATGTTAATGCTAGAGTGCCCCAGCTCGATTATTTTAGCTATTCTAGCCAGGCCTTTCTACCAGCAAGGAAGAAAGCACTCAGAGTTACAGAATTTCTCATTTCTGTAAAAGGCTGGACCTGGTCTGCTTTTCCATCCCCTGGGAGGAAAAAAAAATGATTTAATCACTTAGGTAATGACAGATGACTCTCACCAGCTCAGGAGCCAATTGCTCAGATTGCACATTGCCACATTCCTGTTTTTCCACCTCGTGCCTCTTCTGTGAACACTGAAGGTTTGTCGCTTTTTCCCCTGTAGACAGATCCAGTCTGGGACACAACACATGGTGGGACCTCAAGGGCAGAAGGCCCCTAGCTGGGCTCCCAGGCACAGAGGCACAGCCTCCCTTCTCACTGGTGCCAGCTCCCCCTTGCCCCCCGTAAGCTTAGGATTGCAGGTATGGATGAGGCTCCAACAGACTGACAAGGTGCTTCTCAGGCATCAAAGTGAGACCCACAGGCCCCTGCTTTGGAGGCATCAAAAGAGATGGTTGAAATGCAGCCTCCGGGGCCTCCCCCCAGGCCCACTGAGTCCAAGTAGGAGGTTGGGAATCTGCAGTTAAACATGCTCTGGAGGTAATTCTTATGCATGACTATAGGTGCAAAGCCTGAGTTATGTAAAAGTTCTTGGGTTCAGCAGCGAATCCAGCAAGGAAGGAATAGCATCTGGACCTTGTTTTCTCAGATTTGGAAAGAGAGAGATTGAATTATGAAGGATAACAATATTTGGGAAGGGCTTGGGACAGGTAGGAACCTAGTAGAAAAAGGCCAATGTAATCCCTAACTTGCCTGGACCAAGTATCATGTTTTTGTGTAGCTGTTAGGGCGGCCTGGGTGTGAATCCCAGGGAGGATCCTGGATTTCCCTCTTCATCATCAGGAGTTGCGTAGGAGCTCCAAAATGAAACAACAGTGCTCTCTGCTCAGCAGCATTATCTATTAAGAAGAGCCACGATGATAACCATCTACCCTTTGACTTAGGTTTCCTCTTTGTCACCGTAGCATTGTTTGTAAAATAAGGCTAGGCATTGCGTCTCTACACTTTAATAACGCCAAGTCCAACCCTCTCAGCCGAGGCTGTCCAGTTTGTATTCCTTCTCTGTGCTTTCTCTCATTATGGGATGGACACGTTTAGAGTGCCAGTCATATGTACTGTCTAGGGTTGTTAAAGAGGGCTAAGCAGTGTAAAAAGCAGGGCACAAAATAGGTATTAATACTAGTAATCACTTGGTAATTTCACATTATTTTAAAAATTAACACTGAACTGACCAATGAACTGTTTGGATGAAGTCTGAGATTGATTTGTGGATTGAAATTATTCATGCACAGCCTGTCACCTATTATTGCCACAGACACTTCAAAGTTCAAGTTCTTTCTTATAATTTTCTGCAGCTTTCACACAGACTTGCTTAGCCTCTTAAAAGATGGCTGCGAGCCTTGCAATCCGCTCTCATTCCATTTTAGGTCTAAGAGGATGGAGGTTGTTTTGTTATTTATTTATTTTTAAAAATAGAACCTTAAAAAAAAAAAAGCTAGATCAGACCTATCAATAGATTCTAAGTAAGCCTTGGTATATTGAACAACCTTTCCAATGTAGCAACAATAAGATGTTCGCTGCGACTGCTGCCCTCATACCCCAAAGCACATCTGACAAAGTGTGTCTATTTCCATGGTACCTATCACCATGGCAGCAGAGCAGAACTCTTTCCGGAACAATCAAGTGAGCAATATAGCCCTTGGTTACTGTTGCCTAAAAGCTTTGCTTTTGAATAAATAAATGGGACACTCTGTTTATTTGTTTGTTTCTTTTTAAGAAGCCATAAAACCCTCCAGAATAGACAGTTATTGCTAAATACTGCTTGATTTTACTAAAAATAAGCCCTCTTTCCACTGATTCCAGTTAGAGAAACATTTTGTTTCTTTCTTATAGAGAAGCATTTCCAATTTTTATGACCATGCAAAATGTACAGAATGTTTTGTGCTTTGAACTACATTTTAAGATTCTCTTGCCTAAAGGTTAAATAACAAAAAAGAAAGTAGTGATGTTTACAATAAGCCCACCTTTATGTTAACTGGAACTAATGGGCGTATTTATTGAGTCCATGAAGAAGAGCAGTGCCAACTCCCAATTTCCCAGTGATCCCACATACAGGCTCTATAATATGCTTCACAGCATTGCCATATAAAGCTGATGGAAGTGTACATTTGTATCATCTTTCTAAAAAGTAATTTGGCAGTAGGAGCCTTAAAAATGTTCCTCCTTTAGGGTAACCTTAGGGAGAAAAATTATTATTCAAGGAAAATCACAATGATCAGTAGTAGAGTATAAAATAGGGCAACTAACCGTCTTAAAAGTTTCTTCTCATTTAAAATATGGTTTCACTTGAAAAATAAACCATGTCTGTGATATCATCAAAGATATTCAAGTTGCAGGCAAATAGAATTTCAAGTGCCTTGCAACTGGATGTCTTCCCAATAAGACAGTCTTACAGATTTAGAGACTTGTTTGTGGGTTATGTTACATAAATTAACACGTGTTTTCTGTTTTCAAAGGACATAAGCCTAGGATTGCATTACCTGAGTGATTGTCTGTACGCATAAGCCTCACTTAATCCTCTCTGCAGCGCTCCCTCCTGAGACTCAACGGTTTGGCTGAACTAAATGGCTGGGTTGGGGAAGAATAGGGTGGTCTGTGGGCTTCACTTTAAAACTGGTTTCTCTTTTCTATCCTAATGGCTTGGACAGAAAGGGCCCAGAGGTCTGAGAGGGGGAAAACCTAAACTATTTACCTCAGCCCAAACTAAGTATAATGGGCAAAAGGGTTTTGGACAGGTGAGATGTGCCTAGCACACCTTCTTACAAAGAAGCCCCCCTTTTTTTTTCTTTTTTTTTTTTCTTTTCCTAATATGGAACATTGAAAAATTAATCCCTGCCTTTTGTCATCTAGTAGTTATGGATTGATGTCTTTTAACCCTTTTCGCCAAATCTGTTGCCCCCAGAACACAACAAGGACACCAGCCTGTTAAACCAAGCATGCCGTTGACCGGAGACAGCCAACTGACCTGGAGTCTGCACGATCCTTCCCCATGTGGGAAGGCCACCCTCCCCTCCACACCCCTACTCTTATTAGGGTTTTCTGGACCCAAGGGTAGGTAGGACGACGACCATGTCCAGCTTGAAGCAGCTAGAGGAGCTTGAGACCTTCGCCCATTGTCCTTAACAAGATTACAAAGGGTCCTAATATTTGAGAGCGGGGGGATAGTTAATTTTTACGAACCAGGGGTATGGACTTGGGGGGGATTGCTGGGGGAGGGGGGTGCTGGGTGGAGGGGAGCAAGGGGGAGAAAATTGGAACGGTTGTAACAATATAATCAATAAAAAACATTAAAAAAAATGTTCCTCCTTTTATCTTAGTCCATTCGGGCTGCTATACTAAAATAATGCAGACTGGGTAGCTTATAAACAACAGCAATTTCTTACAGTTCTAGGGGCTGAAAGTCCCAGATCAAGGCGCCAGCACGGTCAGTCTGGCGAGAACCATCTTCCTGGTTCGCAGCCAGCGCCTGCTTGTGGTGTCGCACCTGCGTGGTGAAAGCAGCGAGGCAGCTCTGTGGGGTGTCTTTCACCACCAAGTCCGTGCCTTCAGCCTGGACCTTGCTCCTGAGTTCCAGACTCAGATCACTGACTGCTCACTACATATATATGTCTTCCTGGATGCCTCACAGACACTGATGAACTTAACCTTCCTGCGTCACCTTCTCTTCACGCTGTGTTCTCACAGTCAATCAAATCAGAGCTCAAGGATCACACCAGGTTCTTCGTTCTCTCCCACCGCCCCCTTTGTACCCACACTCACACCTTGATTTCCACTTCCTAATTCTCTGAAATTCTGCTTCTTTTTGTGTTTGTTTAGAATTTAGACCCACATCACCACTCTTTGGGTTTTTATTATGATCTTCTCAATATCCCTTTGATTGCTAATCTATCCTTTACATGGAGAAATCTTTCCAGAATGTAACTCTGATCATGGTAGTCCCCTTTAAGAAACTAGAAGTCTCCTTAGCATGACCTACCTGATCTGGCTCCTTCCCACCTGCCCCACTCCATCTCCCATGACTTCACTGCAGGCTTCCTACTTTCTCAGAAAACAGGATGATCCTGGTTCCCTGAACCCACATGTTATTCCCCACTTTTGGGACTTTTCAGGTACTCGTCTCTTCAACTGGAATCCCCTCATGTACTCCACCTCTCTGCAAGATACACGTTTTCCTTGACTTAGCTCAAGGGTCAATTCATCTTCTTGCCCTTCCTCTGAGGCATCACTATTTCCTGCACATATTCTCATGATATTTTAGTTATTCAATCAAAATTTACTAAGAATCCAATATAACGCATGCACTGTGCTGGTGATCGGGTATATGAACTACCTCTGCCCCCACAAAAGGACTCCCATCACCTTTACTGACCTTGCTTTATTTACTTCCCTGAACTGCTAGAGGGCAGGGACTGGATCATAATAACCTCTGTATCCCCAGAACATGGCAAAAGTAGGTATTTAATAAATGTGTGTTGAACCAATGAAGCATCAGAGTGATTAAACTTCGCTACAGTAACTCATATTTTCCAATGAGCAGCAATTGATACTTCATATGAGAGAAACACTATTTCCATGGAGCAAGGTGAACTGTGTTCAGAGAGCACATGGTTCAGCCATCCTTAAAGATGCACTGAGGATATAAGTGGGTAATTTCTGAATTCCCTCTTAATCCTTTAATAAAAGTGACTGATAGTAAGGAATATATTTAGTCCCATTGTAGTCCCCTTCCCAAAACTGTGAAGGCTAATCCATGTGGCACTAAGTTGCCTGACAGAAATCCTGTTTGCAGGGTTATTCAGCATGTGAAGGATACAGGCAAGAGAAAGGAATGGAGATTGGATTTATAGCTAAGAAAGTGACATTTTTGTTCTTGGTTAATATTTGAAAAGTCAAAGGACATAAACAATTTTATGATACTCACTTTGTGGTTAATATATGAATTTGTAAACCTAGTTTTTCTTACTAAGGCATTCTTTTGGTTTTATATTGAGGCTTATTCCAAATTCATCTCCTGTTCTGTTTCTAATTGGCATCAACCATTTTCTTTTTTCACTGAATAAAAACACTAATTACTTAAAAAAATGTACAAAGGTAATATGAATTTTCATGAATTAACACCATGACTTATTTTTTTAATCTAAAAATTTCCAAATCATCCAAGGACAGGGGAAATAATAAACTGCACGTTTGCAATATGGTTGAAATGAAAAACATAATTGGAAATTTGAAATATGGATTCAGTATAAATCTTCATCTGTCAATTTATTAAAGCATTAAGACTAGGATTTTTCTTTTCTTTTTTTTAAACATTCATTTAGAAAATTGAAAGAAGCTTGGCTGGAGCTGTCTCTGGCCAGTCCCCAAACACTTTCTGATATACTTTCCTAAGATCCATTCACTGTTGGATTGGATATCACAAATGATGGGTTTTACCACAACTTCTGAAGACTTTCTTTGTTCCTCAAATCAGGTGAGCCAAGCTACAAATCTGTTTATTCATTTCTATTTCCTGAAAGATTAGATACTCTATCTCAACAGCCGGTCTCTTGAAGGACTCCTTTCTCTGGCTTTAGAATTACTCTATTATTTCTTTAATCTCTTTGGTTTCATGTAGTTGACCTTATTAGTCAAAAAAGTGTTTTTGGCTTTTGTCTGCCACCAAAGAAAACTGATGACCCATCTAATTTGCTCTCCTTGCTTTTCTATTCTTGTCAAAGCTGAGTCCCTTCACTATGAATAGTACCCTAGTCTGTATTTTTTTTATTGATTTTGAGAGAGAGACAGACAGACAGACAGACAGAGAGAGAGAGAGAAGAGAGAAATTGGTTGTTCCACTTATTTATGCATTCACTGGTTGATTCTTCTATGTCCCCTGACTGCAAATCGACCCACAACTTTGGCACATCAGGACAATGCTCTAACCAAGCTAGGGCCATACCCTAGTGCTTCGATAGTCTCTGTGTTATTCTTATTAAGCATTGTGCTCTTTGAGTAGTTTCTGAAAAGTGTCCACATCTTGATTTGTTTTAAGAAGACACATCACAAAGCAAGTGGTCCATTTGGTTCTGAAATCCTACTTTAATTCTAAATCCCACCTTTCACCATAGGGTCTTCACTGCATTTGCCTTCTTCAGCCAGGTGTCTTGCTGGTCAGCTCTTATTCCACAGCTGGCAAGTTTTTTAAAACAGTATTTTTTTTTTTTTTTTTTTACTTCATACAATATTGAGCATAGTCAACTCTCAATAAAGGTAATGCTAGCATGACAATTAAATGCAGCAGATTATCTATCTATAAACAAGGTGAGCCACAGTTCAGGGCAGGTGGGGAAGGAAGGAGAGATCACGCCCAGTGGGTGTAAATGATTGACAGGCACTACAGGAATGAAAGGAAGAAAACATGGGAGCGCGGATTTACACAGCACTCTTCTCCTGAGTCGGAATCTCATCATAATAAATTTCATGTGACAGAGGATAATTAAATACCTCCCTTAAGAAATGTTAATTGCAACCTTCTGAAAATAATTCTGAAAATTTGCATAGTGCAAAGTACATCAATTACAAAACTGAAAAAAATGCCATATGGTATCATTGAACTTCAAAACTCGAGGTTGAGAAAATTTCTGTTAGATTCTTAAACCTTCTATAATATTCAAAATTGATCAATTTACAGATACAATATGGAAATTACTCATCATGCAAAACCAAGCAGCCTGGTAAAATTGTGAACTTACATCAGTTGCTTGTTCCCTCCCCCAACCCCAACCCTGGAGGCAGCACAACCTTGGAGACAGCATAGAAAGGACAAGGAGGCTGACAGACTTACAAACTCATGTATAAACCGGGAAACCCTTCATGGGAGAGAGTGGCTGCATTCCAGAGTGGACAGTAGGCAGCAGTTCAGAGAAGATGGGCACCCACACAAGAGAGACCGAAATGGAGGTTCCTGGTTTTCTTTTCCTCTAATTGCCCTGGGATAGATCACTGGAGGCCAAAAAAAAAAAAAAACCCAGCAATACCAGCTCTCAGAGTGGCACCAGAACATTCCTTCCTCTTCCAGTGTGGAGAGACGGGGAGGCTCCCAGAAAGGCCAGCTCACTTGGGGGTGCTATGTTTGAGTGATGGGATGGGAGTAGTTGGGAGTGAGGTGGTGGGACAGGAGGGAAAGTCAAACCCAGGTCAGGACAGCAGAGGCTTTCCACTGCGAGGAATATTCTCTTAGCAACTCCCTAGGCTTATCACGAGGGGCCCAAGCTAGAGTCTCAAAATATATAAAGCATCACTGGTCCAACTATGGGGTGAAACAGATTATCAAAAATTTAAATTGGAAAGTTAAAGAAACACTGTGCAGAAACTCATAGATCAAGCACACAAAAATCAGCAAAAGTATAATATAATAAGATTTAAATATCATAATTAATAAGCTCTAGCTAATAGAGAACTTTACATCCAACAGAGAATATATATTTTGCTTCCTTTAAGCATGCACGAAACATTCACAAAAATCAAGTACTTTATCAGGCATGATCAAAACCTTAATAAATCTCAGTGAATCAACATTATAAACACTCAAAACTAACCAAAATGTAATAAAATCAAAAATTATAGGGGACACTATAAAAACTTAGATTTGAATGACAGTGAAAATACATGTCAAGATTTGAGAGTTTTAAATATATTAGTTAGAAAATAAGAAAGTAAAAGCAAATGAGCTATATTTTCAACTCAAAATGGCAACAGAAAATTCGAAGAAACAAGAAAGAAGGAAATAGTATCAGTATGCAAATAAATTGATGGAATAGAGGAGAAAACAAAATGGAGAAGATAAAAACCAAAGGCTACTTTTTGAAAAGAGGAATAAGATGAACAGGATTGACTAAGAAAAGGTGAAAGAGATAGAAAATAAACGAAATACAACATGACAGAAGAAATAGTGACAACACAACAGAGATTACAAAATAATACTCTGGGCATTGATAACTTGAAAACTAGAATAATATGGCACTGGCCAGGTGGCTCAGTGAGTTGGAGCACCGTCCTGTCTGCCAAAAGGTTGCATTTTTAATCCCTAGTCAGGACACATGCCTAGGCTGTGGGTTTGATCCCCAGTACCGGCGTTTATGGAAGGCAACCAATTGATGTTTCTCTCTCACATCAATGTTTCTCTCTCTCTCCCTTCCTCTCTCTCTAAAGTCAATAAACATATCCCCACGTGAAGATTTTTTTAAAAAAGAAGAAAACTAGAATAATATGCATACATTTGGGGAAAATACAGTACAAATTATTACAAAAAAAGAATCAAAATCTTGCACAGAAAAAAATCTTCAAAGAAACTGAAATGGTAATCAAAGACTTCCTCCACATAAAACAAATAAAACACAAAAACCTACAGATCCTAGATGGTTTTACATTTCAGTTCTACCACATTTTCAAAGACTAGATGTCTACTGTATATAAGTTGTTCTAAAAACAGACAAAGGGGGAAAGATATCCATGTCACTTTATGTTACAAGTATAATCTTTATTTCAAAATGAGATGAGGGCAGTACATGAAAAAAAATTATTATAGGTCCTACTCATTTATGAGAGGCAGTAATTCAAAGTATGGAAGAACAGAGATTACAAAGCCAGCCTCTCTGGGTCCAAACTGCAGCTTCACCACTGGCTAGTTGTGTGATCTTGAAAATATTACTTAACTTTTTCATGCTTCAGTTTCCTCATCAGTAAAATGAAAATGACAAATATTAGTATATATGTGGTAAGTTTCTCTGAGGATAAATGAGTTAATATATGTAAAGTCCTTGTCTGGTATGGAGTAAATGTTTTGTTAGTAATTATTAATATTGGCATGAATATCAAAATCATAAATAAATGTTAACCAAGAGATATTAAATTGCTATATAAAATAGTAGTTAATCAAAAGGATGGCAGGTTGGTGGTGAGACAGGACCCAGAGGTGCTCTTGGTTATCATCGTGCACACCTTCTTCAAGAAGAAAAAACCCTCCAGTGTCTCTGTTGAACCTTCCAGTTTGATAGCCACCAATACACTCTCTCATCAGGAAGCTCTGGAACGTTTTTCATATTTTTTTATTCTTTATTTTCATATGGTGCTTAGTAGAGGGCTTGCAAAGAATAGGCACTTAATAATGTTTGAGTGATATAAAGAACCCTGGCTGGTTTGGCTCAGTGGATTGAGCGTCGGCCTGCGAGCTAAGTGTCGCTGGTTCGATCTTCCAGTCAGGGCACATCAGAGAAGGAAAACTCTGACTCCAAAAAACCTCTGCTGCCTTGCGGCATACCTCTTCAGGGGAAAGGCTAAGGGAGTAAACCCCGACAGAAAATCCGGAGCCGGAGTCCCTAAGGCGGTTTGACGTTGTAGTCAACACCGGCAACTCCTGCGGCGCACCTGAAGCCAAGCTGTATTGACTCCGTCTTTCCCTTGCACCCTTCAGCTGCGAAGAGAGGGGGGGTCTGCTGCATGGGCAACAGCAGACCCTCCATATCACCCTGCCCAGGCTCTGTAGCTTCAGCTTCACTGGAGAGGACACTCCAGTGTCATCGCAAGATGTCGATTCAACACGGGAGGAGACAGATACCGTGTCACTCCCGAGTTGGACTGCACAGCCATTCTCGGTGGTGCAGATAGACTCTTAAGAAGCTACACCATCGTCTCTCGAGACGGACGGCTGCCGATACGATACGATACGATATAAAGAATAAATGTATGTAACATGGAATTCCCTACTGATTAAATGACAGGCAAAGAAGAGGTTGAAAGAACATATATGTGGATTTGATTCACTATTTCTCATCCCAAATAGATATGTACATGTTGCTTCTGCCTTTGCCCTTGAGTAGGAGTTGACCAGAAGGAAAGAGACTGCCCCCAAAAAATCCTTCTCAGGCATTCACTTTGTCTTAAGAAACTTCACCAGTGCCACTAATCTCTGGGTGCATTCAGCTAGCTCTAGGATCACATATACAAAACCAACAAGGAAGCCAGGCTGTGGGCTCAAGAGGCAGAGATAGAAGGAGCACCTAGTATTTAATTGCCACTTCTAATGGACCTTGAGTTCCTTCAGGCCAAGTAAGATACTATGCTAGGTAGTGAACATATAAACAATAGTACACAAAACATGGTCCATGTCCCCCTAGAGCTTACACTCTACTGTAACATTAACAAATGAATACAGGTATAAATTTGTAGTAAAAAAAATAAATAAAATAAAACACACAATAAAAGCTACAAAGATTAGCAGGCTACCAGAAATTTAAAGCAGTTTTGAAATTTTTGCTTTTCTAGCCTTCATTTTATTCTGTTTTTTTTTCTGGAAATTTAGACGGATTTAGCAGGTAACTTTGTTAAAGCTTGTTTATTGATTTTAGAGAGAAAGGAGGGAAAGAGAGAGAGAAACATCGATTGGTTGCTTCTCATTATATACCCCAATCAGCATTTGAACCTCCAACCTCAGTATGTGCCCACACAGGGGATCAAACCTGCAACCTTTTGATGTATGGGACAATGCTCAAACCAACTGAACCACCCAGCCAGGGCTCAGCTAAGTTTAAAACTTCTCCACTTCTCTACTGTCAATAGCAATTTAATACTTGCATTTACGCCTGGCCGCAGATGAGAATATGTGCCTCTATGCTGAGGCAGCAGGTAGAATGACTTTGTTTTTAAATACTGCAGGATCACTGCTAAATGACACGGACACTTCCACCTAAGTGAATGACTTGGCCACAGCACAATCACCTTGTTGTCTTCAGATGGCTTTCTGCCCAAGTCACTCATCATTCCAAGGGCCAAGACACCACTTAAAAAGTCAGTATCATAACTTAATATTATATTCTCAGGTCTCATTGTAAAAGAAAAAAGGGTATTTAATTTTGTTTCAGTGTTTAAAAGAGTAAACCTCATGCTGAATTGATTGTCCTTGTAGAGAGACTAAATGGAAAATGCTATTCACTACAACTGCATGAGCTAATCCTGGGGCCCAGGCTGGCAGACTTGGTGACAAATCCATTTGCTGTCAGCAACAAATTTCTAAAGTTCTCCAAAGCTGTGGAGTCCACTGTGAGTCTCAGGGGTCTCAAGTACTGGCTGAAGGAGGTGGAAGCTACTATAACCTAGCTGTTGGAGAGCTAATGTTGACAAGAGTTGTTCTTCCAAGACAGATGAGTCGGTCACACGGATGATTCAGGTCAATAAGGATAAGCCATCAAGAAACAATTTTTTAGGATTTCCTATTATTGGTCCCTAGATCCTAAATCTAAGGAATGTTATAGTAAGAGCTTCCTAAGCACCCTCAATGGACAAAGAACAAGAAAACACAGGAAAACACATGATCAAAAACATTTTTAAACAGAACTGCCGATTCTAAAAGATTGTGATAGCTGTAATGCTGTGAAGTAACCACTGGATACTCCCATTCAGGTCAGGTTGGCTAACACTATTTAAGTCTCAGTTTTTGGTCTGCTTGCTCCTCAAGGGATGAACTCTCTCAGGAAGATAACATTTTGTTTTCCTATGAATAAATGCTTATTAGTGAAAGGCAATCAGATTCTCCTTTCTGCTCACAAACACCTCCTCCTCTTTCAAGACTAAGCTCAAATATCACCTCATCTTGGTACACATCATTAACCTCCCCAGATAATTAGTGGCCTCTCTTCTGTGTCCCTTGTTTGCATCTTTGTTACTGTACTCATTATTGTATGCTATGGTTATTTTTTGGATGTCTTTCTATATACAGTAATGATTTACTTGAGACTACCATCCTATCTTGTTTATCATTGAAACCGCAACCCTGAAAACAGGCTGTTATCAAGTACATGCTGAATGGATGTTTATGGAATTGAATTTAAATCTGGAGAGAAGAGATCAAACTGAGGTTGCCAGAAAGGGGGGGGGGCATGGGTGAAAATGTAAAGGGGAGTATAGTCAATAATACCATGATAAGTTCGCACAGTGTCATATAATTACTAGACCTAGTGTGGTGATCGCGCTGTAAGGTATATACAGATGTTGAATCATTATATTGTACACCTGAAACTAATATAATATTATGTACCAGCTATACTTACATTTTAAAAAATAAAGGAAAAAATCTGGAGAGTTTATAATAGCCCATTACATGCTTTGGGTTCTCAAATGTTTCATCAATGATACGTAGAAAACAAGTGGTCATACTTATAGATAACCAGAGGCAGACTAAGGTTGGTTGAGGCCCTGGGCACAGAAGAAACTATTGGGCCCTTTAAAAAAAGAGACAGGGAAAATAAAAATTGATGGTTTTTCGGGGCCCTTCAGAAGTCGGGGCCCAGGGCACACACACACCTGGTGTGCCCACCATTAAATCCGCCTTTGTAGATAACACAGAAGTTGGCAGGGATAGAAAATGCATTGAATGACAGAATCCTTCCAAATCTTGACAGTCTAGAAAAATGGGGTAAACCTAACAAGGTCAAGTTTAATGGAGGTAATATGCAAAGTCTAGTACTACTACCCAAAATGACAACCATAGTGATGTGAGATAGAGGAAATGTAGTTTACCACTAGTTTATATAAATACTTATGGGTAATAGATGATGTCAGCTCACCACAAATCAGTGTGATGCAGCTGACAACAGTGTGATGTGTCACAGGCTGAAATGGGAGACATTGGGTATACAGAGTGAGGGAATCCATGGTCTTTCTGTGAAATGCACCATCCAGCCCACGTACCACTCAGAAAGATGTTATGTGTGGGCATACCACTCAGAATAGGGGTTTGAGGAAACAGAGGGCACACAGAATGGAATACATGGTACATGGACTCAAAACCAATCTGTGTTGATTGACAGCAATGGCAATTTAGGGTATGAAAAAGCAGAGATTCAAGGTTAGCATGACGGTTATCTTTTTACTTTATGGCCCTACATGATACAATAGAATTAGTGGAGAAGTAGCATCAACATATAAAAATTTCAGAACTTACCAAGGATGAGAAGTCAGCTTGAAAGGCAGCGAATGCTCTATCACTGAGACTGTTTATAAGGCTTTTTGTATGGGTACCTTCCAACCCAGAAACTCTGATTCTAAACTCTTTGATCAGTCAGGTTATAAAAAAATGGTAGTTCCCTGATTTCCAGAGAAAGATAACATCAACTTAACACTTGATCATTTCTAATATTATGTCCCACTGGAAAGAAGGAGCAGTCATAACAGCCTGCCATTTTATCAATAGAACACAACAGCTAATTTTTTGCAAAGCATTAAGAATCAAGCTAAAACAATATTGTGACTGAGAAAACCCTCTTTCTGTAAGCACAAGATTTAGTTTGTTTCCCAGATAATCTTTTTTTCCCAGATAACCAATAGGATTACGTTTGAAACATTTTGAAACTTTCCATTGTGATTGGGAATCTGAATTTTAAATGTACAACTGGAGTTGCTGAGTAATATTTTGATCTGCTTTGGTATAGTCAACATTCTTTTGGAGTAGATTCAAATATGGAGCAAGAAGAAACTCATCTGAACCTGCTCCAGCCTGTTATCATCTATACCAACAAAATAGATACTGCATATAGATACTGAAGCGGACATGCTTTTGGTGGCTGAAACTGCCATGTTTTCTATCAAATTGTGGACAATAAAAATGTGACCCAAATGTTTATGAGCCAAACCAGAACACATTAGTAAAAAATGGAGTGACATCTTTTTCTTACAGGGAAAACAAAACAAAACTTTTTCCAATATCACCTACTATTAAGTAATCAATATATTTTCTGAACTTACATTTTTGTGAAAAAGAAGCAAAGGGTATAAATAAGTAATAAAGGCACATCTATAAGAATTTAGTGTGGGAAGTAGGGAAGGAGCAACTTTTAGATTATATCTCCTGGTCAAAGATTTGACTTCTAAGCAGTGGAAATAAAAATAAACAAAAAGGTAAAAGTTCTGAGTTCTGGGCCCAGTTCTTGACATTGGCTCTTCCATGTGACATTAGCAAGTCACCTTCTTCTCTCGTAAGAAAAGGAAAGTAAAATTTCAAGAAGGAGAAACAGAAATTTAGAGATATCAAGTAGACAGAAAATGCTGTCCCAGCGTCTGACCCGTGGTCTCACTAAGTCCAAAACTCATCTTATCCAACATGATTTGTCTTTCTCAACATCAAATAAAGTGACTTTGATTCTTCTTCCACCTTATCAGAGATCAAGAAGAAAAAGGAGAATTTGAGTTTTCTGAAAACAAATTATGTCTAGAGCAGAGATTAGCAAGTGTTTTCTGTAAAGGGCCAGATAGTAAATATTTTAGGCTTTGTGGGCCATATCATCTCAATTGCAGCTACTCACCTCTGCCATCGCAGCACAAAAGCCAAAGACAGTATGTGAGCAAATGAGTGTGGCTGTATCCCAATAAAATAGTATTTTAAAAAACAGGTGGTGGCATTATAGCATAAAAAAGAATACAAAATTAAGAATAAGTTTAATAAATGCTGTGACCAGCGTAGCTCAGTTGGTTGGAGCATAGTCCCATAACCAAAAGGCTGTGGGTTCAATTCCCTGTCAGGGCACATACCTGGGTTGCAGGTTCAGTCCCCAGCCCAGGCCCAAACCATCCTCAGTCCGGGCATAAATGGGAGGTAACCAATCGATGCTTCTCTCTCAAATGGATGTTTCTATCTCTCCCTTTCTCTCTCTCTAAAAGCAATAAAAAAAAATGCCCTTGGATGAGGATTTAAAAAAAGAGTAAATTTATAAAAAGAAGTGCAAGACTGGTACAATGATAAGTATAAAACATTGTTGAAAGAAATTAAATAATATTTAAATAAGTGGAAGATATACCGCATTTATGAATTGGAAGACATAATATTGTTAAGATGGTGATACTCCCCTAACTACAGATTTAACACAATCCCTATCAAAGGTATCCTTATCAAGGTGCAAGCAGTCCCTATAAATTTTGTTTTTCAAGAATTGACAACTTGATTCTAAAATTCATAAGGAAATGCAAGAGAGCCAGAATAACCAAAACAATATTGAAGAACAAATTTGGAGGACTTATACTTCCAGATATCACTTACTACAGAGCTACATTAATAAAAAAAAACAATGCAGTACTAACATAAGGCTAAATATATAGATCAACGAAATAAAATTGAGAGTCTTGAAAGAGGCAATAACAGTATGGTCAATTGTTTTTTGACCAGAATGACAGACAAGACACTTCAATGGAAAATGAAGAGTCTTTTAAACAAATGATTCCAGGACAACTAGATATTCACATACAAAAAAAAAGAAAAGAAACTAAACTCTTATCTTACACAAAATAAAAAATTCAAAATGGATCAAAACCTAAATGTAAAAGCAAAAACTATAAAACACAGGAGTGAATCTTTGTGATGTTGGATTAAACAATAGTTTCTTAAATACTTTCCAATGGCCTCACCTCCTAATACCATCATTTTGGGGGATTAGGATTTCAAGATATGAATTTAGGGACAGAAGACACAAATATTCAGACCATAGCACAGTCCCAGCATAAAAATCCCTGAATTCTAATCCCTTTAAGGAACACCTCAAAAGTAATCTCTCTGCCAGGTTCAAAGATCTACTGAAAAGATTATGCAACATTGCTCAGAAATCCTATCCAATATTTAGCAATGTTCCTTCTCAGCATACTATTCCTTCTGTATTGTGGGGATGGGATGCAAAAGCAGTGGGTACAATATGGCCTGCCATCAGGAGAAGGAGAAACAGAAATAGCTTTGAGAACTTGCTGGCACCTACGGAGTTAGCTCTCAGAGCTTCCAAGGCCCAGAGCCACCGGAATCCTGGAATCTACATACTAGTTCTTATTTCTATTGACAGGGTGCTCCTACCACAGAATGAAGGGATGGCTGGGTCTTTCTTTTTGAATTCAGCATTGTCCTATGCAGACAACACAGCTGTAAAGGAAATTGAAGGAGCAATCAAACGGCCAGCCACTGAGAGAGAGGACAGGAGAGAAGATAGGGAGGCGGCAGTGGCAGCATCGAGAGAGAGCGAGCCAGGGTTGGTCCTGGAGGTTGACTTGAAGCTGCTGTTGCTACCGATTTTCCTGGAAACTGTGATCAGGAGGAAAATCCGTCTCTCACAAAGGCTGTGCCACACACTGCAGAAATGTCATTTTAATGCCAAGAGAGCAGACTGGGCGAGGGAGAGGGAGAGGCAGGTAATCAGAGCTGGGTCATCAATACAAAAACTCACCAAAAAGCAGCACGTATAGCCTTTAGTTAGCCTAGCAAATACTTTCCTGGTTTTGAAAAGTGGGTCTCAATTGGATGGAAATTTTATATAGAGTAAGAGTAATAATATGATGGACTTAAATCTCTCCTTTAGGCCCAGATAAACCTTATTAAAAGCACTCCAGAGAGTAGAGAGTAAATAAGACATTCAACAGCTTCTCCCTATTCCCAAATTCAATTTTACTTTTGCGTCCATGCAGGCTGCCTCAGGCTCCCAGGCACAGGGCAGGGGAGCACTGTACACACTTAAGAGTGTACAGCACCCACCCACCCCCTCGAATTGCAGCTATCCTGTGATCAGCCGCTACTGAGGTGAGCATTCACATTTAATTGTACAGAGGCTAATGAGTCTCAAGTTATCCACTAACTCCACTTACATTGCATAAACAGGACAACGGGGATAAAATACATCCTTACCATTTGCTTCTCTCTCACTGGCGTACTATCACTACAGTGTCTGATCATGGTACTGGAGCTATTAAAGCAATGATTCTGTTTATGTGGCTTATTTCCCAGTAAGCCTGACAAAAGTTGTTATCACTTCAGGATGACTCAACCTTTCTCTTTAGGTTAAGAAAGGTATAGGAATCATTATTCTACTAATACTTTTCCCTTCTCCAGATCTTTTTAATATATGGGAACACAGGCATAGAAAGGTCAGAATGTTCATATAAATCAATAACATAGACAGGACTGGGGCAAGTATTGCTTTTATTGCTCCTATAACACTTTATTGCACTAACTTGTTTGTATATATGTCCCTATAGATGCCTTGTGGGCAAGGACTATGTCTTACTCATTTCCCTCAGCCATAACCCATCATTCACATGTAGTAGGTATTTGAGACTTAATTCGTAAATGAATGAATGAGCATATGAACATGTGTGTGAACATGTGTAAGCATGCACACACACACAAATCCACATTGATTGTTCATGATTCTGATTACCTAATTCAGAATCTCCTTTGTTTCTAATGATAGGAATATTAGTAGTCTCCATGGAGCTCAATGTTCAGCTCAGAAGCTCCTCTTGGAGAACAGGTTCTGACTTTAAATTACCTGGTGTTCCCCATGGAACCCAGCAAAGAACTAGACACATAAAGGTGCTGAATGAAAGAACTGCCAACCTAAGTCAAGTGCAAGGTCCACCCAGTTCCATGGCAATAGTAGAAACTGTCTGGCAGCTTTCACAGAACAGATTTGTTTTTCATCTGGATAATGTTTCTGGTTAATGTTGAAAGATAACCAACTGGCTAACAATAAGATGAGTCTGTCTTTAACAAGAGCCTCAAGGCACAGGGTTGGAAGGCACAGCTGTTGTCCCCATTAACAAACAGAACCCATTAGAGATATCCATTGCAATATTTTAGTTCTATCATCCATCTTTGACCATCCTATTTAAAATAGCTCTCCCCTTAGCCTGCTTTATTTCTCTAATTCACAGCACTTGCCATGAGGTGATACTGTAATATGTGTGTTTACTTATATGAGGGGGGACCCCTAAAACACCAGAATTATCTTCTGGAGGGCAGGCCCCTTCTAGTACAAGCTTCCCCCACCAGGTGAGTGTTCTAGGAACCCATCTGTATCAGTGTACCAGCTGGCACTGTTGTAAGAGGCTGAGTTTGGCTTCAAATAATTTTTTTAAGACTCTTTCAATGCGCTTGCTCATTTCATGATGGGTGATTTATGAGCACTCCTGCCCACACTATGCTGAGTGTTCAGCAGTTTTGGGCCAAAAATGGCATGACCTCCATGCCCCACCCTCCCTAGTCACCCAATCTTGCCCGGAGAGCCTTTTTTATTGTTTTTGTTTCCCTGACTGAAAAAAATCCTCAAAGGGAAATTTTTGCCTATGTAGAAGAGGTGAAACAAAAACAGCAGCACAACAGGCAACAAAATCGATGAGTTCCAATGTTGTTTGGAGCAGAGGCCAAAACGTTGCAATAGGGGTATTGCATCAAACGGTGCGTACTTTGAAGGTGACTGACATTTAAACATATAAGAATAAATATGCAATTAATAAGTAAATAAATTCCAGGTCTTTTTGGCCTTCCCTTATATACTGTTAGTCTCCCACTAAAAACCCCATGGGAGCAGGGCGTCTGCTTTGCTCGTCACTCCCCTCCCTGTGCCTAGAATGGAGCCTGGTCTGAAATAGGTTCTCAAAAACCATTTATTTATTGATGTTGCTAAATGTATAAATGTTCACTCACCAAGAGCGAAGCTGCCATTTGAGATAAATCAGAGAGGTATAAGAACGTGTTAACTGCTTAACACATATCACACATGCTGCACGTTCCACTAAACTGAAACAGAAGTCTTCAGGAAATAAACACGTAGAGCCAAGGTAACATATTCCTCTGCCAAAAGCCTCATCCAGTAATCAGTAGAAAGAAACAGGGCCAATCGGTATAACAGATCTGGAAAGAGATTTGCTGCATTCTACTAAGACTGAAAAAGGGGGGTGTGTGAGGGGGATGCTGCAAGTAAGCCAGATGGAGCAGAATGCCATGCAACTTACAGCAGATGGCACTAAAATATTAAACTAGCATTTCCTTATGCACCAAGCTGAGCTCAATGTTAACGCTGATTACAGGAGTCAGTCTATTTAAAAACATGCAGATAAAATGAATCTTGTATTGTTAAATCTTTAGGCTAAAAACAACTCCAAGCATTAGCATCTAATATGCTTTCACACAAGCGATATGTTAATATTATTCAGGCAAGGTTATGCCTCACAAAACCCCCCAGAATAGGAGGAAGAAAAGCCCACAGTTTCACGAATCTGCACACAAACAAGCTCAGTGTGGTAAAGCCATGAAATTCTGCTTCCCTGATCTCCATAGCAACTGCAGCAACACTCAGACGCTCTAAAAACCAGATTTGTTTTCTCTTTCCAAGTACCTTTTGCATGATATTTTTAGATAATGTTGAAACACAACTGACACTGAATAAGGTGTAAACACACTGCCTGTTCCAATTGCTTCAGTATCAGACAGGGTGGCCTGTCATTTTCTCACTTAACCCACACTGGTGATGCCACTGCCACAGGGCAGCACCTGGCTCTCTGAGGACGCCCCAGAACAACACTGTCAGCTGAAAGTCAGGCTTAATAATACTTATAGGCTGACAGAAACTACCCAGTTGGAGGAGAGGATACTTTCAAGATTTATAAACCCTGCAAAGTAAATAGCATATTATCCATCTGCTTTACAAACATTATTGAAGGCGTCTATCTAAAAAGAAGCCCCGTAGATTACTCACTCTGTCACTGAATCTGAGGTATCGACACTATCATGTCTCAGTCATCCCAAGAAGTCAGGGAAAGATTTCAAAATACAACCATGTTAAATAGGTGTACACTGAAGAATTCTTTGAATTCTTCTGTATGTTTGAAAACTTGGATAATAAAATGTTGAGAAAAAAGGAAACGTATCTAATCATCATGTAATATACAAACCAATGCAACTTTCCACTGTTCCATGTTCTTATTACAGTCAATATAGTAGAAAAACAGAAGTTGAGAGATATTTGCTCACTGGCTAATCAAAAGTAACCAACTGAAAAAAAAACTAAAGGATTCTTTGGAGAATTCAAATAGGAACTGAGTATTAGATGATGTTAAAGTATTTGTTTTATGAAATATACCAATGGTCCTGTGGTTATGTAAGAAAATGTTATTTTTAGAGAGGTACATTGAAGCATTTCAGGTAAAATATCTTGATGGCTGTGACAATTTAAAAATGATTCCCATAAAATTAAATAAAATGAATGTGAAAAATGATAATAATTAAATTTTACTGACGTATTTTTAAAAGGTCATTGCACTATTTTCTCTAATCTGGGTATGGAACTTTCCATAATAACCTATTTTAAATATCTTAAAAAATAGAACCATAAGCACTCATTTCTAATTCATAGATAAGAGTTAACTATTTGAAGGGCCAATCCTAACCTTGTCTTCGTAAAAGGGTCATTAAAATACACGCTATCTTTTGAATAACAAATCTTTGTCAGCACTTGTGAAATACTTTATATGGATTTTTGGAGTGAGCTGATGCATAATTATTGATTTTTTTTTTAATCCTCACCTGAGAGAGAGGGAGAAACATCAATGTGAAAGAGAAATATTAACTGGTTGCCTCCCATTAACACCCCAACTGGGGGATCAAATCCTCAACCCAGGTATGTGCCCTGACTGGGAATAGGACCCACAACCATTTTGGTGTACAGGACAAGGCTTCAACCAACTGAACCAGGGCAATTTTTGAAAGCATAAAAATGGTGGACATGGAAGATGAAGCAAAATGCTCAAAACAAGAAAGATGTTACAAGAAACAGCCATGGATGGAGACAAATTCTGCATCAATCCTGTTCCTGGCCTGGTGCCAGTCTGCCCGCCTATAGGGGACCCAGCAGACAAGAGACTGCTCTAAATTGGAACCACACCAAAGCTTACTTCCCACTTAGGATAACTGAGAGAAGTGCCTGTCCTCTGAAGCATTTCATGTAAGAAACAAATAAACCCTCAAGGATTTGTCTACCTACTCTAAAAGGTTTATTCCATGTTTATCATTGTGAGACTGTAGCTAGACCTTGCCTCCAAATATTTTAAATATTCCTGACTGTTCAGAAGGCAGCTTAAAAATAAATCACAGGGATAAACTTCTTTGTGGGTAGTTACATTTTGGGAAATGGGGAAGAGGAGTCTGAGTCATTCCAAGCTTGCCATGAATTTAGTCCCTTTTAAAGGAAACTAGTCCTAATAATGGTTCTTTCTGCTAAGGCTGCTACGACGCAGAGCATTCTTCTGCGTTGGGATAAACCTACACAGAGGATCAGAGCTGGGGGCTTAAGCTAAATGTAGATGAGAAGGAATAGTGTGTATGAGGTTGGCTGTGACAGGTGAGGAAGCAGTTCACTCAGATCCTCCCACCCCAAGGAACAGGAATGCTGAGTGCACAGGAGGGCAGGCTGCTGACAGAGCTCAGGGGCATGGCTGAGCTGCCAGGGTATGCTTGACAGGCCTGCCATACAGCCAGGGGGCCAATCCACTGAGGGGAGTCCATCCCTGCTGCCTCTCTTATCCTTGGTAACCACCATTCCTGACTAGTATAACCCAGATGTATAGCTATATCCAATACCGAAAACACGATCCAAACATAGAATGTGATAACTGCTGCCACTTACAATGTGCCAGGTCTTCCACCAACTTAAGCTCTTCAAAAAATATTATTCAATGTACCTACTCTATTTAAATCTCATTAAAATTCTAGAGTGTAGGAATTATTAGCCACATTTTACAGATGGGGTTTGGGAAGGTTTAGGCCAGCAAGTGGTAGACCAGGGTTGAAACCCAAATCTGTCTTATTTCAGAGCTCATGCCTTAATCATCGTGCAACACCTCCTGTCTCTGTACCAGGCTTAATAACAAGCCTTGCTGTTTAACTGGGTTCTGCTGTGTTCAAAATAATAAGCATTCACTGCAGAAGGTTTCTGGTTTTATAGGGGTTATAATGTTTCAATAGACTGGTCTTGTTCAAATTGCATAGGCTCAGCAGCAGAGAAAGGCTTGAACGCAGGACTGTAGTGATGTCACCTTCTGCTGTTACCTCAGATCTTTGGTTGGCTATGTCAGCTGAACCTCAGAAAGCACCTTTCTCTGCTGACTGCACTTGCCCTTTCCCGATCCCCCAACAAGTGCATGGCCAAGAGGCAGATGATCTTCTGAGTAACAGTTGGGGATCCACACACAATGTTTTCTTGTTACTTGGCCTATTACTCTTTACCCTTTCCTTGGACTCAATAACATTTAAATAAGCTCTTGGAAAGGAGCACACAAGTTATGAAACACACTGGCATACAATAAAATCCCATAATACTTCAGCAGCTTTACCTTTGCATCTGGAGTCACTATTGTTTATTCGTCAAATATTTACTAAGTTCCTACTGCTTACCAGGCACCCTTGTAGGCACTGGAACCACAGCAGCAAAATGGTGTGGTCTTACAGAGCTTGAAGTCTATGTGGTATAGACAAGCAATAAACAAATGCACACATAATGTATTGGGAAATGATAAGTGTTATGAAGTCCTCAAAAACAGAAGAGGTCTGTGATAAGGATGTGATGCTCATCAGATGTCCAGTGTGCCCCATGCGTCAGGGGAGAGTCATGTTACTAATTCTGGCCAATGGACCATAAGCAAAAGTGATGTGTATCATTTCCAGATGGAGGTTTTGAAGTACTGGTGTGCCCCGCCTCCCAGTTCTCTTCCACTGTCACGGTAACCTGGGAAGTCCTATGCTGATATTCAGTGGCCCGGGAGGGAGGAAGCTTGGACCCCTTTGTAACTGGATAAAGGAGAGCCTGCACCAAGTAGGATCAGATTTTGTGTGAGCTAGACATACACATTCATGGAGCTAAGCCATTGAGGTTTGGGGTCTGGTTACTGCAGATGGGCCTGACCAACAGGGTCAAGAAGGCAGAGCCTGAGGAAAGACAACAAATGGGACTGAAGACAACAGCAGCCTGAATACCACAGATAGGGTGAACTCAATGCCTGTGAACCCCAGAGAGGCATTTTAAATCACCTGAAGATACTAAAAAATATTGATCTGTGGACATTACACCCAAAGATTATGCTCTGGAATATTTAGGTTGAGACCTAACCATATATATTTTGGGGGAAAAAACATTACATTCAACAGAAGATGATAAACTGGGTCAGCTGGCTTTAGGAAAACCCCCCAGGGACAGCCTGTCCCACAATATGCTTGGGAAAGAGCTTGTTAGTGAGATGAAGTCATTGTCCTATAAATCACTGGAAAGCAGCCAAACTATGACATATGAAAAAAACCTGTAACGTCATTAACTGAAATTTTATGAAAGACTATGTTGCAGAAAGAATTCTTGCATTAAATGAGTAACTGGACTAGATTCTTCCAAATCCCCATCTCATTGTATAATTATTATTCACATAAATATTTAAATAGTAATAAAATGAGAGTAATTAATTAAATTAAATTATCTCAGTTAATCCTCACAAGAATTCTGTGATGCAGCTACTATTCTTTCCTTTAAACAGATAAAAAATAAAATTGAAATGCAGACAGGTTAACTTGCCCCAAATCACATACCTAGTAACAGGGGGTAGAGCTGGGATCCAAACCCAGCTGGCCCATGTTTTTTGGTCCCAGTGAAGACGAGGATATGCAATCAGAATAATGCAGAGTCTAGGGAAGGGGAACGGAGACCAGGGGCCATTGGAGGGGAAAGGGCCTCAGGCCTGGGCTCAGGGAGCAGCTTCTCTGGCTGAGGATCCCAGTCCTTAGAGAACAGAACAGTCCACAGGCTGCCAGAGGTGATGGATATTTCCGATGAAACAACATCCACTCTCCTCGCTCTAATTCTATGCTCACCAAGCAATCAATAATGAGCTGATCCACACACTGGGATCGAGTCTCCAGTGTACATTTATAAATTGGCATTCTGGTATACCAGATTCTGACATGTTTGTGTTCCAGAACCATTGCTGTTGGGAATGGAGTCGAACTACTACTCCCTAAAGCCATGGACCAGCCTTATCCTAGGTGGCTGCTGCCTTCCCCTTCAGAGCTTTCTGGAGATCTGCTGCATAGGAGGATCACACACGAATTCACTAATACATGAAAGAGAATTGGTTTATCAAATAAACCTGTATGGTTCACTCTAAGAAATGAAGAGCGCAAAGTACCCCAAGGATAGAGAATACAGGAATGTGTGTTTTGAAAGGGAAACAGGGAAAGCTCAGGAGCACTGGGCTCCAAAGTGGGGGCCTTGAGTAGCTGAGTGACAGCAGTGAGGCTGGGGATACATGAGTGGTGGGAGGCAGGGGACCCCAAGATGCTGTGCCTAGGTCCCAGTTTTTCCTCCAGTCCTCCCTGTGGTCTATCTCAGAGAAACTTCTGTGCTTCTGCTTGGGTGCACCTGACAGTCATCACCAGGGATACTTCTCACTTTGCACAACTCCAGAGGGCACCAGCTACTCACCTGGTGGTTATTAAAGATATGCTCAGTTTTTATGACAATATTTTGGAAAGTAGCAGAAAACACCTTGAGGACAGAATTGTATTTCTATAATTTGCTCAGAATTACCTTACCAGTGTCTCTAGCAGTAGGGCTTATTAGCATCAGCAAAGAAGAGTACAAAGGAGAAAGTTACAGAGAAAGCAAAGCAAGACAAAATCCTGCAACTATGGTGCACCATACATTCTAACTATAGGTCTTCTCTCTCAAACTCATGTTACATCATGGGTTAGCATATTAGTCAGGATGAAGCTGGCTAACCCCAAATTTTCAGTGGCTTTACATGGGAGAGATTCATTTTGAACTAACTTAAAAGATCAAGGGAGGCGTTCATTAGCAAGCAACTTTCTTCTCAGTAGTTATTCAGAGAACTAGTTCCTTCCCCTTTGTAACCCCATAGGCCTAGAGCCTTGAAAGAGGAAAAGGGAAAAGGCAAAATTGCATCTTTACCATCTTGCCCTAGATGTGACAGCACTTCCATTCACATTCCATTGATAAGAATTGGGCTCATAGCTTCACCTAGAAACAAGGAGGGCTGGGAAATGCAGCGCCGAACTGGGCAGCCACTTCTCAGCAATGATTCTATGCTATGGAAGAGGAAGTATCAATTTGGTGGAAAGTTACCTGTTATCAAATGGGCATTATATAAAACGTAAGGGCAAATATTATATACAGTGGGAGAGACAAATTGAATGAACTTGTGCCTCAATCTAGAGGTAAAACAGTCCAGATCTGAAGACAAATCTGAATGGAGTCTCTTTCACAAAGGACTTTGCCTTCAGCCTCTGGGGTTTGGCCCAGACATGTCTCCATCAACAAGGCCTCTCGGGTGTTTAGCCTCACTAATGGGAACTCCATGAGAACCGAATGCAGCCATGAAACCTGACCTTCAACCTTAAGTCAAAGCCAAGATTTTGGGCTTTGGAATTTGAGTACATCTTAGTGGAAAACATAAAATATACCCCCAACTTTTCAAGATTCTGTTTTCAGAAGAATAAAAACATGGCCTAAAAATATGGACCCCAACAAAGGAAGGGAAGGAAATAAAAGGGACAAACTGACAACGAGGCCATTTTACTTATATCAAAATTAGCTAGAATCACGTTGAGATTTTATTTATTTATAACATTTGAGAAAACTATGACTATGTAAAATTGATTCAACTATAAATTGGCAAACCTAAAATTTTCAAAAATGAAATTCTTCTCAGGAGATTAGACTAAATTTGCAGCTAACTGACCATGCTAACACTTGGATTAGCCGTGTATATTGTATACAATTATAAAATTATTTATATATTTAGGATATTAAATCTTAAATCTCCAAGTTCTAAAGCCACATAGAAAAACATTTAGCTTTGCTTGCAAACAAGTCAACTATCTGGAAATCAGTCTAGTTGGAAAGGGACACTAGATGAGAGTCAGGAGATCTTATTTCAAACACTGGTTCTTCTACCCCCACAGCATCACCTAGAACAACTAACTACCTCAACCTCTGACTTCAGTGTAAAATAAAGGTGCTGATCCAAATACTCCAGTTAATACAAAACTGTGGTTCAAAATTTCTGCAGAGCATATCTTATGTTTTGGTAAAGGCTTACAATTAATGGTCTAGCTTAAAATTAATTCTGGTAAAACTAAGTTACCCATTTAGGAATATTTTTTGAACCTCTGTTTTTGTGGTTATTTCAAGGAAAAGAGGAATGGTGATTTAAGTGACTGATCGCCACATAAGTGATCCAGCCATGTGGACATTGTAAAATCATTCAAGATATATTTTCTTGCATCATAGCCCAGATCTGTAAATTTTAAATTGTGGTGGTTTGAGGTGAGGTTACAAAGCAGAAAGGCTGGACATTTTCATCACAACCACTGGATGGCAACAGACATTAACAGTGAGCAGAAATAATCAATAAGAAAAGCCAGTCTTCTGCTTTACTTGATTTTCTCTCCCATTTTAGATGCAGAATCAAACAAATCTCCTAGAGATCTTAGAAGGAAGTAAACAATAATGAGTTTGGAAGTAAACAATTAGTGTTGGAACACATTTTCTGTTTTCATAAGTGCTTTGTGTGTGGATACATCCCCCAAGCTTTCAGCTCAGCCAAGAGTTGTAAGAAAATGTGGTACTTGCCAGAAAAGACGAGTTAAGACAGAATGCTTAATTTACCAGAATACACAGCTTTGCACTGAATAATTTATTAATGGCAGTGAAAATTTTGAGCTTGTGTAATAAGATTAAGCTTGCTACTCCCCATTTGTGACTGAAAGCATACAGCTCAACTCCACTCTTAGGCCTTCCTTTCCCATGAATTTTCCAAGCTATGGGCAGAGACCATCTGGAGGATCCTCCTGACCCAGGAGGTCCCAAGTTACTGGGAGCATGAGGGGTTAGTTATCTGTGTTCCCACCATGTCCTTTTGGGGTCTTTGTTCTGGAGCTTTGAGAGATGGGGAGATAGTAGGAACATCCCCCAGAGTGAGGTTTTGAGACCAAGGTTATGCTCACATTATCTCACCTCCACTTCTCCCAAGAGGAGGTGGAAGTCCAGAGTTCACAGTATAAATTTCATTCTAAACCCCACACATGGACCATTTTAGCTAACACCTAGGTGCAAACAGAAATCCAACTTTCCAGATTCTGGCACAGGCTCTGGGAGAAGTTGGGGAAACGATGACTCTGGGGGCTTTGACAGATCAGCCTTGAAACAGTTCCTAGAACAAGAATTCTCAAATTCTGATGTATGAGGATTCCTTTGGAGCTACTTCATGAAGCAGATTCTTGAACCCCTCCCTAGGAGATCCTGGGGTGAGCCTAGGAATCTGTATTTTAACAAATGACTTCTGATGTGAATATTTCACCAACCACCTTGGAGGAACACTGTCTATGAAAACCAAACAGTTCCACTGAGCCCCTAATCCACTCTCCTTTTCACCTGCCCCCAATTTTCACAAGAAGAGAGATAAGTCCTGGCAGAAGAGGACCATCTTCTCAGGCCTAGGTCTTTTAAAACCCAGAAGAACCATTACGGAGATGGTAGTGACTAAAGAAGCACTGAGTGATCGCAGATCAAGACCATGGTCAATTGTAGCAGTGAGCAGAAGTAACCAGACCTAGTAGTGTGCTTGTTCCCATTTCAGATCCTAATTTGAGTATTTGCCTTACAACTACCTTTTCTCTGACTTGAACCTCTGCTCTCTGACATGCTGCTGTCTCTCCTTTGCCTGTGAGTATAATTTTGATTCCTATTTGGGGCTGTATTTGCACTTTCTGAAGCTTTTGTGAGTTACTATGCCTAGTCAAACTTGTAGCTGACTATTTAAATAACCAACCTGCTTGTCCATAATCCCCGCCTACTTTACTACACATCCTATTTAACCTTCCCAGGTACCATATTTGACCCTCATTCCAGCTCCAGTCACAGCCATCCAAACATCTCTGCCACCTAAACACACTGATGATTCTTATACCCTCAGATGTTTGGCCATGGAAATATACTAGATATAGAGCTCAAACTGTGAAAGAATATTCCAGTGCCATTATAACCCAAATGGATGATTTTCCAACAGCAGACATGAAAAATGGGTCCAATGACTAATTAAAACAGCATCGAAATTTGGGGTATTTTTCCCATTGTAAATATTTTTGCATATATTTATAAGCATGATGGTGATAAAAACTGAAATATAATTTGAGAGATATTGGCATAAAGTCACCCCCACAACTGACCCAATTCAGCAGTAAGTCCTACTGAGTCAATCTGCAAAGAATATATTGAATCCATCCAGTCCTCTCCAGCTCCATTGCTACCACCCTCTCCCAGTCTCTAGCATCTCATGCCTGCACTGTGGCAATAGCTTCCTAGCAGCTATTCCTGCTTCCTCGTGTGTCCACCTCCAGTCTTCCCTCCCTACAGCCAATGTGATCTTTAGAAACACAGGGCAGGTCCTGTTACTTCCTACTTTACAAATCTTCTTGCAATGTCTGAGATAAAGATCAAACTCTGCACCCTGGCCTGGGCATGAAAAGGCACTGTCAACCTTCCAACCCCAGTTCTCACCACTCTCCCATTTGTCTACCATATTCTAGCTACACAGAACATTTTTTTCAGTTCCTAAAATGACCCAAGAACTTCTCTGCCTCTGAGCTTTGCATTTTCTATTGCTCAGAACTTTTTAAAATCATCCCTTGCCATAGTTGACTCCTCGGTTTCCTGCTTCTCTGACCTTCTTTTCGGTCACCCCCCTCCAGGTACTCTCTCACACATCACTGTCTATTTCCTTTTTAGTTTAACCTCTCTCCCACCCACAGTGCAAGCCCAGTGAGAGGCGGACCATACCTGCCACGGTCACCGCTATATTGCTAGTGTCAGGCACACAGTAGGCCATATTGGTTGAATCAAAAGAAGGGTGAATGAATGAATTGGTACGGTCTTGCTTTGGTAGTACTGGCCTAACAGTGGGTACATGTCATTCTGTATTACGGGAGTGTTTTATGGGGTTGCAAAGACAGAATCCAGAGGCTTAGAGACCATGTCTATGTGTATCCTATCTAGACTACAGAGAAAGTGAGGATCACCTTTAAAAGGGGTGGAGAGTCCCCTGGAGTCAGTGTTGGCCCTGAGAACTATGTGGATCTTATCCTCCAAGTCCCATGATTGCGTCAGTAAGTGAAGATGATTATTAAAGGGGCCGGACAGAAAATCATCATCACTATTGAAATAGGGTTATTATTCTTTAGAAGCATCAAAACGTTTAGCATTTGTGAATTCTAACTCTATAGGCAAGTTCAAGGTGGACTTGAATCCATCTTAGGAGCTAATCTATGCTCCACTCTGTGCTCAAGCAAAATTTATTAAGAAGGCAGGGTGTACTGTGTCCCAAAGTATTTGCTTCAAAATATTAGAGGGACTATAACCATTTTGGATTCATATACACACCCTAGAGGTTAACGTCAACATGCATGTCCCTAGAAATAATAAATTCTGGGACCACCAAGATTTGGAGCAACCCTACCCAAGGCTGAGAAGGAAACATCCCAAGTGTCCTGAAGCCACCATTTCAATAACATAGATCAATATGCAGTGTGGGAAATGCTAGTCTTGTGATTGTTTAGAGGACAAAAGAATGAGGTGAGCTGGCTACCGGCAGCCTCATTCCAGGATGTCTATACCAGAGGAGCACCTCCTGTCAAAGCAGCTTAATTGCTTTGAAGAATCTAAGGCGGAAGGCTCACTGTCCTCACCTGAGTATTTTTATACACAGCATACCTCCTCACAGAGGCCAGACCTGATCGGGCAGTCACCGGCCCTTCTTGCTGAGAGCTGGCACAAGGGCGGGAGCAGGGAGGGTGGACAGCGATAACAGAAGGGGCCCAAGTCCCCAAGCTGATTCTGACTCTGCATCATGAAAGACGGAAACTTGTCAAGAATCTTTAGCAGCCTGATTTATCAATTCAGTCCCATGGGAGCAAATAAATAGGGGATTAGACTATCGTGATGTTTTTAGAATTACAAGAAGAAAAGTACATGGGTCACGCTTATTTTGCTTCTCTCCCAAATATTTTAGGACAGAAGCAATATCTGGCATAATAATGAAAAGTTGTAATAAACATCATGAAGGTTAGGTCTGTTTGAGAAGACCTCCGTCTGGAAGCCTTTCCGCAGATCGCACCCCCAAGGAGGAGACAAGCCTTTCCCTGCCACAGGGGGCTGAGCGTGCCCAGGCTGCTGCAGCCGGTGTTGAGAGAGAGGTGCAGAGGCCTGTCCCAGGGCCCAGGAAGGGGTGGGAACGGCTGAGTGCCCTCTCAGCCTCTCTCATTAAACACTGCCGTATGCCTAGGGCAGGCTCACCACACTTACTTTTTACTGCAGGTCTGGGCTGTTTAGCTCGTCTGCTTATAACCAAAATTCTATTCACTGTGCTTATTAATGGTGCAGGTTTCTACTTGGGCCTCTTCTAATCCTGTCGTTCTGGGGCTGGGGCCGAGCAGGAACCTGCATTTCTAATCAGCACCCCTGGAGATTCTGAGGAATCTGGTCCCCAGGTCCCACTTTGAGAACCAGTGGCTTAAACCACTATTTCTCCAACTAGGGTCACTGGGTGCATTCTTGAGAATTCTACAAAGGGAATTTTTACATTTGGTACCTTTATTTTGATAATAATTTTTCAAATGTTAAGAACATTCCATATCATTTGGACAATAATTTTATAACCAAACATGTCAGACTTCCACTGAGGTGTTTACAATCAGGTTGTACTTTTAACTTCATCTCAGGCTGATGAGTCTTTAACTCAGATCCAGACTGAATTTGGATGTTCGCACCCAAGTGAGGCCTGAATGATATCTTTTCAGGACAGGAAGAGAAGAGAAGAAAAGGAGAAAATTTTGACAAAGAACATCAACATATTGAATTTAGGGGGCCTCTGGGATATCCAATCAGCACTAGGAAAATGGGGGTGGAGCTCAGAAGAGAAGACTTCTCCCAAACCAGCCACCTGGGAGGTGCTATACCCAGGATAGGGGCTGAAAAACCTATGTGGGTGAGAGCAAGTAAACGAGGGGCTGGAGGGAGGTAGCGAGAGACTGGAAAAGAGGTCTCACAATAAGGAGAAAACCAGAAAAAAAAAAAAAAAAAAGAATCCTCGGAGAGATCAGGGAGGAAAAAGTTCTGAGCAGAGAACAATGTCCATGTGAATGGCTACTGTCTCTGATTTTACCATTAAATGAAAGAAGTTACAAACAGTCTGTTCAACATGGTAACATTTGGGCAATAAAAAAATTGTATATGCCTGAATGTTTCAAAAATATCTGAAAGGAACAACAACAGCAAAACAAAAGTCTGGGGTTATCTCTGAGAGTTAGGACAGGAGGAGGGGGCAGTAGGGGAACCTTACCTTGTAATTTTGCACTATTTTGCACAATCGAAATGTATTATTATGAACATATTACTTTCTCACTAATGTTTTAAGAACTGGTCAGTGGTATGACATTAAATTATCGGAGAGGACAAGAAAGATGAATCTCAAAAGAGGCCATTTTGGAGGCAAGAAGGTTGTCGTTGGTGACCTGTGTCAGAACGGTGTCAGGTTGAAATGTGAGAGCTGACCGCCATGACCTTAATTGCAACATCTTGCGCTTTAATGTGCAAACAGAAATTGCTGGGAGATCTTCGTTAAAATGCAGATTCTGATCCAGTACGTCTGGGTGGAGTCTGAGATTTTTAACTGGCTCCCACATGATACCCACGTGACTGGTCCAAGCACCATACTTTGGAGTTGTAAGGTAGTCAGAATACTGGAAATGGAAGGGAGTGCGAAGACACCACTGTTACCCCAAAAGCATTCCCTAGAAGATGAATCCTGCAGCAAGGTCCAATAAGGAAGATACGCAGATACACGGGTTTGGTAAACACCACACACCCATCCTGATGGTAATACACCCGGTGTTAGCGTCTTATTGAGAAATTTTTGCTGGCTTTTCACTCACATGTTCCTAATAGTCAGGGCTAATCTTGTAGCAATGAAAACTTAACTCTGCCGTCAGTCTGATGTTCATATAGGCCACCTGGAAGGTGTGGGGGAACAGAATCACAGGGTATCAGGAGCTCGGGAAACTGGAACATGATGAATTGCATTTTGTCTCCAGTCCATCAGCAGCAGTAAGCCTGCTGCTCCTTGATGGTATACGATATGATACCATCAGATATTTGCCAGGCCTGCTTCTAAAGATTTCTGGACCTTTTTGAAACTTAGCCCAGCATCAACTGCATGGCTCGCCAGCCACAGGGATGAACAGACTTGTGAACACCTGAACCTGAATGCATCCATACTGCTAATGGCTTCATTGAACAAGAGCAGGAAACCACAGAAGGTAACTCGAGCTCACTGCTGAAAGGAGTCCTGCCTGACATGAGCATAATCCTTCTGTCCATGGACAATGATTAAGGACAGCCTGGAGGATGCTGGGCAGCACTGATCCTCACCTGCTGAGAAGGAGCAGGTGAGACCAGAAGGAACCTCAGAGCTCAAATAGCACGCTGGCGGCGCTGAGTCATCCGCCCAGGACCTCCAGTGCTTGGCTGCCCCAAATGGCCTTTTAAACTCTCTTCACAGGTAACACACTGAGCAGTAAGTTTCAGTGGGAGTCTGGGTTTCAAATGACACCTCAGTGCAGAAGAGAGCAGTGGTTACTCACCCTGGCATGACTTAATCATTTGAAAAGACTGCCACTCTGTCCTCTCTAACATCTAAACTTGGCAGCAGAGGGTTCAAGGCATATGGGCAACTTGCATGGGATTAGAATAATACCAGATTTGTCCATAAAAGGTGCTCCGAAGCCTTATATTCACAGCTGAGGTTTTCCATCGCTTTAGTTCTTCATTGGGCGTCTGGTCACTCCGTCAGTCCCAGCTGTCATGCCTGTTTCTCAAATTTACTAGGGAGGGAAATGCCTCTGTACAATTCCATTTTCTCCTTATTAGCCTCGAGATTTATTTATTTTTGAGGATAAGTATATTTGAACAGCACTGTGCATGTGGTGGCTATTTTAGGGACACTAGTTAGGGGGTAAAATGAAAACGCATGCCTATTACAGTACAGTGACATGAACTCAAGCTGGACTGCCTCAGGACAGCAGGCGACAGCAGTCTGTTCATGCTAGTGCTGTTTTGCAAGGCTCCCTGTAGGCTCCAGGGTCCTTTCCCATCACAGAATGGTGGTAAAAGAATCCAAATTGTTTTTTATTATTACTATCATTATTTAAAATTTATTTTTTAATCCTCATCCAAGGACACTTTTTTTCATTGCTTTTTAGAGAAAAAGAGGAAGGGAGAGAGCGAAACATCAATGTGAGAGAGAAACATCGATTGGATGCTTCCCATATGTGCCTGGACTAGGGATTGAACCTGCAACCTAGGCATGAGCTCTGACCAGGGATCAAACCCTTTTGGTTACGGAATGATGCTCCAACCAAATGAGCCACACCAGCCAAGGCCCAAATTGGTTTTAACAGCCACCTAACAAATACACATCCCCTCTGTTAAATTTGTCATCAAATATCCTCCCTATCCATACTAAATATACTTTAGCCTCACAGGGAAAAGTTACTTGGGAAATCAGGAGTCAATTATGGGCCCCCACACAATGCCATGTGACTAAGCCACCAGCAACCATGCAATAGGGTGATTTTTCTTAATCAATTAATTAATTAATTTAGAGAGAGAAGGGGAGGAGAAAGAGAGAAAAAGAGGAAGCACAAACTGAACTAACAGGAAAACAGGGTCAGATTCAAAGATGGAGAGCAGAATGACAGCTAGTGGGTTGAGTGAGGTTAGGGGGTGGAGGGATAGAGCAAAAAGGAAAAAGGACTCATGGACCTGGACAACAGTGTGGTGGTTGCTGGGGGGAGGGGGAGTATAAGGAGGCTAAATGGTAATGTAACAAACTACAATAAAGATTGAGAAAGAGAGAGAGAGAAAGAAACATTGGTTGATTTTTGTATGTGCCCTGACTGGATATGGAACCCGCAACCTTGGCACATCGGGATGATACTCTAACCAACTGAGCTACCCGGCCAGGGCCTACAGTGATTGTTTTGTTGCATTCCTCTAGGTTTGTTTTATTATATTTTTCTAGGTTTCACCATTCCAATGTCTTAATTTTAAAGAATTTAGAAGCCTGTTTCCGATCTATAACAAGAAAGATTTTGCCCTCTATTTTTACATGAGCTAATCATGAAGCACTTTCATTGCTACTGACATACTGAGGTTAGTGTATACACAGGAAGGAAGGCGCGACCTCGAAATCATTTATCCCCAAAGGGCAAAATATGTCTAAAGAAACAAAAAGCAGGGGAGATGCATAGAAGGGGATCTTGAAAAAAGTTATGCTTTAGGGTTTGTTTTTAAGTTCTACCTGGGTGTTCTCCACTCGAGCTGGGGAGAGGTTCTCCACCTTCACTCAGTGTACCCTGTTAACTAGACTGTCTAGGGCCTAATTTATTGACCTGACTCTTTGATTCCTTTCCTAAATTCTCTAATACAATCAGATGTGATAGATTATTTGGGGAGGAGAATGCACTCTACATGCAATGTCTGGAAGATAAAAGAATAACTTCTAATTTTCCTGCATTTGAAGGTTTCCAGATTTCTCAGGGGAAAATATAATGGCCAAATTAAAATCATTCTAATTTATAAGTGACTTTAAAAATCATTTAGTGACCTTAGATCTTGCTTAGGGACAACAGAGACTCTGGATCCAACTTTGGTCCCTGTCTTTGCTGACTATTGGGAACACAAATATGTTATCAAGGTCTAAATACCTTGTTCCTTGGGTAAGAAAAAGGATGGTGCTAGAGACCCACTGGGCCCATTTAAGAAACAAGTTTGGCCAGCAAAATGGATGTGCTCATGGGAGGTTCCAGTCACTGCTCATCATTGAGGGTGTGGGAAACTCGAAACAAACCTGAGATAAAACAACAACAACAACAACAAAAACTATCCTTTCCCAAGAGGGGAAACTCAGCCCTGGAGTGAGAGAGCGAGCAGGCACACTGGCTCTGTTCAAGAGACCACGGAGGATTCTCCCCACTGACGATGCTTGGGTTCTGCCAGCCCAGCGCCACTGCTCAGCGCGTGGTTCTACCACAGGAATCTCAATTCTCTCCACTCCACCCTAACCCCCTTGGACTTGTTCTCTGCTCAACTGTTTGACCCTGTAGGACATGACAACAGGGCTGAGCCTGAAGCAGCCCCGTGCTGAATAGCCCCGAACACGCAGAGAAAGCAGATAAGCTGCTTCAATTAGGAAAGCAGTCACGTTACCTTTTTGTTTATTGAGGAACAGCAGAGGGGGCGCCGTGTCAGGAACTTGTGGTCCAGGGCTCTTTGTGGCAATGGGACTTTCCTGGGAACTCGCTGCTTCTGCAGGTTTCTGCTGCACTGGGGACTCCTCAGGCTCTGGGTTTCTGTCTCCAGAGGGCGGCTCCCGGCCAGTTTGGGGGACAGACGAGGAGAACTTAAGGAAGGGGCCTGGCTCATCCAGGCCCGGCCGGCTGGGCGCGCGCTCCTCGACCCGGGCACCCGGCTCCTCTCGGATAGCGTCCAGGGCGCCCGACTTCATCCGGGGCGAGTCCTGCTCCCGCTTGGGGCTCTCCTCCGAGGCCGAGGACGCATCACACGACTCAATGATGAGCTCGCTGTCCAGCTCGGCCTCGCGCTCCTCCCTCAGGATGCTGTATTGGATAGATGGTGAGGCCGGCGAAGGTGGCGGGCCGCCCACATGGCCGAAGGTCACGTAGCCAGAGGTCAGTGCATCCTCAGCGGCCAGTGGGTCCTCAGACACCAGCTCGATTTCCGAGTCCCCGGACTCTGCACTGCTGGCTTCGTGGTCCACGGGGCTGGGGATGGTGGGCAGCCCAGACCGGGCCTTGGCCTCAGGCCTGTCAGCCACCTGGCCTGCGGGCCGTGGGCTCTCTGCTGTTTCATATGATAACCCCTTCGCTTCTTTAATGGCGGTGATCAGCTCGTCCTCCGAGATGCTGCCTTTCCCATGGGGTTCTGCAGCAGATGGTTCTGTCGTCCCGCAGAGCGAAGGAGAGCGGGAGAGGCGCACACACGGACAGATGGATAAAGAAGAAATAAAACAAAGTCCCATTAGGGAAGATGTTTTCTTGTTGCTTGAGAAACACATACATACGATTAGCACAAAAACAGTCTGTTTCCAGAGCTATGCTGGAAAGACAGGCTACCTGAACTACAAGACTAATTACTGTTATGTCCCAATTAATGTGTTTTACATACCTATGTCACTATAGCCATTTGAAAAATGACCCAGCAATTTCTTAGCAACAGTGGCACCTCGGTTGGTTGGTTTGTTTGAATGTGGCCCAGACTCTAGAAGTCGTTGTTTTTAATTTCTGATTTATTCTTCCAGGGAAGTGTTCCAATATCACAGATTTCATCAGACAATCTGATGGATATAACTTTCGTATTTGGCCCGGCAATATCAACAAACCTGAAAATCACCCACTATTACTTATCCATTGCTGCTTGTGTTCCCTCCTTTAATAAGACAAAGAAAGTTGATTTCTGAGCTTTACATTTCCCATTAGAAATGATAATTTTACTCTTTCTTTAGCAAAAAGTATAACTTTTTAGGTGGAGCCATATAAAAGAGTTTTGCCCATTTCACCAAGCCGGCTGTGCAGATCACCACAGTGCACAATCCCACCCGGCTTCTAATAGTGGAGCCCACCACTCCCCTTTGCCCTCTCTTCAATTCCTCTTGAGAAGAACAAAACCTAAGAGTCACCCCCAGTCCCCTTCATGAATGCCTGCCTTCTGCCTGATGATCCAAAACCCTCACTGGCAATCTTGCTGATATTTCTGTCCCTTAGAAGAGACTACCTGGGATCACCATGACAATAGTTTTCAGGAACTTGGTGTTCCCTTGCCATACAGCAGTGCCTTACTTCAGAATATCCTAGATAGTGGTCTCTGGCCTTCCGTGAGCCAGTACTTGGGAATGATGGCTAAGGGGTAATGCATATTTTTTTTGGCAGGGAGTAGGGGGCAGTAACGAAAGTACTCAAATTTATTATGGTGATAGATACCTAATTCTGTGAATATACTAAAAACCATTAAAATGTAAGTGGATGAATTGTATGTGGATTATATCTCAATAAAGCTACCTGACCTGTATTAGATTGTAGTATGAGTGAGAACTTTATTTATGTTAAGCAACTGAGACCCGAGGACTTATCTGAATCTGAATGAATGGAACCCCCTCAATCCAGATTCTATCCCACTTGCCTAAATTCACTGATAACTCCCAGATCACTTTGAGTTCCTACCCAGTAAGAGGATATGGTAATCACTGAGGGGAGGAGTTATGACAAGCCATAGGGATAGAAAAGAGAGGGCAACTCAAGAGACACTGAAGAGAGAAAAACCATAGTTTAGGATCTAACTAATGTGGTGGGTGAGAAAAAATGGGGTATCAGAGGTCACTCAGAAATGGTGAACCTGGGTGAGTAAAATGAACAGGAATTCCACACCCAGAAACATGGATATCAGAAGAGTGAGCTGTATTGATGGCACAGGGGAAGAAAATTCTTATCTTGGATATCTTCCCTTCCTGTGGCTCATATTCTTTCAGTTTCTCATGTTGGAAGCTTCTGTCTGACCATCTAAACGGCTAGGCCTGACCACACTCCTACTTTTACAACACTCCACAAAGCAGGCAGGCAGGCAGGCAGGCAGGGCCTTGGGCTCAGAGGCCTACAGGTGGCCCTGCTGGGCAGCCCACTCTGTGTGTTAGCTAGCCTGGTGAAGCAGGTTGGTGCCCACTCATCCTGCACAACCAGGAGCCCCTGGGTGATCTGTATTCGTTTGTGTTATGAGTTGATTAATGTCTGTCTCTTCCCCCTCCCCCAGTCTCCCTGCCCCAAGATGGAAAGCACCATGAGGGCAAAGGGCAGCCAAAGGCTTTTTGTTCACAATCATATCCCCAGCATTCAGTGCAGCGCCTGGCACACAGAAAGTACTGATAAATAGAACTCATTGAGAACTAGCTCAAATCTTCAGAACCAATCCTTAATTAGGTAAAAGGCTCAAAACTGCCCTCAGAAATTGTGACTTGTAGAAGTCAGTCTGGATGGGGCCCACACATCTGCATTTTGTAATCACTTTACTCCAAGGGTAATTCTAAGAGTCACCTCCAGTTAGGGTTGGCAGATTTAGTAAATAAGAATACAGGACAGCCAGGTAAGTTTGAATATCAGTTAAACAATGAATGTTTTATAAGTGTATCCCATAAAATTTGAGCATTTTATCTGGCAACCCTACCTACCTCCAGTTGAAAACCACTGTTAAAGCATTTGGAAAAGAAGCCACAATGATCTTGCTTTATTTACTCAAGAGTAAGGATGCTCTCAGACAGCTGTGGGGTGTGGGAGGAAGAGGCCTGATGGGTTTCATCTTGGGCAAGTGAATGTATTACCTTAAAAAAGAATCCATCCTTATTATGAGTCAAAAGGAACCCAATAGATATTGTAGACAATGCCCTCCATTCGTAATGGGAACTAAAAGTTTGACAAAGTACTTGGAGGGATCTGGGAAAAATTTAGAACAAAACAGAAGCTTTCCTACTCTTGTTTAGAACCTATGGGCATCTAGCTAAGATAGTGGTTATTATGTGTCAAGATTGACACTGCAAAGCTGGAAACAATCAATGAAAACAATAAAATAGAATCTAGAACCTGAGGAGGTTAGAACCACCCTACAGGGAAAGATGTGTTTGCTGTTATTAGTAAGGATGATGTAATTAAGAAGGATAAAAGGAAAAGTGAACACGGGGGCCAGTTTACCAAGTTGCAGTTGCAGTTGCCAGTGTCCAACTGTGAATGGCACTGCCATTCAGGTCTCCCCTGTGCTCCTCACTCATTCTCCACTCATCTTTCAGAGGGATCATCTGAAAACACAAATCTGATCCTGCCGCTCCTTCCTTCCTTCTCCCCACTCCAGCTACATTGACCTTCCAGCTGCAACCTGAACACACAGGACACTCCCAGCTCCAGGCCTCTTCATGGGCTGTCCTTCCTCGGCTCTCTACTTGGCTTTCTCCCCACCCCATTCAGGTCTCTGCTCAAAGCCATCAGCAGAGGAAAGCCTTTCTTCATCACCTCCCCATCATTCTCTTACGCTCTATCTCATTTTGTTTTTCTTCATAACCATTAGAACTACCTGGTATTATATTACATATTTATTTATTTGTGTGTTAAGTCTTCCCAACTAGAATGCAAGCTCCGTGTAGGCAGCGATCTTGTGATTCCCCACTGTAACCCCAGTGGTGATGGCGCAGCGGGTGGAGTGGAATGGTCAGTGTGTATTTACTGAATGAATGACGGCACTTCCCAGCTTAAACCCTCCAATGATTTCCCATTGCATTTGGAACAAAATCCAAATTCCTTATCCTAGCATATGAAACCCTGAATAATCTGGGCCCTCCCTACCCCTCCAACTCGGTTCTATTCCATATTTCTCCCTTGCTCCTGTGTACCATCTTCCAATTCCCAAATAATTCAGCGCTGGGGCCTGTGCATTTGCTATCCTCTGTACCTGGGCTCCTCTCTTTGAATTGTGGGGTCCTTCTCATTAAGATCTGAGATGACATGTCACATCCTCAAGAGAGGCCACCCCTGATCCCCTCACATCCAACTCTCTGTCCCTCTTTATAGCACTCACACTTTATGAAATGACACTACTTATTTGTGTGTTTCTTTTTCTTGTCTCCTCTCACTAGCAGGTCAACTCCATGAGGGTAGGGACTTTATAAATCTTGTACTGCAATGTCTCTGGTGCCTCACACATGTCTGACATAGAGAAATCACTTGATAAGTTTTTGAATAAAAGAATGAATTTTGAAAATGAGTAGGAGAATCACAGACTTCATCAATGCAAGAAAATAACAACAGTATTTTTCAAAGAGTTAAAAGTAAAACTGATTTACAGTATTCCCTCAGTTATCATGAGCATTACATTCTAGACCCCTCCGCGACACGTGAAAACCCATGAAGTAGGAACCTAACATTTATTTTAGTATTTATATATATTTTTAGGCTTTATAAACCCTTCCCACACACTTTTAAACCATTCCCAGTCCCTTAATAACCTTTCCCACTCCCTTATTAACCTTTTCCACACTTTTATAAACACTACTTATGTTCTTAAACATATTCTACACTCTTAAACCTACGTAACTTTAACAACATATGTATACAGTACCACAAAATCCCGTGATATAGCGAGAAATCTGCGATAAATAAATATAATATTTTTTTAAATCCCGCAATACAGTGAGGACGTGATAAGTGAACCGTGATATAGAGAGGGGCTAGTGTACTTTTTATTGCTTTTTTCTTTTTAAGGGAAACTGGGTGGTTTAATAATGACCTCTCAATCATTAGCCTTTCTGAGGCTCACACCTCAAAGGACATCCATGACTGCCGTAACTTGTTCTAGGTGCTTATGTCAGAAAAAACATGGTGCCGATGAGTCAATGGTCTAGTGCATCAGGACAATTATCATTCATCTAAAATGCTTCACCTGTACTCTTGACTGATCTTTGCTGAGAAGAAATTTTCAATATTTGAGATGTAAGAATCTTTGCCTCTATACCTCACAGTATATTATTTAATAAGATAAAAATAGTTAAGTATGTTAGAGGAAGTTACAAAATGAAATAACCTATTAGAACTGAAGAAACTATATTAGACTCCTTGCTTAGGCTTCAGGGTCTGTGGCTAAAACTGTTCTAAACTAGAATTTCTCCTGATTCATAATTTACATCATTAGAAGTATGCCCCAGTATTGATGATTTCCTTATTTACTAAACAATGATAAACAGAACTCTTTTTGTTTAGAATATTTTCCTTTCCCTCAGTTCGTATGTAGGATTTTATGTAATTCTTGGTGCTTGTCTTATCTGTTGGCACTGGAAATGGTAATGACCCAAGACCCACCAGCTGTAATAAATCCCAAATCTTTCAGTGTCTGTGGGCAGACTGTCACATGATACCAGGGACACACAAGTTGGGAGAAGGTGTTATGTTAAACTTTGTAATAAAAAGAGGAAGGAGAAAGGCCTCAGTGACTAGCTAATTCCTTCTGTCTCTTCTGATAACTTTATTCTTACCTTTTTTTTTACAGCTCAGGTATGAGAATATGGAGGATGGGTGGAGCGAGCAGCTGAACATGGGAAAGCACTGTGTAACCGGACAAGGGACTTACTCTTTCTTGAATAACCTTGCTTAGAATGTTTATTTGGTGCAACTGCAGAGAAAACCATTGCCCTAACCCCATGCCGTCAAGTGGAAAACTCAAGATCATAAAACTCTAAGGTTATATGAGCCAGGTCTGCCTTGGTTTTCTCTTGAAGTTGCTCTAGAACCCCAGTGAGTCATGGCTATTTAAAAAATGGAAATTCTCTAATACTAATCAGTGAATCCTGTATCAAGTCTTTCTCATCAACACATGCCATGCCAGTGGGCTTATAGAGGCTGATGTATTTCACTCTTCCTAAAGGCTGGCTAAAGTTATTCTGGACCGACTACTGCACAACCCTGGAGCTCTGTAAAACACAGCTGATCATGCAGCAGACATTTCCACAGTGTCATGGAATAACAGAAGGGTTGTACGATGCATTGCCAGAAAGAGTACAAGGAGGCTCTGAGACTCAGTTACGTCCCTGTCTCACGTCGTAGACTGGGGCAAGTCACATCTAATTCACTTGAGGCCTCAGCTTCCTTATTTGTCATTACAACCAAATCTCGATTCACGTTTTATGAGTTCACTGTACCCTCACACGTTCTGTCCTTGTACCTTCTCAGATCAGAAGGCCTTCACCTGTGTTATTTCTTCCTGCTTCTTTAAGAGTCCCTTCAGGTCTCAGTTCACCTGGGGAGCTGTTGGACTTTGATGATCCTCAGCACTGTAGGCTTCCCTCTCTCAGAAAACAAATCACACCAGTGTTTGACTATTTTCTTGGTCAATTGCCCACTACAGGGCAGGGACTGATTTGTGTTTGTTTTGTAAAAATCTGTCATTACCAGTATTTAGTAGATTGACCAAAATAACATATGTGGGATGTGTTCATTGAGTAAGTGAATAAACTTGAAAATCAGGGACTTGGAGCAGTCAATCTTTGAGACCCCTGGAGCTTTACAGTTGAATGAGTCTGAGGTAAGGTTGGGGAAGGGGAGGAACTGATACTAAATCTTTAGGGAAACAGGACAGGAGGTACTTCCGTTAAGTCCACTCTGTTCTAACACAGACTTGCTGCAGCATCAGGATTTAGAGCAATCATCCCTAATCCTGCAGTTTGAGATCTGTTTTAAGAATTCAATAAAAGCTCATTCACCCAAAGATGCTGAAAATCACTTTCTATGAATCAGAAAGGTTTGTAAACCACTTGTGGGTAGGATCAGAATGTCAGCCACTGCAGGCTGGGGAAGATTCGAGGCCCTCAAACCATCCTCTTCATCCTGATGCCCCATTTGCACACAGGATGGAGATACGTACATACAGGATGAAGATGAACACGGGATGGGAGATGGGAGATGCACACAGGATGAAGATGCACACAGAATGGAGATGCACGTGAGATGGAGATGCACATGGGATGGGAGGTGCACATGGGAAGGAGATGCACACAGGACGGAGATGTACACAGGATGGAGATGTACACAGGATGGAGGTGCACATGGGATGGGAGATTAACATGGAATGGAGATGTGCACAAGATGGGAGACGCATACAGGACAAAAATGCACACAGGACAAAGGTGGGGTGGGGAAGCTCCTTCCACCACTTGCCTTTCGCCAGGTAGAGAAGTTCCCCTTTGTATTTGAGAGGATATATCCCATGTGGTTTAACATCCTGCCTTGAGACATAGTAGTAGAATATTCAAGTTGAATAAAATCACAATCTAGTGAATTTTAGATTTTTAAAAATTCAATCCAAATAAATCATTTAGTTTAAAAAATAAAATTGTATGCAGATCTTCAGCACACTAAAAGGTAAAAATGGCAGTGCTGAGGTTAAAGGGCAGGAGCGGGAGAAGTACTGTTAGGTTACCTCTCACTGCACATGCCCCTCCAAAAGTCCCTGAGGCCCACTTCCCCCTTCATTGTACTGACTTGGAGCTGGGGCCAAGAATATAAATGCCCTGACCAAGGTGACCCAGCTGATCTCAGCACAACAGCCCAGGTGCTCCGAGGAGATCTGGAGGAAAGCCACCCTAGCAGCAGATGGTACCTTCCTCTCTTCTCTGAACAGCAGACCCATATGAGGATCTTAATGTTTCCAGGGTGTCATTCCCTCCCCTCAACAGAAGAAAAAAACCTACCTATACAAAGCAAATCTGACAGGACTTTAGGGACTATCCCAAATCTCAACCTTTGTACAATGGGCACAAGACTGGAAAAGCTGCATATTAATTAACTTAGTTGAGATGGTACTAGAAAGCAAATCCTGATTCCTAATATTCATATTTCCATGTGCCGGCTTTTCCCAAGGCAGGGAAGGCCAGTTTCCTTACCTGTTCCAGAAGATGGAGGAGTGATGGATCCTGGGCTGTCATCTTCAGGCTCTGAGACGGTGACAGTTGGGACCATGTCAGGACTCAGTTTCAGACAGATATCTTGCTTCTCAGGAGTCTGCCCTCGCATAGCAGCTTCGTCAGGTGGCTCAGTCTCAGTCAGCGTGATTTTGACAGGGGCAGTGACCAGATCGGCCTGATGGTGCTCCTCAGAGAGGTCATCTATATAAGAAGCAAATGTTGATTCTTCAAATAAATGGTCCTTGAGGATTTTTCCCTCCACAGGAGCTGGTTTCTCTGGGTCACGGACCTTTTCGGGTTTTGCTGACATTTCAGTGTCCTTACTCTTGAAGTCCAAGTCTTTCTCTTCCAAATTGGGGTGATGTGGCTCCTGAGAGTTCACCTCCTCTGGCCTGGTTATGTCAATGTACTTGTAGGCTTCTGCTTTCATCTGGTCCAGGGGGTCTGCTAAGATCTTGTTCACTTCGGTGGACTCTGCAGGAGTCATCTCTATTCCAGAATCAGAACTAAATAAACCACGAGGCTCCATCCCAGGCATGTCTGCTAAGGAGGGTCCGGGGCTACTCAGTTCCTCAGGGCTCTCTGATGTGGTGACGTGGCCATTTTCCTTCTGAAGAATTCCAGTGAAATATGTAGAATCCTCCCGAGGTGGGTAACAGATGTCAGAAATCAGAGATGTGTAAAATGCTCCTTCCCCATCTTTTGATGCTGTTGAAAAGGGATGATCCATGGCAGGGGAGACATCTGCCACCCCTAGAAAACAATACAGGGGCAAGCAGTGAGTGGGTGCTGGGCTTCAGTCCGCTCTCCTGCCTAACTCACCACCCACCCATGCCCTATGGAAACACAGCATCCTTCCTCCTCCAGACCACGGAGTTCCCTCTCTGCACTGGGATGTTCATTTCCCTTCTCTCCCTGATAGCCCACAGCTCTGAGGTGTCCCTGGCAGCAGATGCCAGAGGCTCACACAACTGTCATGGCCAGAGAAATTAGGGACAGATCCCAGAGGACTAGAAAGTTGATTTTCAACATCTACTCCCTCAATACACAATGACTTGGCCTTAACTTAGTATTATTCAACAGAAGCCCTCTTTACATCTAAAATATCCATGACTCTTTAAGCAGAGGTGGAAATGCAGGCGAATTCAGGTCTGTAAGAGCAGCCATAGGATAGTGGACTGGGGAGAGGGGCTGCTGTTAGAGCTGGAAGAGGCCTCAAGAGACCCTCTCGTCCTGCCTTTCCGCCCAGGGACTCCTGCTCCACCTGGATGGACCCCATCCCTTCCCTGTTTAAAGGTCCTCAGGGAAAGGGACTCCCCGAGTTTTCCAATGCACTCATCCCAAAGTGATATCACTTTAATGGTGCTCTTCCCTATTTCTTCAGTTTTTGCCTCATTTTGTTTCCCTGTCATTCATTCATCTACTGCCCATTCTTTGTCTTCCAGTGAAATCTACAATGACCCACTGGGAATTTCTTAGTTCTCTTGGTGGTGCCGAGGACAAAACAGGTTTCCAAGCTTGAGTCTATAGAATGTTTTCACCTGGCCTTCATTCTACTCCCAAACCAGCCAAATGTTCATTAATAGGCAGAAGAGGAAAACCCTCTATTATCTTTCTCAGCTGTAAAATGTCGTTAGAAAGAAAGAAAACTAATGCTTATTGAGGCATTACTATATGCTAAACAATGGAATTTTATCTAATTCTTACAACTATTTTATAAATTAAGCCCCACACGCTCAACATACAAACTCATCTCACACATACACATACACACAATCACACAGCCCTGGTGCACCCCTGGCGACAGACACACCCAAAGCCCTTAAGACACACCCAAAGAACATTCCAGACTAGGGCATCAACTCATAAAAGTAATAAAAAGCAGTAGCAGTAATAGAGTATAGCTAATATTTGAGCGCTTGCTGCATGTCAGACATAGTTCTAAGCTCTTTAGTAATATTGACTCATTTAATCACCAAAGCAATCTTAGGAGATCGCTGCTATTATTAGCTTTGTTTTTCAGATGAGGCAACAGAGGAACAGAGAGGCTAAGTAACTCATCCATGACCTCACAGGCAAAAAGCAGCAGAGCCAGGATTCAAACCCCAGCAATCGAGGTGTCAGGAAACCTCCTCACATGCCCTTTGCACCTTCTTATAATCAGTTGGTAAAGTTCTTTAAAAGTAATGTTGAATGTAGTATTGTCACAAATATACTTAACTTTTGTATTTTCTTAGCGCTTTTCTTGGTTGCACAAGTCATTGTTTCTCTAAGGGGATGAAAAAAGCACAAAGCCTCTTCTCTGCTCTAGCACTTGCCTGCTTCCACACCTTTTCCCTGGCTGTTTTCTTCCCTTGAAGTTCTCTCCCCTCCTCCCCGAATACATGCACACCTAGCCCTCCCCCCACTCCCCACAGCCAGATCTTTATTCAAAGGTCACCTTCATAAGGCAGACAACATTGACCACTCTCTAAAATTGCAACCTGCCCTGCCTTGCCCACTCCCTGGCCACCCTGTTCTCCCCTACCCCTCTCTACTTTCTCTTTTTTCCCCTATCACTTGTCTCCCGTAATATACCATATGATTAACTTACTTATTATTACTTAGGTGTTGACTGTCTTCCCTTGCTAGGCATGCTCCATGAAAGCGGGAATCTGACTATTCTGTAGCTCAACACCTAGAACAGGGCCTGGCACATAGTAGGTACTCAATAAATACTTACAAAATTAAAGAATTAATTCTAATTTTAGAATTAAGTGCATGTAACAGGATTGTGTGAGAAGACAGGCTGGCAGACTCCCCTAAATTGCTAATGATACTTCACTCAGCAAGTAGCCTAATTCTGTGACCAGTTCAAATGCATACATTTCAGCAAAGCTTCTAATTGTACTTCCTTTGCATGTGGTTGCCCCTATTTTCAATTTGGACAAAAAAAAAAAACAACCTAAATAGCAAAAGAAATATTAATATTTTCAATTTAGACAAAAAAACCCTAAATAGCAAAATAAATATTAATATGAGCCTTATTGACTACCATATATGAACCACCAAAGAAAAAGCTAATGAATTTAAATTCATGTGTGCACGCACACCTTTATCCTAAAGAATATTAAAACCTTTCACTACATGAGCTCAGCCTACATGTAGACCTCACTGGAGGCAGGGAAATCAATCCTGCAATTCGCTACCACCACGATCTGGAACCACTACTATGTGTTAATAAGTGATTGTTTACCAGAAGGTAAGGAGGGGTTTGTCCATGGATGTAAATTGTCTGGAGGTGTGGGGGTGAGAAGGGGAGGTTCTCCTGGGAAATACTCAGTAGGTAGTATCCAGGTCTGAGTCACAGTAATTATCATTCTACTCTCACTCAATGCTTCTACTGCAAAGGCCACCACAGGGCACCTGGCCCTTATCACCTATATCTGGCATAGCTCCCCAGCCACGGTCTCCTGATGCCAGTTATCACACTAAACACAACTTGGCAACTGGCCCCAGGGTTCTGCCCTGCTTTGTGGGATAATCCTTAAACTCTGCAGCCTGGCATTTGAGACAATGTGAACGCCATCTGGCTTCACAGCTTTCTCTCCACTGCTCTTAACAATCTCACCCTCATTCCACCAGCTTTTTGAGCCCCATTTTTCATTCTATAATTCAAAATCTGAGCTCTGATTAATATACACTCCCCGTCCCTTCTATAACACTTTATCCTTCTAATCTCCACACCCAAGTCTCTGACTTTCAACCTCAAATCATTAAAGCAGGAAGCTTTGAATGCCCCTTCTCCATGATGAATTTGTTGACTATACCTGTCAGGACCTGATCCCTCCCTATGTTCCCCCTCTTCTTTCCTACAGCATGTAATTATACTACTCATGTGGCATGTATGACATACAATTTCTCTATGTTCAAGTTATCTCCTGGTAACCTGTCAGCTCCTGGAGTTTGATGTTCATTGCTTGCATACTTTATTGTACAGTAGGCACCCAACACAAAAATGAATGAATCAATCAATCAATCAATGGATCAATCAATGGACTTATTCTATGCAGCTACTGAGAACAAGCTAGAACTAATTGATACGAATTAGAAAGAGAATGTGTTCAATCTATCAAGTGAAAGACTAGTCTAGAATTCAAAATATCCAACAACAGATACAGCTGCATCTCAGAAACCTGAGTGTTCTGATCCCAGTGGGCAATCAGATACAGGGCCCAGAATCTATCTAGGCAAAAACCAGCATTTGGTGAAAAGTCCCTCCCAACTTTCTATGATTTTTTAATTGACCGTAGTCAAACACAACCTCCTTTTCTCTTTTCTTATTTATAAAACATAATCAATATAATTTTCCCTGAGGTGGTCCTAAAGCATATAGGGGCTTCCCAGATATATAGTAATTATTAAGGAAATAGAATCTAAAGTATATCTACATTAAAAGAGAGACTATAAACAGAATCAACAATTGGGAGGAATGTTCACTTTTGAAATTCTTATCCTAGCACCTGTGTCTTGTGTAGAGAGAGTCCAGCATGAAACTGAAAGGACCTCTTTGCCACATTCTTCAAATACCACCAACTAGAGGAAGAGAAACAAAGTCACTTGTGTAAAGCACACATTTAAATGGAACCATGTCAGAACACTCATGAAAGCAAAAAATAATCTAAATACTTCGAATGTGACCATGTCCCACTTTCTTAAATTGAGCTAAGTACCCAGAAAGGTTCTCAAGGTTCTAACTTATTTAATTTGAAAATGTACATACATTACAGGTGCCTATCAGTTAGAACTCCTTCAAGACAGTCAATTATGCGAGAGCAGCGACCTGTGGGATTGTTGGAACTGGGAAGCAAGCTGAGCCTCAGGCTCAGGAAAGCCAATTAATTCTTGTCAGCTCTTCCTGCAGAGCGGGCAGATGTGGGACCTGAGGAAGACAGCATGAGCCAGTAACCCCAGCTAGGAACCAATATTGTTACACTGTTAAATACAAATCCACCAAGTAAAAGCACGTTCCTTCTCCAGACTAGAAATTATTGCTTTCTTTATATAACCAAGGATTCCTTGGAACATCTGACTTCTTTCTCTCTCGCTGTTTCCTTGGCCACCTAGAAGTCTGATTCCTGTAGAAGACGATACACGACGGGTGGGCCCACAGATGCCCTCTCAGGAGGTAGCTGGACAGGTGGGCACCACAATTTCAGTTACCTGGATGCATTTACAATGGGATTGACTTCAAATGTTCATTTTACAAGTAACTTTTCAGGAAAGTTCTTATAATAAAAACTGAAGAATCCATTGGTCAGTTTCTAGTCAAAAGCTAAGTGGAAGAACAATAAAAATAAGCTCAAACTATTGCTATTAAGTCACATGTGCTGGTAAAAACCAGCCTTTGTAGCCCCCAATGTCCTAGATCCAAAATGCTAATCATGAGCTAGACAAATTCAGTAACCTCAGAAAGGGTGGGTGTTTTATTTTATTTAATTCTCTGGCAATACTAAGGAATGAGATGACAAAGAAGACTTGCTGAAGGTGGTTTTGCTGAAGATGGTTTTACTTCCCTTTAGGAAAGTTTCAATCCCAAAATTCTAGTTCTTAATTCTGACTCATCCTCACAGAATCAAATTTGTTCTATTGGTGGCTGACAGCTTGGGTCTGTATTCAGGCTCTACTACTGTCAATTGTGAGACTCTGGGCAACTTAGCTTCTCTGAGTCTCAGTTTATTCATTTTTAAAATAGGGGCAATAATAGTTCCCTTCTTTAATGGGCTGCTATGAGGATTAAATGAGATGATACACTTAGCTCTGTGCCTGGCATGTAGTACACACTCAGTAAGTGAGAGCTATGGATTTTATTTTTACCTCTAATTTGAAAGGAGGACACTCACTATTTGCCACATATTACCACCTGTCCATTGGTTTGGTACTTTATCTTGAATGATATGCAATCAGGCCGTTTTGGGCCAGAAGGAATTGAATAGAGCTAATCCACACTCAGGTTGCCGTCTGGGGTCTGCCTTAGATGCTAAAGTCCCAGAGCACAAGGCCAGTGCTGTCTGCAGAGCTCCACTGAGCAGGTGATTCTTTGTTAAGTACTTTCTAGTGATGCAATCAACAGATCTTGTCACAATCGTGGTGATGACTGACTCGAGTACAAAAAGTTTAATTTACCAGGAAAATAGACAATAAAGAAACAAGAGTGTTCAGTACCCATGGATGCAGCTCATTCTGATCCCTCAGGGAAAAGATAAGAGTCTGTGGTTTAAGATGACACCTCTATAACTCCATAAGACTGATTATACCAACAGGTTTTCTGAGCACAGAGGTAGATATGCTCCATTAGAGAATCATCTGGATTAAAAACAAAAACAAAACAAAGCAAAAACACCAATTATTTTTTGAATAGAGCCAATACTAACAGGCACAGAGGACACTGGTCCCATTAAATTAAGTAATATTTTCAAACAGAGGGGCATAATTTTTTATTTATTTTATATTTTTAAAAAATTTTATTTATCTACTTTTAGAGAGAGGGGAAGGGAGGGAGAAAGAAAGGGAGAGAAACATCAATGTGTGTTTCTCAAATGGGGACCTGGCCCTCAACCCAGGTATGTGCCCTGAGTGGGAATCGAACCAGTGACCCTTTGGTTCGCAGGCCAGTGCTCAATCCACTGAGCCACACCAGCCAGGGGAAGGGCATAATTTTTTAAAAAATCGAATGACAGTGGGAATGGAGAGGGAGATACACATTCAAAAACAAGAATTAAAGACCAGAAAACCATGCACCAAAGTGAATCTGCATTCACATTTCCCAGAACTGTTTGCCCTTCAGCTGCCCATGTGATGGATGGCAGTAGCCTGCCCAGAGGTTAGGCTGTGCAGCTCTTTCCCCGAAACTCCCACTCATCTTTGCGAGTGCTAAGAAATCAGCAGCCCCACAGTGCTGAGGCTGTGACACATTTGACAACAGAGCCATCTAGGATGAATGGATATGCCAGGGAGGCTCCGGGAGCCTCTATGTCACCTAGAAAACATTCTCCTTCTGTAATTCAGTGGCCTGTGAATTAACATGACAAATGGGTACTGAGAAACCCAGGTACACTCATTCTTTAAAATTTTATCTATCTAATTAGCTAATAGGGTAAAAGAGAGAAAAAATGAGCCCGCATTCTCTAGCAAAAGACTCTAAGCCAAAGCTGATGACATGCTTGAGGGTTTAAGAACATGAGTAACTACTCTTTCTTTTTCCAGCTTGCCTTATTTAAAGCTTGCCTGCCAGAATAATAGATGTAGCTGATGGGATTGCAAAATTGATGTTTAATAAAAAATGATTCAGCAAGTTTTGGGGTTTTCTTTCCCCTCTGAAGAGCCAGGGCTGGCAGTGCAGAGTTTTCACGCTAACAGAAAAGTCTGTTAGCAGAAAAAACCTGGCCTGGCAGACAAAGCACTGTCTGTTTCTCCAATAGTCCTGAGTAGTGCCTTGGGAAGAATGAAGCTGCAGAGCGTTGAGATGGAACGGGACAGAAGTTCTGATGAGCCTGGGTGTGAGATATTTTTTGCCTGCTGTCCAAGGGTGGAAATTTGATTCTATGGCCTTCTCTGGGAGACAATCTTTTGGGGAAGGGAGGGAATAGGCAAATATTTATTTAAAATTTACTTAGATCTTAAGAAAAGGGATATAAAACTCTACAGCGAGTCTCATTGCTTTTTTAGAATAACACCTTTTATTGATTTATAATTCACAAACCATAAAATTCACTCAAAGTGTGCAATTCAGCAGTTTTTGTACATTCAGAGTTATGCAACCATCTCCACTCTCTGAGCTGCCCACCTCTTTTAGATGCTTTCTACTCTCAGTGTTTATCATGCAGACAAAGCTCTAAGTCACCACTGCCACACAAATAATTACTTTTGTAATAAAGGAGCTACCCCAATCTATTTACATTTGTTGACGGAATTTTGTTCTCTGATTTCCCAAGAAAAAAATAATTGTTCTTGGTTACTCTTCCTCAGTGCTAGGTACGTGAACAGAAGCAAAAACGGGCCCTATAAATTTCTGTTGGTACTTTAACGGTTCATTTGCTCCCTCCTCCTATATGGAATCATCTAGCTAAGTCCCACAATTCCTTTGACATGAACATGTCCCCTCTCTTGCCAGCTAGACCCTTATCATTTTCTACTTAAATAACTGTGATAGTTTCCTGTGTTCTCCAGGTTCCAGCCTTGCCTCTCCTGTGTGCCACCCAGCACGTGACTGACCCTCATTTCCCTAAAGCATCACCTTCACCGTGTCACTTCTCTACTCCAGAGCCTTTGGTGGACATCTCTGCCCATGCATTGTCTTGGAATTCAGGATCCTCATCAGTGAGGTCCCTGTCTACCTTTAAATTTTTATTTCTGAACCTGCTCAAGAAACACACGGTTCAAGCCCATAAGCATGAGATTTTCAACTGCGATGCTTTTACTCAAGCCATTCCCCTCAACTGAAAGGCTCTTTCACTTTTCCCAAACCCACATAACGTTTCTGGTGATGTCTCTCTCACCTTCTCTGGGGAGTCTCCTCCTACAGCCCATGCCTCATTGCTGTCTCCCTCATCTTCCCTCCAAGGACTGCGACCATTCATCTGGGGTTCATGGGGTTTTCTGCCTTTGTCACCAGTTATCTGTTTTCTGTACACTGATTGACAGCCATGTCTTCACTTCTTCATATCCCTGAGTCTCTAGCACTGTGCTTTGTACATAGTACGTGCTTAGTGACTACTGACTGGAGGACTACCTCCATGTTCCATTTGATTGATTCATACTTAAGAGCTCTTGGAGTAAGTACTTTACCATTAATCCTGTGTTAATCCACTCAAAAAGGTTTACTGAACATTTACCATGTGAAAGTCACCAAAACAAAGGACATTTCCATACAAATGTAGGCTTAGTAACCAAGCGTGTCATGAACATTCACCATGAAGCGCCCATTTGTAACTGGAAGTTCAAGTTCCCCTGTCTACTTGTGGCAGTGATACTGATAGGTGGCAAGGTCTCTTGGAGGATCCTAATTGGAGCAGGGAGGTCCCATATGGAGCCCTCAGATGTCATATATCCTGATTCATCTTTCTAATCAGGCACAGCATTTTCAGAAGAAAATGAAGAAGGATTAGAAGGGTTCTTTGAAGTTGTCCAATTCAATCCCTTTCCTGTCCTAGGATCTCATCCACAAGACTGAGAACTGACCATCTCCCAACCTTGGTGTGAATATTTCCATTGGTGGAAATGTTGTTACATAAACCTAATTACTAATAAGTGTTGCAGTTAAGAGCCTACGCTGTGGAATCAAATATATGACTTTGAACACTGACTTCACCATTTACTAGCTGTGTGACCATGGGCAGATTTCCTAATACCTGTGTGCTTCAGTTTCATCTGCTAATAATAATCATCGCCTCATAGGATTATTGTGAAGACTAAATGAGATGGTAAAAATCAAAGCACTAAGAATCACATATTAAGGACTCATGATTATTTTTAAAAGCAAACTTAAATATACCTCACTGTTGTTTCCAGCCTTTAGTCCCATGTGTGTCTTCTAAGTCTGTTACTGGAAAGAGACACCTCAAATAATTAAAAAACAATGCCACCCAAAAAGGGCTAATCTCCCTAATATATAAAGAGTTCCTAGAAATCAAGAATAGAAAGATCTTCAATTCATTTTTTAAGAAAATGAATGAAGAATAAACACTTTGCATAGAAAAAGTAATATAAATGAGCCCAAAACATAAAAATGCATATTGAAACAAGCTTAAAATAACATTTCTCCTTTACCAGATTGTGCAAAATTAAGAAAAAGTTTGGCAATACACTCTTTGATGAGGCTAGGGAGAAACAGGCACTCGTGTACTGAGAGGGGTCTGGTAGAAGTGGAATATGATATAACCCCTAAGGTGGGCAATTTCACAGTGTCTATCCAAATTACAAATGCATTTACTCTTTGAAACAGCAATATTACTTAGAGAAATTATTCTATAGATATACATGCACACTTACAAAATGAATGTGAACAAAGTTATTCATTGCAGTATAGTTTGAAATAACAAAAATTAAAATCAACTCAAATGTCCATTATCAGGGCTTAGTTAAAGAAACTAAGTACTTCTACACATAGAATACTGTATAGTTCTACAGCAGAACGAAGGCCATCTCCACATAATACTGATAAGGAAAGATTTCTTGATAAGTACTATTCAGTGGAAAAATAAGATGCAGAACATGTGTTATAGATAGAGATACAGATATACAGAAGTAGATATGTAGAATCCTAGAGCTCTTATGTAAGAAAAGGAAGGAAATAAGAATATTTATTTGCATTTGTTTGTATGTGAATAAAGAAACACTGGTAAAATACCCAACAAACTAATTATTAACCATGAGGGTGGGACAGGATAAAGAGTAACAAAATTAGAAAACAGACTTTTCGTAGTGTACTTATTTTTTTAAATATTTTTTCTTTTCAACTAAATGCATGTATTACTATTTAAATTTTTAATTTCATTTAAAAACAAAGAAAAAGAAAACAATGTCAGATGATAGTAATAGTGTTGCGCAAACTATGGTGGGAACACCCAATCCAGGCTCTTTTCCACATGACAAGTATTCTGAGATTTGAAGACAGACATGTCTTCTCCATGCCGCGTGGCTCAGGCTAGAACCTCCCTCGTTCTCGTTTTCACATGTTTTTCTTCCCCCTTACATTTTGAGCTCCTAGGAGACATGGGCTGCACCTTGTATCTCACTAGTTCCCTCAGCTAAGCACACTTGTTGGCACATAGGTTTTGTTAGGTAAATACTTAGGAAAAGAATCAATGAATATGTTTCCACACTCATCATACTGGGCAGTTTGTCCTGGTCCAAAATTTGACCTAGACCTGATTACTAGCTGATGAGGAAAGTGAGGGACAGTGAGACTCTTTCCCCTCCAAATTTTTATTCCTTTGACTTAAACTTCCTGTATTTATTCACAAAATTTTATACTTGCTGCCACATACTATTATCTCATGTTGCATTTGTGGCCAACTAAACAGGTGGGAACGTAAGTTGTTTTTTTTCTAAATAACTGTCTAATTCCAAATGCACTTTTTAGCCACAGCATTGGGTATATATTTTATAAATTTGAAAGACATTACAGTCAGATACAAAGAATTTTCATGGTAATTGCCTAAGACCTGCACCTATCAGAACATATTGAAGAAGACCCTAGAAAGGGGATTTGTCTCAGTCTGGAATAATCCACAAGCTGAAGCTGAAGCTAGAGCTAGGATTTCTCATTAGAATGTGTTTTATAAAGGAAAACCTATGGCCACACAGCATAGGGCCACCCCTGTGGAGCTGCCACCAGCCCACACTGTGTCTTGACAAAAAAGAAGAAGAAGAAGAAAGATGTCCTTCCTCTGCGGGACAAACCTGTGCCAGAGGTGTGCATCATCTGCTGAAAGACTTGGGTTTTGTCCCAGTGCTGAGACTTGATCATCGGTCATGGGGATCTAAAACAATGCCATGTAAAGTGATATTCTCTGATAGGCACGTAAGGAAGGACACATGAGGATGACTGAGGGATAATTCTGTCAGAAAGGTAACACGGCATGTCACGTGGCATGGGGTGGTATGAAGTATGCTATGGCATGCTGTGGTGCCGTGTGCTGTGCTGTGGTGAGCTGCGGAGAGCTAAGGCATGACGTGACAGGGCAAGCAGCACAGTGCGGAGCACATGGCGTGGCGTGCTGTGTGGTGGGCTTCACGTGTGGCATTCTGTGATGGAGAAACCAAAGGCATCAAGGAACCTGGAGTTCCATCCCATCAAGTCACTGACCCTTTAGTCATTAAGCTCTCAGGAAACCCGTTTCCCCACTTACAAAAGGAAGATAACACGACTAACATTTAAGTTATGTGCTTACCATGTGCAAAATGAGATAGTTCAATGAATTATTTCATGTCAAGCTTAAATACTCTGAGACACTTTTTAACCACACCCACCCTATTGATAAAGGAACTAAAGCTCAGAGAGGTTAAGGAACTTGCTCTGAGGAACACAATCATCAACAACAGAACCAAAACCTGGGTTTGGGGCAATCTGACTCCAAAGCAGACGCTATTAGCACTATTCTCAGAATTTCTGTGAGGATTCAAGGAGACTGACTGGTTTGTGGTTGGCCTCTCAAGCAAAGCTAGATGGATTTGAGTTTGGAATCATGGCACCACTAATGATGCAGTAAAGTAGAAAGAAACCACCTCTGCACCCAGTGGATTGCATAGTTACTCAATGTTCATTTCTTATATAAATTAACTGGTTGTGGGAAGAAAGTGTGTGTTCTAGGACTTACGTTTTACTAAGCATACATCAAAGAGGGTTTCGAAAATTCATGGGCTGGACACTTTTTTGAGGTACATGGCAAAGAGAATGCTTTTATTTTTCAATGCAATTGTCATTAGCTGCCACTTGCCTTCATACAGTAGGCCTTCTCCTTCAAGTTTTCAAAATCTAATTCCTATGTTTTGCTAGTCACGGGGTATTTGAAATTTAATTTAGGGTTTTGACCATTCCTAATTTCAAACACAATCTCGTGTGGGAAACCAGGTTGTAAGAATAGAAACAAGTGAAAGACATTTTAGAACAAATAAGCAAAAAACTAGAATTCAGGACACATCACTTGGTAGATTCAAAGGCAAACCCTTTGACTTGACATACACATACACACACATGCGGTCAAGATCAAAATACTGTATGCGTAGAAAATTTATTGTGCTTGGAATAAAGAAAGTGGACCTCAGAGGTAGCCATACTGATCAAGGAAAGTGACAAGGAAGATTAATGTCCTTTATTAACAACAGCATGCATTTTGCTCCTCTGAGTTATCTGATCTACAGGCCGAGGTAAACTGTGTGCTTAAAACAGGAATATAACTCAGCTGTTGATGTGCCAGAGTTTGGAAGTATTGATCCAAGCGGCTCTGAATGCTTAGTCAGGAAACTACATCAAGATTTCTTCCCACTCTCCTTTTATCCCCAGGAAGAAAAAGGCCAATAAGCAATAAGCAATAAATTCAAAACATGCATAATTTCTCACATCAGTGAAAAATTTCAATCAACTGCACATTCTAAGGGGGTAATGAAAATATTGCATTTTCCTAGTGTAACCTACCTAAATGATGATAAATGCATTGTGTTTTTACAAAAATACATTGTGTTTTAGGAATTTGGAGAGGGTTGCTACCATGAGGAATGTGAGACGTTCACTGGGGCTTTGGAAACATGATTTTAGAGGGCAGCAGCAGGGAGTTATTTCAGGGACAGAAATAACAGTAAAGGCTCAGGAATGAGTAGAAAAGAATCCTGAAAACACTCAATAGGAGAGCTTGAGAAGCAGTGGGTTCTCAGGCCAGAAGGGGTGGCTGGGACTCTGGAGCCCGGGCGAAGGTTTTATGAGGGTGGTGGGAAACAAGTGCCCCGGGATTGTTTTAGAGCATAGCGATGACTTGAACCATCAGTTCAATAATGCTTCCATGATGGCAGCATACAGGTTTCATAGTCACATCAAATGAATGTGTGATCTTCTTAAATCATAAAAATAATAATACACGATCACTATTAAAACACTTTAAAATATATAAATTAAAATTCCTATGCCTGCCCTTACTCTTATTTCTGAGATATATCAACATACTATCTGGGGTGCTGTAGACATTTTTATTATTCTCTATTTAAATAGGACAATTACATATATTTATTCATACTTTAGCAGATAAATATATATTTATATATGGTATATATGTTATACCAGACATATACATACACATATATTGCATACCAGGGCATATATTCTGTAGATAGGTCTACATATACATCTATATATACTCTGTATATATATGTACATACTGTATATATTTATATATATTTATATATATACAAAGGCTATACTTTCATTTAGGTATATAGAGATCTAACTTACATTATTATAAGTCAGTATTCCATAAAATAAATATTCTAAAATCCATTTAATTATCCCCTTCTGTTGGACATTTATGTTGTCATCCAGTCTTTTGTTACTATAAACAACATAAACTACACTGCAATGAACATCTGTGATTATATGACTTTTTGATGAGACCACTGAGGTTCAGAAATGTAAATTTTAAATGTCTTTTTACTTACTACACAACCATTTGAAAATGGCCTAGTAAAATGTTCTTTTTTGTGTCCAACCTATATGTCAAACTGGAAACATCAGTGGAAAATATAGCAAGGGAAGGGCAAGATTCAGCAATACAGAAGCTAATAAAGAGAGTGGTTCCTGCAGATGCTATGAAAAAATAGTGAACATCCACAGGACTACCATTAGGCTAGCTCTAGACTCTGGAAAGAAGAGCTCTCAAAGAGACTCGAGGTGGGTTCAAAAGGCAGTCGTTTCAGTACAGCAGCGCCTGGTTATGGAAGCTGCACACAGCTGAAGGGATTTGAGCCCAGTCTTGAAGCATGAGGAGGGTTCACGTAGGCTAAACAATAGGTGATGCATTTCCAAAGTCAGAAAGGTTGCGCTCTGATATTCAGTTAAATAAATTCAGATAGTTATCTGAATTTCTATATATTCCATCAAAACTTTGGACACCATCTTACCCTTTTTGAGTAGTCTGAAGTGGATCTGACATGTTTGAGGGCAAAAATAGACTCCCTACACAAGTTAACATGTGAACAGGCAAAATGGTCAAAGTAAAAGTGTAAACAAAGAAGAGCTTGCAGTTGATACTGCATTTCTTTGTTCTATGAGATTTCATAAAATGAGAGAAGCCAAATCCAAACGTGTCCTGGAAAAGGAACCAGCAACAAAGTACTATGTCAATGATTCAATATGAGCATTAAGTTTTCATGGTTTTTTTAAATTTCTAAAAATAATCTGCAGACATTATCCCTTGTATTTGGTGTTGGGAGCCCTCAACTATGAGGCCTAAGAATTATACTTTGTTTTAGTTAAAACTAAAGTCATAGACTGAGTCACAAACAAAAGTCAATTTGACTTAAGTGTTTTTTAAAATGTGGTTAACAATTAGCTGGAATTAAATCTGTCTCTCAACACAGAGGGGTTTTGAAATAAATGTTTTTTTAAAAGAACAGTTGGCAAGAAATCAGAGAATCAGCTCTTCCCTTTCCGAAGTGTGTAGAAACAGACCTTCTGTTCTGTCTTTGTTTTTATTATTTTTGCTCCAAACTCACGTATGTTATTCAATATATGTATATTTTTTTATTGCCTGGAAGTTGGTAAGGTAGATTCTCTTGTGTTCTGAGAAGAAACCAAGGGTGAAAGCAAAGCTGTCCAGTTGCCTTTTAGCTGCTGGTCATTGTTTGTCAGGTGACTCCAGAGGCTTGATTTTCTAAAGCAGTGGTTCTCAACCTTCCTAACGCCACGACCCTTTAATACAGTTCCTCGTGTTGTGGTGACTTGCAACCATAAAATTATTTTCGTTGCTACTTCATAACTATAATTTTGCTACTGTTATGAATCATAATGTAAATATCTGATATGCAGGATGTATTTTCATTGTTACAAATTGAACAAAATTAAAGCATAGTGATTAATCACAAAAACAATATGTAATTATATATGTGTTTTCCGATGGTCTTAGGCAACCCCTGTGAAAGAGTCATTTGACCCCCAAAGGGGTCGCGACCCACAGGTTGAGAACCGTTGTTCTAAAAGGAACCCCTTTAAGGAAATTTTTTAATACTTGAAGTTTCTTCTTTGAAAGGCAAGATTAATAATTTCAGTATTATTTCTTAATGTATCTTTATAGTCTATACATGAATATTTTCTTCCTGACTAAAAGACATGGAAGGAAACTTAAAATTTGTTGAATACTTGCTATATGCTTGCTAGTCACCATCCTGGGTTTCAATCAATGGCTTAAAATCCTAATCATGCCAATCAATAAACACGTGGAAATTCTAAAGTTGGATTTTGCTAATACCATGAGAATTATGAAGACAAACCAAACCTAATAATGATACAACAAACATGGTATTTTTCTGTATTTATTTAACTTCACTGATCTAATACCTACTATGTGCTTGGCATTTATTCTAGTTTCTGGGGACATAACAGTGAATGAAACAGATATACTTGGGTGGGCAAAAGTAGCTTTATAGTTTTGAGAACGCAAAACAGTTTATTCTTGTATTAATATTAATTATTGTATTACTTGCCATATGAACAACTGGAAGGCAGAAGCAAACATAAAACAAACAAACAGCTAAAAGCTATGGCAAAGACTGCTAATTGTCCTCACACCCCGTGTCTATCCAGTCCTTCTTCCCTTTAGCAGTAGACTCTGCAACAACCCCCGCTCCCACCAAGAAATTTTAGCAGATGGACACCTAGCTAAAGACTACATACACCGTCCAACCTCCCCCTTGGTATAGACACATGACAGGGATGTGACTGGAAGAGAGATGTGCTGTTTCTGGAGCATGACCTTAAAGAACAAGCTGGCTGCCCTTCCCATGAGCTAGTCCATGAACATGGTCTCTTTGAGCCAGCTTTAACTATGAAGATGACAGCAACACTGGAGGGGGTTGACAGGAAACAAAACAGAAGGAATCAGGAGCCCTGGATGACCTCCTGGGACCGACCCTTACCGACTACTCATCTGCCTCTGCACTGGTTAATAAGAAAGACAGAAACTGGCTTGTCTGACCACTCTGTTTCTGTATCTCTTTGCTATAGCACCTTAGGCTCTACTATAACTAATACAGCAGACAAAATAACAGTTATAATAAGTGCTCTGAAGGAAACAAACAAGCGGATAAAAGAAAAACTAAAAGATCACCCAGTGGGGAGGGTTTTGTTACTTTAGATAATACACTCGGGCCACTCTTAAAAAGGTGACATTTCAGTCCAGAAGCAGAAATATGCAATGTTCTTATTTCCTTAGGATGCCTTCCTTCAGTTTTTCCTTTTCCCTGTTTTTTGACTGATTTGTTCTTCATTTTTGTCCATGGGCCAGGGTGCAAATACAATACATCTGTACAGAAGCCCAGGATAGGCTCATTACTGGATTACTGACCTCTCTGAATGTGTGACGGTTGTCACCTTTATGTGAGAAGATAGCCACATGGATCCGTTAACCAGCTAGTGACAAACCTTAGTGAATAGTTATCTATCTTGTATTATAGACACACTGAACAGGGAGGCACTTGAGGGCAAGTATGGTCCTGTTGACTCTGAATCCCTAGCACAGTACTTAGCACTTAATAAGAATGCAACAAATTTCTTGAATGACAAAATTTACCATGTAGGACTCACCAAATGTTTGAAAAATTCCCTTTCCTTTGGTAACACAAACATATGACCTCACAGCAGAGGTATTTTATAAGGCAACTCTTTCAAAGGCATGGTGTGGTCCAATGACTAAAGTCAGGATTTAGATCATTGTCCTGCCCTCACTTGGACTGGACAATTAGAGGTAACAGAATGTGGCTGCATCATGGCTCTTGATGTGGTCTGCTGTTGTCATCTTTGCCCACATACCGCAGACCCCTGGATTGTTTAGAGGGCTAAACATTTTCTGTACTCTCGCTCCCCCACCCCAGTTTCCATGCTACCAGTGACTCCGGGATGGGGGGAGAAGAACCTTAGCCATAAAATGATTATATCAGGGCATTCAGCTTTATCACTAACATATTAATATGGCTCTGTTCTACTCTTTCATTTAATTTCATGTCTCATTGTTTAAAAAAAATTATACCAGCTAATAAAAAGGATGGCAACTGCTAAGCACATTTAACTTTTCTATGTGCTAAGCACTGTGTTAATAGCTGTACATGAATTAATTCATTTAAGCTCTATAACAACCCTAAGAGGCAGAGGCAGACACCATTATTATCCCCTATTTACAGATGAGGAAACTGAGGATTAGAGAAAGTAAGTGACTTGGACACGGTATCATATTTCTAGGGTGACCAATCATTTTGGTTTGCCCAGGACAACGTGGTTTTGCAGGACACAGGGCATTCAGCAGTAAAACTGGGAGTGTCTTGGACAAACCAAGACAAATTGGTCACCCTATAAGTAGCTGAAGAAGAATCTGATTGGATTCTAAAACATTTATTCTTAACCATGATGTTATACTGCTTGATTTTTTTAAAGTATTTATTACTGTTATCAACTGAATGTTTGTATCCTCCCCAAAATTCACACACTGAAACCTACCCTACCAATGTGATGGTATTAGGAAGTAAAGCTTTGGGGAGGTAATTAGGATTAGATGAGGTCATTAGGCCAGAGCCCTCATGGATGGGGTTAGTGCCCTTCTAAGAGTCAACAGAGAGTGTGCTGCTCTCTACTTCCTGCCATGTGAGGGCACAGAGAGAAGCCTGCAACCTAGAAGAGGGGCTTCACTGGAACCTGACCATGCCAGCACCCTGACTTCTGACTGCCAGCCTCCAGAACAGTGAGATATAAATTTCTGTTATTTATAAGCCATTCATTTTATGATATTTCATTATAGCAGCCTGACTGATGAAGACAGCTACTATAAAGAATGAACATTCTCTCTAGGGTATGTAGCAAATGTTAAATAAAAATAGTGATAGCCAGAAAGTCTGTTACATGAAGTCATGCCATCCTGCCCCAAGATCTCCTCAATTAGAGTGTTTTTCAAAATACTATTAACAGTCCTGACCAGGTGGCCCAGTTGGTTGGAGCAACACCCCATATACCAAAGGGTTGCAGGTTCAATTCCCAGCCAGGGCATATACCTAGGCTGTGGGTTCGAGCCCTGGGCAGGAAGTGTATGGGAGGCAACCAATTGATGTTTCTCTCTCACATTGATGTTTCCTCCTCTCTCTCCCCCTTCCTCTCTCTCTAAAATCAATAAACATATCCTTGGGTGAGGATGAAAAAAACAGTTTCAACATATGCACTTTGAGAAAGACAGTATTTGATTTAGTGCCTCAATAAAGTCAGTATCAATAAATAGCAAGCATTTCTGAGGCTGCATATTATTAACATGAAAATGAAAAGATTCACTAGTAAACCTCGTTATAAATGAAATACATTTTTCATGGACACTTTCCCCATCAATGAGTTGTTTTGCCTCTAGAATTCCAGAATAATTAACAAGAACTGTGTTGGAAACCTTCAAGGAGCAAGCCCTGCTCCTTGCAGAACTGGTCCCACTGTGCAAAAAGCTGATAAAGTAGAATAGCCACTGAGATTTGTTCTGCATTAATATTAACCTTAGATGAGTGGATAAAACAACTATGGGTCATTTACATGATGAAATACTACTCGGCTATAAAAAAGTTTTACCCTTTGAGATAGCATAGGTGAACCTGGAGAACATTATGCTAAGTGAAATAAGCCCGTCAGAGAGAGACAAATACTGTATGATTTCACTCACGTGTGGAATATAATGAACATACTGAACTAACAAGGAAAATAGAGACAGACTCACAGATGGAGAGCAGAGGACAGCTAAGGGGGGAGGGGGGGGGAGGGGGAGGGGAGGAGTAGAGGGATTGAGAAAAAAGGACTCATGGACATGGACAACAGTGTGGTAAATGCAGGTGTCAGGGGGGATAAGGGGACTAAATGACAATAGAAGAAATACAATAAGAAATGGAAAAAAAGATCAAACTTAAACAGAAGATAAAAAAGGGTTATTTCTCCTTGCTTTAATCACACAATGGTCTACATGATCCCTGACAACATTAAAGGTCTAGGCACCTCTTGACTCGTTGAGGGGGCAGAAAATCCACTTTGATTCATTATGTGGTCACTGGGAGCCCATCTGCCATACAGGGTCAGTAAGCACTTCTCATGATACCAAGCTAAGACAGAGTCTGCTGCCCTCCAGGAGTTTACAATACATTGGGAACAGAAGATACAGGAAGGACAAAGTGCCGTGGAATGCAGAAGAGGGAGCAGTCCTTTCTGACTGTGGGACATAGAGGAGCATCGCAGAGGAGCTGGTGTTTGGGTGGACAGATAGGATGGCAACAGGAGGGAACAGGGGTCCCACCCTCCTCAGGCTGAGACACAGAAGGAGCAAAGCCATGAGCAAGCCCAAGTCTTAAGAAAAAGACTATGTGGTGTAGTTGAATCTATATGGGGAACACAATAGAACAAATAAACAAACAAAAGCCCAAGACAAAGTAGCACTTGGGATTTCAATGATTAATGCATGATTTTCTTCTTGTTAGGTTGGGCATTAAGGCCAGTTCAGTATTCTTAGAACTCTACTCATTTCAATGGTTCTTTACCAGAATTTATCATTGTAAATCATAATGTCACAGTCAAGCTTTATGTATGTATGTGTATATGTATCTTTATTTTCATAAACCAGAAATTCATGGAATTACAGTGATTAAATCAGCTATAGGTATTCGGAAATGAAAACACTGCGATGTTCAAACTAGGTTTATTTCCCAGAAGGCTTGCCAGCCTTGACTATTTTACTTAAGAATTTTGTAACGGCATGAACTTTTCTTATAGCCAAGTCACCCATCATCAATAGGATATGTATTTTAAATTATTTCTCTAATAACTCTGATGAATTTGTGATGACCCATTTACATTCTCATTCCCCAACTGAGATTCTGGGTAGAATGTCTCGGTAGAAGCAGGGAGCCTCCTATAGCTATGAAACCCATCAAAACCACAAGCCTCTACAGGGGTCTCCAGCAGGCTTCTCACCAAACAGGGTGACTGAAAACTGGGAAGTGTTGCTGGTAAATCCATCAATCTGAACTATGTGCAGGAAGGGCAGGAATTGCTTTTTAAGGTGCCAAGTTGGCTCTTCAGCTTTTACAAAATTAAAACCCAAGTGCATCTGTGAGCACCATGGAGGTATGTGAATCATAAGCATCCATCAAATGCCATGCCTAAATTAGGTCCTATCACCAAATAGTATTTATTAAACACCCACATACTGCATACACACGGTAGTATATGAGGCACATTAAACAACAGAATGCTGTGTCTTCAGCCGTGAAAATGCTTCATAATAAAATGCCAAACTGCTGCTGGAGGTCATAAAGATTATTTACTTCAATATTCTCACCATAAATTTCAAATAAACAATGGAATTGGGTAACTTCTCCCATATGGTGAAATCTTCCCTGAAGTGCTTCAGGTTCAATTATCCTTATCATAAATGAAAGGAAGGCTCATTTGCAATTCCAATTATGCTGCTTGTGGATATGACAAGACATTCTCAGAAGAATTACTCATGTATAAATTCATGTCATTTGACACTGTGTTTTTTAAAATTATGGGACAATAAGAAACAGTGAGGAGGAATGTCTACATTTAAATTGTCTAAGTATCATTTTGTTTTAGACTTGAGTATACTATTCATTATTTATTGCTATTGTCTTTTGTAATTACTTTTCATCAGAGAAGGAAAACTCTGACTCCAAAAAACCTCCGCTGCCTTGCGGCATACCTCTTCAGGGGAAAGGCTAAGGGAGTAAACCCCGACAGAAAATCCGGAGCCGGAGTCCCTAAGGCGGTTTGACGTTGTAGTCAACACCGGCAACTCCTGCGGCGCACCTGAAGCCAAGCTGTATTGACTCCGTCTTTCCCTTGGACCCTTCAGCTGCGAAGAGAGGGGGGGGCTCTGCTGCATGGGCAACAGCAGACCCTCCATATCACCCTGCCCAGGCTCTGTAGCTTCAGCTTCACTGGAGAGGACACTCCAGCGTCATCGCAAGATGTCGATTCAACACGGGAGGAGACAGATAACCGTGTCACTCCCGAGTCGGACTGCACAGCCATTCTCGGCGGTGCAGATAGACTCTTAAGAAGCTACACCATCGTCTCTCGAGATGGACGGCTGCCGAATTACTTTTCATCATATACAGGCTAAAATAATTCATAAAAGCTGAACAAATAGAATATTTGAAGATAATGGCAACAAAATTACTTTTTATATCTAGAGGCAAAGGACATAGACCATTGCCAGAAAAATAGAATTTTTAGTCAATCAACTGATGTTTTGTCCAGAGAACATTAAAAAAGTTTTTATATAATGTAATTGACTTTTAAAAACTAAACTGTATGAATCAACCTGTTGTTTCTACATCTTATAAAGCACATACTGAGATAGTTTTAAATCTGAACGAGTTATGTTATTCCTCATCAATTTTTCGACTTCGCAGTCACTTTCACTTACAAATATGCTCATTATTGTGCCAGCTTCGTTGTTCCTTTTATCAATCAGCACATTTAAATGCCTTCAGTGTGCTCAGCACTCTATTAGGTAACACGAGTGTTACCCAAGAGGCAAAAGCAGGTCAAAATAACAGTTTACACCTTTCCAAATTAAGTTCCAAGACAGCCTAATTCTTCCCTACCCTTCTCCAAAATTAAAAGGGAAGAAAAAGGACACTAAGAGGAAATCTTCGCCATTGACCTGATTCCTTAGCTAACATGATGCGAAAACATAAAACTATGACTGTGCATCTTTTTGGCTACTCCTTTTCTGCTCTCGGGAGCTCCTAGACTGGGAAAAACACTCATTCCCCAAGATGAACAAGGCTGAGACACAGCCCTTGTTCATTGTTATTTAACATCTCAGGTTTTCAAAAAACTTGAGCAACCCAACAGTAATATCCTTAGTAGTCAACGAAGGGCTGATTATGCCATTCTAGAGATAGGAAGTTTAGGACTCAGAAAAAATTAAAAGATGTATTATTTATGAAACCCTGTGGCTGTGTCTCTTGTGTCCTCATGAACGAACTCCAGATAAATGGCCCAGCCTGATAATGGAGCTCTTTGGTGCATCAGTCATTGCATTTTCTCGGATGAGGTTCAAGTTATGTCCAACACACACTGCATTCTGCCCCTAATGAATAACGTTATGGTAAGATTTTAGAGCAATGAGTTTCAGGTGGTTTGTTATAAATTAATGCAGTAGTAAATTTGTTAATTAAGGATATGATTCCTTACCTTAAAGTAGTTCATAAATTATGCTTTAATTGCATTATCCTTTCCTTAAGTGTTTTATTTTACGTGGCTTCTCATATAAGAGCCCCAAAGACAGTAAAGCATAAATCTATGAGACATGTGGGTATTATATCTCATTAGCTACAAACTAGTATCAGGCTTCGTTAGTTATAATAGAAAAATAGTCTCTTTCTTGTTATAGTAAAAATAATATATCAAATCTAATAAAGAAAAAAACTAAAGACAGTACTTTATCATGTAATTTACTGTTGTGGTTCCAAGAGTAAATAAGGAAGTATCATATATCTCTTATATATCTTTTGATGCCTAAAGCTGATTTTTGGTAAATAAACCAGCACATAAAAAAAGAGAACTCATTTTAAACCAATAACAATATTAATTTACAGATGATAAGTATTCCCCCTTAGGATTAAGCCTTTAAATATCTCAGGAAAGCTACGTTTTCCATAACTGAGTACCAGAAATAGTATTTCCATCAACTGAAGGCTCTCATGAAGTCACCAGCTCATACCTCTATGTCTGAGAGTTAACAGGAACAAGGACAGGAAGTTCAAAGCAGGTGAGAGCACTCTCACATCTCTCCTGGGCTGATTTATCTCGGCTTTTCATCTACCATCTTTTTTCTTCCTTCTTCCCTGCTTTTGACCATCTCATTAATTACCTTACCCAAGAGAAGATGAAAGAAAAGCACAAGAGATGGGAAAAGAAGCGAATATTCAGCCCATCCTCTGGCTCTCTCAGAAAGGAACATCATAAACGGATGATGGAATGCAATGACTGAAACGAGGATTTTAGATTATCTGAAGGTTTTATCCATCTATGCCTCCCTTTGTTTTGTGTTAATAAAAGAGATTTTCTATTATTTTTCCTTTACTGAAAGATTGGGATAAACCTGTATACATAAACTAGACTGTCAGATTTACAAACCTTGGCCTGGTATGCACACTATGGTAAACGAATATCCATAGTGAACTGCTAGTTCACTCCTTAAATGAAAGGAGAGCTTTAAATGCCTTATGTAGCAAAATTAAAACATAATACTACTGCTGAGTAGTATTTTAATTGAATTATTATATTCTTCAATTCCTGAAGTTCTGTTTTTTAAGATATTTTCATTTTGTTCATGCATCATTTTCCTGATTTTCCTTAGTTGTCTGTTTTCTCTCGAAGTTCATTGAACTTATTTAAGATGGTCGTTTTTATTTTTGTCTCATAATTATTAGGTCTTCATTTCTTTAAGGTTGTTTCTGTGCTGGCTTAGGGGAGGGGCTCTCATGGGTGAAATAATTTTTTAACCATTTTAATGTAGCTGGTTTTGGCTTTGCACTTTCCTGGGATATTATGACTTTTTAACTGGTTTCTGGAGTTCTCTTAAAGCGTTTTTAGACAGTATATTGTTAAGTTCGTGTCTCTGTGGAAGAACAAAGTGTGGGGCTTCCTATTTTTCTAAAGGATTGGGCTGGCCTGGCAGAGGGTCCCTGGTTTATTCTTTGGGTGTTCTAGAGGGAACAGGCTATGAGGCAGAAGCCTGTCATTCTTCCAAAGTTGTGTAGTTTTTGTATTTTATGCTGTTTTAGTTTGTAACTAGCCCTATAGAAATAAGGTGATTAAAACAGGGGGAAGTGATAGCAGGGCCCAGGTGTTAGAGTTTAGCCTTAATTGATAGGCTTAAGTAATTGAAGCTGTGACTGGATAGACTTTCTTTATCACCAAACCTTTGCTTCTGGAATTTTGCCTAGAGGGTGGCGGCAGGCAGCAGGACCCCAAATTGCTTTTCGGTAGCATAACTACTATTGAATCAAGATTAAAGCATTTCCATCTCCCTAAAAATTATCCTGTGTCTTGCTGTATCATCCTTTCCTCTAGCCCCATAGCCCAAGGCAAGCAGTGATCTACTTTCTGTCTCTATAATTTTGCATTTTCTAGAACTTCATGTAGACTTTTATGCTTTGCTTCTTTCACTTAGCGTAATGCTTTTTGAGATTCATTTGTGTTGTTTTGTGTATCAGTATTTTGATCTTTTTTATTGCTGTGGATGTCTGTGACATGATATTCTAGCGTCCGCATCGTTTAGAGCTGCGACTCAGAACATGGCGCGTTCCTAGAAGCCGCTTTCGGCATCAGTGGGCGGCGGCGCGTGGACTTGCAAGCGTGGGGCGCGGGACCAACCGACGCCACTTCGTGTTGGACAGTGGAAGCTGGAGAGCCGGGCTATTCGGACTGAGCCAATTGGTTTCCATGGATCTCAATAGTGCCAGCACTGTTGTTCTTCAAGTCTTAACTCAGGCCACCAGTCAGGATACTGCTGTGTTAAAGCCAGCTGAGGAGCAGTTGAAACAGTGGGAAACACAGCCAGGTTTTTATTCAGTGTTGCTGCCTGTAAATGCTGCCCTCAAGACTGTAAAGGAGGAAAGAGGAAGGACATCTCTAAAATCAGAGAAGGAAAACTCTGACCCCAAAAAACCTCCGCTGCCTTGCGGCATACCTCTTCAGGGGAAAGGCTAAGGGAGTAAACCCCGACAGAAAATCCGGAGCCGGAGTCCCTAAGGCGGTTTGACATTGTAGTCAACACCGGCAACTCCTGCGGCGCACCTGAAGCCAAGCTGTATTGACTTTGTCTTTCCCTTGGACCCTTCAGCTGCGAAGAGAGGGGGGGTCTGCTGCATGGGCAACAGCAGACCCTCCATATCACCCTGCCCAGGCTCTGTAGCTTCAGTTTCACTTGAGAGGACACTCCAGCGTCATCGCAAGATGTCGACTCAACACGGGAGGAGACAGATACCGGTTATAAGCTCATCCGATTGGCGAAGGAAACGAGCACCAGGGGTCTCCTCTGACGGTGGGAGAGGTCATCGCACCTCACTGGACAGCTACCGTCTCGCCATGGCTCGCCTGCCCCACTGGGTGCGTGGGGATCAGAGAGGCGCCTCTCGAAAAGTGGGCCACAAAACACACGCACCAGTTAATTCCAAGCAAACAACAAGAAAGAAGCCTCCGGCTCTTCGCCTCGCTAGCTGGAACATCAGGACCATGTGCCCCGGACTTACTGCAGACCTTCCGTGGATCAAGGGTGCCAGGAAAACCGCTATCATCGATAGGGAACTGGCACGACTAAACATCGACATTGCGGCTCTACAGGAGACCCGGTTGGCCGACAACGGAACTATCAGAGAAACCAACTACACCTTCTACTGGCAAGGGAAGTCTCCGGACCAACCAAGACAGCACGGTGTTGGGTTCGCTGTGAAGAACACGCTTGTTAACTCCATAGAGCCACCCACAGGAGGCACAGAGAGATTACTTACCCTCCGATTGTCAACAACTTTCGGCCCAGTCAGCATTCTTAGCGCGTATGCCCCAACCCTCTGCGCCACCACCGAAGAGAAAGAACAGTTCTACCATGCACTGGACAAAGCGTTATCCAAGATCCCCAGAAGTAACGCTCTCTATCTCCTTGGAGACTTCAACGCAAGAGTAGGAGCCGACCACATGGCCTGGCCCACCTGCCTCGGAAACTTTGGGAGAGGAAAGATCAATGAGAATGGTCAGCGACTGCTTGAGCTTTTGTGTCACCATGGCCTGTGCGTGACAAACACATTCTTCAAGTGCAAAGAGATCCACCAGGTGTCATGGAGGCACCCCCGCTCCCGCCACTGGCACCAGCTTGACCTCGTCATCACCAGAAGAACGGATATTGGCAGCACCCTCCTCACCCGCAGCTACCACAGTGCAGACTGCGACACGGACCATGCCCTCGTGGTAAGCAAGGTGCGCATAATGCCGAAGAGGTTGCACCACTCCAAGATGAAGGGTCGCCCACGCATCAACACCAGTTGTGCCAGCAACCCAGTTAAGACCCAGCAATTCATCAACAAGATGGAAGATGCACTCGGCGAGGGAGTGGCGGCAGATGACATTATCGAATCCAATTGGCCACGTCTCCGCGATGCCATATACAACTCCGCCATTATTGCTTACGGGAAGAAAGAGCGGAAGAACGCTGACTGGTACGAGGCTCACTGGGAAGAAATGGAACCCGTGATCGAGGCTAAGAGGAAGGCCCTACTGGCTTACAAGGTCACGCCCACTCCCAGTACACTTCAAGCTCTACGGGCTGCCAGGAACAAAGTCCAGAAGACCGCCCGCCACTGTGCCAACACCTATTGGCTAAACCTATGCAGAAGCATTCAGGAAGCCGCCGATATAGGCAACGCACGAGGAATGTATGAGGGTATCAAGAAGGCAACAGGCCCAATCCCCTCCAAGATCGCCCCCCTTAAGTCCAAGACAGGTGAGGTCATCACTGACCAGGAACAGCAAATGCGGCGGTGGACCGAGCACTACCTCGAGCTGTACACAACGAAGAACACCGTAACAGACACTGCTCTTAACGCCATCCCAGACCTACCAGTCATGGAGGAGCTAGACACCCCACCTACTGCGGCAGAGCTCGGCAAAGCCATCGACCGCCTCGCTTGCGGGAAAGCACCAGGAAGCGACGGAATCCCTCCAGAAATCCTAAAGAGCGGGAAACCAGTCCTGCTACAGCCGCTCCACCATCTACTCTGTCGCTGCTGGAAGGAGGGTTACATCCCCCAGGATATGAGAGACGCCAACATTATCACCATGTACAAGAACAAAGGAGACCGCAGCGACTGCAACAACTACCGGGGCATCTCTCTCCTCAGCGTCGTCGGCAAAGTATTCGCCCGGGTCGCTCTTGCCCGCCTGCAGACCCTTGCTTCCCGCGTCTACCCAGAGTCCCAGTGTGGCTTCAGAGCTGGCCGCTCAACAGTGGACATGATCTTCTCCCTACGCCAGCTGCAGGAGAAGTGTCACGAGCAGCATAAACCACTCTACCTTGCCTTTATTGACCTCACGAAGGCGTTTGATCTGGTCAGTCGAAGCGGACTCTTCAGCTTGCTACGGAAGATTGGCTGTCCACCACATCTGCTTGCTGTGGTCATGTCCTTTCACGACAACATGCACAGCACGGTGTCCTACAACGGCGCAACCTCTGAGGCCTTCCCAGTCAGCAGCGGAGTAAAGCAGGGCTGCGTCCTCGCGCCTACGCTGTTCGGAATCTTCTTCTCCATGCTCCTCCAATATGCCTTTAAGGACTGCAGCGAGGGTGTCTTCATTCACACCAGATCCGATGGCAAGCTCTACAACCTGGCCCGTCTACGAGCCAAGACCAAAGTCAAAGAGGTGCTCATCCGTGAGATGCTCTTCGCTGACGACGCAGCTTTGACATCACACTCCGAAGAGGGACTCCAGCAACTAGTCACTTGCCTTTCCCACGCATGCAAGGAGTTCGGACTAGCCATCAGCCTGACGAAGACGAATGTTATGGCTCAAGGCACGGGGACTCCCCCATGCATCACCATCGACGGATACACCCTGGAGGTTGTCAACGACTTCACTTACCTCGGGTCCACCATCTCGAGCTCTCTGTCAGTCGACTTGGAGGTCAACCGGAGAATCGCCAGGGCAGCCACAGTTATGGCCAGACTGAACCGGCGAGCGTGGAACAATTCCAGCCTCACTGAGAAAACCAGACTGCGCATCTACCAAGCCTGCGTACTCAGCACTCTCCTCTATGGCAGCGAGACGTGGACCACCTACGCAAGGCATGAAAGGAAACTCAACAGCTTCCACATGAGGTGCCTGCGACGCGTCCTGCATGTCGCCTGGCAGGATAAGGTCCCCAACACCGAGGTGCTGAAGCGAGCCAATATGAGCAGTTTGCATGCAGTTCTTAGCGAGAGACGCCTCAGGTGGCTCGGCCATGTCAAAAGAATGGATGCAGGCCGTATCCCCAAAGACCTCCTCTACGGCGAGCTAGCAGAAGGCAAGAGGATGACAGGGCGCCCAAAACTGCGGTTCAAAGACATCTGCAAAAAGGACATGACACAATGCTCCATCAATCTCAACACATGGGAAGTTCAAGCAGACGACCGCCTAGCCTGGAGGCTCGCGGTCAGGCAAGGTACGTCACGCGCGGAGGCTGCGCGCAATGAGGAGGCGGTCCAGAAAAGATCGAGGCGGAAGCAGCGTCAGCAGCAGCAACAACGGCCATCTGCCTTCACCTGTAACAAGTGCGGCAGGGATTGTCACTCCCGAGTCGGACTGCACAGCCATTCTCGGCGGTGCAGATAGACTCTCAAGAAGCTACGCCATCGTCTCTCGAGACGGACGGCTGCCGACGACGACTACTGCTGAGTTAATGACAGCACAGCTGTTAATTGTTCTATGGAAAATAATGTGACTTTCTTACTAAACTGACTTTTTAAATTGTTGAATTCTTCTCCCAAAGCATTTTTCATTCCATTTGGTATAATGTGGAATCAACTCTGAATAAAAAGAGTATGAGTGTGATTTTAACCTATAAACCACTACACAGATTATTATAATTTGGCTCTGGAGGGATGCTGGTTTCTTTCCACCTCTGCAATTTCAGTTGTGTTGCCTGCTGTTTAAGCTGTGTCAACATGGGCAATATTGAGAGCTGAAGTAATTAGGCAAATAACTTAAGCCCAAAATATGACTGAGGAAGAAGCTACTTGGCAGTTTCTCTCTACATTGTTCAAATTCAGTTCTTCATAGTCCAATGCTTAATTTTCCCCCACAAAGGCCTCAAATAAAAACATGTGAAGTTAATAAAATTCAATCAAGTAAGTTTCATTGGGAATCTAATATTCTAAATGTTTCCCTTCTGAATAAACCACAATTCACATGGATAAATCGGGTCACACAATCGCGTCATGCCCAGAGCTGAACTTCGGGGAGTGGTAGTATGCTACAGTCAGCCCACAGCCAACTCACAGAACACCCATAAATAGCCCCACAAGGGGACCGAAGAAGCCTTAGTCCCGCCTCTAAAAGAAAATCTTCCTGATAATTATTTTTTCTCATTAACTGAAGAGGTAAAGATGGCCAAGTAATTATTTCTCTATTGCTTTACCGAATTAACATTTCAGGGGGAAATTGTTGCAATAATAAGCAGAAATCACCTTCAAAGCTATGGCAGCAATAGCTGTCTGTCTACCTATTCCACTTTTATAGAGGCGCTGCTGGGATGTAATTGCCCAGCAGGGAATACATTTCCCAGCTCCCTGGCTAGGTGAGACCATGTGACCAGTTCTTGCCAACAGGATGTGAGCAGAAGTGGTGTGTGTCACCTTTAGTCTGAAGCAGTTAAGAAGGGAGTATCTCAGCCGCCTCTCCTGCCCACTGGCTGAATGTCTCTGTCCCAGGTAACATCAAAAACCTTTTTTTAAGGTGGTAGAACCAAAACATAAAAGGAGCCTGGTCCCTGAACTACTTTTTGAGAGCCATCTACACGCTGCTTAGGAACATACATCTTAGACTATGTGAGTACAAAATAAACGCCTATTGTGTTCAAGCAATTACACATTTTTGGCTTCATTTAAATAGCAGCTAACTGTACTCGAAGTTAGACAAAACCTACCGCAACATTTTGAATCTAATGCATCTCTCTAGGATGCCTTTTTCACTAGATGACAATGATACCCAACACTCATGAGCTGCTTACTGTATGTCACACACTGTTCTAAGTCCTCTACAGGTATCAACTCACTCAATTTTCATAACAGCTCCACGAGGTAGGTGCTATTCATTATTCCATTTTACAGATGAGAAAACTGAGGCACAGTGAGGTTAAGAGCATTTAGTAACAGAAATTGAACTAAAATACCAAATAATGCATCCTAAGACCAAAAATAAGACACTTTTTACTCTATATCTTATATGACAAATATCAAGGTCCTCTACTTCAATGCATATTTTTACATTCTGAAAATAGACAATAAAAATTGGGCCCAGTAGCCTGGGTTATTAAAAAGACCATTCATTTATGGAACAGCAAGTTGTCTCTAATAACTAAAATAAAGAAGAAAAGCCATGTGAAGTCTGCCAGGAATAAAGTTTTAAATTGGGGGTAGCAGGGATCAATCAATATAAATAATATCCAATAACATAAATTAAATAAAATTTGATTCAAAAAGATGCAATATTATAATTACGCTTAGCTCTTTTCTATCACTTTCCTTTCTTTCTGCAGTTAAAAGCCTATTGTGTCTTACAGAATACTTTGTGCAATATTTGTGAGAAAAATACCAGTTGCCAAGGCATTGTTCCTCTCTCTCCTAAAACAGGAACTTCCTTCACCTTGGAAGTGTTGGGAGGGGAAGGCCCTTCAGCCTTTCTCTCTGCCTCCTCTGCCCCCTCCCCCACGAAGAGGCTGAGCCTTCCTCTGCTGGGCGGGGCTCAGGAGCTGCTATCTGCCTTCTAGGCCTGTCTCTCACCCTCTCTTGACACTTGGAACTGAACATCCACTGCTCTCCTTCATCCAGCAGGAGATTGCTGGGGACCGCTGCAAACTTCATTTCAGGAGTAAGAAGGCCATTTCTCCACCTCAGGTCCACGCTGTGCCCTCCACCCCAGGATTACCAAAAATAAAGCAACCATGCAGGCTCGAATCCGAGGGGATTGGTTCAGAACTCAGAAGGGCTGGAGTGAAATTAACCAGCACTTCAAACTCCCACAGATGCCGTCAATTATTTACTGAGTTATAGCTCCCAAACTAAAAATAATCCACCTGCCGTCGCTTCAGGCAGTGGTGATGGAGAGGAGCAGATATGGGGCAGGTTAAAGGAAGAGAAATCAACAGGATGTTATACCCTTTGGGGGTAAAAGCAGAGCGGGAGGGAGGAGTCGTGGGTGATCCCCGAGTTAGAGGCATGGCTGAAACGGGGGACGGTAATATAACGTTCCCGTATACAAAGGACAGAAAGGGGGTTGGGAAGACAAAAAATAAATTCTATCAGGGAGTCCATCCACCGAGTGTAAGCTGCCTGGAAAACACATATGTGAGTGGAGCTGCGCACTGGGCTGGAGCAATGAATATGAGAAATCTCCGCTTAACGTCAGTAGGTGGAGCCACGGTTGAGAACGGGGTCATGGGGCAGGCTGCAGAGAGAGTACAGGTGGAATCCTGAGGGACCAAACCTACATTTCTAGTGTGGACCGAGGAGCTGGAACTGGCACAGGTGACAAGGATTCCCAGCATTTTTACTCTGTACGATAGAGCATGACAAATGGTTCCTACCGTATAAGGAAAATCATACTCTCCTACTCACATTATGTTACTTTATCGGGCAGTTTCAAGGTGTTCTGGCATATTACCAGGCTGCTTGTGATTCTGAGAATTTGTCTGACATCTTTTAGAGAACCTGGCCCAGCTCTGTGCATACACATTTATTGTCCATATTTTGCTAAGGTCTTTAATTATTGCTTATTACTTCATTGCTTTTCTTCTTCCTACCTCCATCCTGCGGTCTCAGAGAACATTAAGGTAAATTGTTAAATGATTTAGCAATAGCAAGGATTACATCACTAGTCAATAGCAGGACAGGAATTTAAATCCAGAATCATCAAATTTCCTTTCTATACTTAAGTTCTATCTGGAGTAGAAAGAAAAATTCATAGATAATCCTGCACTAATTGGTATTTCCTGCACATTCTGACTGTGGTCTTTCATTCCCACTCTTGTGCAAGGCGCCTCTTAAGTAGTGGGGAGAAAAGAGAAAAGACATGATCCTTGTCCTCAAGGAGCTTCGCAGCTGGTGGAAGGCTAGACTGGTTGACAGAAGACACTGATTTGTGCTGTGAAAGAGGTCTTTGCAGGTGCCACCAACAGGGAAGAAGGGGTGCCCAATTCTATCCTGAGGTCTGGAGACAAGATAATGCTTGCACTGAAACCCAGCTTTCTTAGCATGTAAGTATAACCATTAAAATCAAAGAAATCCAAATAAATTAAAGAGAATCTATGGCCAATACTAACAAAGCTTAATATCATCTTGGATTTATATCCCACTGCCATGAAAGGAGAGGTAGCTCAGGGGAAGAAAAACCCTAACAGAAGCAGGTGTTACCAAATGGTGCCAGTCCTCCAGGAAGTAATCAAAACTGGTGGTTATCAAACTCTAGAGGAAATATGGAACATAACTATTTCAACTGGATGAAGAAGCTACAGAAAGTAGAAAGCCAAGATCTTGTGCAGGTTTCAGATCTCATACACCTCACCAGTTTTTCTTTTCTCTCTCAACCTTGTCCACCTCCCCCCCTCTCAACTATTTAAGGGCAACTCCATTTCTGTTTCTTTTCACTGCTTCTCACAAATCAAGGACTGAAGAGACTGTAAATTACCACAAAGTAAACTCATTTGAGTAGCCCAATTATAACATAGAGGGCGAGGTAAATACAGGAAGGTGCTGCAAAACCATTAGTTCCACAAATACTTATTCAATTCACTTGCAAGTTGTAACAGAAACAGATGTGCTGTTAGAGGTGAAGGCATTCATCTTGGAAGTAGAGCGTAAGCCGCTCAGATTTTGAGTCCACCTTCCCTTTTCCCTATAGCACCATTATCAGATGCTACTCCAGAGCACAGCACCTGCTTGGAAGGCATGTTTATTAGTGTATAATATGTACTAATCACATCATAATAATGAACAGATGACGCAAAGCCCCTTTGGCTCCCAGCATCTCATTTAGTGCCCCAACAACCCTATGGAACTGGTGTCTTTATACCCACTATGCAGATAAGGAAACAAAAGTGTCTGAATCATGGTCACATGGACAGGATAGGGGGGGTGGGTAGAGGAACCAGGATCTGAACCCAGGTCTCACTGATTCCAGAGCACAGGCTCTCCATGACTCAGCCACTTCCCTTCTACTGTCCAGAGCAGGTCAGAACAAAGATTAGAGGAGCCCTCTTGGATCATTTCTTTTTTTAGTAATTTCATTGTAGACTTTAATATTTTTATAAAATCAAAGATCTCCAAACTTTCAGTCATCAACTATTTATGTTCCTGTTTCGTTCCAATGTTTACTATATATGATGATGTTTTACTTCGTTGTAATCAGGACATAATTTTGAGTCTCTGTTTTTTCTACTCAATGTTGTTTCCAAATCTGACCCCATCTTCCGACATGGTTCACACCACCAGCCATTTTAATGGCCATATACTATTCCATTCTGGCCATTATCTTGTTTCCTCCCACATAACCATGAAGAGTTTTCATGTACTCTTTCCCCCCATTTCTATTATTATTAATTGCCATCTAAGTATTTATAAATTATAAGAATTTCTAAAGTGCCTATCATTTAAAATTTACTTTTCATATATATTGAGTTCCATGAATACATAACTTGATTAAAACTGCAAATATCTTGCATGAGTAAGTTAGACCATTATGCTGTACATCTGAAACTAAAACAGAATAACACTGAATATAAACTGTAATTGAAAATAAAAAATATTTAAAAACAATTACTTATAAAAAATAAAAAATAGCCTTGAAACATCCCTGGAAGGAAAGCTAGACATTTCATGAAGATATGTTGAAAGGGTCATTAGACTTTCAGTACAGAAAGGTGCATCATGTAGGCATGTTATTGGATGCTAACTACCCAATAACACTATCCAACACAATCTATGTGTGGGAAGGAGAAAGTATATTTGCATTTGAACCTCCTGGCTTTGAACTCTTTTCCAAGAATTAAAGTTGAAAACATTTAATAACTGACAATTTCGAGAGTGCAGTTTTCCCCTGGTTTCATAGAGGTAGAACTATCTAAAAGCAGCAATAAAACTTCATCGCACAGTTGCACAAATGGGAAGAGTCAGCCTTTCATCCCAAGTCTCTTACCTAAATAAAGAGCCAATGAAAAGGCAAAAGGTAACTAAATGGATAAGATAGAATAATGTGTGATCATAGTTTTCTAAGAGGCTATAATATTTTGTTTTAAAGGTTTAAGTCCTGGTTTACACTTGCCCTATTACAAGGAAAGGCGTGCACTTCCCCACCTATTTAAAGCAGCTGCTATGATGTTGCTGAATCACAGCAGTCATGTGTTGGTGCAAGTTTTCGATTTCCTATCTCAGCCATGAGCCTCCCTTTTTCTTGAGGAGAACGTGTGATCATTACCCACAAAGGTGGGGTGGAGATGGCTGGAGCCAAGTCTCTCCTGCGGGCTATGTTGAGGTGATGGTTTGGTGATGACTGCAATAGCCCTGATGACCGTGACGCTCTGTGCTGTGCTAAGCACTTGGCACACTTTGCATATGTCATCTCATTTACATCCCACCACAAGGGAAGCTCTGCTAATCTGGCTGTACAAATGTAGAAAGCAAGACAGACAGAGGCTGAGAAAGTTGGCCAAGGACACAGAGAATGAGCTAAGTTTCTAAGCCATACCAATTTCTTGATCCCTATGGTATGTTACCTCCCTATGTGTCTATGTATATGTGTTCTCAGTCAGTCAATCACAAGTATCTCCAAATTTCCCTGTGTGGTCAATAAGAAAAATACACTCACTAAAGTTCTGGGTGAGGTGGGAGGAGAAAAGGAACCAGGCAAGGAAGTTACCCTGGTGGGGCCACACCCCACAGGAGAAGCAGTTAAGAGCGGGGCCCAGATTACACTCCCCAACAGTCTGGAAGGACTAGGAATAACATCACCTGACTTTTGAAGGGGTGGAGGTGAGATGACTGGGAATGTGGAAGAAGGAGAGGGGAGCACAGTAGGTGAGGTGGTCAAAGCTGGGTGATGTGGCACCACCTCCTGAGACTCAACCATTTGGCTGAACTAAGTGGCTGGGTTGGTGAAGCATGGGGTAGTCTGTGGGCTTCACTTTAAAACTGGTTTCTCTTTTCTATCCTAATGGCTTGGACAGAAAGGGCCCAGAGGTCTGAGAGGGGGTGAAAACCTAAAATATTCCCCTCAGCCCAAACTAAGTATAGTGGGCAAAAGGGTTTTGGACAGGTGTGACATACCTTGTACACCTTCCTCCAAAGAAGCCTTTTTTTCCCCTAATGTGGGACATTGAAAAATTAATCCCTGCCTTTTGTCATCTAGTGGTTATAGATTGAATGGTGTCTTTTAACCCTGTTGCCAAATCTGTTGCCCCCAGAATACAACAAGGATGCCAGCCTGTTAAACCAAGCATGCCGTGGTCCGGGGACAGCCAACTGACCTGGAGTCTGCAAGATCCTTCCCCATGAGGGAAGGTCACCCTCCCCTCTACACCCCCACTCTTATTAGGGATTTCTAGACCCAAGGGTAGGTAGAACGATGACCATATCCAGCTTGAAGCAGCCAGAGAAGCACGAGACCTTCACCCTTTGTCCTTTATAAGATTATAAAGGGGCTTAAGTCTGACGGGGGGAATTGTTATTTTTTATTGTTATAAAAAATTAATTAATTAAAAAAAATAATATAGGAAAGGGTGAAGCCAAGGAACTTATATGCACGATCCATGGACATGAACTAAGGGGTGGGTGGGATTGCTGGGGGAAGGGGGATACTGGGCAGAGGGGAACAAAGGGGAAAAATTGGAACTATTGTAACAACATAATCAATAAAATATACTTAAAAATAATAATAAAGCTGGATGATGTAGGATGGGATTCCCCCCATACAGCCTTCTGCATTTCAGCAGACTATACTCACTAAATGCTCTGTATTTGGATTTCCTGTTGGATCAGTGAAGAAATAGAATCTCATAACCTTATCTTTTCCAATCTGGTGGTCAAAAAAGTAGTATTTCATGGTTTGAATTTGCATTTTCCTGATTCCCGGAAAGGATATGAATCTTTAAAATGTCTGTTGGTTATTTGCACATATTCTATTAGGTCATTAGACTTTCTTCTATTACTTTGTTTGCATTTTTTTATACTAGGTAGGGCAAAAGTAGGTTTACAGTCATGAGTACATGAAATAGCATTCATTCTTGTACTATTATTTACTAGTCATTGTATTACTTTCCATACAAACAACTGTAAACCTACTTTTGCCCCACCCCGTATATTATGATTATTAATCTTGTATTTATATGTTTCAAAAATCTCCATTATCACTGTTTTCAACTTGATGGTAGCTTTGGCTGTATTGAAGTTTTAATTTATATGTGGTCAAATCTGTGGATCTTTGCCATCACGTCTTTGGGGTTTTGTGAATGGTGGAGAAGACATTACTCTACCAGTACTGGAGTATGCTTTGGTATAGCCTTTTGGAAAGGCAAGTTAGTGGTGTTTCTTTTTCATACTGAAAATTCACTGTTGTGAAGCATGTTAGTCCCTCTTCATGTGAATATTTTTGTAGAAAGAAACAGTATATCATATGCAAATATGTATAGCTGGGATAGTTAAGTGACTTAGCAGCTGAGGAGTCATTAATGACACTCTTGGTTCTGTAACTACTAGGACATATATTGTAGGGAAAATAGGATTGAAAATAATTGGGAACTGGTAAACTTTTGGGATTTAAGAGTTCTACCTTTTAATTAATACACTTTAATAACAGAGAGACTTCCTGAACCTAGTGACAGACTGAAATATATTTCTGATTGTCACTTATTTTCCCATTTTGACCTGCTTTCATATATCAGGCAACACTGCAGAACTTGATCCAGAGTTTACCTGGAATGGGTGAATCCTGCAGTAATTCTTCAAACAGAGATGTGTCTGTGTCTTAAAACTGTAAATATGTTGGCTCATGTTCCAAAAGCCTGAGTTTTTACCAACTCTCATGCAGCCTTGGACACCTTTTCCATTTACAAAATAATGTTTCCCAATCATTATGTTAATCTAATTAATAACACACATCAATGCTCAAGCTGTTTCATCTTCAGTCTTCCTTCAACAATGATTTTATTTTTCTTCTTTTAAAAAGTCTCATTTTGTATTATGTGAACTAATTTTAGTGCTTAATAATATAAGTACATTGCTAAAACCCATATGAGAAATTATAATGAAAGTAAAATAAATAAGATCTAAGTGCCAAGATAAATTTTGTCATCTGGTGCTTTGTCTCTACCTAAGTACATTTGTTTTTCTCCCATCTGTTTGGAAACTTACTTAAGTAAATTAACATTTCTCCCATAATTAATCTGGCTGTCATATCAAATGGAAAATATCTTTATTAGAAGAAACTTTGCATACTTTATTGTTTAGTCCCCATAATACATTCTATGCTATAACTATTATTATCAGCATTATACAGGTAAAGAAACTGAGTCTGGAAAAGGTAAAGTAACTTGCTTGAAGTCATACAGTTCTCAAGTGGTATAACTGGAATTTTAACTAGTCTTGCCTAGCTTCACACCCGTTGCTTTTTCCAATATATGACACTTCCACCGTTCCACTCATCATGAAGGTCTGGGTGGTGGTGTTTGACTTGACCTTCAGGATTGGAGCTTTAAATGGTCTTTATTAGGAAAGAGTATATGTGAGGGAGGTCTTAAGGGCTGAAACTCCAGCAGGCATGGACAGCACTGGGCCACCACGGAGGCAGTCCTTTCCTCTTTCTTCCAATTGTCTTCCCTGTGCTTTCTCTTATTGGCCATAAAGGTTCGGTACATTTCCCCTCCAATCAGCAAACAGAAGGATATAAAAAGAAGTTCGCTGCCTCGCCATCCAGAAAGGAGAAGATCCCATCAGTAGCCCAAAGAAGTCAATGGCCCAACAGGGACCACAGGCAGCACAGAGTAGAAGGCACCAGCACTTCGCTAGATATTACTGAATGTACTTGTCTGATATGGCCCACTTCAAACAGAAGTCCACCAAAGAAAAAAGGGTTTGCAGTCAGATAGGTTCAAATTTCAGTGACATTATTTATGAGATTTTGTGTGCAACTTTCCGAGGCTTTATTGTTCTCTAAAATGGAGTGAAGAGAAACATCTCACAGCACTCAGTAAATGGCAGTTAGAAATGTAGTCCTGAGCTTCTCTGTCTTTCTTCTATGCAAAGAAATAAATGATACTGAATATAGAGTACCTACAACAATGCATGGCTCAGATGAGCATCCAATAAGTAACAGTTATTATTACTATAATTAGAGAAGATTACAGCTGGCCTTGTCAAGGTCTCTTTCAGCTTCTGGATTTTAGGGAAGGGCAGAGAGAATTATAAGGAAGGGTAAAAGAGGATAAAGTAAAGAAGAGGCAAAAACCTGTGGAAAACTCCCCTTTAATTTCTGTTCCAAGAGTCTGATGAATACGTACACTAAAACTTTATCAATGGCATGAACTTCTGGCCAATTACTTCGCCTTTGCTGTTTGAGCCAACACAGCCATTGTGAGAGGAAAACAGCGACTTGCCTGGGACTGTGTTTGGCTGTAAGACTCCTCATATCTTCATGTCAGGACATAGTAACTGAGCTAAAGCAAAACGAGTGACTCCAAAAATACACCTTTGAAGTACCAAAAATAGTCCCGATGACTATAAAGTTCAGCCATCAGAACTTATTTGGGGGAAGTGATCAAGGGACAGAGAGGTACTTAAGAAACTCCGACTGTAATAGATATATTATTGAAGACAAAAGAACATTAAGTTCAAATGGTCCTCAGCTTATAAAGGAGCTGCATTTCCTCAAGTCATTTGAGTGAGTATTTGGAACCTGAAAAAAAGTAATTCATAAATGGTGGTTTGCCTGGGACCAGGGAACACTATCTAACCCACCCTGTAGCTGAGGAGTCCTTTGAAGGGCGCACAGAGGTCATGTAACAGCGTTGAAAGCTCTAGCGGGGGTTAGGCACACCAAGCTTTGCACCCTTGACCTGCCTCTTTTTTAGATAAATAGAGCCTGGGCAAGTAACTACACCTCTATAATCCTGTCTACACTCTTGTCCCCAGTTTTATTGATGTATAATTGGTATAGAAAAACTGTACATAATTAATGTATATAATTAGGTGAATTGGGACATATGTATATAGTTGTGTTACCATCACCACAATCCAGGTAATAAACATATCCATCATCTCCACAAGTTTGTGTGTTTGTCTTTCTCCTTCTCTTTCTTTCTTCCTTCTTTCCTTCCTCCCTTCCTTCCTTTCTTTTTCTTTATTTCCTTCCTTCCTTTTTTTAAAAATTCTTTTGAGGTAAGAACACTTGACATGAGATCTCTCCTAACAAATTTTTAAGTCCATATACCTTTAATTATAGGCACTATGTTATACAGATCTCCGGAACTAACTCATCTTGTTTAACCATAACTTTATACCCATTGAAAAGCTACTCCACATAGCCTCTCCTCCCATCCCTGGAAACCATCATTCTATTGTCTACTTCTATACCTCTGGCTATTTTAGATGCCTCATTTAAGAGGAATCATACAGTCTTTGTCCTTCTGTGACTTATTTCATTTAGCAGAATGTCTTCTAGGTCAATCCATGTTGTCCCAAATGCTAGGACTCTTTTGTCAAACAGGCATGAAAATAATACCAGTCTCATGGGTCCCTGTGAGCAGGAACTGAGACCATTGTGGAAGCACTCAGTGAACGTCACTGACCGCTAGTGTTGGTGACAGATGTGCAGTCCTGATCTTCTCTCTCTTCCTTCTATGCAGCATTTACCTGCCAGTGACATCAGAAGTAAAGAAAAAACCATGAATGTGATAGATGTGGACTCTCCTAAAAGGTGTGGCTGGGGTTCCATGTAGACTGACTGATAAATATAATCCTTATATGTGCACATTGTTAAAAGTACAAACAGGACAAAAGACATAATATGGAAAGAAAAATGCTTCCTCTTCTTCTGATACCCCACCATTGCATAGTCTAGGTGTCCCGCAGGGAATTCTTATATGACTATATTAGTTTAAGTGGATCTCTATGTTTTTTTCTATCCCTACACCTATGTCAAAATCTTTAACTCTATTTACACAAAGGGATTATGCTATTTATGTGACCTTTCTCCTGTTTTCTGTTTTCACTAAATACTTCTCAGAGCTCTTTCCACATGTGCAAATATAGATCTGCCTTGCTCTCTGTAATGACTCAGAGGTATTCCATTATATGAATGTACTTGAATTATTTTAACCTGACTTCTATCAGTGGACATTTTTTCCCCTCAGCATTTTATAATAACAATGCTGCAATAAACATCCTTGTACACATAAATTCACATAGTTTTGCAAATTTACCAGAGAGTAAATTTGTAGCAATGGGGATGCTACATGAAAGAGTATGTACTTTCTTATTTCTGTTGACAAATACTGCCAAATATTTCCTTAAAAGATTATGCACTGATTTGCACTCTACCCACTGTGTGAAAGTTCCTGCTTCCATTCACCTTGGCCAATACTGAGTGCTAATGAAAGCTGAAAATGTTGCCATCAGATACACAATATGTAACATCTCATTTTATTTGACTTCTCTTTCATTATGAATGATATATCATAATATTTGTCTTCCATGTTTGTTTGCCATTTGTATTTATTTTTCTATGAAATTCTTGTTCATATTCTTCATCGAGTTCTCTATTTTTAAAGGGTCATTTTATTTTTTTGTCAGTTAAGTAAATTGGCCATTTATCGTTACTTGTATTTTCTTATAGTAATTTGAATGGTTCATTTTTAAATGCCAAATATTTATTATATGAATTTTAGTTGACTTCTGGAGTCTTCATTCATTTCCATTGATATATTTCTTTTGCAGCTCTAAACAGTTTTGGTTATTATCTTGACAGATTATTCTTCTCCTCTCCCTGTAATCTTCTGGCTTCTTACAGGTTTATTTTTCCAAAGGAACTTGACTGCCATTTTGTCAAATTCCAATAAGGATATCTTGATTTCTAGTTGGTATTTATTTAGAGATTAATTTAGGGAGAATGACAACTTTTAGAATTTTCCTATTCAAGAATAAGGTACATATTTACATAAGTCTTCTTGTATGTCCTTAGGTAGATTTTTAATGTTGATTTTACATCAGCCTTTTGCATATTATGTAACAGTGTTAATTTTCCTATATATTTATCATTTGGTTATCATAAATAAGATATTCTCTTCTTTCATATTCTCTACTATTTATGTCTTTAACTTAATTATATAATGAACCAGCTTATATTCTGTTAACATTCTGAGCAGATTTTTTTAGTTTGATTCTCTCAGGTTTTCTTCATATACAGTATTCTTTTTGTTTTCTTTTTTCTTTCTTTGGTCTAACTGAATTTGCCAAAACAGGAAAATGCTAAATAATAAAGATGGATAGCATATGTCCATGATTTTAATGAGGAAACATTTAATGGTGCAAATGTTTTTTCTTTTTTTTTAACTAATATTAAGAAAATATTCATCCATTACTATTTTGCTAAAAGTTACTTGTTCCTTTTTTTTCACTATTGAACTTTATCAAGTGCCTATTTGGCACCTATTAAAATGATTACATGCTTTTTATCCTTGAAGAAACTTTGACAAAGGTAAACAAAATGAATCATAAGAAAATAGTTTGAAAACTTGCATGCAAATAAGTTTGAAAGCCTTTTTGAGATGAATGTCTAAGAACATACTCCTGAAAATCTTGCATGTTGGAAAATATTTTGTTATCCTTAACAACAATTGGCTAGGTGTCACATGCTTGGGACTAACTAAAATATGCAGGAATCCTGCAACTTAGAAATTCTAATGTTTACCTTAGAAAAATGTTCACATTTGTGCACACAGAGACACCCCAGGTTGTCTACAGTGTATGGTTTTTATCAGTAAATATAATATAAATGTATAAAAATGAATATTGGAATAATACACATCCTGAGCTTATATAATGACTCTAATATGTATCTGGGATATTTTAACTGCTGTGTTAATTGTGTAACTTTTTAAATGGTAATAATGTAGTTATTCATCATATATCACACTTAGGGAAAAGTAACAGGAATATGATAAAACATAAATAGTAGTTCTTTCTGAGTGGTAGCAAGATTTGTATTTTCCTTTTTAGTTTGTTTATATTTAAGTTTTAAACTAATAAGTGAATTTTTTGAGTCACTTTTTTTCTTCAGAACATTGTACACTGTGATTCATTGTCTTTTATCTTTGATTGTTGCCTTGTAAGAATTCTGAGGTGAACCTGATTTTTCCTACTTGTAGGTGATTTGTTTTTATACATCAAGAAGATGACTGAAGAACTGGTTCTCTACTGAGTGGAAAAGGTAAAGGGATTGATAAGTACAAACTGGCAGTTACAAAATCATCATGGCGATGTCAAGTACAGCATAGAGAATACAGCCAATAATATTGTAGTAACTGCGTATGGTGCCATGTTGGTACTAGAGCAGCGGTTCTCAACCTTCCTAAGGCCGCGACCCTTTAATACAGTTCCTCGTGTTGTGGTGACCCCCAACCATAAAATTATTTTCGTTGCTACTTCATAACTGCAATTTTGCTACTGTTATGAATCGTAATGTAAATATCTGATATGCAGGATGTATTTCATTGTTACAAATTGAACATAATTAAAGCATAGTGATTAATCACAAAAACAATATGTAATTATATATGTGTTTTACGATGGTCTTAGGCGACCCCCTGTGAAAGGGTTGTTCGACCCCTAAAGGGGTCATGACCCACAGGTTGAGAACTGCTGTACTAGACTTAGCAGAGGCTATCAGTTTGTAAGTTATATAAATGTCCAATCACTGTGCTGTACACCTGATTTAATATAATATGAAGTCAACTGTAATTGAAAATTTCTTAAAATTTAAAAATAAAAAGAATTGATTCTCTAGCTTCCAAGTTTAACCAGAGAATTCATTGAGGCTCTATATCAATTTTTCATGAAACATTTGTATGTTCTGATCTAGCAAATCAGTGATTTCAGACCTTTTTTAGTAGTTTCTTTTAGTACTTTTTCTGTCCCATTTGGTCTATTTTCTAACTCAGGTACACCTTTTCGTTTCCTTTTTTGCTTTTATTAGCATTTTTTTTCCTATTACCATCTTTGAGTTCCACAGCTATTCTAATGTTTAAGGTCCTTCTGTCTCATTTACGCCCACTGGCTACTTCAAAACCTTTCTCCCATGCTGTTATTTCAGGGTTTATCCTCCCCTCCCCTTTCTCCTAGTTCTAATTTATTTATCACTGGGGTAACTATATTATTTTGGCCTTCATTTTATTTCACTGACTCTGGCATTTCCCTTTTTATCTTATTCTATAGCTATATCATCTTGCCTTTGCTTCCCTTTTCATTGAATCCATGCTTTTTTAAGTTCTTTGTAACAAAAAGCAACATTTAGATCATATGTTTCCACTTCATTGCTAGCATGCTTCCAGACAAATCCTTTTTCTCTCCTTGGCATTCTATCCTCCCCTCTCTCATTGTCCTTTTTGTTCTTTTACTCTTGCCCAGTTTCCATTTGCTTCCTTTTCACGTTGCTTATATTCAACCTGAACAGCTCTGTCAAAACTGTATAATTGCTTCTTGGCTCTCCTCCAGATCATCTGGCCCTTTCATCTTCTTTATTTTCAGTCTGAGAGTTGGGAAGTTCAGATTCTTCTATCTAGAGGCGAGTTCAGCTGGGACTATAGCCAGCTCTGGCTTGCTCCTTATAAATAAAGATCCTGAATCTGGGTCCACATCTCTTAAGTCATCCTATGTTATGGGATATTATCCTCGTTTTCCCAGTTTCCCAAAAAGGTGGAGCCGAGAAAGCCTCATTTAGGTAGACCCAGTATCTACTTTCTGTGTCTCTTCTACCCAGCAGTGGATCTCACTTCCTCCCCAAACACAGAGGCCAAAACAAAAAACCAAACCAAAACAAAAAAAAAGCATTTTGGCCAAATTAACATCCTGCTGTGGTTTAACACCCAAACCCTCCATGTACCTCTTTCTCCCAGCTCTGCTTCCCCCATTTACTTTCCCCTTCATCTTCCAGTCGGCCAAATCACTAATTAGGGATAGAAATAATTTGCTCAGGGTAACTATAGTCTCTCCTTATTCTCTCTCAGCTTTCTTTCCAGGTGGCCAGTTTCATAAAGGTTAGTCCTGAGGCTTTTTCTTCCTTTGGTAGACATTGAGGGCTTGGGAAGGACTTTTCAAATTATTTCCAGGGGTGCCTGTACAACTACGCCTTCCTTCTATCTAAATGGAGGGTCCTGGAGAGACATCTTAGGCCTTTGTCCACTCATATTCTGCTCCCTCAGCTGCCTCAAGGGAGCCAGAAGTACAAAATGGAATTAGGAGCCATTAAGGATCTTGGAAACCTGTGGTTTCTTTCTTTACCTGGCTGTTCCATTGCATGAACTGTACTTGATTTGACAGCTCCCAGCATACTTTGCTGGTTTTTAAATGTATTTAATCTTTGGCATGCCATCGGCTTTTGGAAGAGGGAGAGTTTATGATTTGCTTCACTCCATCATCTTATCCTAGAAGTAGAGCTCAGGTTATATATCTCAGGGACTCTACTCCCAAAAGTAACTCTAAGTAAGCTTCACTATTCAATAGTAAAAGCATTTTTTAAAATATGTCAATTTAGCCTGAGGGGTAAAAAGGTTTGGGGTAACAGGTCTATTGAAATACATGCATGTATGTTTGTGCATGTGTAAGTACATATGAAAGCCGAATAAAGAACTGTGCCTGTATAATTGGATAAGCTTTAGATATTTATTAAAAATGACAAGATAACAACTGCTTTATTATCCCCAGGGAATTGGAACCAGGACCAGCAGTACTCTCACGGCTCAGTTCTGAAAAGGAGGTCAGGACCCTCCGTTTCACGCTTTCTTTGCTTCTACTCTCGTTCTAGTTTCACCTGAAATGTAGAGATGTAGTCAATATATATTTAACACAACCACATTTAATGGTGACTATTATAACCTCAAAAGTCTCAAAACACAAGATTTAAAAGCAGACTCCTTCAAAAAGTACTGGCAGGAAGCAAGAAATGATCAATAATATCTTTTAGACCTTCCGGGAATTCTATCAGTGAAGAGAACTTTTAAGAGTTCCTTTTGTGGCCCCTGGATTGAACACAAAAGCTCCTTTTTCTTCTGTCATGTTGGGTTGAAATTACCTATATTACTTCATGTGCCAATAGCAAGGTAATCAGACAATGAAAACCTATTTGAAATCATGTGACAATCTTAGCTTAATATTTTTTAAAAGGCCCTAAAAATACTGTTGCAAGCAATTGATCCACCCTGGCCTCAAGGGCAAACCATGACAACCCTGGAGAGAAATTGTTAAAACTGGCCAAATCTGAAGAACACACATCATAGTAATTCTACTGAGAAACAAAAACTCAGCATTAACATCGCTGTCTTTTAAAATTAACACAGAGTGCACGTTTTTAACCATTATGTCATATTTCACTTTATGTGAGACAAAATTAAATTTTTTTTCTACAGAAACTTGATTTTCCAGTTTTATTTATCCTGCCAAGTGACAGAAGCAGAGGTCTATGCTGGGCACAGCCAGAGGATTCAGGATATAAAAACTATCATCTCCACCTGTACTTTCAGCTGCCCTTAGAATCAAAGGTGGGGCTAAACTATAAACGCAACCTCTTTTTTTTCTTAAGTTCTGAAGAACCAGGCTCCATTCCAAGCCTGTTCAGCCAAGGCAGAGTAGATGACTATGTCAATTGCCTGGATAACTTAGGCAAATCAAAACAGGAGTGACAACAACAAAAAATTACCTCATTCATAACCTCTGGGATTTCATGAGAGACTAATTACTTTATGTAAGTGTGTGGCTGTGTTTTTAATCATATATATTTCATTCCCTGTCTCTAGGGCCTTTTAGCAGAGAATTCAGAAAAATACCATTACCTTCTCAGGAACACACACCCAGGCATACATTTCCCTAGACATCCTTAGGGGTCATTATACTAACTTGCATTTGCTATTGTACTACTGTCAAAAATCATCTTCATCTAGACCTGCACTTAGCCTTGGCCCAAATGTCCATATTATTTACAAAATCCTGATTGAGATTTTCAAACATTCTGTGGCAGCTCTACCCAATCCTACATACATTGCCCCTACATGATAGCATGTACTTTACTCCAGTGTTGCATAAGCCCCATGCATACCTCTAGCAGTAGAAATTGTCTGGATGCCTCCCAGCATCCATTACCCTCCTCTCCCACTGAGTAACAGCCCCAAATCTTGAGTTCGGCTGAGCTTAACTCCAGTCTCAGGGATGTTCATTGGCTTAAACTATTCAGGATGATATTCCCTTTACCACAATTATTGATAACCCAAAGATAAACGAGTAGATATATGGCATTATCTTGGTGAAAGTGAGTAATTCAGGTATAGGCATGTGACCTAAAATTGTTGCACTCAAAATGGAACTCAATTTGTTTGCCCAGTGGTCGAGACCCAAGAAGCTCTCTGCATACTCCCGAGACCCCTGTACTAGGGGAATTAACAAAAATGCATGTAGCTTAGGAGCTGCCAACAATATCTTGTTGACTTAAGAGAGGAAGACAGATGAAAATAATTATGGACAAAAAGCATCACAGCCCTGAAGGTATTGCAAACCTCTGGATTAAATCACCCCAGAAGCCTGTGTACCTCTAGAGTTTCCAGTTTCAGCAGCCAATAGATTCCCTATTGTTTTTGACCAGTCTGGATTGAGTTTTTGTGATTTGCAACACAAAGGCACTTGACTGACACATCTTCCTCCTGCTTCTCAACTGTATTAGGACAAAGCTTTGGTTGTTGTAACAAAGGTCCAAAATAACGACTTAGTCAGGGGACAATATGATAGTTCCATGGTGTTAGAGCCCAGGTTTTTCTTTCTTGTTGCCCTGCCACACCTTGGATATGTCGTCATCTGTACGGTTGAAAGTGGCTCATCACCAAGTCTGTGTTCCTCACTGAAGGATGAGGAAGGCGGAAAACAAAGGAAGGAAATGGCATACCATTTTCTTTTAAAGGTACAATTCAGAAGTAGCACATACTATTTACGGTCATATTCTATTGACCAGAGGTGGTTGTATGGCCACAGTTAGCTATAATGGAGGCTGAGGGATGTAGTCTTTATTTGGGCAGCCATATGTCCAGCTGAAAGTCTTCCACTACGGGAGTTCTCCACCCTGACTTTTACCACAGATTGTCCCATTTGGGTGTAATAATCTATCATCTATGATCTATCAAATCATTTCCATTTGTTCTTTTAAACCTCTTTAATATTCACTTCAATTTAGTAGAGTCTTAATCCCATCTGCTGTGTTCTACATGAAAATAATTCCATATTGTGTGTATGCTTGTGTGCATACCAACTAAAGTTTGCACTGGCTAATTTCAATAATCTGTGATTAATTTTAATCTTTGATAGGACAAACTGGAATTAGCCAAATTATTTGCACTTGATGACATTAAAGCTTTCAAAACATAATACTATTACAAGTGTAGGCACTTACTCTCTAAGCCTAGTTAATAAGAGAATATTTTGTTTTTTAAACCAATTCAAAATGATGAGATTAATATTAAATGTTATGGACAATGGCACCCTTAGCCAGAATTCTGAATTTCTTCTAACACATAAAATCCATTAGCTTGTATTATTAGAATTCATCTATATTTTTTAGAATAACTTCCCAGTGCCTACGAAACTGCATTCACTTGTAGAGTTTTAAAACAAACATCTCATTAAGCTGTTTGATAAAAGATAAAGGACCAAACCTTGACACTGATATATGGTACATATGCATCACATAGGTACCTTAAACGACAGATTTAGATGTATATGCATGTATTGTTGTTGACAGTCACAGAAGATGCGTTTGTTTTCATCCCAATGCCCAGGTAGAAGCTCTACTCAGGAATATAATATGTGCTTAGGATGAGGAAAAGACCACAGTGGGGATTTACAATAAATATGACCATTAAAATAATCTACATCAATCCAAAAATCATGTATTAATCTCCAACTATGTCCCAGGTACTGTGTGAGGTACTAGGGAAGACAAAGAAGAATGAGACAAGGTTCCTGCCCTTATAATGTATCCAGTATGACATTATACACGCACTGTGGTTCAACTCCCCCACTGCTTGCAGGAAACTAACGCTACTTCTAGGCAAGACACACAAGAGTGTTTAATAATATACAGGTCCTTATTTACTTGGCACTTCCCTGTAACAATCTATACCCTCTATCCTTACATCAGTCATTGTAGTTACAAGAACATTCTGTGCTGTTGCTCACTTCCATACCTTTCCATAAACTCCTACCTCAGCCAGGTCTCCCTGTTTGCCACCCATTCTTCAAGATTCAACTCAGGCTTTACCTTCATTGTGAAGGAAGTTTTCCCTAACCTCTGTAAACAGTATCTAATTCTCTCCAAAGAAATCATTCTCTCTGTTGGCATTCATTGCATTATTTCTAATAACTTACTGACCTCTTTCATTCACTAGCCTGTGGGCTCCTAGGGGAGAGTTATTGTATCCTGTCCGTCTTCATATTTCCTGCACCTACAGTAGTGCCTTGCACAAAAGCAGGGTGCAATAAAGATTCATTGAGTTAATGAGTAAAGGATCAGGTATGTTAAACTTGTAAATGAACTCAGTGCAAATCATGAACAATTCCTTCAAATTCTAAAGTAGTCATTAAAATTCTCTGAACATTGCCCCCACCATTGTTTGGAATAACACAAGCTTCTGGCTTCCACAGAGTATTCTTTTGGAAGATTTATTATTTATTGTGCATCATATGGTTTGAACTTCTTATTCTATCTAACACAGTAGTGTTAAACACTAAATAAATCTTCATCACCACCACTCTGCACCATTTTCTGAGCAAGTTCTACAAGCACAGAATATGAGACAGTGATATACTGTGGGGAAAATCCCTTCATCTAATCACTGCCTTGGGTTTCCTAATTCACATGGGCCAATTGTACTGTGCCATTTAAATATTAACATGGGAGAGAGTCAAAGGGGGAACAGTAGCCTCTGTTTTGGGTAAGGCAGTGCAACATCCGGCAGTATTCTCTCCTGTGAAGCTATAGAGAGATCTTTCTCTTGAGCTGTTCAAAAGTCCATTGTGCAACCAGTAACCAGAACCTACTATTTAGTGAGAAGAATAACCCAGGGACACTTCTCCGTGGAGTCAGAGAGGCAGCTACCAACATGGCACAACATTAAAAGTATACCAGAAGGTCTGAATGCTGCCAGCTCTATGCCCATTTTGAGTCTTTCCTTGGTTGAAGGTATTAGGTCTATTTCCTTATATGGAAGTAGAGGCACTGGAGTAGTATTAAAATGAAAGTCCACATTTTCATTACTTTTGCCTAGTGCCATCTCTGTGAGCACCATTGAGAAGTAGTATTTTACAGCAATTAGGATCATAAGATTTGGAGCCATGTGTTTCTTAGCACAAATCAAGCTCTTTCACTGATAGCTACATCAACCATCTTATATTCAATAACCTATGAAGTAGAAATAAGAATACCTCTAAAGCTATGAGGATTATATGAGGTAAAGGTGAGTGCGTAGCATCGTATATGGCTTATAGTAAATGAAAAAATATTTGCTGATGTTGTTATGACTACAAATAATAATGACTCAGCTTTGAGAGGTGCATTAACTCATCATGGTCACAAAGTCTACAGTGAAGAGACAATGTTTTCAATATGATGCCAGAAAAAAACCCTACAGGATGTATGTTCTCATTATAAGGGTAGGATGTTGTCTATTACTATCCATGATAAAACAGAGATTAACAGTAAATCTCTGGAGTAAAAGGTATAATACCCACTTTCCCAGCTAAGAGGCCACTTCATAATCAAGCACAAGAGAAAGTGATGCTATCATAGATGTAGTAACACAAGGTGTATGAGGCTGCTGCCGACATAAAACTGCATACTGTTTTACAGCTAATGCTCTGTTTTAATAAGTAGAAAAGGTTCACTCTAAAATAACAATAAAAGTTTAGTAAATACATAAATCAATAACACAGTTGTTTATTGTCATTATCAAGTATAACTGTACATATTGTATTATACTTTTATATGATTGGCAATGCAGTAGGTTTGTTTACACCAGCATCACCACAAACACAGTCGTGTTGTGTTACGATGTATGAGGGCTGGCTATGACGCCACTAGGTAATAGGAATTTTTCAGCTCCATTATAATCTATGAGACCTCCATCATGTATGTGGTGCATCTTAACCTCACTGGTTATGCAACACATGACTATATATACACAGTTGACCCCTGAACAATGCACAGGTTAGGGATTTCAACTTACAGTTGAAAACCCACATGTAACTTAAGTCGATCCTATATATATATGGATTCCCAACTGCCAGTTGACCCTTGAACAATGTGAGTTTGAACTTGGAGGCTCAACTGAATTGAGATGGTCAATTGAAAAAAGTCCATGTATAAGTAGACCATGCAGGTCAAACCCATGTTATTCAAAGGGCAACTGTATGTTATATAGGTTGGTAGCAATAAATATGAATATAGATTTACAATAAGTGTGGCATTAAGAGTTTCTATCAGTCCCTTTCCAGCAGAGAAACCTGGCAAACACCACCCTATGTGATCAAGGTTAACATTACCAACAGTAAGCCACGTCACCATGTATTCCTGATTGAAATGCTGAGAATGACACTGTATTCTAGATGTCTGGCCTCAAAATCCATAACCCCAGTGCAATCATGACATTGGACAAACCCCAGGTGAGAGGCATTCTATAAAATATCTGACCAGTTCTCCTCAAAACTGCGAAGGTCAAAAGAAAAAAAAAAAACAAAAAAAACAGGGAGAGTCTGAGAAACAGCCCCAGCCAAGAGGAGCCTAAGGAGACGTGACAACCAAATGTAATGTGCTGTCCTGGATGGGATCCTGGGACAGAAAAAGGGCAATAGAGGAAAACTAAGCAAATAAAAATAAAGTACAGACTTTAGTTAAAGAATAGTGTATCAATATTGATTTATTAATTGTAACAAATGGATATATGAATGTTAAGATGTTAACAACGGAGGAAACTGGATGTAGAGCTTAAAGGAAATCTCTATACTATCTTCACCACTTTTCTGTAAACCCAAAACTATTCTAATATTCAACTAAATAATTATTTAAAGTAAACAAATAGACAAACAAATAAAATCCTAAATGTGAAAAGGGAGTTTTCTATCACATACAGACAGTAAAGCATGTACTACTGGGGCCTCAGATTTCTGAATCTCCAAGTGAAGGGGCCTAAACCACACACCTGTTTACTGTCTTGTTTGCTATTTACTCCCGTTCTCTCTCAGGTCACAGGTAGAGCAGCCCAGGATAGGAAAGAGCTGTTTAGAATGGAAATCAAAGTGTAATGTATCCAGCAGAAAGAGCCAGGGGACAGATAAAGTGGGTCACATTAATACTCTTACCTCTTGCTGTCTGAGGTAGTAAATGATGCCAATTTCTTAAGTAAGAAAATACTCGGGTACCTCAACCCCCCCAGAGTTATATGGGGGACCAGATCCTGCAGAGAAGGTTGCTTTTTAGCTTGCCTAATTCAGGCCAGGGTGGATTTGGGTGTCCTGAATTATCTGGATAGTTGCCCTGATTCTTTGCTTTGACTGTGGAGACCTGGCCTTTAAGGGAAATAGGCCATTCATTGCCCGAGATACTCATTTCCTTCCTGGAGGATGAAAACTCACTGAAAGGTCTGGAAACTCCTCACATCTGGATTGAATTATGAGCTTGTAAGGGGATTTACCCAAATAAACTCCTTGAGAGTAGAGGCAAGTCATACATAGCAGGCGTCTTGTACAGAATCAAGTCTCTCTTTCTCTTTTCAACAGTCACTCAGGGGAGCCAGCCAGAATCACAGCTCCAGGGGACTCTGATTACAGGTGTCCTCTCTCCAGCTGTTTTTAGTCAAATGAGAAAAGGAGGCATCCTGTTCTTGTGATTTCATTTAGATAGACAGCTATTTTCTGTCTGGCCGGTATGTTTACCTCAGAATAAATGACGTGTTATTTTTATCAGTTTCATGGAGGGGAAGGTGGATTGTTGTATAGGTTTTTTTGTTTGTTTTTTTTTTTTTTTTTTTTAAAGCAGTGAAAGTTGAGAGAATTAAAAGTCACCTGTAAATTCCTAACTCCATTTCTCCTCTTTGTAAAGTGAACTTTTATGCAGGGCTCTTTCTAGTCTATTGTTACTTTGAAACAGGCAAAAAGATGGCACCTGGCCTGCCTCTGCCTTCGCAAAGTTGTGACATCACCCTGGATAAAGAAAAAAGATCTGTTAATACAATTAAAATTAGCTGCCATGTAAGCAAATGAGATTTGGGGTTAGGTTATGGTCAGATACTGGGAGCGTCACAAAATCTGTGAAGCTTCCCCAGTGGTGAAATTCTTGAACAATCCAGAAGCCTTCTTCTTTGCTTGGCTGCCTCGTTATTGTAAATGGTATCTAAAGAAAATCTCTCTTCATGCATAATGGCATGCCTTCAACAAGCTCTTCCACAGAGACACCTATCTTGACCACCCTTCTAAAACAGCACCCCCAAGCCTAACTTCTATCTCCTGAGTCTTGTCATTTTTCTTTTTGATACTTATACATTCTGACATGTGTATGTGTGTTTGTTTGTTTGTCTGTTGCACTACCCCACCCTCACTAGAATGTAATAGCAGGGACTTTTCTTTCTTCACTGCTCTACCCCCCAATCCCAAAATTGTTTCTGGCACACAGAATCCAGGGTCACAGGCATAAGCAAGGCAGGGCAAGTGAGGGAGCACCTAAGAACCTAGCTATGTCTGACCAGGTCTCTGCCTCCAAACATTCTGATGGGGATTGTCCACCTGCTTCCCACAAGGCCCTGATTTATATCGAAGGACAAAATATTAGGAACAGCTTAAAACTAAAACCACTGATGCTCAAATTAATCATACCCATAAATGAATCTTTCCTTGGAAAGCTTACATAGTGTCTATAAACCTTGATTTTTGCACAAAAGTTTGATCTAACTGCAAAATAGGATATTTATTTTTTGTTTTTTTGCCACTCAACGTGGCTAAGGGCGTTTTATTTTCCGAGAGGGACCAGACGAGTATGGAACCACTCTAGCATTCATCCAAGGAGTAAGGAAGAATGGGTCCCACAAAGCGGACGGGAAAGGGCTCAGGAAGGAAGAATGCCATTTTTGCTGGAAGCCTAGGAGCCCCACTGTACATTGTTAATCCATTCTTACTCGCAATAAATAAAAGTGTGCTTTCATCTCCAAAAGCACCTTGGAATTTTCCAACATTTTACACCAGGGAGTAAGTTTCAGCAAATACTTTCTCACATTACTATCACTGAGCCAAAGCAGAAGGCCATAATTATTCAAATTAATGGCTTAGTGGGATATAAGGGTAAACAGAAGTGCAATTAATGAATCTGTTCATTGTTCTTCCTTGTTGTAAGCACCAGTATTCGGTATTTAGCTTTAACGTATCCATTGGATAGGAAATAACAGAGTTCCACATGCTGTCCAAGAATTTGGAAAGAGGTTTTCGACCTTGCCACCACCCCCACGCCCCACCACCAAGCAGCTGAGCAAAGCTGAAAAGTTACTAAGTGCAGGGAGCACAACAGAGCCCCCAAATGCCTCTAGTAGGGTGTAAGGGTGTTTCAGGCTGATTTTCATGCCTTTTTTTTTAATATATGAAAAGAAGTTGGTCTCTGTTAAAAGATTTTGAAGGAAAACCTTCTGAAATAGGCACTTTTCAATTTCCTCTCAAAGATTTACAAAAAAACCCACTTCCAGCTGCTTTCAATCATTCTTTAACAAATACAGAGTGGGGCAAAAGTAGGTTTACAGTTGTGAGTACACAGGGTTTACTCTTGTGTTATCTGAGGGCAGGTTTGTTTCTCAACCAGATATGATGTCTCCCTCTGGGCAAGGAGGGTTTGCCAGCAGCCGCTCAGAAAATGGGAAGCTTCCTAAACTCAGAGTGCCTGGGCTGTGGCGCAAGCCCACTGTGAGTGCAGCCTCCAGCAGGCAGCTCTGCGTGGCCCCACGGGACTTGGGGGCAGGGAACTGATGCAGACAAAGTGCAAGCTGTGCTGTGGGGAATAAAGTTCTGTCTCTGACCCGCGGGCTCCCCATCTCTGCCAGCACCCATAAACCTGACAGGCTAACCTGTCAGCGTGTAAGCAGGAAAACGCTCCAGCCCTTCCCAATTCTTGACATTCAATTACTCACATCAAGGTGATATGGTCTTTGGGGGAGGTAAAAAAAAAAAATTCTAAAATAATGTATCTGTGCAGTAACAGAATTATGCTTCAGGTGTTTACGGGTGCACTGCCTCAGATAGGAAGGACAGTCAGGAAAGGTTTCTGGGAGGTAATAAAACTGGGGACAGAATATTCCAGGTGAAGAAGAGGGCACACATATGCAGACATGGTGGCAAACAATAAGGTGTATGCAGAGAATGAAATGATCCACTGATGCAGGACTGACCCAGACTACAGCTGGAACTGTAGGTAGAAGCCGAGTTATATCGCCGAATCTCCTCACATGAGCCAAAATTCTAATTGTAGCCCCATGTACTCCTAAGAGAGGCACACAAAGAAATCTACTGTGGCACTGGAAGAAATATATTGGAATACACACACACACACGTACACATATATGTGTATATGTATGTATAAAAGTTTTATCGAAAAAATAACCTTATTAACATCTGACATATGGATTGACAATGACTCCCTCACTTGATCTGCACCCGGGGATTCCAAAGGGAAAAGTGACGCTCCTCAATCGCTAGCATGTAGTAACATTCCTAAAACTATGACTTGGTCAAAACTATGTGCAAATTATACCACCTAGTTTTATTAAGCTAATCCTCACAACATGGACAAGTGACTTGAAAAGATTCCTACCAATAAACCCCAGACTGACGAAAGCAGTAATAATGCAAATGCAAACAAACGACCCCCAAATAGGCTGTCACTTCTGGTCTGATCTCTTCATCAGCCACATTACATGTTAAAATCAATGACAACTTAATCAGACCTGAACACAAGAATTTGTTTTCTTGTTCATTGAAATATGGATCTATATTGACTAGTGTTAAAGATGAATTGCATGAGTGTTGAATCTGCAGATACTAGCTAATGGCAGTATCATCACAATTGGCAACATTTAAAAATGCAGCATCCTAAACATGGAGTCATTCTTACAATTTTTCCAGTGCTGCTTAATGTTGTATGTGCCTCAACCCAGAAAATATTGTTGGAAGGTGCATTAAAAATATGTTGCATATTTGAAGGGAGCTGTATCAGTGCAAATTACACAATGTGGGAGGTTGGCTCCACAGTTGGATGGATGTACTAGGATTTCAACATGTCTCAGCTTACAGATTTTACACTCTGAGGATGAGAGTTCCAGAAGAATTAATATGGTGTGTTTAGGGCCCCCCACTACAGGGTGCAAGTCTCCCTCCAGCCCACAGGAGCCTTCCCTGCTGCTCAGAGGCATCGCTCCTCTGCTCACCTCTTCTCCCTCTCATATTAAACTTATCCCCCAATTTAAAAAAACCCCTCCTGAATCCTACATACCCCTGCATGTATGAAATTATCTATCTCCTTCTCTTCACACTAAGATTCTTAGCTGGTAGGTAATCTGTACTGTCTCCACCTCTCAACTGGCATTCTCTTAGCTCACCACAAGCTTCTGTTCCATCAGCCAATGCCTGCTGAGCCAGGCACTTCTGCAGAAGGTATCTGTGGACACCTGTCTCCTCTGTGCCCTCACCGGAGCACTAACGTGCTCCATGGTGGGCTCTCCTTCCTTGTCCAGTTCTCCTACCTCCTGCCCTCCTTGAGTCTCATACCAATTTCACACTCCTCCCTTCCCAGACCAGCTCTGTGGTCAGCCTGTTCAATACCCTTCCTCCTCTCTTAGAGTCCTCCTTCCTTTCTCATATCCGTAATTCTGGTTCCCATGCCTGAAAGGAGCCCTTGGGCCTTTTTGTATCTGCATCTTTCCCCACCCAGTTAATCAGCATTCTATTTCCTGTGTTGTTTACCAACTCCAACCTTCACGCTCCGGGTGCCACTGCTGCTAGCAGTACCTCTTGTCCCTGCCACGGTGTAGGCACCCGTGCCTGCCACGTGTTCTTAGAAATACGAAGTCCCTCTGTGTGGCCTCCATGAGTAATCCCCCCACCACTTATTTTACTCGACATCCTTTAATAGACACAAAGGATATTTCTAGACTGTCATGCTACCCTCTTAATAAGTGTGCTACAGTGCCCGTAACCACTTCCTTACTAACAGGCAATTTCTGCTCTACTAAAACATCTATTGACACATTTATCCTCCCTTTGATTTTTTTCTTTAAGAAAATATATAAAGAGCATAAGCATTTCTGCCTCTTGGAATACGGGGCAGCAGGACCCGCAGTGTGCTGGGCTGGAGCACGCCTCTTGGACTACAACTTTGTCAGCAGCGCATTCATTATCCTCCATCTTTGCTGGTTGAATAGACACAAATCAGTGCCTAATTCTTGTCCTTGACTGTGTTAAACAGTTTTCAAAAAGGGATTTACTTTCTTGTCATTTCAAAGAAATGATTTACCTATCTAAGCTTAATGTTTCTTAGGTGTTGAACAGGGTTAATAACAATATCCTCTCTGCAGTGTTGTTTAAGAATCAAACGAACTAATATTCTTAAAACACTGTACCCAATATCTGGGATGTAGCAAACATTCAATCAATGATAACTACTGTGTTTATTTATCCATTATCAATTTGCTCCTTTTAGACTTTTTCAAAGCACAGTATTAAGAACTGTGACAACAAAAAGCTTTAGCAACTAACTGGCGGGAAAAAAGCCACCGCACTGCATTTTACTTTTTAATTTTTTATTTATGAACTGAGAAGTCTAGATCTCCAATTTCAAGGTGTCATTAATGTTGTCATAATGTATGAGTCTTGATTTTGTTAATAAGACCTGTTCAATACAACGTGACAACATTCTCCCAAATTCCTATGTGCTAAAACCTGAGCGTAAACCACACCCCCTTTCCCCACTTCCTTCCCACCTTCCAGCTTTGATGGGGGAGTGCTTTGGAGAACCATCTACATCCTCACTCTCTGCCTCCCTGTGCTGCCATGTGATTCAACTCTGATCTCCACCCTCAGCAGTCAAACAAGTACAAGACTTGGAGTATGAAGATTGTCACTCATTTACTGTGTAATGTGGGGCGATCACTTAACCCTTCTCAGCCTTAGAGGGCCCAGCAGTAAAATGGAAACAGTAATAATAATACAGCCTATGCTTATGTCAAATAGGTGTAGTGAGGATCAGGTACTAGAAGTATGCCTATTTCTCAATGCCTGATCTGACCCCAAGTGAGAAGTTAGCATCAGGAAGCTCCTTAAAAATATTAAAATGGTCTCCTGTTTCAGAAAGCAGATGGCACATAAGGAGTTTCCTGCAGCTGGTAGTTTGTACCTAGTCCAGACAGCTGGCCTGAATCTTAATCCTTAGCTGAGTTTCTGAAACTTTGTGGCCCAAGCCTCCTGCCTTGGACTGCTTGCCCTGCTCTTGTTTAGTCTGTTCACTTGATTCCTGATCTCTGATCTCAAATTTTCTAGATGTGACTCTTTGCTCCCCCACCTTAATGTAGGTTCTCTTAACCTCAGCACTATTGACATTTGGGGGCAGACAATTCTTTGTGGTGGGGGCCATCCTGTGCATTACAGGATGCTTACCAGCATCCCTGGCCTCTACCCACTAGAGGCCAATAGCATCCTGGAGTCATGTCAACCAAAATGTTTACAGGCATAGCCAAATGCCCCCTAAGAAGAAAAATTCTCCTCCCACACTCTGTTGAGAATGTTAGCTAACCCTCCTCAACTTGACCTCTAGGCTACCTGATCTATAGCCATGGCTTATCAGCTCTAATGTTTTTAGGCAAACACTGTTCATCTCCCAGTTAAGAATGGGTTATCTGATTTCTCAAAGTTTTATCAGCTTGAGAGGGGAGCTGCCTGCTTTGCAACCATCAGTGTAAGAAGAATACAGCTGTGTCACATCTGGGCCTCTGGCCTCCAGTAGCACAGCCGCTGTGAGTCTCGCCAATGTAGCGTTCTTCAAACTGTTGAGTCCACACAACTGCACAAAAGGCCATGGAGCAAAGTTACCATGGGCTCATAGAGCTACAAACAATTTTAGAGTTTACCTGCCTCCATGCCCCATCTTGCCCTTAGTTTTAGAGGTGATAAAACACAGGTCGCTATGGCTGGTGTAGTTCAGTTGGTTGGGCGTTGCTCTGCAAACCAAAAGGTCATGGGTCAGATTTCTGGCCAGGGTACATGCCTAGGTCATGGGTTCAGTCCCAGTCAGGGCATGCGCAGTAAGTAACAAATTGATGTTTCTCACATCGATGTTTCTCTCTTTCTCTCTCCCTTACTCTCACTCTAAAATCAATAAACATACCTTGCTCTAGAAAAAAGAAAAAAGCAGAGGTCTGAGAGGCTAAATGGCATACACAACGTCACAAAGCTATTTAGCAACTGAATTCCAACCAGAAGCCTGTAACCTCATCACACGCCACTCATTCCAGGCATGGTGGAATTAAGCACCCAACAGTTTCTGACACCCATTCCCAGTATCCCAGTTCATACATTTCATTATTTAGCCCCAGCTTTTCTATCTGCACCTCCCGTTTTGCACTATTAAACATGTCATGATATGCTTATGTTTCCCCACCAGTCAGACAGAAAAGAGAGGTTGATGGAAAAACATTAAACCACAATATCAGGAAATCAGAAAAGAACCAACAAGACAAGAAAAACGAGGAAAGGACGGAGGGAGAGACCACACATTTACTACCAAAAACTAAACATTTTTAACAAATTATCTCAGCTCTCAACATGATCCTATACATACATTTGAATATTGGCTCCACCAATAAACAACTAGATAAGTTACTTAAACTTGTTGTGCCTCAGATTCCTGATCTATAAAGTAGGTATAATAGAACTGACCTCTTTATGTAGCTGTGGGAATTAAATGCTACAGTGTATATAGTGTTCAGCATGGCGGCTGGAACACAGAAGCACTTCCTAACAGTTAGTGACCACTGTTCTGCATTCTAGCAGACTGTGTCCATCTTCAGACCACCGTGTTTCCAGTCCCAGTCTGGTCAAATGACCATAATTCTGAACAGCTTATTGGAAGCCCCTGAGTTCCTTCCAGATTTTGCGTTTGCTAATAGCTCCTGGGAACAAGTGACAAGGAAGGCAAAGGTCACTGGGATAATGTTCTTGCTTCATAGTGGCCTATATTTGCTCAATCAATAAATGCTTCTAAGCCAGAAATTCAAAATTCAGAGATGAATAAAATATAGGGTTCCCCCACAAGCAGCACATAGTTTTTCATCTAGCAAATGTTTACTGAGCTCCTACCCTGTGCTAGAATCTATACTAGGCTCTGAGAATCCAGGGAGGAAGGACAGCCCCAGACTTCATGGCTAATACAGTCTAGTGACAATAATCAAATAAGCAAAAGCACAATATCAGCTACTGATGAGTACAAAGGAGAAAATGAAAGAGACTTGACTGACAGGGAGTGATGGAGGGGGCGTGGTATTTCGAGTGGGTGGTCGGGGAGGGCCCTTCTGAGGAACTAGCACTCCAGCTGGTCTCTGGATGACAAGAAGCATCCAGCCAAGTGAAGGTCTGGGGCACTGAATGAGTCTACAGCTAACAAGAACATGCCACATGTGTGGTTCTTATTGCAGTTTTCTTCTCCACATCACTTGGGTTCATTTTCTCCCTGGACTTGCCCTCCTGTTGGCTGCCATAGCAACCTGGAGAGACCATTTTATTTTGCCCACCCAGGCACTCATCAGCCCACACTCAGTGCATACCCAATCCTAGCAACTAGTCATGGAAACATTATTTAGAAAACAATAAACTCTATAGCTCTCTGCATCAGCTCCAAGGACTATTCAGCTGTAACTGAAAATAAATCAGGCAGCCTTGTCCCAAGAGAAATTCTCAATCATTGCCTGGCCTTCACAAACAAAAAGCTCAAACCAGTTTCTACCTTGCTTTCAACAAAAGCTTCAGGTCAGCCAACCCAAGTGACCCATAATAGCCCCATCTGAAACCACACAATGTTTTTCTCTGCCCCTTCTGCAGTCGAACTTTGCTGGGCTTTCACTCTGGGTATATTTGCATTTGAGACAAGTCTTTTGATTTCAAATATTTCTTACAGAAACATTTCCAGAAGTTGCAGCCTATGTCGTCGGCCGGCAGCCGTCCGTCTCGAGAGACGATGGTGTAGCTTCTTAAGAGTCTATCTGCACCGCCGAGAATGGCTGTGCAGTCCGACTTGGGAGTAACATGGTATCTGTCTCCTCCGTGTTGAATCGACATCTTGTGATGACGCTGAAGCTACAGAGCCTGGGCAGGGTAATATGGAGGGTCTGCTGTTGCCCATGCAGCAGACCCCCCCTCTCTTCGCAGCTGAAGGGTCCAAGGGAAAGACGGAGTCGATACAGCTTGGGTTCAGGTGCGCCGCAGGAGTTGCCGGTGTTGACTACAACGTCAAACCGCCTTAGGGACTCCGGCTCCGGATTTTCTGTCGGGGTTTACTCCCTTAGCCTTTCCCCTGAAGAGGTATGCCGCAAGGCAGCGGAGGTTTTTTGGAGTCAGAGTTTTCCTTCTCTGATGTACCCTGACTGGAAGATCGAACCAGCGACACTTAGCTCGCAGGCCGACGCTCAATCCACTGAGCTAAACCAGCCAGGGCATCCTATGTATGGTTTGTTTATACTCACCATGGTATCTAATTTAAGTTCTCCCATACAAGCAACAAACAGGGTCTTTTCATGTTAAATGAACCATGTAGGACCAAAATAAGTTGCCACCCTATTTATCTCTCAGGAAATTAGTTCAGGGGAAGCTTGTTTATTTTGGTTCACCTCACACTGGAACATAGCTTGGAAAATGCAATCTTAGATCTTTAACAATGATTCAAAATCATCTCTTTTAACATGGACATTCTTGCTGTGTATCTTTTTAACTACTTCCTGATGACCTTGTGTTTATATTCTAATAGGAGAGCTAAAGAATTAAACAAATATGATCAAGTCTACCCTGTGACCTAATCATTTTCTCAGTACTGAAGTTGAAGTATTGGTTTAAGTATATCATTAGAATGGAGAGAGAGAGAGAGAGAGAGAGAGAGAGAGAGAGAGAGAGAGAGAGAGAGAGAGAGAGAGAGGCTGTCATACCTGAACAGAAGCCAGGGATTGTGTTCCAACTAGTCTGACTCTCCCTGGAGGGCTGTGCTCATTTCTGAGCTGGACAAAGCCCACCTTAAAAGGACTGTGGAGGACACTGGATAGGAGCACAGAGTGGAGATGACAGAGGCCTGAAAGAAGGAATTGGTGAGGATGAGTAGGTATTATGTGGCCTGGAGGGGAAGTTGCAGAACACCTATTTGCATACCAGCAGCACAGGAACTAGAACTACCTAAAAACCAGATGCCAGTATTCCCTCACTTATCGTGGGTATTATGTTCCAGACCCCCCGCAAAGTAGAAACCTTACATTTATTCTATACTCTTTTAAACCTACGTAACTTTAACAACATACATATACAGTACCGCAAAATCCCGCTATACAGCGAAAAATCCACGATAAATTATTAAATATAATACTTTTAAATATCCCGCGATACAGTGAGGCCATGATAAGTGAACCGCGATATAGCGAGGGACTGCTGTGCAATTACCTCCCAGATTTTGTCTCAGGCAATGGCTTGCCTCAGATGCAGCTACAGAAGGGTCCCCATCATAAAACATCTGGCCAGCTGCTCTACCACAGGAGTCAATGCACTGCTGACTGCAACTGACAGTGTGATTTTTCACCCCCACAGCCCAAAGCAGATAGTTACAAAAATCTAATAGTGGGGGAGAGGGAAGTATCATGATTTTAGTATGAAATTCTTGACTCTGAAGAGACATACACTCACAGATAAACTTTCTAAAGTACTGGAAATCTGTAAGAAATAAGGAAGCACGGTGGCTTATAAATGATACAAGGCAAAATTCTACACCTAATGGAGTAAAGCTGACAACCTTGTCTCTGGTTGTCCCTCTTCTGCCAAATGTTTTATTATTTAATCTCCCAGGGGTTTGCCATCTCTCTGGTTGATCTCATTGATTGATACTGAAGCAACTGGATAAGGATGAACTTCAGGATATTTAGCCCCTTTTAGGTCCCCAGATGATCTTATTTCTCATGCTTTCTACCCAAGAGGCTGGCAACTACCCAGCAACCACCATTTGTTCACTAATAAGCATTTTAGAGTGCCTTCTATAACACACTACTGTGTTGGGAGGGATTCAAAGATCAATCAGTTGTGCTCTCTTAGGGAACCTGTGATCTGGCAGAAGGAGAATAAATTATTTACAACTCATTATAAGTTTGGATCCTTGAACACCATTACTCTTCTCCCCCCTACCCCATCCCCTGGTAACCACCACTTACTCTGTTTTTCAAAGGTTTAACTTTTTTAAGATTCCACTTATAAGTGATATCATATAGTACTTGTCTTTTTCTCTGTCTGACTTATCTCAACATAAAGGCAGTGTTTAGTCTTACGTGTGACTTTCTTAAAACAACAGAGTAAATTCTGAAATGGATTTAACTGGAACACTGTCATCTGAACTGATTAGCCACAGAACCAGCCACTGTGCGGCCCTCCCACGAGCCAAGTCATCTGCCCCAGCAGCACAGCTGCCCCAGTGCCCTCCTGAAGGCATTATGGAGACTCGGGATCAATGTGGCTAATGCTGACTGGAAAGCAACCCCAGCTACATCGGAAATGAGTCTAAATTTTAAAGTGGCCAGACATCTTCAGTGCCAACATTAAAGATGTTTTCTGCTGACTTTTCAAGTGCATGATGGAAGAAAATGATCAAACAGCAAGCCACAAGACCAACCCAGCTCTCTCACCCACAGAGTCTGCAACACTAGCATCTGCTCATAAAGTCAAGAAAGCTTAGAGAGTTCTCTGGCCCAGGCAGCAATAAGGAAAATAGCTAAGAACTGTGGAGTCCAGGGAATAGGTGACTATAGTCCAGCAACAGAAGGTAGCAGGGGCAGCATTGTGGGAAAGAACCCTGACAGGGTGACAGGTGCCTAAGGACAAATCCCAGCTCTGCTTCAAGAGGTCATGCCTCTGAACACACAATTTACCCCTTTCCAGTGTCCTTTTCTTTGTCTTTAAATAGAGGATTGCGCCAGATCATCTCTGAGCTCCTTCCTGATTAAGAGCCAGATCACTGGTTTTGAATAACATCTCTGTTCCTAACTAGTTGTGTGACCTTGGCAAGTGCTTCACCTCTCTGTGCCTCAATTTTCTATAAAATGAGGATAATAACAGGCCTAATTTGCAGGGTGGTTGCAATGAATAAATGAGTTAACATATATAAGGCCCTTAGAACAGTGCCTGTCATGTAGTAATGGTTAAATGATCACTATTTATTATTATTGTTGCCATTATTAATCAAAGTGGGAGACACAGATGCAACACTTAAAACTCTCAGCTCTGTGTCCTGGACCAGTTCACAAAAAGATGCAAGTATATTTAAATCAATTTCCAAATGAGTAGTGGTTTAAAGATAAAAGTTAAAGGTATGGGTTATAAATCAAAAGAAAAAAAAAGAGAAATTATTACTTTGCTAGCTTCTTGACATTAGAAAAAGCCAACTCTTCCCCCACACTTGAAAGGAGGGCCACACTGCCTCAACCCAGCCAACACTGGGCTCACCCTCTGGGGCACAGAGATGACCCCTGGAGTAGAGGTGTCTTGAGGTAACATTTTCCTGGCATCACACTGACAATCTCTGTACATTCTGCTAAATCTGACTTCTAAAGAGTCACAGTTCAGAGCAACACGGGAAAAATTAGGGTTATAGGACTGGAAAAGGTTCATTACTGAATATATTCCTCTATAAATATAAGTAATTATATTCATATTTTATAAAGATAAAATAATTATATTTGCTTTTCAATTTATCTATAATCGATAAGTAACTTATCATTATCTATAATATAGATAATTTATCGTATTTCTTCTCATTTATCTATGAATTCCCAGAGCCCATAAGTGGTCATTGAATCTACTTCCTCACTTTTTCCCCTTCACTCCTCTGAGAACACAGGGAGTCAAGAAAAGAACTATGCAGAGCAAATCAAAACTGCACTCTAAAAAGACTGTACCTCAGGAAATGTCTTTGTAATTGAGGTACACAGAGCATGTCTGGAAGAGAACATGATAAAGGGCCTCAGGAGAAAAATATTCAATAAGACATCTGGGTAACTGCCAAACTGAAGCTTGAACAAATGTTTTCTAAGAAGCAGAGCCTACAGACCTAGCACAACAGCTCATAACTCAGAGATTTATCTGAAAATGAAAGATTTATATCCACATGGTTTCATATGAGAGATATAAAGTCTAAGAGGAATAAAAAGAATGAAAAATAAAATAATAAATATTTACCGTCTCATGAAGAGTGACAAATATCCAAAGTAGTAATGTAAAAATTTAATTATAGCAAATCATTAAATAATAGTGACTTACACATTAGTTTCAGAGACTATGCATGCCCTGGTAAGTAACATGGTAAATTTCACTTACTCAGAGCACAGACAATAAGAAAGGTCACACAGACATGCTTGCTCCCCAAAGAGAACACTACCTCTGATATATTGCTATATTCTTTTAAACAATATTTCAGAATTTTCCTTTGATTTAAAAATCATTTAAGAAGAACCAAGAAGACAAACACTACCAAATTTCAAAACTTATAAAGCTATAATAATCAAAAGAATATAGTATTAGCTTAAAGAACAGACAGATAGATCAACAGAATAAAATAAAGTCCAGAAATACACCCCACACATATATAAACAACTTATTTTCAGTAAAAACAATTTAGAGGAGAAAGAAGAGTCTTTCAACAAAAACTGCCAGAAAAATTGATACGCACATGCAAGAAAAAGTGGGGGACTTCTACCCATATTTCAATCCCTACACAAAAACTAACTCAAAATGGATCATAGACCTATATGTAAAACTTGAAATTATAAAACTCCCAGAAGAAAACCTTTGTCACCTTGGGTTAGGCAAAGATTTCTAGACACAATACCAAAATCCAGAAAAGACAACAATCTATACAAGAGCAAATCGATAAACTGAATTTGATTTAAAATGTTTTCTGCTCTTCAAAAAGACTGTTAAAAGAATGAAAAGGCAAACTACAGACTGAGATAATATTTTCAAATCATATCTGATAACACACTTGTGTGCAGAATATATAAATTGCACTCAGAACTTAATAATAAGAAAAATAGTCTAATAAACATAGGCAAAAGATTTGAACAGATACTTCACCAAAAAAGATATGTGGGTGGCAAATAAGCACAAAAAAGATGTTCAACATCATGAGTCATTAGGAAAATTCAAGTTAAAAGCACAATGAAATATCACTACTCACCTACTGAAGTGGACAAAATTAAAGAGATTGATACCAAGTGTTGGTGAGGACATGGAGGAACTGGAATGCTCATATACCAGTGGTGAGTGTGTAAAATAGTACCATCACTTTTTTTAAAAAGGCAAACTCATCTGGTGCTGCTGGATATACATTTTAGTTTAACCTTTCTGGAAGAAACCTGACAAGTTGCATCAAATGCTTTAAGAACATTCACATCTTTTGACCCAGAATTTCCACTTTCAGGAAGTCATCCAAAGGAAATAATGAAAAAAGTGCACAAAGACTCAAATATGAGGGAGGCTGTTCAAAATCAAGAAGTACTTTAGTATGGAAAAAAATTAGGAAAACCTAGTTTCAATTATACAGAACTTGACGCTTGTAGAACACATCTATAACATGGAATACTAAGCAGACTTGAAAACTGTATTGACAAAGAATAGTTAATAATATCAGAAGATGTTGAAAATAATAATAAAGTGAAAAATAAGTCAGCATACAGTATGCAGATGATGACCCCAGATGTTTTTGGCATGTGAGTGTGTATACAAAGAAATATTAATCTACTGAAATATTTATCTACTGAAGTGCTCCACAACCATAAGATTTAATTCTATGTGAAAATTGAGAAGGTGCCAAAAAAATCAGATGTAATACTTTGACCATTATCGACATACACATGATTGATGTATTAAGAGCACTGAAATATAGCGGTGCTCCTGGCCTAGAAAGTCTCCTATGAATCTGTCTGTGTTTATCTCAAATATTGCCACACCCCTCAATAACGGTCCAGTTTGGTTCATATCGTCCTCTCCGCTGACTCTGTAGTGTAGTACATATTACTAAATTTTAATAAGGAAACAGCACCAGACAAAAATAAAGAGAAGCTTTCTCCAAACTATTTTACTAGCGAAATCTTCCAGATTTCTCAGTGAAATTCCTCATTAAAAATAAAAAAGAAAGACTTCAAAATAATTGATAAACTATCACATGAATTCATTTGAATGGATAAATCTTTAGGTGGGTTTTTATGTTTTAATTTTTGCTTTCTACCACTTTTTCATGTTTCTAACAAATGTGTGCAGATGAAACTTGATTTAAACCACAAACCTAAGTTCTATATATTTATTACTATAAAAATACTTTCTGATTACAGGAACCCTGTTCTTCCTTTGAGAATATTTTAAAACACACATCAGCTTGTCTTTAGCTTTAGCTCATAAAATACATTGTGATTTCCTTTTATTATAATGAAAATTATTGCTATTTCAAGGTAATGCCTGCTTATTGTAACCTGTCAAACAACTCAAAGAAACAAAAAGCAGAAATCTTCCTCCTTCCACCTAAATCTCCCCCTCCGGAGGGACCAAGGGTAAACTGTCCGGCACTTGCTTTGCACACCCTAACCCACTTATTTCACTTTGGTTTCACAGGCTTAAAAAAGCAAAAGTTCATACTATTTGCAAAATGATTTGTGGTTTGGCAAAATACCAGTCTACATATTTATAATAAAATCAATGGAAATTTACCAGAAGTGATTCAAAATCTTTACTAACTCTAATTCTGAACTAGGAAATTTTTCCTGCATAAATTAAGGCTAAAAACTCAATAAATTCAGTTTGACCCACAGGGAAAACGCAGCTTTTTTCCTAATACATATAATTAATTTTAGATAATGAATTTCCATCATGAAATTCTCATTCATATAAAGAATAATTGAGAATCTGTTTTCGATGTTAAACATTAAGGAAAAAAAATTTAATTGGTTCTTTTTTGCCTTGTAATCTTAACCTTTCCTACATTCTAAAATTACCAGATTTAGTGGTATTGTATAATTAAACTTTCTACCTTTCTTTTTTCTTTCTCCCAAACTTTACATAATAGGTATCCAAAATCAGTTCTGAATTCCCCCACTTTCACCCTTTGGAACCCAATACTTGCTTTGACTTCATCCAATGCAGTTCTGCTCCTCCTCATTCAACTTAATTCCAGGAAGGGCCTATCCTGGCACTAGGATGAGACTTGGACTCAGCAGATTTTTACTGACAGCAAAATTGAGTGTTGGTGAGCTCACCTAAATACTGCCTCCACTGTCTCATTATTAAAATAACTGCACTTACAGGCTTTAGAAAAGTTGTTGTGAGGCTTATATAAACGGAAAACCACCCTCCCACGCCCCACCTTCAATTGCATAGTGCTTAAGAGCACAGACTTTCAGGTCAGCCTGACTAGCTCTATCTTTTTCCAGCAGTGGTATTTAGGCTCATCTTATCCTCTCTGCGCCTCAATTTCTTCACCTGCAAATTGGAAATAATAAAAGTACCTGCTACCTATGGCTGATGTAAAGATTAAATGTGATAGTATTTGGATCCAGCAATCCCATTTTGGGGTACATATGCAAAGCAAATATCTCAGAGATATCTGCATGCCCAGGTTCATTGCAGCATTATTTACAGTAGCCAAGATATGGAAACAACCACAGTGCCCATCAGCAGATGAATAAATACAGAAAACGTGATGTGTATAAAGATGAAATATTATTCAGCCTTAAAACAGAAACCCTGCCATTTGTAACCACATGCACGAACCTGGAGGACATTATGCTAAGTGAAATAAACTAGTCACAGAAAGACAAAAACTACATAATCTCACTTATATGTGGAATCTAAAAAAATGTCAAATTCATAGAAAACCAAGTGTAGAAGAGTGGTTACCAGGAGCTAGGGGTTACAGAAAATGGGGAAATATTGGTCAACGGGCACAAAGTAATAAAAACAAACAAAAAGTGATAACATTTGAAAAGCATTTAGTACACAGTATGAGATCAATAAACATTGGCTACCTTAAATTTTATATCACTTCAGTCTTTCATTCTCATAATTAATCCAAATCTAAAATATTTTCCATCTCCAGGCTTCAAAACATTAACCAGTATCCCTCTGTTATCCCTCTTACATGGATTTGTTCTCTGTGACACCTTATTAATATTTCCACTGATTAAATAAATTTTTCAATGAGAAAGCAGTCAATCCTTTAGCCTCTAGAGACCAATCTTTTTCTTTAGAAGAATTTGATGGGACTTCTATTAAGTATTTAGCACAAGTACTTTTTTCATGCCATTAATAAAGGTACTTTGCACAAGTGAAGACCAGAGAATCACTGAACCAAATAGTCAATATCATCAGGGCCACATTTAAGTACCTAGCATTCTTTAGATGATGTCTTTGCTCCACCTCTTCCTATTATGAGAGTTTAAGCAAGTTACTTACCATTTGGGGCCTGTTTCCTCATTGATCTAAATAGTCTAGGTAATAATACATACTTCATAAATCAGATGTAAAAATTAAATGGTGAAAAATGATAAATGTCCATTCTAAGGAAAATTTGATAAGTTGAGGATATTAACTGTATAGCAATCATTAAAAATAATAGCTAAAAAGGCAACAGAAGGAATAAAATGGATAGTAACACACTTCTAATTAACTCAAAAGAGGATAAAAACAAAATAACAGAATAACAAAACCAGATGAGACCAATACAAAGACTTTTTTAATTGGTAGATTTAAGCTCAACTATATCAGTAACAATATAAATATAAGTATCTAAACACTACAATTAAAATGAAGAGATTGTAAGACTGGATAAAACAGCAAGATGATATGTTGTCTACAAGAGGCATGCTTTATAAAGATTCAGATAGACTGAAAGCTGGAGTGGACAAAGATGTACATGCAAGCAATAAGCATAAGAAAGCAAGTAGATAAGGTACACTCCAAAACAAAAAGTTATTAGCGAAATTTTATAACAATGCAAGAGTCAATTTATCAGAAAGACATACCATTCATAAATATATATGCATCTAATAATGGTACTTCAGTTATATAAAGTAAAAACTGAGAAAACTTAGGGGATAAACAGAAAAATCCACAATCATAACTGGAGACTTAAAAATCCCTTTCAGGAATGATTAAAATAAGTACACAAAGAAAAATAAGGATCTAGAACAACCTTCCTGAACTAGAATTTTAAGCACTTAAAAAATAATGAGAAATAATTTGATTTGAGAAATGTACAAGAAATTTAAGCACTTAAAAGAGGATTTGGAAAAATTTCTTAAATTTTTCCGAAGGTGGTGCAGAACAAGCACCATTCTAGATCCATAAAATGGATGCATTAGGCATTATTGCCTAATTATCTGCACAACCGCAGTTACAGAGAGTTAACAGAAAAGATATGAAAAACATTATTAAATTGACCAAATTGGCAGTAATAGAACATTTACACATAAAATGAATTTGGGTGGTACTTACATGGTTTTATACACTTTTGAAAATTCATCAACCTGTAAGTGTGCATTTTATCATGTGTAAATTATATCTTGATACATTTCAGTGAAAAAGAAAACCACAAAAAGATTCCACTACACATCCACTAGGATGTCTAAAGTTAAAGAGTGACAATAAATAGTGCTGGTGAGGATGTTGAACAACAAAAACTTTCATACATTGATAGGAGTGCAAAATGATACAACTGCTTTAGATAACCTTTAGGAGTTTTTAATAAAACTAAGTACAGGCCTACCCTATGCCTTCCCATTATACTCCTAGGACATAATCAAGAGAAATATTTCCACAGGTCACAAAATGTTATGTTCAAAAATTTTATAGCTTTATTCATAATAGCAAAAAAATAAGGGTAGAACCCAAATGTCCATCAACAAGTGAATGGATAAACAAATTGTGATATATTCATATTGTAAAATATTGCATAGTCAGACAAAAAATAAACTCTCAATTCACGCATGACATGAATGAATCTCAAAGGAAAAAAAGCCAGATACAAATTCATTCCCTTCGCATATACTCAAAGACAGGCAAAACTATTCTGTGGTAATAGAAACTAGAATAATGGTTGCCTCCAGGTAAGGGGGATTAACTAGGGAAGTGGTACAAATATGAATGAAGCCTCCTTGGATGATGGAAATGTTCCTTCTTGGTCTGGGTGATGGTTACATTTGTTTACTTCTCTGTATGTAAATTACATCAGTATTTTTAAAAGATTAAATGGCATAATTAAGTTAAATCGCAGATCAGCCTGACATGTGAATGATGTTTAGTAAATTACAGATATTATTGTTATTTTATCTTAAATACCTGTTAATAACATCTGCTAAGCATGTGTGACTGACTGTTCACTTTGAAAGATAAGCTAAAACAGAAAAAGGAAGGTACTTGTGATTTGAGAAGGGAATCTGCCAGTACAATTTCACAGAAGACACTGGAAGAAATGCAAAATTTGTAGAGCTTGTGTCTCATCAGTGGTTAAACTTCATAAAATATTCATAAATTACACAGCCATTGGAGTTTTGTCACTAGTGTCATTTGCTTTCCAAGTCCTCCATTTAGAAAGCAAATAATTATAGCATAATGCTTTTTTTTTTTTTTTACAAACATTTTAAAGGCACTAGGAAAAAAAAGAGATTTATTTTAAGAAAATAAATGGGTTAAGATTTAGGTCGAAATCCCAAAATGATTTGTGTTTGTCCTTAATTTGTTCCATGAAAAAGGCTGCTTTGAGAATCTCAGCATCCTCTTGGGAGCCCCTTGCTCCCTGCCTCTCTGCAAAACCACAGGTTGGATTAGTGAGAGAGATCTGCAGGGGCAAAAGAACCGGAAATGCTTGTGGGTGTTCTCACAGGCACAATTACACAGGTCTTTCTTACCAACACAAATTCAGGGATGGAGGGGGGATAAAAGCCAGATTGTAATAGTGGCCTTGCCACTCATCTAAGAAGAAAATGAAGAGTTTGTGATTTGTATGCAGAAAAAATGTTCTAAAATGGAAAAATACAAAATAAAATGGGCAACATGTAGTGAAGAAGCACGTGGTGCCTTCTAAACAGAGTACTTGGAAATTTTAGGGCTTAGACTTTTTTGCTTCTAGATGTCTTCTTTTCTCCCCTGTACTCCACCAAAGAAAACTAGCCATTTGTTCATTTATTCTTTCATTCGATAAATACGTTTTGAACTTTCTTATATGCATGGACACACAATAGAATCAAACGAAGCCTTCAAGGGAATGTATTTCCAAATATGAGAAATGAACCACGTATTCACAAGTGAGTTGTCATCCCCAGGTGTCTGAATAGAGTTGCTGATATATCCTTGGTTTCCTCATCATATCAATCAAAAACATTGGAATTAAGTGAAGGTCAAAACCTCTGTTCTCGGAGAAAGAACAACACTGTGAATGTGGAATAAGAGAGAGATTTTAACAGAATGGGGAGAGGTAGGAGTAGGGGCACCTCTTGAGTTTGCAACCAGAGCAATCGATTTCTTTCACTAAGCCCCAGGAAAAGGCGAGGGGCATTTCAGCTAATGTAAAGGGGACAGGAGGTTCCAAACAATTTCACTTAATATTTATGGATGCTAAATAATGAGATTATAAATATGCAATTGTGCAATCAATCTGTGTTCAATTGGAACTAGCTAATGTTTTTCTATATCATAAAGAGCTAATGAAGTAAAATCTATAACCAAAGTAAAAATGTAATCACCTGACAGATTACCTTGACATTGCAGATTCCCTGAATCAATTAAAAATTAAAAATTCAAAGGGTTCATACTATGCATATCTTGTTCAATGGTTATAAAAGCACTAGCTTTGCAATTTCTAATGGTTTCTCTACATCTGTATAATCAATACTGTGGGTGACCATTACCTTAAAAGCAAGATCAGCAAAATATGATTTTAATATTAATACGTTATATTTGCAACGCAGTGCAATCTTTGAAAGTGTTTTACATTCATTCTCTCTTCCTGTATCTGCATTTCACTTAACAGCATCATTATGCATCCACATGTAGAAGCCAGAAACTGCAGTAATTCTTCAACCTTTTCCATCTCCAAGTTCTACCCGCTGAACTTGACAAAAATCTCTCCACCCCAACCACGCTTGCTCTCCACCGCCATACTTTGGCCTCACCGTGCCTTATGCCACTGCTGTGGAAGCCTCTTACCTCCCCTCCTGCTCCTCACTGTGCTCCTTCTCCAACCTCCCACATTGCCAGAGAGCTTTCTTAACACAAATTTGAGAGAGCTTCTATCTCTCTGAAAAAATAAAGCAGAAAGCTAAAATGACTCTATTGTCAACAGAGAATGAGATCTAAAGTTCTTAGTATGCCGTCCCACAGGTCTAAGCTTTTCACAGTACAATTCCTCGCCACCAGTCCATTCTCCCTCCGGTTCCCCCGGAGAACAGAGACATGCACAGAACCACCTGTCATCATCCCATCATTGCAACTCTACTCATTTGTACTCACTGTACCCTCTCCTGAGAAGATGCTCCCCCACAAATTTTCTAGCATATGACATCTTTCAAGGCCCAGAAAAGGAAGTTATTTCAGGTGGTTGCCACGGATAATTCTATAGAGGACATGCTAGAGGAGAAAAAACTTTCCAGAATCATACATACCTACACTACAGATTAGGAACAGCAGTAGTTGGAACTATAAACATAGCGTTGATGAAGGCTCTACATTTAAAAATATGAACTTGGAACAATTGCAAAAACCTAAGAACTCTGTAATAACTCCCTTGATGTCTCTAAGACAACAGCCAGTGGTGGGTCATTATGTGCCATGGACCAGACTGGATATAAGAGAAGATCAGTAATGTTGCAGAGTGAGGATGATGGAAGGAAAGAAGCAGGACCAGACCATGACAGCTTCCCTAACCCTTCCAGGCTACAGGCTCACCGGTGCTTCTGTGAGGAAGGAGAAACAGAATGATCTAAGGGATAAATCCTGGACAACTTCGCTTCTCTTTCTTCTCATTTTCCAGCCTTGGCAGAACCCACTCATTAACCCCAGCATTCTTCTCATCTTGGCACCCATCTCCATGAGTTGGTGCGTGCACATAAACATATACACACATGCACAGGCATACACACGCACACACGTACACACCCATCTGCTGCCTTGTTCCTGAGGTTCTCAGTACTCACCCCAGAGCACCTACCCAGACACCTTTCTGCCCAGCGTCTCATACATTTCCAACTAGGAATGCATAATAGAGAAAGAAGAGCAAGTGTCTATACCAAGGGCCTGTGGTTGTAGCCTGGACATGTGTTGCAGGAAGTTTACTGAAAGTCTCACATTTAAAACTTCATGTGAATTTACTCCTTAATGCATCCCATTTATTTTTTTAATAAATAGTTTGAAACGGCTTACTATTGGAGAAAACTGACTTTTTCTAGTATGAGTGCCCTTGGTCCTTGGCCAGGTGTCACCATACCTGTATGAGATCCACAGTCTGTCCAGTTCTGAAAGCCACATGTATTCCCACAGAAGCAGTCGCTTTGAGGAGACCGCTTTTGCTTATGAACCAGGGATAATCTAGAGTCTTAAAGACAAATTCAGATAAAGAGCTGTGTACCCCTTTGCCACCATTTTGGACCTAGAGTCTGGGAGAAAAGGATTCCTTTTTGAAAAATCAAGAAGGGAGAAATATGGTTTTAAGCAGTGCTATTCTCTCTGCATAATCTTCCTCACACCTTATCCTACTAATTTCTCATCCTTTAAAACTCAGTTCCAGAATGACTTCCAGCAAAAAGCTCTTTCTAACCTTCCCTTCTGTTAATATTTTTGACATAGCATCATATACATACTTCTACCATATTTCTACACAATAAAATATATTTGTTGCTTTATTTATCTCCTTCATTAGACTATAAGTTTCTTGAGGAAAGAGATTTTTAGAAATGTTCTATCAACAGTATTTAGCATAATACCTGGCATGTAAGTGTATAAAAGTGAATAATTAGTTCCCATCTCTTTATCACTGTCTACCATGAGCACAGTACATTATAAAATATTTTTGTCAACCAACAGTATTTTAAAGAACATGATTCATCAGTGTTTCCATTTTATTAATCAACGGCATCTTCTGAGTGTACCACAAAAATAATATGTGGAAAATATTTTTAAGTATTAAAATTACTTGTTAACTTAGATTAATAGTGCTTTGGTTTGCTCATCTGGGTTCAGACAAGTTTTAGCTAAAGGTGTAAAGCCCCAGTATTAAAAATGTTTGTGCCATCTCATTCACAGGACGTAGTGCATAGCAATTCTATGCTTTTGTTGTTAGAATTCCAAAACAAAAGGAATATAAAGAATATTTGAAGTAATCTAGTTCAGCCTCCCATATAAAAAATAAGCCTCCTTGTAAACGCCCCTGATAAGTGATCACACAGTCTCTGCTTAACCTCCCCCCACCCCCACACCCAGAGAAGAACGCTTGTGTTCATGCTGCATCCTTTTTGGAGCAGCTCTAACTTCCGAACCCCCAGACGTTTCTTGCCACAGGAAGAGACAGCAACATACAGAAGCAGGGCCGAGAAGAGACAGAGGAAGCTGGCACAGGCTACCCAGCCCGGCAGTGAGGAAGTGGGTCCGGGGCCTGAACTGATTTACAGATCTCATATAAAGACTATCAGCCAGGCCATCTTTGCTATGGCACCTGAAATAATTTTTCACAAAGCTCAGACCTGCTGTTAAGACCCCTTTCATTGGAGCCTCTTTCATCTTAAGTAACTGCTCAGATTTCAAGGGCTAGAAATGAACTGAAAAGACTGTAATGTCTTGCTTTCCACAAACTAATGACGGATTAATTTGCCATACCATTTCTATGATTAATAGAAAATGAAGCTCTAACTTGTAACGATCACATTTCAAGGCGGCATCCCCTTTTGGAGGGCAGAGCTGCCAGGTGAGCGGCCAGGTGCTGAGGAGGAGGAGCTGTTAATGGCAATTGTGTCAAACTAATCTCAGAGCAAACTACTGCATTTTATTATGTAAATTCTCAGGATAATTGAATGCCTTACCAAGGACATTCACCCAATTAATTTTTTTTAAATGTTAACAGAATTCACTTATCAGTAGTTTTAATCATAACTGTCAAGAATTATTTTTATTTTTCAAGTTAGCACTTGGAAGTTTGTTTTTTAAGTTCAAAGTGACTTGACATATGAAAATTTTTGCTGCTTATTTTTATAATATATAAATTATAAATATAAGTAGGAACAAGAATTTCTATTGTAATTTATTTAATATTGGTCACATGAGTTATACATTAAAGACACAAGCCCTTCTAAAATCTCTGAATAGTCATTGATTCACAGACTATTCTGTGAATAGTCTTATAAAATGTGTTATAATCCCAATATGGTATTAAGATCTTTTTATATAATCAATAAAAAAAGTAAAACCATCAAATGATGAAATTCTGACCCATATATTTGACCCTCTGCTAGGGATTATAGGGAACGTTATGCCTACCTCAGGGGACCTTTGGTCTTTGCAGGGAGAAAGGAACATTAATGCACTTGATACAATGTGAACAAGGACATATAAGAAAATCATCGTTGATGAAAGGATAGGAAGGACGCCAAACTCTTAGCTGACTATTTTAATAGGCCTCTAAGAAGAATGTGGTTTCAATAAACATTCTTGAAAATGAACCTGTGTTATCTGTTAGGACTTGAACCGCAACATCTGGTTTCTCATCCTGATCCACCTAGACTTCTTTCCATGCCTAGTTGATGGCCATAGCTGGAAACAAATAAACAGAACTATGCAAATGAGCTGTTACCACTACTCAGATTAACCAAATAATAGTGTGGTCCTCTACCTATTCAATAGGCCATGGGATCCTAAAGCTAATCTAAGATGTGTAAGTTTACCACAGTGCCTGTCTGCCTGGCACTTGGTGCTGAATAAATGTTAACTTCTTCACTTTTATCTATTTCCTCTCTTTGCCTAACTATCCCCAGTCACCAATCAAGGTGTAGAGTACATCTTTATACATGAGCATGATAAAAAAAAAATTAACTCTCTGATATTGCTATCCAAACCACTGCACTTGTGAACCCCAGTGCTAGTTGTGCAGAGGGAAAAAGTTTATAAATAACCCCTATATCTGAGGGAAAACCCTGACCTAAAGTCTTCTCCATTTATATCAAGTTAATATGAGTCCTCTGGAAAACCCCACGATGGAGGAAGGAACATTTCAGCCCACTGGCCTGACTCGGCCCACTGCTTGACTTCATGCAGCCTGGGCGGGAGAAAGCTCTGGGAAGCTCTTCACAGAACACCCAGAAAACGGCTCCTACCCCTGAGCCCCAGGGGATAGAAGCAATTGTAAAGATGTGAGTTACAATTTCAGAGGGAAATAAAGCCAAGAACCCTGTCTCGCTCACTCTAGACTCTAGAATTTAGGAAAGCTTTGTTATCTACTTCTCTTTTCTTTTTTACAAATCCATTCATTCATATACTATTTGTTTTGCTTCCTAAAAGGGCCTCCCTCCATCTGTGAACTTTTCCTTAGTCCCCCCCCCCCCCCCTTTTCATGTCTTTCTTCATTTCCTCCTTTTTACCTCATTGCACCCATTCCTGGAGTAAAGGCTTCTCCCTTGCCCATCCCCATCACCCCCTCTCTTCTCCACCTTCACCTCTCTTCTTCATGTCTTTTCCCCTGTCTTTCTAGCTAAGTTTCCTCCTAAAACTTCCTTCTCTTTCTGGAAGATAAAGTTGAATTTCATGTCCTGATTTTGTTGTCTCATAAGACAGTTTTTTTTTTTTCCTTATGGTATAGTTCAATGGCAGAAAGGCAGTGTGGTACCACAGAGAAAGCACGAGACTTGAGAGTCTAGGCTTTTGTGATCCACCTATGTATCAACTTCCTTTTATGAACTGAAAATTAAATCTCACAAGATTCATAAAATGTTCTTATACAATAGAGCATATCAATTCAATTCGATATTCAAAAGATATCTTCACACAAATGATTGCAGTGGAAACACAATCATTAAATGTTAAGTAATACAGTTAACAGTTGACCTTAGTGTCCCCTATCCAGAAGAATGGCAGAGCTTTTATGTTATTGACAAATTGATAAAAGTTCCTTTTAGGAACCAATGTTCCTGGGAGGAGTTATGGTGATTAAATAAGTACCAAGGACAGAGCAGATTACTACACTTAAAAAAAAAAAAAAAGGAAACAAAAATGGCCCTGAGGGTCCATCACAAATAGTCCCCTACTCCTAGCACACCTGTACCTTCAAGGCAGGATTTTCTGGGCCTCAGGTCTCTAGAAAGTAAATTACCTCTTCTTTTAAAAGTATTTTTTTAATTCCTCAACATTATGCATATAAATGAAACCAAATCTTGCATCCAAGACTTCTGATATGCAAACATCCAAATTATTAAAAGGAACTGCTGGGGCTTTAAAGGATTGCCCGACTTGGGGGAAATAATACTTGGTGTTCGTTCTTTCTCACACTTATGGTAAAATAAAACAGAAATACTTCTCTAATGCCATGCATCCAATTAAAAAAGTTAACTCACACAAGTTCAATTCTGATCATGTAAACATGCTGGGTTGCAATTTACCCTTGTATTATCAGTCACAAAAGATTACTAAACAAATTAATAGTATGCTAAGTAGTGACAATTCCAAATTTCCTATCTATAAATGTGCTTAGAGGCTGCAGTCTGGCTGAAATAGGAACCAATTTACTTACTTTGAAGCTGTATTTGTACAGGAAACCCCCTGCCTTTACTTTGATGATGTGTTCAAACATAAATAAAAGTAGTACAGATTTTTTAAAAGTACAGTATGAATACTTTACATAAAGTTGAGAAAACATTAATTGTCCACATTGGAGGATACTGTGTGTATGTAAATACACACATATACTAAGTGCTTAATAAATATTTGTTGAATAAATAAATAGATAATTCAGTGAGATTTTATTGAACCATGAAATTATAACCCTTGTGGAAACTGGGATCTATATGAAAGTATCTGGAATTATTGCTTTCTAAGAGTTAGAAAGCTATTTAATTCTTCCATCCATAAAAAGCCTCTGAAAAATCCCAGAATTTGTATGCAAAATGGTGTTTGTAACTGCATTTTCCGAGGCAGAGATTCCAAAGCTTTCATCAGTTTCTCCAATAGGGGGTCTGTGATCCTGCAAAGAAAAGAAATTACTAGTCTAATAAATCCTCTCTATTATACCCCTTATACCATACAAATGACCAGCCAAACTATGCTTGCATGCCTCCTGTACAAGAAACTCACCACCACATGAGGCAGTCCAGACTTTTCATATTTTTGCAGCTTAGCTTCTGATTGACCATAGCTCTATCCTCCAGAGTCACACAGAACACACCTGGTCCCTACGCTGCTTGAAAGCCCTCCTTGTCATGACCCATCCTATTTTCTCTTGTGCAGGCTGTAAGTCCTCAGTTCCTCCAACCAGAGGCAAGATTTCTGCTACTATCTGCACCCTGGAGCTGTCAGTGCACTCAGGACTCTGCCCAACCCCAACGTGGTCCACCTTCCCAGAACCAAGCACAACCCTCACATCCTCATTCTGGGCATCTTGAGTGAACGAGACTGGCAGTTCATCACCTGAGGGTAGCTGATTCACCCTGCTGACTTAGGGTTAACTTATAGTTAACAAAAACTCCTATAATCTTTTATTTATATGTTTTGCAGTTTCATCATGACCCTCCAATTATGTTCATGCAGTTCATTTGAGGACCCTACTGCAAGATCTCACAATCATCCCTGTCAGATGTCCACTGTTTAATGTAACTGTTTCCACGGAGTTGCCTATGGATTCTCACAGCTTCTCTCTCTCACTTTAGTTAAGGTAGGTTTTCAAATAGGTTAATGCCTTATAACCAGGCAACTTTTGTAACATAGTCTTTTTGTTTATCTTAAAATGTCCAGAGTTTTTTGCTGCACTTAGCTAGAGGAAGGGATAAGGAAAAGTATGTCTACCCCCTCTTTCCAGAAGCATTAGTCTACTTATGAAAGACTTAACCTTACAGAGCTATAAGACTAGTCTGCAGATACCTACAAGCCCAGAGAACCAGTTAATCTAGCCTTGGGGAGTGGCGCGGGAGGTGGGTGCAGGGTCTGGCTTTCGCTGCCAGGCCCTCTCTGAGAGAGAGGCAGCCTCTCCCAGACTGACTTCCATGCATCCCTGGGACAGCTTCCTATGGTTACTGCCCTTCCACAGAGCAGGAGAATCAGAACAGACCCCATCTGCTCCCCACTCCCTCCAGCTGGCCCCATGGGCACACCTCAGCTCTGTTTCAGCCACAGATCACCCTAGAACATGAGGAATGGATCCAGACACCACCCCGACTGTACTCCTCACAGCCAAAAACGTCTTCCAATGTGGACCGCCAGAAGTGAATGCTCCCCACTCCCGTTCTTCCTTGCTTTCCTGCCACTCCCTGCTGATGTTTGCTGAGGTCCAGATAACCAAGCAAGCATTTTCTATTAAAACATGTAAAGCTCATGTAACATGACCTTTTCTCAGTCTTTGTTCTCCTAGACCTCCTTTGCATCTGACAGTGTAGACTGGGCTTCTTATTAAGAGTACCTTACAAATATACAGTTATTTGCAATTTGCACGTACCTCCTCGTGTGACTTCATTTTATTTTCACAACAGCTCTGTGAGATAGCCAAGACAACAGTGCCACGCCTATTTTATATACAAAGAAACTGAGACATAAAGCACTTTGCCCACATTGACATGATATTAGGTGCCAAAGCAAAGACAAGATATATCTGCTTTCTCTGCCATGCTATCTTGGCTTCCACGATACTCTTAATATATTAATGAGCAGTTACCATTTGATTGCTAGCCACTCTACAAGATCTATTCTTACAGAATCTGAGGCTCAGAGAGGTGAAATAACTTGTCTAAGCCCATTCAGTTAGTAAGAGACAGGAGCTCCTGCTCTGTGCTTGGTCCTCTGTTCTTCCCATACTACACACTCTCCCTTTCAAGGACCTAATTCATTCTATTACTGTTCTTCTAACTTTCTAAATCTATATCAAAATAATCCTGTTCTCATCTCTAAAATCTATTCCTTTATCTACAGTGTCATTTCATCATTTCTACCCTCATATGACTAAAAATAAATTTGTTTTTCTCACCTACCCAGGTCCCCCTCCCAGCATACCAACATCTGCCCAGCCACAGCACACAGAACTTTAGAGCTGATTCATTCCTCTCCTCTCCCCCATATCCTGTCAGTCATCAACTTCTACTGAATGTTCCTACGAAGTCACTCATATTTCTTCCCCTTTCTTTCCATGGTTGTTTATTCAGCTGTCTTTCCGCAAAATATGCAGGTTTCAGGATCATCCCCATTGAGTTCATCTTCTATGCCAGTTTCACTAATCTTCCTTAGCACAGCTTTGTAATATTACTTCCTCCAGACAGAAACCTTCAAATGTCCCATAATCCATAAACAAGGAGTCTAGGGCCTCATATGTAGCTTTCGAGACTCCCAGAATCTGCCTCCCCCTACCCATTTGGGCAGGTTAAACAAGCCTAGTCATTGCTCATCTCCCTGGCATCACCCATATTTCTCCCCACACCCAACCTGCCTTTCTGCTTTTCTGTTTATTCTTACTTTATCCACCCTTCTGATGTTAAGTCACAATTCACCTTTTTCAAGAGACCGGGTATTCCAGAACCCCAAAGTCATAAAATCCCTGCAGCACTTATAGCTTGTACCATCTATCCAAACACCAGGCTGTTCTCTGACTTGAGTAGTTAATCTTTGTTTTGTGTGAGCTGGTCACATCTCCCAACCAGACATTAAGCTCAGAATAAATGTGGAAAAGAGGACATAGATCATGCTCCTCTGCTCCCCACAACTCTGAGCAAAAACACCAAGCATGAAGAGGAGAGTCAATAAATTACTGCTTCTTAAAGTCTTAACATTTATTTGGCATGTTTCCCGGGGTTGAGGTCTGTGGATCACCTCATGGGATCTTGAAGCACGTAGTCTACAAAACACATTTTGAGAATTCCTGATTTTTCAGAATCAGTTGAAGAAATTCATGCCAAAGGTAGACGTGACATTGGCTTTTATTCTTATGCATGTTAATTAGATCAGCAATAACTTTAATACACATAATTTTCTGTTATCCAAGAGTTTTTTTTTAAAGATTTGTTATGCATAAAACAAAATTCTAGGTATTTTGAAAGACACGAAATACTCAACAAATTCCTCATGTTCCAGAAGCAAAAAATTTGGTCTGTAACTGGTTTTTTAATAATCTCATGCAGTAGATGAATATGAAAATCCATTTGTGGACTGGACATAGAAATTAGAACGCAGAACTGTTCTAGTTAAAATATAATTCATTAGGCAACCCAGCAAATATGGTTTAACAATGAATAATCTGACATAAATATAGATAGTGAGGCAGAGGACTAAAGAGATTCATATGATGCCTTTTGCTTTACAGAATTGTTTAATGAATTTCCAACATTTTAGACTACATTGAATATGTATGTAATTAAATACAGTAGAAAAATGAAAATGATAGTTCAGGAAAAAAGAATAAATAAAAGAGATGCTTGCAGGTATGTTTCACCTTTAAGTTAATAACCCACAACTGGATAAAACTGGTAGTTCTTAAGAAGCAAGTATGTTACATTATGGAGTTTTTCTCAACAATGGAGAACTAGAGAGAATTTAAGAAGGTCACGATTCTGTAGCGTACATTTCAGGCAGGCAATTTAAGGTTAACTATGGTTTTTGCGATGTATACTATTTCTGGTTTCATTAGTATGCTGATCATTTCTGAGAAATGTGCCCATGTTAACAACCACTATATAAAGTTAGGTTAATGTTTTCTTTTAGGAAGGTATAGAGATCTTGGTGTAATTAACACCTTTCTTTATAAGTTTCCCCCGATAAACAGCAACTGTGCTTTTAGTTAAATATCAGTAACTGAGAAACAATCTATCGCTTTTCTAGGCAGTCCTAATTATTAGAACTTTCTCCTTTTTTACACAGAAATTTGCTTCTCTGGTTTACCTATGAGCCCCAATTCTTCCCTGTGAAATTACCCAAGGCAAATCTTCTTTCTTTGCTTTATAAGAGTTTTTCTAGTATTTGAACTTAACTTTCAGATATCCTTTAATTCTTCTGTTCTGGCTAAAAATTCTTAATTTCTTCAATCATTTCTCAAGAGGCATTTTCTGTATAAGCCTCACCAATCTAGTCACCTGCCCTCACCATTTTATAGCTCATTAAAGTCTCACAAAGTATGGCTCACACCATTTAGTATAAGACTAACTTTGGCCTGCCTAGAACAGAATCTAGAGAAACTACGTCATATAATGTGCACCCAAGACTTTCTATTAATACTACTTAAAATTACATAAGCTATTTTAGTAATTTCACCATACCATGAGCTCATATTTAATTACAACCCTCAAAATTCCCATCCCCCACACAGTGAACTATTTTAGGTAGCATCTCCTACATTCTATGCATATTAAATAGAATTTGCAGAAGCTATAGTCAGGACACTATAATTTTACAGGCAACTGTTCTTCCCTCCCCTCTAAAAATCCTTAGCTTTTAAGGCCACTCTGTCCTTTCCTAAAGATATTAGCACCTGGTTCACTGTCACTCTCCAATCTCTGCCATTGTTGCCTGTGATTTCAGTAATCATACAGGTGATGATTTCTCTCCTGGCCTTGCCATTCTTCTGGACTCCACTCCTCCAATGACCTTGTCCTCCACCCCATCTCAGGCTCCAACTCCCCCAATAACTGTATCCCCTTCTTAACCTCTGTCTCAAACCTCCACTCTTTCACTGCCCTCTATATTTTACAGTGCCTTTTCCAAAGATCCCTTAGTCAATAATTTATTTTAACTGTAAAATAAAAGCACAAGTAACTAATCTAGAAATCTTTGAGTAATATCCAGGCACAGTTATTTTTATGAAAACAGTAGAATCAGAGAGACAGACAGAGATTTTATTTTCTCCAGCTATGTGTCTAAGTAAGTTGTTCTTGCATCTATTTATCTTGTGCTGACCTCAGAAAACTAACTCACACTCTTGTGCCCCTGTGGTTACGTTATTATAATGCCCTTCTAGTCTAGCTTCCAACAATGACTTGAGATGAGGAAAATGAAAACTGACATAAAAGGAAGTGTTTAAACTACATACTAGTGTGAAACAGAAAGATGCAAATGTTCTAGGAAACCATAACCTGGGTTTAGCACAGATTCTTACACAAAGAAAAGGTTTACTAAACTAAATTGAACCAAAATGGTTTTTTACTTTACAGATAATAAAACTTCCCATAATCTGTGTTATCCAAGATGGACTATATATTGAGCAAGACAATTGATGACTCCTCTCCAAACCCTCAGAATAAGAAGTACTTGGACAGCCTAGAAAAAAGAAGGGGGCAGGAAGGCTTATGGTGTATTTGAGGAGCAATGAACAGGATGAGTTTCCTTGAATAGTAAATTCATGAAGAGGAAATTATGCTGAAAGCCTTGATAAAGTATATCAGTGTATTTTTAGGGTATGTATGTATTTCTAAACTTTAATCTAATTTCAATTTCTTATATGAAAAGACATATACTGTACTTACTATCAGAGATGTTATTGATTATATCCAGAAGTTATGCCAGAGAATTAAAGTGCATTAGAAACTCTTTTATTCTTCTTATATGCTCTGTGATATACTGTAAAAGTAAATGTAGTGTTGCTTCTCATTTCAATAGAACTGTTGCTTTCTTAAAAGATGAAAAATTCAGAAGACTGAAATTACACCTTCTGAAATGGATTACTAGGAATGTCTCCAAAAAAAACTGGGCACACATCTGTCAAATGCATCCACAAATAAAGACAGTCAATCAGCCTTCACATAGATTTTAGATGATTACTGGTAATATGTATCACACTTTATTATATTAAGCAAAATAAACATATATAATCATTCTGAAAGTTATTTAAATCATTATAGACTAAGAACAGTTTTTCCAACAGAGTATCACAATCAGCCTTTGAAAAATATAAATTTATGAGCACCGTGGTCCAAATAAGGTTAACTGGGAAAAATCTCTTTTTTTTTATCAATAAGCTATAAATATAAGTCAAATTATCTGTAAGTCAATATGAATGAATGGTCTGATTTCTCCAGACCATTCACCACTCTGCTCTTCATTTTGCCTTCCAAGCATGAAACAGTCAATAAGTTAATTTCCCAAGCGACCAATGAGTTAACTTCTTACCACTGCATTTTGTTCAAATGTTCTATTTTAAATTCTTCCTTTAAACAAAGGGCCATTCTTCTCTCCTTGTGTTATTGTATGCTCCTTTTGAATAGTTTCCAGGAATAACCGATCATGAAAATAACAAAACAGTTGCTTTCAACATCATTCGTATAAAGTTATTAGATGATGGCACTGATTCCTGATTAACAGCTCTAACGGGTTGTAGCCTACACATGGTGTATTAAAAGTTCCCTTGGCAATAGACATCATTTCACATGCCAATTACAAATTTTAGACATGGCAAATTAAAGTGTTACTTTTCATTAAGAATGTTGTACCACAAAAGGGACAGAAGCAATAAGAATACCTGAAAGTATAGTACTGATGAAGTTTCATAGTGCAGCTTTAATGACATTTAAACATATATTCATCCTAGGACACTACTGAGAAATATTTTTGGAAATGTTTCTTTAGGAACTTTAATTACCATTATTGTATAAAAATAAATAACAGAATTTCTATCCAGGTGGCATGATTGGTGGTGTTTTTCAGAAAAAAATACTTTTTTAAACATCAATATCTGTCTTACATGGTATAATTCCATCTGAAAAAGAAACAAAATCTGTTTACAGTGCATCACCACAAAGTTTGAGTTACTTCTTAGTTTGAGTCCCAAAGACCAGCGTTCTTCTAAAAAAGGTAAAGGAGCGTGTTTAATAAGCTTCCTCTGGATTTTGTATGTGATAAGGTTGAAGGTACACTGGCTGACTTTGCTTATAGTAAGAGAACTGCCAGAATAACAGGAAAGAAAGCTGGCCCAGATTCTATTTGGATTTTTTTCAAGATCTAGTTATTTACTTAGATATCATTTCTGGCATCTGGGTCTCTTATAACAGCTTATCCAGTTTACCAAATAAGAAACACACAGGTTTAAAACATTAAACAATAAACAGCTATATAAGAAATTCCTTCAAAAATAATAAACTAAAAAATTCTATATAAATATTGCTATAAAACAAAATTTTATTTCTATAAAATATATGCTCCTTTCCCCCTCCTTTCATTTTCCTTCCACCCAGACTTAATATCATGTTTGATATTATTAGTGAATTTGTTGCCTAGGATGGAAGCCCCTGTGATATTAACCAAGTAAAATATTTCTATAACAATGATGATGATGTTAAAAATTGCAAATGCCTACTTTGTGACAGCTGGAGTTGTTCTAAGCATTTTATATATAGCAACTCATTTTAGAAGACAGTATGTTACTGAGAATGGGGCACTTAGCTTCCTTTACTTAAGTCACCAGACTTTGAGGACACCAACAGAACTATAAAAAAATACACAATCTACTTTGATGATGGTGGATAAAGGTTCTGAACCATGAGATACCCTCAGCAAAGAATGGTAATGGTAAGCCAACAAAGGGTACTTTCATTTATCTATTCTTTTGCCATCTTATTTGGCAATTATACAGAGTTTTGTTTCCTCTTTATTTAGATGAAGTTAAAAGGCTAGACGGCCATTCTTAGTGTTAAATCTCCCTCTGCCCTCCCCCCAGTCCACATATAATAATTAATATATGATTAATGGGTTTTTGATTGAAGTCTTTCTTTTCTTTTTTGTGCTTGCATATGGCCCCCACTTTTTCTCTTCCTTTCAGAATGTTGATATCTTATTCAATGCACTCCCCAAACCTCCTTTTCTCAGATCAAATCTTGTGCTCGAGCACAGTTAAAGCTGCCTAAAGCCCCTTCACATGACCTGTAAGAAAGGCGGTGGCCTAAGAAAGGGGTTCCCCTGTATCAGCTGCCAAGAGCACAAATGCCAGTCCCGCTTGCCCTTCCCCTCCTCTGGGAGCACCCACCACCCCAGGCCTTGGAAAGCTACATTTCCAAAACTACACACTCCCATTCCACAACAAAGCTCTCTCGGGGAACAACACAACACAGCACCTACCCCACTCCCTGGAAACACAGCTAACCAGGCCAGCAGCTCCTCTTCAAAACAAGCTTCCCTCCTCCTTTGGGCCAGGATGCCCCAGTGCCCCCGGTCCCCTCTGGGCACCAGCGCGCTCTGGTTCGGCAGCGGGGGGGAGTCAGGAAAAGGGAGACCGAACCCAGCGCAATTTTCAAAAGCCCGGGCGGGTCCAGACTACTGGTAAACTGTGCCTCGTCCACTCACCACCACGCAAGTCCTTTAACAACACAGTCAGGCCGGTCACTCTAAGGAGTTCCAAGTTTCAATGCTCCCTGCAAGATAGGAGCATTCTAGCAGCTGGGAACGAAAGGTTTGGGGGGAGGGGGGGCTGCCACAACTCCCAACCCTCTTGCAACGCTGCCCCTCCCGAATTAAACGTAGACACCTTGGGATTTCTGTTTTCTGCACGGGTTGAGGGAGAGATGGAGGATGCGAGGGGGAACCGGGAGGGAGTAGGGTGTGGCGATTCGTGGAGAGAATGGGTAAGGGACAGTTAAAGCCGTATCTCTGCCCCGGACAGAGCCGCGTTTAGGGGCGGCGGGCCTGCCAGTGGCTTTGTTTTCAGCGTCCCCATCGCTGGAGCTTTGCGCAACACGCCCCCCTCGCCTCCGCCAAAATCACTGAAACTGGCCAAGAGGCCCCTACAGCCCCCAGCCCCTTGGCAGAAGAAAGAAACTTGTACACGGGCGCTCCAGCGCCCGGATCCTGCGGTTTGCCTGTGAGGACCATTTTAGAAGCCGAAATAATGGTGATCATTAAGTAAGAGAATCAACAGTATTTTGTTTTCTTCCGAGTCTTTGAAAAATACAATTCAAGTCTTCTACCGGTCCGCTACTATTTACTGTCGCCCCTGTCGAAGCGCGGGGGGCGGGGGAGTGAGATTGGTGCTCAAGGTAGAAAGCGCGAGGAAGGTGCAGAGGGAGCTGCGGAGAAGGACCAGCTGCGGGACCGACTGGGGACCCCGGGTCCCCGACGCCATTTGCCGTGCAGCGGCGCCCGCCCGTCTTACCTGTGGATGCAGTTTCCATGGCAACGGGCAGCGACCGGGCGGGGCTCGAGCCCGGTTCCCGTGGCGCCGCTTCCCCGACCCCGGCGCCCAACCCCCGGCCGGACTCCCCCGCCTGCGGCGCCGGCTTGGCCCCTTTCGGCGTCAGCGCTTCGACCTCCCCCTCCCCCCGGTCCCCGAACCACTGGGACCCGGGGCCGGCCAGCGGCAGCAGCTCTTCTCGGGGATCCGGCGGCGCGGCCATGGCTGGCGGTCCCCCGGGCGCGGCTACCGCGGCTTGGCGGGGCCGAGGTGCGGTGGCTGGACGGACGGGCTGGCGGGCGCTCGCTGCTGCCGCCCCGCCGGGACTCCGGGCTTGGCGAGGCTGCGGTGTGAGCGCCGCCGCCGCAGCTGCAACTCCGGCCGAGCCGCTGCCTGCCGCTCTCCCCACTTCAGCTCCTCCTCCTCCCCCTCCTCTTCCTCCCGGCCCCGCCGCCTCCAGCGCGCCTCCTCCAGCGCGCCTCCTCCTGCTCCACTCGCCGCCGCGCCGCTGCCTCGCTGCTCCCTGCCTGTGATTACGCAGGTGAAAATGGCCTGCTCCGGCCGAGCCCTCCTCGGCGCACGGCAGCCCGGGGCCTGCGAACGTTAGGCCTCGCTCCCGGGAGGTGCCAGATAGACCCGAATCTTAATCTCCCTTGGGGAGGAATCAAAGGAGAGGAAGCGCAGGTAGAAACGACCCCCAGCTGGAGCGTGACTGATTGGGCAAGCCGCCCTCCCACCTCGCGAAGTTCAAGCCTGGACTGGTGTCCTGGGAACCCGGGCACAGAAAGGAAGCTTAAGACCTGAAGACCAACAGTGCCGAGAGGGACCACACTGTCAGCTGCGGAGGGCGTGTAGGTCTAGGCGGGGAAGGGTGGAGACGGGTGTTGGTGGCAGATGGAGAGCGGGGAATGCGCAACCCCGAGGCTGAACGCTGCGACCTTAAATTGTTTACAGAACGGGGCTGAAAGTAGAGGAGTGCAGGACGAAGCTATCAGGAAAGCCGTGGGGGGCGGGCGGGGGGAATGTATCAGCCCTCATCCCTTCCAGCACTAAGGGAAAATAGGATGCCGCAGGTAGGACAAAAAGCAGCTACGTTTCCTTTCAGAAACACTGAGCCAAAGCCATACAAATTAGAAGCTGTCTGTGCTTACATATATTTGTGCTATTTTATTTAAGAAGTTGAGCATTCCGGGAGACTTGATGCTTCTCCTCCTCCTTCTTTTCCTTTACAGCTCTCTCTGATAAGGCAGAAGATAGTTAACTGACAGAGAAACCGAAACTCAAAGAGAAGTGACTTGTCTTATAATGTATTATTCCCATATTTAGATCCATCTTTCCAAACAGGACTTCTGCTCTTTTGCTTCCTAAGTTGTCTATAAAATAATGTGGTTGGGAAAAAATAAGGTTCAGTCCAACACAGAGGGTGGATGAGTAGGCTTATCTGCTGCGCCTTCTCTAGAAGAGGTGGAACATGAGCTGACGTTCTGTGAGACTTTGAGGGACTGCTAAGCAACCATAGACATATTGAGGATTTCATACCTATAGATTTTTATATTCAACTTCAGCAACCATTCAGATGTTCCTCAAAAAGCTGAAATTTAAAAGCCTAATTTTTATCCAACCTTTGTTTTGCTAGTACATTAATGTTCAAAAGATGTTGTGTCGATAAATTAGAGAATATGCGTTCATTCAATAGACAATAAATATGGCCTACTAGTGACAGATGTCCCTGAGGAACTAATGATCACCAAAATTTTACATTATTGATATCTTCAAAAATTATGATGGACATGTTTATTACCTCGCTTGTGGTGATAGCTTCACAAGTATATACATACGTCAAAACTCATCAAGTTATTCACTACAAGTATGTGAAATTTAATATATATCAATTTTACCTCAATAATGCTATAAAAAATTATCCCCTCCAACAACCACCAAAAATTCTTGGTTATCATGAATCATCGGGATTTTTTAAATCTTTCTATAGGAAAATGAGCCTGTTTAAGAAATCTTTAAGATGAAAAACTGTTCACCTGCCATCTTTCCATAGAGCTTAGAAATATCAAATGGAAAGTTTTCATAGTTTCATTATTAATCACAAGCAAAGAACACAGAAAACTAATGATACAGCATTTAAGTGGTTATTGATGGGTACTGAAACTTTGAGACTTGTTATGATAAAGTAATTCCAAAATAATATGGGGTATACTGTTTTATTTCTCTAAGAAACATTAATAAAAGTCATTTAAAAACTGGAATAACTATGCAAGAAGTCTCTTAGTTGGTAAGGAGTTTTGGGTTATGCTTAAATTGATAAGGAGCTTTGGGATATGATTCTAAGTATTTTCCATATTTCATCAGCTACTAATCAATACTCTAATTGAGAATGTGTGAAAGAAATAGCCAATTAAATATATGCAGATTTTACTAGTTAAAGGAAACTGACAATTTCCATTTTGATAGAAAATTTCCATTTCCAATGTAATTAAAATTCCATTTTGATAAATTATTCCATTTCACTCTGCTGAAAAAGGTGTGCACACTGTTTCAGTTTTAGCAAATTGCACAGCTCTCTTTACTGAGCAGGTTCCAATGAGTATCCATCTAGGGGAAGAAATTTTCAGGCTTATGCTATGGTTTGAAATTACCAGTGATTATCAATGTTATTTATTTTACATTTGTACTCCTGTGAACTGACAAAGCTTGACTAATTTGAAAATTGATGGGCGTAACACACAGTCAACATGGAATTCCAGGGCTTGCATAGTTGCTCTAAGTCAGCAATTGTCCACCTTTCTCATCTCATGGACACATAAACTAAAATTCTGTGGCACACCACAAAATGTATCCTATTTCTTGCCAATCTGATAAAAAAAAAAAAAAGGTATAATTTTGATTCAGTCACACTGGATGACTGTTGTTGTGTTGGCTATTGTCATTTTTTTATTTGACAGTGAATGAAGTCAATGCCCCTGACTAAATAGTCAGGTATTGCATGTTTTAAAAATTCTTGCAGCATGCAATGGCACACTGGTTGCAAATCGCTGCTCTAAGTTATGAATTGCTCTAAAATGTTTTTGAAACAAAGAAAATAGAGTTGACACTTGGGAAGGATTCTTATTAGCAAGAAGAGTTGAGACAAAAGAACAGTCAGGTTTTCTCTTTAGCTATTGTTTTTTGGAAAAGAAGTTTTGTTCATTGTTTGAAAAGAAGGAATCTGGTGTGGAATATTTAACACTCACTTCTAAACTTAGATAAAACCTTATATCATGGGGGATGGGGGGGTAGGGACATGTAGGAAGAGCACCACAAGTAACAAATTTTAACCAAGATGAAATCCTTTCCAGCTTCAATATTAAAGTTACCAAATAGCTCTGTGCCTCAGTTTCCTCACCTGTAACCTGGATATTATAATACATTTGGCATTGGGTTTGGGAGAGCATTAAATGGGTTAACATATGTAAAGAATATGATTAAGGTATAATAGCAAATGACAAATTATTTCCAGAAAATGGTTTATAATAGTAAAAGCTCTACCTGGGTATTTATATTTGTAAAGACAAGAGTCAACAGTAAACACTTCAGGCATTTAAAAGCAAATCCGATGAGGAATGATCCCTTATACAGCACTCCCTCTCTATATCGCGGTTCACTTATCGCGGCCTCACTGTATTGCGGGATTTTTTTAAATATTATATTTAATTATTTATCGCATATTTTTTGCTATATCATAGGATTTTGCGGTACTGTATACGTATGTTGTTAAAGCTATGTAAATTTAAGAGTGTAGAATATGTTTAAGAACATAAGTAGTGTTTATAAAAGTGTAGAAAAGGTTAATAAGGGAGTGGGAAAGGTTAATAAGGGACTGGGAACGGTTTATAAGTGTGTGGGAAGGGTTTATAAAGCATTAGAATATATATAGATACTAAAATAAATGTAAGGTTCCTACTTCACGGATTTTTCACCTATCACAGGGGAAGGGGGGTTCTAGAACGAAATACCTGCGGCAAGTGAGGGAATACTGTAGTTCCTGTGTTCTGAAAGTCAAATATAACATGAAGATAAATATATTTCAGAAGTTCTAAGTAAAATAACTGATGAGACTCACTCTGGAGCCTCAAATTCCTCTGAAATCATTGTGTTGGGGGTTGGTTTGGGGCCTAATTTGTCTCTGGCATGCAGCTCATTCTGCAATATGCTGTTCACTCCTCAACAATGTGTGGATGCTCTTGAATCTGATATGAAAAAGAGTTCTCCATTTCCTACTGCAGTGAAAGAATGCTTAGATTGAAACTAATTTATGGAAGCAATAGGCTGGTGCATGAGACAGTGGTGTTACTCCAGGGGACCACTACAGCACTCACAAATGCCACACAACACATTTGGAACATACAGGCTACTCCTGTGCATGGGGAGTGGCTGCTGTTACTTAATCTGCTATCTGAGAAGATAAAACATAGATGCGTCTAATGTCCACCAATAGGGGTGGGAAAAAGAGTTGATCACTTTTAATTGAATCCATTCTTGCTTCCTTCATTTTTGTACATTTGAGTAAAACTGCAAAGACTTTTGTAAGAGCATGAATTAGGAGATCTGTAACTTGAATTCTCTGTGCTTTGGATTCACAATTAAAACCCCTTTTAAGATATTCTGAGCTTGAGAAGCAAACCAGTATATACATGATAGATGTTGATTGCCTTTGACTAGTTCTTTGCAGTTTACAGATCTTATTTAATACACATACACACACACATTTAATTCCCAAATTTTGGTGAAAGATATGGTACCTTGCAGTAATTTTAATTTTTTATGTAGCTGAAGACCAATGAATTAGGAGCTTTCTCATGTGCTTCTTGGTAATTTGTATTTTTTAATAGCAGATTTAATGAGATATAATTTGCATACAATACAGTTTAAAGTGTATAATTCAGTGATTTTAAGTATATTCACATGGTTGTGCAACCATAATCACAATTTCAAAACATTTTCAACAGTCCAAATAGAAACCTCACATTCATTAGCAGTCTCTCTCCACCCCCACAACCCCAAATCCAGTTCTAGGCAATCACTAATCTACAAAATAAATATGCCTGTTCAGGATACTTCATGTGAATAGAATCATACATTATGTGTCCTTTTGTGTCTGGCTTCTTTCCCTTAGCATAATGTGTTCAAGATTCACTCATGTTATCGCATTTCTCGGCACTCCATTCCTTTTTACTTGTGAGTAATACTCCATTGTATGAATACCATAATTTGTGTATCCATTCATAAGTTGACAGGCATTTAGGTTGTCTCCGCTTGTTGGCTATTATAAATAATGCTGCTGTAAGTTTGTGTCCATGTTTTCTTTTATCTTGGGTTTATACTTAGGATTAGAATTGCTGGCTCATATGGAGACTCTGTGTTTAATTGTTTGAGGAATTGTCTGACTGTTTTTGAATTAACTGCCTTATGTAAAAAACCCACCAGCAGAGTTTGATGATTTTGATTTCTCACATCCATGCCAACACTTGTTATTATATGTTTTTTTTTTTAATTATAGCCATCTTAATGGGTGTGAAGTAGTATCACATTGTGGTTTTGATTTTCATTTCCCTCTCAGCTAATGATGCTCAGCATCTTTTCATGTGCTTATTGGCCATTTGTATGTCTTTGGAGAAAAGTCTATTCAGACCCTATATGCATTTTTAAATTGGGCTATTTGTCTTTTTTATTGAATTGTAAAAGTTCTTTATATATTCTGGATACAATTTCTTTAGCAGATTCATGATTTGCAAAATTTCCCCCCATTCTGTGGATTGTTTTCACTTTCTTGATTATGTCCTTTGAAACACAAAAAGGTCGAATTCCTCTATTTTGTCTTGTTACTTGTGGTTTTGGTGTTACACCTAAAAAATTATGCCTAACCGGAGGTCAAAAGATTTAGAGCTGTGTTTTCTTCTTACTTTTATAGTTTTGTCCTGACTGATGTGACTCAGTTGGTTGGGTATTATCCCACAAAAGTGAAAGATTGTCAGTTTGATTCCCAGTTAGGGCAAATGCCTGGGTTGTAGGTTCAGTCTCCAGTCGGAGTGTGTACAAGAGACAACTGATTAAAGTTTCTCTGTCTAAAAAAATTTAAAAAGAGTTTTATAGTTTTAAGTCTTATAGTTAGGTCTCTGGTCAATTTTGAGTTAACTTTTATAACTCCTGTGGGTAGTTTGTCTTTATTATTTTGTGAATTGTCTTCTGTTTCCAGTCAGATGTTTTTTCTCAAATATTTTAAAACATATTTTGTATTGTATTTTTGTCATTTGTGTTTCACATTTTATTGTTCAGGGATGATGAGGAAACCAGAATTCTAAAAAATATTCAAAGACTTCTTTAAAATCACATGGCTAATGCAGCTATTACTAAAGTCTAAGTCTTCTGATTTTAAACCTCATGCTCTCCAACTTAAAAGTCCTCATACAATACAGTTATGTTTTTAGTTTGTATGCAGTATGTCATTAACAAGAGCCTGGCTCAACAGAGTTCAGGGTAAACTACAGAGATAGTCAAGATTCATGCTCACAGACTACACCCAAAGTATCCACAATTTAAAGCAAAATCACCAGCATCAGACCAAGGAAGGACAGGAAATGTACTCATACTCTGTGAGGAAGTCAGAACCCTGGACAGCTCAGCAGGAGCATTAGCAAAAATCAGTTTTCTTCTAATTTAGGACTGCAATCACTTACACCCCAGGTTAGGGGTTGACTCATATCTTAGGGGATTAGTTCCAGTTTAAATGTCTCTGGTCTTATTCATGTGACCCCAACGTCTCTGGGGAAAAGTGTCATATCATCTTCCAAGGGTATGTAGTCTTTGTGAAGTGGCATGGCCTAATCTTCAGGCCTAACAAGTATGTTAGGAAATCCCAAATCCATGGGTCTCTGGAAGAGTGGGTATTAGGCTGGTCTGAGGAGAAATTGTTATCTTTCTCTTCTTTATTGGGGTTCTTTATCCATAAATCTGCCTTTCTATCAAATTTAGAAACTAGGCAGGAATGCCACCGTAAACGGGGACCTGAAACAGTACTTGGCAGAAGCTTAAGTCTACATGAGAGTGCCAAGGAGAGTTGAGGGGAATACTTACATGAACCAGATCATATTTATAATTCCATGTACACCATAATGCAGATAAGACCATAAGACTCTGGCTTGTTTGCACGTATGAACTGTCCTGAATCATTGGCCATCTATCCCACTGCAGCCCTATTTGGTGTAAGACCATGATCAATCAGGATTAGACAGCCATGACTGGGAAGTAACCAAAGGAAACATTCCAAACACAAGTCCTTAGCATACACATAATCCAGGATACCAGAGCATAGTCAATAAAGAGAAAGAAACACTTTGGATGTGTTTCATTTCACTTGAAAAATAAGCAAAAAAAAAAATCAAAGTTTGTCTCTTTGAAATGGGCATAGCATACTAGAACATCAAAGGGTTAACTCTTTGTTGTAATAGCAAGAGGCCAACTCTCTTGCCCTGAGCAATGTAGCTCCCTTGGTTGGGCATCATCCTGCAAAGTGAAAAGTTGCTGGTTCAATTTCCTGTCAGGACATGTGCCCGGGTTGTGGGATGGTCCCCAGTTGGGTCTCATACGAAAGGCAACTGATTGATGTTTCTCTCTCTCTTTTTCCCTCCCTTCCTCTCTCTCTATAAAAATAAATAAAATCCTTAAAAAAGAAAGGAGACCAACTATCTTATGTAGAGAAACAATTGCTCTGCACAACATCTAGATAATCCTCTGGAATAATGTTACTCTTCAACAGAATTATGACTCCCTGAGCAGCTTAACTCTGGAAACATTAGAAAGATCTTCCTGTCAAATGTTCCTACTCTAGCCTGTCAGTGGCATTGGAAGTACAACATTTTGACTTTATAAATTTGTCAGGTGAGTACTGTTGTAAATGGCAGCAACCCCAAATACATAACTCAGCATTCACAGAATGCTCATGTCTCATAGTGAAATATCAGACAGCTTTACCAAGCTGAGCTTAGACTCTGATAAGGGGAGAAGACTACAGCCAGCACTCCACACTGTCCTGGGAGGAAGACCCACAGGAGTGCAATCACGGGCCCTTGACATTCAGAAGAAGATGCTTATCCCCCCAGGGCTGAATACATTTCAGCAAACTATGAGCAAGCTCAACCATCCTTGCAGATTGTAATACCACAACAGAAGTTATCTCTAAGGTTGTGAAAATGTTTATTTTCTTCTTTAAACTTTTACATCTTAATTCTCTAAGGAAAAAAAAAAAGAAGCTATATGAAAAGTCTCTAAGGTAATCAGCCAGTATCTTTTATCTTTTTTTTTTTTTTCTTTTTGCATCTTTTAGACACTGGTAACTTTTGCTTGTAAATGATACATGTAAGTTTATCTTAAGCATCAAGGATCAATTCATGAAAGGAGCACTACAGGCTGCCAGGAAGCCAGAGGAAGATATGGATTATGTGTTTGACTGCATCAGGAAAAGACTATGTATACCTTTTCATGAACAATGTAGCTCTATGCCTAACTTCAAATTCTGCTACCTGGAAGAAAAAAAAAAGCTGTGCTGTGCAGGTCACCTGGGCCCCTGCCAGGAACACAGTTGTGAAAGAGCATTATGGAGACAGATACCAGTTGACTAAGAGTTATTTCTGGTCCTGTAAAAATAAACTTATTCCTATATGTTGTGTTTAAAAGGCTATTATTGAGTTCCTGGATGTCTTTTTCTCACCGATTTATATGCACACTTTATAGGTGTGACTAGCATATAGTAGCTAAATAAATGAATGAAGTATGAGGAGTCTCACCAAAAGACACTTTGAGGATCCTTTAGACTAAACAAAGTCTCCTCCTGCAAGTGATATTGCTCTCCCATACCTGTTTGGGATACATCAACCCAGGGTCTCCACCAGATACCTCCAGACCCTGTGATATCCTGGGTCCTGGCTTTGACCCATATTTTCCTTCCAGAGATAGGGTGACTTAGACTTCAATCCCTGCTTGTCCTGGTTTCTCCCTCAGATGCGGCTTTACTCCCAGTGACTTGGCCTTCTGTAGTTTCACTTCAGCTTCTGTTCCCCTTGCAACTCTCCATCCACTTCCCAGATAAAATCGAGTCACTAGCTCTCCATTCCTTGGTTTCCTGCTCTCTACAGCTGTCACCCATGAGATAGAGGCTTTTGTGCAGCTGTGGCACTTGCAGTCTCTGAAGCTAACCTCTCAGGTTCTGTCAGTCCTTCCCTACTCTGCCCATTAACCCCCAATATGCATAGAAAGATGCCACTTGGGAATTCCAAGGCCACGTGGAAGGTCATAACATTTCTAAATTGCAGAGCACAGGTGACTTGATGTCTGAAATATTTCAGCACAGAGGCCTTGAAGTTTGGATTTCCTCATAAGTTACCTCTTCAGGGGGGTTAAAGATTAAAATCTCTAGTGGTAATAAATGCAGACTCCTGCTCAGTTACTATGGGAAATCCGCCGCTTAACTGGGGTGGGTTTTGAAGAATGCTTAGTGGTAGTGGTGGGGTGTGGAAGCTTCAGTGTCAATAGCAGAGCCATCAGTTAGTCTTGGCCTAGGTTGCTCATTTCATTCAGCTCACTAGTTTGGACTGGGATAAAGCTACTCTAAATATTGAGTTAAAGGAAGTTCTGAATACTCAGTTCATTTGGGCCACCTAAGTGGAAATACCTGGATTCTCTTCAGATTACTGTGCCTATTGACTGGAGCTGACTCAATGCCCTTTAAATACTAGCTCAGGTATCTGCATAATTATTCTCAAACTTGGTGGCTTCCTTGAGGACCATCTTAAACTGATGTACTTAGGCTAACCTGACTCCAGCTTTCTCTTCCTCTTTGCATTTGGGCAGGGAAGCCACTGTGCCATTTATAGCCCCCGACTTGAGAGATGGAGTAGGAGAAAAATCAACTCGTGTGTAATGTGGCCCCTACCAAAGGGTAAATCTCATCACAGAGCAACTCCGGCACCTGTATCTGTCATCCTACAGTTTCCCCAATGAGTTCAACCAACCTAAGAAGTTGCAGGAACTAGAAACTCGGGCTGATAACTAGGGACCACATCTATTTCTGCCTAATATTGCTCCCAATGTTAACGTATTAAAAATATTCCATAAACCCCATGCTCATTGCATTCTAGGTGGCATCCCCAGGAGCCCATGGCATCCCTCATTGCCCCACTGGACTTAAAGCCATTGGTGGCCAATATTGAGAGTTAACTACTCAGGATAACTATTCAGTATCACTAAAAGACTATAACCCTGAGTGTATTATATATCCCACTTTTTCCTAATAGGTTTCAGAATTGGCGGTCTTCCTCAGAGCTGGTATTTTGATCCCCTAGCAAGGACTATGGTTTTCCTGGACTCTGTCCAAAAACCAACAGCCAAGCAAAGCATTCCTGAGATATGCTGAAAGTATCAAACCTACACTTGTAGTACTACTGAAGCTACCACCCTGATTCCAGGAGCCCACTTCTGATGGGGTGTATTCATCCCTCCCAGAATATAATGATGCTGGTACTCTGAGACTTCCTTCTGGTCATCTGTGACAGTGACCTATCTGAGGTACATTATCTTTTGGTACATGTTGAATGGGGGTACAGTCATATTCTGGATGACTGTCACACAATTCCAGTGACCTGGCCCATTCACTCATACAATCCTGAATTGTTCCTAGCAATACAGGCCCTTTACTGAGCTGAATCAATCCAAATACGACACTATAAAAGTCAATTCTCTGGAATTATCTCCCCTCAAGACATTCAGTATTATGCATGATTGGGGCAGGCCACCAAGCTCCAATAGTCTCTAGTATTTTGGGGGTTTGTAGAATTTTGTGATATGTGTGTGTGTATATATATATATATATCAGGTAGTCAAGTAAGTCAGGGAGAATTGTTTATAGCTAAGAACCCAGAAAGACTGGTGGAGGTGGGAACATTTAATACTATAAGTTAGCTGGTTGGATATTTACAGCAAGGTGTAGTGCTGGGAAAGCTAAGACAGAGGTGGTTAGGAGACACTGGGGATAGCTATGGCAGGAAGAGGGTATTGACAGAACCCAGCAGAAGAATTCAAGGAACAAGCTAATCTAGTAAAGACCATGTTAACAGACACATAAAGACAATGTACAAGAAAAGTACATAGATAAATGCATAACGCCGGGTTTGTAAGATATCATACATTAGATTTATACCTGTGGTTGGAGTAGAGGTGGGGCTGGAAAAAAACTGGAGATTAATTAAAACAAGGGCCTTATATGGACAAATGATGATAATGTGCTGTGACCTAAGAAATACAATCAACTTTCTGAGTCTGAAGTATAAATAAAAGACACAAAGAAAAGGAGGGAAGGAGGAAAGAATTCTCTACACAAAGAACTGGTCAGCTCTCTAGTGAATTAGGACTATCATCTCTGCTTATATCCACTGGTCCTCAATTTGCAACCTTAGAACTAAATGCAAACATAAGTGGGATGGTAAAATGAGGAAGTTATGTTGTCTGAGAAAGCCAGTGCCTCTTTACAATTCCATTCTGGTTGCCTTTTAAGAAAGCTATTTTAATTACACATCAACAAATCATGGGCAAAGATTATTTAACTTTTTTAGACAGACCCATTAGAAATAGCATTCTTTTGGTCTAATTAAAACTTTACTTCAGAACAACTCCTAACTTTGAATTATATTCTCATATATTCACTGCTAGACATTAATAATGAAGGCCTCTGCTGATGACATTAGAAACGCCACACAATGATCTCTTCCACTGTCAAAGTAAACCCTAAGTTGTACTGCATTCATTTTTTTTTCTTGTGATATATCAACTTCAAATGTGTGGCATAGAATTTTCACAGGTAATTAATAAAATCATTAATTGGAAAGTATTCATTTGCTTAAGGATCAAATGTCAACAAGAATATAAAAACTGAATTAGCATTTGAAATCTCCAGAATTTTGGCTCTCTGGAATTAAACTTAAAGGCATTGCAAAGCCAAGTCATAATTGGAATGTCTCCAATGTTCTCTACCAAGAAGCATAGGAGGTTTAGGGAAATAAGTTTAACAATCAATTTTAAAAGGTTTTAATTAATAAATTATTATGCAATTCAAGATTTTCTTATTTAGGTCTGCGAAGTCACCTCTAGTTTATTTAAATAATTCTTCTTTAAATCAAGCAATGACCAGTAACTTTGTTATAATCAGTGGTAATATCCCTTCCCAGTTGTTTTCAGACTCAAGATACCGTTACCCATAAATAAATTAAATTTATATGTTTGTTTTTTTCCTAGTGTATGAACGGAGAGATGAATGAAGTTTTATTTCACTTACAATGTTTATTTAGTTTGCTTGACTTTTAGTGATTTCATTTCCATTGTTTCTTGTACAGACACATAAAACCGTATTATAAACTTTAAAGTGACAAAAGGAGATTAACAAGACTGATCACTGTTTTTGTATATTTCCTATGGCTTTTAACTGTAATCATCTTTTGCTTCAAATACCATCTGGAATATGTTAACAACATTCTTTCTTTAAGAATTACTCAGGACCATAAAGGAACTAGTATAAATAAATAATCCACGGACATGTACAACGAGGTGGGGATTGACTATGGGGAAGGGCTGGGCTGGGTAGGGGAAAGCAATGGTGGAAAAAGTGGGACAACTGTAATAGAAAAACAATAAATCAATCAATTTTTTTTTAAAAGAATTACTCAGGACAAAGTTTGGCAAGTCACCAGTGGTTATTAGTCTACAGCTATACAGGAATTGTGACTGAATTGCTGGCTGGCTAAATCCTTAAGCTTAACTTAGAAATAACATTCTTTTAAATTTATTTTTATTGTTTTTCTATTACAGTTGTCCCACTTTTTCCCCCATTGCTCCCCTCCACACCCAGCCCACCCCTTCTCCTTGTCAATCCTCACCCCATTGTCCATGTCCATGGGTTAAGAAATAACATTCTTAAAATTAGTTGTTTATGTAACATAAAGAAAACTGTGTGTTAGCTCTCTCCCAGTCTTGTACTGATTAGTAAAGTCACAACCGATTTCTGATATTATACTATGATAATCACTATACTTTTATCCCAAAGAGCTGCATCCCCCCCAAAAGTGAAGCTTGATGCAGGTAATTTACCTATGTGATTTCCGATCCAACTTCTTGATCTAAAAGGTTAGATCTCTAAACTATTATTATCTGGTCTGCATATGCTAAGATCAAAATTTGCTCAGACAGGCCATATTGTTCAACAAGATTTTCAGAGAATGTTAAAAAGTATAAATATGAATCATATTTCTTTGGTATTTGTTTTAAACCTACAAACAAACCACAAGCATTTTAATTAATTTTTAATTAATTTTTAATTAATTGATAAAATCTGAAAGTCCTATGAAATAAAAAAATGTAGAGGAAATATGTCCTTTTTCTATATGTTTATGTATGTTTATAACAATAATAATAGAATCGTGACAAATATGTTGAATTGCTGGTAGTTGTTAGATTAATGAAAACATTTTTAAAATATGCACTGCTACATTTTTCTTGCGAAAGCAGTTTAAAACTAGTGTATTGAATGAGGTGGCCATCTGGTGACGAAAATGAGCACTACAGACACTATTTTGTATGAACTGACCGCCATAAATATTCTGCGAAACCAACTAAACCACAAAAAATATAGTAGCGCTGTCAAATAGAAACATAATATTTCACATACGTACTTTAAGATTTTCTAATCACGGCTTTTAAAAAGGGATCTTAATGCATTTTATTTAACCCAATATATCAAAAATATTTTAAAATTTATCAATACAAAAAGTTTATTTTTTCATATTAAGTCTTTAAAATACGCGTGTATTTGACAGCACATCTCAATTCGGACTAGCCTCATTTCAAGTGTTCAAGAGCCACACGTAGCTGTGGCTAGTGGCTACCGCATTGGACAGCGGAGACCTAGAGAATGAAATGAGAGCTGCCGTTACTTTGATTTGCCTTTTATTATGCTAACTTCATTTCTGGTCCCCTCTGCCCGCTCTTCTGAAAGTTCCTCCCTTTCTCTCTTCAAATTTTACTGTACTTCGTGTGTGTGTGTGTGTGTGTGTGTGTGTGTGTGTGTGTGTGTGTAATTTGTCTCCGTAAGATTTTAGAATACTTAAAGGCCTTCAAAAGCCTGTCTGAGAACAAGAAGACCATGGCGGGAGGAGGGGGGGGCATCTCAGCCGAAGGGCACTAGGGGTGTTCGGCAGCCTGTGCCTCCCTTCGGTCCAGCTGGCTCGGCGCTCAGCGGCTTCGGGCGGCGGTCGCGGGCCGACAGCAAAAGCAGGCCCCGGCGCCGGGAGATCAGGGACTGGCACAATCGTCTGGCCTCCTTGTAACATCACAGCGCCATGCTTGGGGGATCCAGGCCCCGAGAGTCAAAGATGTTCCACGGGAGGGAAATCGGATTGCAGAAGGAAACGCCTAGGTTCCTGCCACGATGCCCACAAGTCGTCGCTTCAGCCCCGTCCCCTGCTCCGGCGAAAGCAGGTGAAAAGTTGCACGCCAGAACGAGAAATCCTGCAGTAGCGAAGCGCCCACCATTTCCAAGGGACGCCAGCGGGGTCTTCCGGGTGGACCCCTGCCTCTGCTGACTGGTTGGAGGTTGCCTCCACGTGATCCAGAATCTGTTGGCTGCGGCTTTCCCCGCCCCTTTTATCCCCCTTCGCATCCCAGGGCCACCCTAGTCTGAGAGCGGGTTTCCGAGGCAACGCTAGAGTAAAGTGTACACATCAGGCGCAGGGCGAGAGAGGGTGTCGCGCCTGCTGCTGCAGACTAGGATTAAGAGGTCGGAGTGGGCTCTGCACTCTGCTCTGTCTCGATTGCCCCGGGATCTGTCCTTTCTCTGGGATGTGGTGAGTGTCTGTAACCGGGGGGCCTTGGGCGTACCTTACGTGTAGCCTGGCCCTCAGAGTTTTTGCTCCCCTGGGTCCTGTCCGCCCTGAGCCGCACCAGGAGGAAGACAGCAGAGAAGCAAAGTTTATGTGAAAGGGCCAGGGAATGGTGCAGTGAAGATAATAATAACGAGAGACTGATGTGGCTTTATCTAAGGCCGTCAGTGACCAGAGCAAAGCTGAGGAGAAGGAAAGGGAAGAGGGCCCGCAGCCACTCGTGCAGCCATTACTGCACTGGTTAAGGTATTGGGCAGAGGGAACCAAGTGCTCCCCCGCCAACGTATACTGCCTACCTCCAGCCACAAGGGCCTTTGGGCCATCAGTGATAATGGATGGATTCTGATCACTGTATACCCAAGGGAGGAAACAATTGATCATACAGGGCTTTTAGTTTGTAGAAACGAACTTTGATTTTCTCAGAATGACAGCCTACCCAGCTTTTGGGAGACTGAAACGTGGTCCTTTACACTCTAATTATTATGCTCTGATTGGCCATGTACAGCAACTATTTAATTTATACCATAAAGGACCCTGTGGTATGATAATTAACTCAAACAATTCAACAAACTTTTATCAAACACCACGTGTGTGCCAGATACTGTGATAAGTTCTTGGTCCTTGCCTTCAGAGAGCAAGTAACCTTGTAGCGAGGCAAGACCTGCAAGCATCGCAATACAACGGGACATATATAGGGCATATATGCAGGCCTTAACTGGAGTCACAAGAAAGAAAATGATTATAGTACACTCAGAAAGTCTTCACATAGAAAACCCTTGGTTTAAATCTTTAAGGATGTATAGAGTATGCCATAAAATCAAGGGAAAAAGATATTTTAGGTTAGGGAAACAGTATATGCCAAAATATCCCAGCTTGTTCATGGAAATATAGTTTTGGCCAAAGCCTCAGTGCTGTGGGGAGTTTGTGATAGATGAGCCTGAGAGGTAGCAGGAGTCAGAACACAGAGACCATGAATACCTTCCAAGGGGACTAGTGTGAGCAGATTTACCTTTCAGGAGGCTGACTGTCACAGTAGCGCCGAGGATGGACTAGCAGGAAGTGGACTCTAGGGATGGTGAAATGATGAGGGCCTGAACCAGGGAAGAGGCAATTGAAATGGAGAGGAGGGAAAAACTTGATAGACATTTAAGAGACACATGCAGAAGGATTTAATGAACATGGGAGAAAAGGTAAAAGAGTGGTTGAGAATAAGTTCCAAGTTTCTGACTTGGATGATTGGAAGGATAGTGTCATTTACCGAGAGAAGGCATACATTAGGAGAAGCAGGCTGTTTGGAAAATGTAACAAGTTTCGTTTTTGAGGTGCCTGTGGCACATTCAGATGGAGCTTTCCATGTGGGTAGTTGGATTTGTTGCACAGAGAAGAGGAAGATACAGATAAGTAATTTTCACCAATAAGGAAACAATTGATCAGAAAAGTAGGTTTAAAATAACACGTAGAGAGAAGCCAAGGAGAAAAAAAGTTAAACCAAAGATGGAAATTTAAAGAAGAGTCATCAGCATTTTCAAATGCCATGTTAAAGTCAGGTTAAGTTGAGAGCTAAAATATGCCCAGTGTCTTTGGCAATTAGATAATTGTTTACCTTGGTAAAAGAAAGTATAGTAGCCTGAGGTGTCCCCAATCAGATTGCATTGAGCTGAGAACTGAATGGAGATAGTGAAGTATTGCTAATGACCAGAAGTTTTTCTGTGAAGGTATCTAAAACCAGCTGTTCATAGAATATAGGCGGGGGGGGGGGGGTTGTTTGTTTGTTTGTTTGTTTTTTTAAGTTAGAAACCACCTAACATTCATATATGGAAAGAAAAGAGACCCTAGAGAAAAAGATAAGAACAAGTGAGAAGGAGGAAAGGTTGACAGAACAATGTTCTGAAAAAGACGTAAGAGGTTTTCTCGTCACTCACACTCTCATTTCCTCTAGTTCTTTGCCCAGATACTAACTTACCAGAGAAGTCTTCTCTTTTCTTCCCACTCCATCATTCTCTGACCAGTAGATATTAGGCCCTCAGTGACCTCAAGTAGTGAATGAGTGAATGAATGAGCAGAGAATCCAGTGTATTAGGATAGTTTTCCTCGTGATGCTAGCTGTGTTCCCTACCTTCCCTGACTCAGCATGGTAGAATGAGGCCCCCAGTTCACAAGCCTGAGTACAAATACAGACTGTGTGCAATACTCTGATGTAGATCTCAAAATCCTTTGATTCGGTCCCTCTGGATGGCCACAGCCCCCTTCTTCCCAATCACTGCTGTTCTGCATTTGGAGAATTTCTTGAGAATAGTCTTGTAAAACTTCTTTCTCTGGTACATTGAATTGTGGGCTGGTTTGTGCCGATGGGCTTTTCTCTCAATATAATTCCATTTGCTTTATTTTCATTCAAAAGACCTTTCTCAACATTTTTGGCAATCAATGCTCTTTTCCTAGCACTACTGCACATTCTTATTTTCATATCTCCTGATTATTCCCGTGGGATTTGGAAAGAGACATTAGCTACATGAACTCTAGCTACTATTCCTTTTTTTATTTTGCCTTAAAATTTTAATTTATGTATATTCCTCTAGTGTCTACCATTGTCCTCTTTGTTTATTCCATTCCAGCCCTCTTGTCTCCTCCCTGTTTCTTGAATGTACCTAGCACACACCTTAGGTCCTCTGCACTTGCTGGGATGTTCTTCCTCCATGTATCTTCATGGCTCACTTTTTATATTACACTGCATAAATGAATAAAAGTGAGCATATACATGCTTTTTAAATAAACACTTAAGTAAAATTTCATTTAAGTATAACATATATCTTAGGAATCTACTTTTATTTGCTCCAAGTGAACATGTACCCCTTTAACCAGCACCCAGGTCAAGAAATCTATCTTCATCAGCACCCTACAGCCCCTCTTTGCCTCCTCCTAGTTACTGACCCCTGAAAGGTAACTACTGTCCTGACTCCTGATACCAGAGATTAGTTGTTTTCAAATTTTATATGAATGGAGTCACACAGTGTATAATCATTGTGTGGCTTCCTCTTTGCTCAACATTGTGTTTGTAAGAATCATCTATGTTGGCAGAAACAATAATTTCTTTCTCATCCCACTTGTAGGTATAAACCCAGTAGAAATGTATACCCGTATGACAAAAATGTTCAGAGAAACACTATTTAGCTCCAAACTGAAACAGTCCAAATGTCTACCAACAGTAGAATGACTAAATGGTTATATAGTCATGCTATACAATACTAGGTATGCGTTTTTAAAAGTGTGGGGTTTTTTTTTTCTATTTTTGCCTAGATCTAGCCCCATCCAACTTATCATGCCTGTTATAACTACATCAGTTTTCACCTGCATCTAGGATAACTCGTGTTAACAACTTAGCATGCATCTTCCCATATTTTCTTCTTTGCAAAATTATACACACATGCATGTACATATATAGATACATGTATATATACATACACACATGAATCCGTGAGGGAGTTATTATTGTAAAAAATGGGATAACAGTATACACTGTTTACATATCTTGCTTTGTTATGTCACAATATTAAAACCAAGATTCCTTTATTTTTAAAATAGTATGTATGAAATAATATAATGAAAATATTAAAAATTATGAAGAACTGGGTTGTTTTATTGAATCTATTTAGGTATTAATTAGTTCACATCATCTAATATGAAGAGATTGACTAAATCACTTTAATAAACATTACCATGCCAGGTATGTCGCTAAGCACTGAGAATTTTTTCCTTGCTCTCTAAGTATACTTAGGGAACTAAAAGATAAGAATTGGGGAAAGGGTGGGGTGTAGATGAGAGATGACTATTTCCTCAAGTGGTTGAAAATTATACTTGTTTTATTTGAACCCAGAGGGTAAAATGGTAACAAACGGAAAGGAGATAGGTAGAGACAATTAAATTCAGAATAAAAAATAACTTTCTAACAGAAAACTTTAGAGATGGAATGGACTGTTGTGGGACTCAAAAAGATACTTGGTAATATACTGTGCAAAGATTTCAAGCCACAGGTAGGTAGTTGCACCTAAGTATGTGTAATGATATAACTCTTGTATTTATTTTAATTTTTTATTTTCCTTAATAGATAATATTACTGTGATCCTTCTTTTTAATGGAAGATGATTGAATGTGAAAACCTAAACCAAGAAGAAATAATTAAAGAGCTGGTGAGTTGAAGTCAAATTTATTTTCAACAACATTTGCAAAAATATTAAATGGAATATTTTTACATTCCTTTCTGTAGCTTACCTAGAGATTTGTTCTACTGCATGACCTTTGGAATCAGAGAAAAACTATATACATATATATATGGCACAACATTCCTTCTTGTGAGAGTAAAAAAATGGCATCAGTGCAATTGACAGTTTGTAATTTCTAATGGCAAAAATAAATTTTTATTATTTTAAATAGGTAATGACCCAGTTTCCTTTTTGAAAACAGTGTTTATGCAATGGTTTGTCTTATGAGATGACTGAACAAGAGGGATCAAATACTTCAAAACTGGAGATGTTTTTCTCAGGGTATCCACATATAGTTGGATTATCATTATTTCCTAATTTAACAAGTCTCACAATCGTTGCTCAAGATATAAAAGAAATTTCAGGATTAGAGACTTGTTTACAACTCAGAGAACTTTGGATTGCTGAGTGCTGTCTAGAGGTAAGTCTCAACATATAACTTTACATGAAATATTTTATACTGAGTTCTTTGGCTTTGGAAAAATAATTCATTAAAATATATGCTTGAGGGGAGGGAGAGAAGGGGGTTAAGTAGGGGAAGGGTTTAGTAAAGGAACTAGTATAAATAACCCATGGACATGTACAATGAGGGGGGAATTGACTGTGGGAGAAGGGGTGGGATGGGGGGAGCAATTGGGGAAAAAGAGGGACAACTGTAATAGAAAAACAATAAATAAGTAAATATAAGCATAAAAAATTATAAAAAATATATATGCTTGAGACACAAATCAAAACAGACAAATGAGGGAAAAAAAGGAGACCGTACAAGATGAATTTCAATAAAACTCTTTATCCAGTAAAACAAAACAAGCAGAGATAAATGGGCAAAAGATAGAAATAGATTTATACATGGGAAAAAAATAAAAATAAAGAAGTAAAACATAGACATATCTACTGTTTAGTAATCAAATCAGGCCAAATGACACCTAGTATTGCTTAGCAATGAAATCAGTTCACTTAGATAACATCCATATTGAAAAGCAATATTACAAAATGTATGAAAAGCCAAAAAAAAGTACACACCATTTGACTCAGAAATCCCTATTTTAAGATTTTGTCCTAGAGAAGTAATTCAGCCGCAGAAAACAAATATATGCGTGAAATGATTTATTGCAGTATTATTTATAATAGCTAAAATTTTGAAAAATAAATATGCCACATATCGGGTTATTTTAAAGAAAATTATTATAAACTTCAAGAAATATTTTATAATTATTAAATATTATAATTTGGAAAATTATGAAGACATTTTAGATAGTCTTAAGTTAAAAAACAGAAAACTGTATAGGTATTATGATTATAGTAATATAAAAATAGGTATAAAGTTGAGTTTAATTTAAAGAGAATATGAAATTGAAAATAGTTGTGTTTAGGTGAAGAAATTATATGTTTTGCTTTTAAAAAGTTATTTAATTTTGCTGGATATTGATTTTGCAAAAAATATGTGACTTTTAAAGGAAAATATACTTGATATCTACTTTATTGAAAAGATGTATGGAAACACATAAGCTAACCCTACTCAGACTGCTCTTTTCTTTTTAACAGAAAATTGGAGGTCTTCGAGAATGTAGAAATTTAGAAAAACTGTATTTATATTATAATCAAATTTCCAAAATAGAAAATTTAGAGAAATTATTGAGACTTGAGGTTCTTTGGCTGAACCACAATACAATTAAAAATATTGAGGTAAGATAATTTCGCTGTATATGTAAAGTTAATTACTACTATGGATTTTAAACCAGAATATCCAAGATCATATTATGCCTAAGAGCGAAAATATTTACGATTAGTTTAATTATTGTTGTTAAGAAGAGCAGAGAGAACTTCATTTACATTATTTTCTTTATTCTTCCCACCAAGCCTGAGAGGTAAAGTATTATTTTCTCTTTGGAGATTGAAAAAAACAAAACGGGAGGGGTTTAGAGAAGTTTTATATATAACTTGCCTAAGATTATAAACACACTGTCTGTGATGTACTTCTTCCTATTCCTCTTCCTCATTTTCTCTCCATTTCCCTCCCTGCTTCCTCCTCCAATCACTCTCTTCAGGTTCCAGGGAAACAAAAATGGCTTTGTCAAGGCACCCACTTATTTCTGTGCTCAGTGCTCAGAACACCTGGGGGACTAACCAGATTGATCAAATGGTTTATAAATATAAATTTTAATGAGTTTTCCTAAATTATATACCGTCTAAATTTTTAGGGCTTGCAAACTTTGAAGAATTTAACTGACCTCAACCTTGCTGGAAATCTAATAAGCAGCATTGGTATGTACTGTTTCATTTGGAATGTGAGCTAATGCTACAATAATATTTTATCAGTATAAAAAGTACATTTCTTTCTTTTAGACTTTCTTGTCTGATATCTTTGGGAAGCATTTCTAAATCTATGAATATAGGGTATGAAAACATTACCCATTAATCAATGGTTACTAATTATACATTGTTACTATTAGTCTTATTTACATACAAGAAGTGATGCTCATATACAACTCAGAAATATGACAGGATATGAACAGGAGGTAAAGCAAGACATTTAATTTTTCTTTCATCTTTTTTAAATTAAAGGTCGATGTCTTGATCCCAATGAAAAACTGGAAAAATTAAACCTTTCTGGTAATCAAATATGCTTTTTCAAGGTATGTTTAAGTGGAATACATTTTTATTTACCAATCTGGATCATGAAAGATCTTATTCCCCCCCCCCAAAAAAAGGACTAAATAGCCCCCTTTTAAGAAATAATGTAATCATTTTGGACTTCCCAACACTCCCAGAAATTTTAGTTAGCTGACTAAATTGGCCCTAATGATATGACACTCTTAAAACCAAACCAATAACTATTTACTTGGCTTTCAGGGTACTATGTTCTCTTAGTTTTGCTCTGATCTTTATAGCTACAGCTCTTCTGGTTATTCATCCTTTTGTAACATCTTAAAAATGGACAGCCTCAGGTCAGTCCTAGGATATTTTCTTATTTCTGTCTGTATTCATTTTGTAAATATCTCAGCATGTCTGATGACTTTTAATACATTTTATGCACTTATTCCTCCTAAATTGGTATCTCTACTTTCCCTAACAACTCTCCAAACTATAGACATCTCCTATACTAACTCACACTGATTTCCCCTCCATAGAACCTTGTTCTCCTACAGCCTTCTCCCCATCTCTAAGTGGCATCTCCTTTCTTCTAGTAACTTAACCCAAAATCCTTAGTCTTTTTTGACTCTCCTTATTCGTTCATACTCCACATTCAATCCATCAGCAAATTCTGTTGTCTCTACTTTGAGGAGATGTTCAAAGTCTGACCATTTTCTTATCACCTACCTGCATCACTACTGGCCTGGTTAAGATACCATCATCTCTAACCTAGATTATTGCAAAAAAAAAAACCTCCTCACAGATCTACTCCGTGTACTCCATATCTTTACCTATCTCTCTGGTTAGTCTGTTGTTCACACAGCATCCAATTCCTTTCAAAATATGTCACACCAAATCACTCTTCTCTCATCTCTTTCAGAGGAAAAGCTACTAATCAGTGGTTACAATCACCCACAAGGCTCTAAATAATCTAGTCCCCCAACTGTCTGTCTGACCACAGCTTCTACCACTCTCCCCTGTGCTTACACCTTTCCAGCCACTCTGGTCTCCTCACTATTCCTTGCACACACTCATATTAGAGCTTTTGCACTTGTTGGAATAGTCTTCATGGCTCATTTCCTCATTTCTTTTAGGACTTGGTTCAAACATTATGTTCTTAGTGATGGCTTTCCTGCCCATTTTAGGTAAAGTAGCGACAACCCCTATTACCCTCTCCACCCTAAAGCACTCCCATCTCTTTTTCCCTGTTTTATTGTTACACTTGGCACTTATCCATATCCCTTACTAGGATACAAGCTTCCTGAATACAGAAACTTGGCCTGTATTGTAATAAATCTTAAACATTTGTCATGCACTCGAATGAAAGAGAAAAAACAAATAAAAAGACTTTATGTTTATAGCATATAATATGGGTGAAAACATGACATTCATAATTTTGACAGTCTCAGATTGAAGGTGCATATTCTAATGCTTCCTCTAGACAATACTTAAGATAGATAAGTAAATTTACTATAGAAATAATTTTGAATTGATCAGTATTAAAATAGTCATTCTTTCACTCAGAGAAGAATGTAAAATACCAAAAAAACTATGGAACGAGGCAGAATGTTATAAGCAACTTAAAAAGAAACTTAAACAACATTGTATTTCCTTGGTCAAAATCAAGAGGAAATATTTGACATGTTTATACCTTGAAGGGTTGACAGAATTTCAAGGCAGTGACAGGTAGGCCTTCTAAGATGGGGAGAATAACATGCACAAAGGCATGGAGGTCAGAAATCCAAGGATATATTTGAGTAATGCCAGCAGGAGAATCAGAGGGATCTGTGAAAGAGAAATTCAGAAAGCTGTGGGAGGTCATAAGACATGAGTAGCAGTTACCTAAGGAAAGAGCATTTTGCACAAAGTATGAAGGACCTAAGTGGTGGAAAACAAATGCAAGAAACTAGAAATCCTGTGTAGCTGGAACAGAGCGAGGCAAAGAATCATGAGTTGAGGCTAAAGAAGGTAAGGGCAGAATGCTGGGAGGATATGGCACTGCCCTGCCAGGAAGCCAGACAGAAGTTTATTCTACCCTGACTGGCCATGGCAGCCTTATGTAGTGAAGAGCACAGGCTGCATACACAGAAAGATTTGTCCGTTTCAGCCCTGCTGCAAACCAGACACAGCATGATACAGCGCTAACACGAAGTTTAAGTGAGAATGATGTAAAGGTCTTAGAATAGCAATGACTAGCACACAGTACACACTCAACAGATATGATATCTTATCATTAGTACTATCACTTTAATTATGTTAACCTATTCTATTTCAATCTGGGGATAAAAACAGAGTTATTGTGAAAATTCATTGTATGGCCTGGTATTAAAGAGGCTTCCTACAATAATGATGGATATTTATTATAAAAGCATTGACCATGAGTCATAGAAACTTTTACTACATATTACCATATTAGGAATATTCCTGAGACACTATTCTCTTGAATTTTTATCTCTAACCTTTCCATCTACTCTAAAAAGATACTATCCTAGTAATGATGGAATAACTTCTATGCCACTTTTCATCCACATCAGGTACTGCAACCGTACTTTTCAGTGACGAAAATGACTCCAATGTCATCTGACTCTTGCGTGTAGGTGGGGGGTTCCTCGGTAAGACTTCAAAGTTCACCATCTCCTAGCCCAGACTGACGGTCAAGTGCTACATAACCACCCAGGAATCAAAGAGTGCCTACTTCTCAGAACAGTCTGAGGTTTGCCTTCTTTGTTCCTTTAGAATTTGACCAAATAATTCCCTGCACAGCTCTGACCAGAAATTTCCCTTTCAGAACAACACTGCTTAGTTCTGCTACAGTCATGGGCCCAGCCCACAGCCTCAGGTCCTGCCAGTGAGCCATGTTCTCACTTGTCAGGGGGAATTCAGACTCACATTGGCTACCTGGCCTTGTCTTACTTTTTACTCTAGCAGCCTCCCCATTCCATTTGTACTTTATCTTCAGACCTAATGTCTCCTGGTTCTTACTTTAGATTTCCCTTAACTCAGATTCTGACTCTCGTAACTAGTATTTCATCCTTTCAAGTACAGCCCCACCACAGCACCGCCCTACCCCGGGAACCACTATAGAAATGCTGTTGTTGAGAAAAACGAGGACATCTTGGAGGCTGGAAGAAAGTAACAATCATTCCATTCAATTCACATATTTATTTAGTGCCTACTGTGTTCTAAATGCTGAGTGCTGGGAATGCAATGTTAAACAGGACACGAACTCTGGTCTCAAAGACTTTATCTCAGGAATTGCCAGACTTTTTCTATATAAGGTCAGACAGAAAATATTTTAGGCTTTGTGGGCCACATGTGGTCTCTTATGTACTATTCTTTATTTTTTTCCCCAACACTTTAAAAATGTAACCACCATTCTTAGCTTGTATACAGAGAGAGGGCCAAAGCCCATATAGATCCTTCACTTATAAACTTGTGGATGCACAAGCAGTTGGTGGTAGGATGTAATAAATTCTATAACAAAGAAAAGCCCAGTGGCTAAGAATTCATAAGAGGAGCATCTACCCCAAGCTTGGGAGATGAAACAAGGTTCCCAGAGAAGATGATTTTTAGGCAGTGTCTTGACAGATTAAGAGGTTAAATAGGGGTGAAGTCCAGTTTACTCAAAGGCAGCAGCATGAGGAGGATCTAAAGATAAGATAGGGTCCGGGACATTTTGAAACTTCAAGTTGTTCAGTATGTGGCTAAAACATAAAATCTCAGTGTTTAAATGGGAAGAAATAAGACTGAAGGGTGAAGCAAGGGCCAGATATCCAAGACAACTGAGACGGCAGGATAAAAGGCGTTGAGGAGAAACAGTCTGGAAGTGCATTATCAACCCCTCCACCTCCATAGGCTGAGAGAAACGAGGCCTTCTGGAGAGAGCTAGGTTTCAGTTGTCCTTAATAGATAGAAAAAGGCATTCACTGAAACAAACAAAACTATTTTTAAAACAACTAAAAATCACAAATTTAATGGTGATTATGATAGAGACTTTGATGAGAAGAACGGCTATGGAAGCCAAGGAAAACGGTGAGCAGTGTTCCTAGGTGGTAAGCGTGGGGAACGGTGGGAAGGAGTAGGAGGTACACTGGGGTTGTTAGGAGCTGTGCAGAGGAGGAAACGTTGTCTTAACGAATAAATGGGCTCAGGTGACTGGCTCCAAGGTTCCAGGCGGAATACATGATTTAATAAATATTCTTCAGCCTTTTTTTTAAAGTACAATTTGTGCACATAGTTATATAGAGTCTGCTATTTAATTATTAATGATCAATTTGTCATATATTTAGTATGTTTTTTATTAAAGAATGTTTTATCCACCTAAATCACTTTAACATATTTAAGCAGATAATTAGAAAGCATTACATTACATTATGGTGATCTCGAGTGTTCGAAAGCCCCCTTTAGAAATGGACAGTTGGTATTAATTAAACATTCTTATTGCTGCTGTTTCAGGACCTTACTAACTTGAACAGGCTTCATCACTTAAAGGATTTATGTCTGAATGATCCTCAATATAAAACCAACCCAGTGTGTCTGCTGTGTAATTATTCCACACATGTACTGTATCACTTGCCTTGCCTTCAAAGACTTGACACGTTTGATGTGTCAGCAAAGCCGATCAAGGAACTGGCAGATGTAAGTGCATCCCTAATCACGTATCTGTGACTTAAGTTTAATTAACTGCTTCTTTCTGGCTGTGTCCACATAGGATAGATGGTATTATCTTGTCAGTTCTTGTCACCAAAAGTTCTACTTCTGCCCCAGTGAGCTGGCTATTTCACACAAAATTATACCAATAATAACGTTAGTACCAGTATTTGAATTTTGATGGCAGTACTGAAAGGTGTAATTTATATAAAACTAAAAGAATGAAATCTGAAAAAGTGTCATCGGTGTTAAGAGTAATTAAACTAGTGCATATATACAAACATTAATAAAGTCCAAATAAAGCAGAAATGAAACAAGTAACGGGCTCTCATTCAAAATTTTATGTATCAAAATTAGAAAGTGTCCATGGTGGATGGGAGTATGCCAGGATTAGGTCCATTTTAATCTAATTAAAGATGACTTGAGGTTCCCTGGAAGTATAAGTGGAACCACCCACACTGCCAGAATCTTGAAGATCTCTGAAATCTTGAAGAGAGCCGGGACTGCCACTGGTGGTGAACCTCCCAGGAAGGGGGCTACTTGGACCTGCCGCCAAAGGATCTGTAATTTCAGAATGGAGTACATAGGGAGTCACCATGTTAATTAATAGTCTTTCCACATATTTCTGCTTCTCCCTGTCCTGTGTTTCCATTCACAGTAAATAGTTTTTGAGTATGAAGAATGTTCCAACCATGTGGATGCCTTCATACATGGACCTCCCATTCTTCCCTGTGGCTCATCCATCATCTCAGCATAGATCAAGAATGTCTTTATTCTTTTAACTTAACTTATTTCTATCCTCCTGCTAGTCTGAGAATTTATTTTCAAATCTCATTTTCTCTTTTTTCCAAAACCAATATTATCATCCCTCCCACCCCAATCTAAAAAGTAAACTGTCTTGCAGTATTAGGCAAAGGACTAGAGTTCTTGTCTACTAGCAGATGTTTGGAGTCATTGGAAGGTCAAGGAGGATTGCTTTCTCTAACAATTATGTTAAGCCTAAAATAACTGCAAAACTTTGCAGTAACAACCATATTTTTGAAATTTCCATTGTCATCTCCGTAGTTTTACATCAGGCTGTTTCCGCAAAGATGAGCAGGTAAATATGTTTCTTGAAATTACTTGGCTGGTTCATTTGTCTAACAAATATGTAACACCTATTACATTCCAGGGACAATTCAAGGCACTAGAGATACAGAGTGACCCAAACAGGCAAAATCCCTGCTTTCTTGGAGCTCACATTCTATTGAGAGAAGACAGAAAATAAGCAGCTAACTTAGGAAACAACTAGCATGTCAGATGGTGATAAATGCCATGGAGAAAATAAACAAGGGCAGAGGAAACAGGATTGTTGGTAGGGGCAGCAGACAGGGTGTTAGCTATTTTATATAGCATTCTTGGGAAAGGATTTGCTAAGGTGACATTAGAGCAGAGACTTGAAGGAAGTAAGGAAGCACACTCTTCAGAGATCAGCAAGTGTAAAGACCTTGATGCAGGAGCATGCCTCATACCTGAAGAACAACAAAGAGGCTAGTGTAGCTGGAGCTAAATAAGTGAGGGGAAGAGAAGTAAGAGATGAAGACAGGAGTGCTGGGGGCAGATCACAAGAGACTGTAGAATGTTGTAAGGACTTTGGCTTTTATTCTGAGTGAGATGGGGGCTTCTGGAAAATTTTAAGCAGTGGGATGACGAGATGACATGTTTTAAAGGGATCTTTTTGGATAATGAATTAAGAAAAGAGGATTAAAGAGAAAAAGGTGGAATCAGAGAGACCAGTTAAATGCCAGTAACTTGGATGAGAGATGTTGATAGTTCGATACAGAGTGCTAGTAGAGGTAGTAGTGAAAGGGAGTCAGATTTTGGTTGTAGAAGGTGGGGCTCACCTGGATTTGCTAATAGATTGGATATGAGATGCAGAGGAAAGAAGTACCACATAATTCCAAGTTATTGGCCCAAGCAACTGAAGAGGGGAGGGAATTGCTATTTGATGAGATGAGGAAGCGTATGGGAGGCATAGGTTTAGAAGAATTACAGTTTAATTTTAAGCATATACATTTTGAATAATCTTTTGAACATCCAAGTGGAGATAACCAATAAAAGCTGGATATATGAGGCTGCTCTTTTATAGAATTGGCTGGGTTGGATTATATTGATAATTTCATATGTAATTTGCTCAATCTAAAACAAGTTCATTCAAAGCATCTTTTTATAGACTTAAAAAAAAAAATGAAATCCTATTTTAATCATGCTTTAAAAAATGAATTTAACATTATATTTGCTTTTAATTCTTTTTGATCTCTTTACTTTCCCCTAAATTAATCAAGTAGGAAAAATGCAGTTATATGTTTGCTTTAGTAGTTCTGTCTCATTAGCTACATGATACTATTTTGGAAATTGAATTCTATTTGTAGTCTCTTTATGTTGTCATCTGTGAAATATGTGTAAATATGACTCACATTTAAAATATTATCCACAAAGAAACTTTTTGGAATTTTATATTTTGTTTATTGTTTAAATATAGAACTCTGTATAGCCATTATCATTTAAACATCATCATTATTAGTAATTGAGCATGAAAAACTTTCAAATTGTTACTTAAAACTTATTGCACTCATAATGTACTAATAATTACTGATATTTTTATTTCAGCTAGTCTTTTGTTTTTTTTTTGTCACTTTTAGACCACAGTAATGAAAAAAAAAATGTATTACAATATGCGTATAAAAACTGTTCAGAGGCATCTTAAGGAAGACCTTGAAAAACTGAATGATCGAAAATGTAAATTACAGAAGTTGCCAGAAGAGCGAATAAAATTATTCAACTTTGTGAAAAAAAATGTAAGATTTAATACTGTAAAATTTCAGTGGCCATATCTTAAGAAAGCTGATGGATAAGATAACATTTTCAATTTACGTATGTTCACATATACATATATTGTTTTTTTATTAATATTGAATTTCAAGTCAAGCCCGTTCACAAAATGTTTTGATTCCAGGTGCTTAACTAAGCTTCATTCTGTGCTTAGAAATCTGCAATTCAAAAAATATATTAAAAATTTTACAGTACTAATTCATTAAATAGAATTCACAGTTATAGAGACCTGTTAAACTTTCAGCTTTATTTTTGCTAGATACAAATAGGTTGTGTTCAAAACTCACTTTCTTGTCTAAAGGGCTGAAATATCCCTTTACTATTAAGTTATACAAGGTAAGAAATTTATGTCAAGCTATACTTTAATTTTAATTATTTTATTGTTTTACAGTTGTCCCATTTTCCCCCATTGCTCCCCCCACCAGCCCACCCCTTCTTCCACAGTCATTCCCCACCCCGTTGTCCATGTCCATGGGTTATTTATACTAGTCCCTTTACTAAACCCTTCCCCTACTTACCCCCCTGCTTTCCCTCCCCCTCTCCCCTGATAACTGTTATCCATTCCTTGTTCAATTTTGTCCATTTGTTTTATGTTGTTCATTAGTCTCCTGTATCAGGTGATACCATATGGTATTTTTCTTTTATTGCCTGGCTTATTTTGCTAAGCATAATTCTCTCCATGTTGTCGCAAATGGCAGGAGTGCCTTCTTCTATCTGCTGCATAGTATTCCATTGTGTAAATGTACCACAGTTTTTTGATCCACTCATCTACAGATGGGCGTTTAGGCTGTTTCTAGCACTTGGCTATTGTAAATAGCACTGCTATGAACATAGGGGTACATAAGTTCTTTTGAATTGGGGCTTCCAATATGGGGGTATAATCCTAGCAGTGGAATCACTGGTTCAAAAGGCAGTTCCATTTTTAGTTTTTTGAGAAAACTCCATACTGTTCTCCATAGTGGCTGCACTAGTCTGCATTCCCACCAACAGTGCAGTAGGGTTCCCGTTTCTCCACATCCTCGCCAGCACTTGTTGTTTGTTGATTTGTTGATGATGGCCATTCTGTCTGGTGTAAAGTGGTATCTCATTGTGGTTTTTATTTGCATCTCTCTGATGGTTAGTGATGTTGAGCATTCTTTCATATGCCTGTGGACCCTCTGTATGTCCTCCTTAGAGAAATGTTTGTTCAGTTCCTTTGCCCATTTTTTAATTGGGCTGTCTGTCTTCATGGTGTTGAGATGTGTAAGTTCTTTATATATTTTGGAGATCAATCCCTTGTCTGAGGTTTCATTGGCAAATATGTATTCCCATATGGTTGGTTCCCTTTTCATCTTGCTGATGTTTTCTTTTGCTGAGCAGAAACTCTTTAGTTTGATGTAGTTCCATTTGTTTATGCTTTCCTTTATTTCCCTTGCCTTAGGAGATGTATCAGTGAAAATATTGCTGTGTGGGATATCTGAAATTTTCCTGCCTATGTTTTCCTATAGGACTTTTATGGTGTCATGGCTTACATTTAAGTCTTTGATCCATCTTGAGTTTATTCTGGTGTGTGGTGTAAGTTGGTGGTCTAGTTTCATTTTTTTGCACGGCCGTGTCCAGTTCTCCCAGCACCATTTGTTGAAGAGGCTCTTCTCACTCCATTTTATGTTCCTTCTCCCTTTGTCAACTATTAGTTGAACTTATAGACATGGGTTTATTTCTGGGCTCTCTATTCTGTTCCATTGATCTATATGTCTGTTCTTATGCCAGTACCAGGCTATTTTGATTACAGTGGCTTTGTAGTATAGTTTGATGTCAGATATTGTGATTCCTCCTACTGTTCTTCTGTCTCAAGATTGCTGTGGCTATTCGGGGTCTTTTTTGGTTCCATACAAATTTTTGAAGTATTTGTTCTAGGTCTGTGAAATATGTCACTGGTATTTTAATAGGGATTGCATTGAATCTGTAAATTACTTTCAGTTGTATGGACATTTTAATGATGTTGACTCTTCCCATCCATGAATACAGTATATGCTTCCATTTATTTGTATCTTCTTTAATTTTTCTTCTATGTTATGTAGTTTTCTGAGGGCAGGTCTTTTATCTCTTTGGTTAAGTTTATTCCTAGGTACTTTATTTTTCTTGTTGCTATAGTAAATGCTATAGTAAATAGTTTCTATCTCTGATATTTTATTGTTGGTGAACAGAAATGCCTTTGATTTCTGGATATTGACTTGGTACCCTGCTATTTTGCCAAATTCACTGATTATGTTGAGTAGTTTTTTCGTGGATTCTATAGGGTTTTCTATGTACACTATCATGTCATCTGCAAATAATGACAGTTTTACTTCCTCTTTTCCAGTTTGGATGCCTTTTATTTCTTTTTTTTTTTTTTTTTTTTTTTTTTTTTGTCTGATTGCTGTGGCTAGAACTTCCAACACTATGTTGAATAGAAGTGGAGAAAGTGGATATCTTTGTCTTGTTCCTGTTCACAGGGGGAATGCTTTCAGTTTTTGTCTATTGAAGTATGATGTTGGCTTCAGGTTTCCTGTATATAGCTTTTATTATGTTGAGGTATGCTCCCTCTATTCCCATTTTTCTGAGTGTTTTCATCATAAATGGGTGTTGTACTTTATCAAATGCTTTTTCTGCATCTATTGATATGATCATGTGGTTTTTGTCTTTCTTTTTTTTTTCTCACTGTGTGGTTGCCTCTCACTCGTGCCCCTAACTGGGGACCTGACGTGCAACCTAGTAATGTGCCCTGACTGGGAATCGAACCAGCGACACTTGGCTCGCAGGCCGATGCTCAATCCACTGAGCCACGCAGCCAGGGCGATTTTTGTCTTTCATTTTGTTTATATGGTGTATTACATTTATTGATTGGCGAATATTAAACCATCCTTGCATCCCTGGGATGAATCCCACTTGATCATGGTGTATGATCTTTTTAATGTGTTGCTGGATCCGGTTCGCCAATATTTTGTTGAGGATTTTAGCATCTATGTTCATCAGCAATATTGGCCTGTAGTTTTTTTTTCTTTGTTGTGTCTTGAGCTGGTTTTGGAATTAGGATAATACTGGCTTCCTAGAAAGAGTTTGGGAGTCTTCCCTCTTGGATTTTATGGAATAGGTTGAGAAGGGTAGGTGTTAGTTGTAAAATTCACCTCTGAAGCCATCTGGTCTGTGGCTTTTGTGTGCCGGGAGTTTTTTTCATTAGTTTCAGTTTCACTCTTTGTTATCAGTCTGTTCAGGCTTTCTACTTCTTCTAGATTCAGTTTTGGAAGATTACATGTTTCTAGAAATTTGTCCATTTCATCTAGGTTGTCAAGTTTTTTGCCATACAGTTGTTTGTAGTAATTTCTTACAATCCTTTGTATTTCTGTGATATCGGTCACGATTTCTCCTCTTTCTGATTTTGTTTATTTGGGTCCTCTCTCTTTTTTTCTTGATGAGCCTGGCTAAAGGCTTGTCGATTTTGTTTATCTTTTCGAACAACCAGCTCCTACTTTTGTTGATCTTTTGAATTGTTTGTTTAGTCTCTATGTCATTTAATTCTGCTCTGGTCTTGATGATTTCCTTCCTTCTACTCACTTTGGGCTTTGTTTGTTGTTGTTGTAGCTATAGGGTTAGATTTTTTATTTGAGACTCTGCTATCCTTTTTAGGTAGGCTGTATTGCTATAAACTTTCCTCTCAGGACTGCTTTTGCTGTGTCCCATAGGTTTTGGGCTGTTGTGTGTTCATTATCATTAGTTTCCAGAAACTTCTTGATTTCTTCCTTGATGTCATTGTTAACCCATTCATTATTTAATGGTATGTTATTTATTCTCCATGAGTTTGAATGTCTTTGAATTTTTTCCTTGAGGTTGATTTCTAGTTTCAAGGCATTGTGATCTGAGAAGATGCTTAATATAATTTTAATTTTCTTGAAAAGTTGAGGCTTGTTTTGTGTCCTACAATGTGGTCTATCTTTGAAAATATTCCATGTACACTTGAAAAGAATGTATATTTTGCTTATTTGGGATGAAAAGTTCTGTATATATCAATTAAGTCTATTTGATCTAGAGTGTTGTTCAATGCCTCAATATCCTTGGTGTTTCTTTGCTTCAAAGATCTTTCCATTATTGACAATGGGGTGTTAAATTCCCCTACTATGGGTGTGTTGCTGTTGATATCCTTCTTGTAGTCTTCTATTTTCCTTATATATTTGGGTGCTCCTATGTTGGGTGCATATGTTTACATCTTCTTGATAGTTTGTTCCCTTAAGTAATATATTATGAAATGCCCTTCTTTGTCTCTTTTTATGGCCTTAGCTGTGAAATCTGTTTTGTCTGATATAAGTATTGCTACCCCAGCTTTTCTTTCATGTCCATATGCTTGGAATACTTTTTTCCATCCCTTCAGTTTCAGTCTGTGTAAATCTTTTGTTTTGAGGTGTGTCTCTTGTAAACAGCGTATATGTGGGTCATGTTTTCGTATCCATTCCACTACCCTATGTCTTTTGATCAGGGCATTTAATTCATTTACATTTAAGGTTATTATTGACAGGTATTTATTCATTTCACTTTGTACTTGTGCTCCTCTCCCTCTCTCTTTTTCTTCTTTTTCTTAAAGCATTCGCTTCAGCATCTCTTGCAATGCTGGTTTGGTGGAGATGTATTCTTTTAGTCTTCCTTTGTCTGGGAAACACCTTATTTCACCTTCTGTTTTGAATGAGAGCTTTGCTGAGTAGAGTAGTCTTGGTTCTAGGCCTTTGTTTTTCATTGCTTGAAATATTTTTTGCCATTTCCTTCTGGCTTGTAGTGTTTCTGTTGAGAAGTCCGTTGACAATCTTATTGGAGCTCCCTTTTATGTTATTTGCTATTTTTCTCTTGCTGCCTTTAGGATTCTCTTTTTGTCTTTGAATGTTGCCATTTTAATTATGATGTGCCTTGGAGTGGGCCTTTTTGGATTCATCTTCATTGGAACCCTCTGTGCTTCCTGGACTTGCATGACTTTCTCTCATCAAGTTAGGAAAATTTTCTGTCATTACTTTTTCTATCCCATGCTTCTCTTCTTCTCCTTCTTGTATCCCTATGACACAGATATTGTTTCATTTCATGTTGTTCTGCAGTTCTCTTAAACCCTCTTCATTCTTTTTAAATCTTTTTTTCATTTTGTTGTATTATTGTCTGGAAATGTTTTTCTACGTTGTCCTCTAACTCACTGATCTGATCCTCTGCTTTGTTTAGCCTGCTTTTGATTATTCCTACTGTGTTCTTCAGTTCAGAAATTGTATTTTTCATTTTTTTCTGGTTCTTATTGATAGTTTCTATGTTCTTTTTTTATGCTGGTGTAGTTCTCCGTAATTTCCTTGTAGCTTCCCTGGAGTTCTTTGTAGTTTCCCTGGAGTTTGTTGTAGTTTTCTCTGAGTTTGTCAGGATCATTGAGCTTCCTTATCACCGTTTTTTTGAATTCCATGTCTGATAGTTTGTTTACCTTTGTTTCATCTAGCACTCTTTCTTGGGATTCCTCTTTTCCTTTCATTGGGAGGTTGTTTCTGTGTCTCCCCATGTTAGATGTTTCTTCTTGTTTGTTTTTGTTTCTTAGATTTGTCTGCTTTGATTTCCCACCTTCGTGAGATGAAATTCTGTATAAGAGACCCAGGGAATTCAATGGTGCAGTCTCTTTGATCTCCTGAGCTTCATGCTCTTGGGACACCCTTTATGCCATTTGTTTAAGCTGTCTGATTATATTTCAGTTACTCTTTGGTGGAAACTTCCCTCTGGCTAGTTGATTGAGAGTCACTCTCCCCACCACGTCTTGAGTTCTTTTGTGGAGATGCTGTTAAAACATAAACACACAAACCAGGCAAGAAACCCACACCCTCCAAAATATCTCCCACCCATAATCACACTATCAGCAGCAAATGAGCCAGTATTAATATAGACGTAAAGAGGTTAATACTATTATACTATAGGAAAAATGGATAAGAGTTGTTTTAACTGAAAGATGATTTCTGAGAGGAAAGATGGTAGAATAATAATAGTAGCAAGTAGGGTCAGGGCTATGTGAGACAGTAAATAATATTTACATTGTATGTTGAGAAAGGGAGGGAAGAATGCAGAATGAAGTGAGAAAGTAGAAGTGTATAGTATTAGGTTTATATTGCATTTATATGTTATATATTTAGTGCAAGAGGGAGGATAAACAAAACAAACAGATAAAAAAAAAAAAGAAGAAGAAGAATAGGAAGGAGAGAAGGTAAGAAACAGATTAAGAAAGAGTTTTTTCCCAGTTCAACCTTTGGGCGTTATCTTCTTTTTCTGTATCTGCCCCTGGTCAAAATTCCATGAGCTTCAAATCTTTTCTGGCTGTCTGTGAGGAGATCTAGCTGGGTTCTGAGGCTCTGAGGCTGCTATTCTTTCACTCATGGGCCTGCTGCAGCTCTCTGCTGTGAGCCGCACGGCGTTGAGTCTACCACACGGGTCCTGTGGCACCCTCCAGTCTTCCCCAGGCTTGTCTAGCAATGCTACTCTGCTGGTGAGCCAGTATGCATGCCCATAGTCTCTATCCAGCCTTGGTTTCTATCTCCACTCCTCCTCCAAAAAAGTCTCTGTGTTGCCTCCAAGCTGCAGCACCAGCCTGCATCCCTACCTGGCAGAGCCTTGTTGCGCACCTCTGTGTACAGAGTTGCCTGCCTGGGGTCCCTACCATGTCTCGGGTTCCGCCACAGCTTTCCTGTATGGGCCCTTCTCCACAGCTCAGTCCTGCATTTTTGTTTGGTGGAGCTTTTGTGCGAGCGCCCCTGGGTGCAGGGTTGCCAGCCCAGGGGGTCCCCACCAAGACTCAGTTCACACAGTTTCTCACAGTCTGGGCTGTTCTCTGTCTTCCCATGCCTCTAGCTGTTTCAACCAAACCTCACTGACTCCCTCTGGGACTTTGCCTGTCAGGGCGCCTATGGCAGGGGGAAAATTCCAAGCAGATCCTGGCTAATGAGCCAGTCAGCAGCTGCCCCCTTCGGGTGCAGTGCGGCAGAGGCACAGGGTTGGGAAGCCCAGCGATTCTGCTTGAAGACTGCAGGCCGAGTTCTCTACCCTCTTTCACGCTGCCCCCACACTCCTGTCCCTGTTCGCCCTATCTGAAATCTGCACTCACTCACTCCTTCCCATGTTTGTACTCCAAGTTCTTCCACGATGGAAGCAAGCAGACAACACTGCTACCTGCTCCACTGCCATCCTCAAGCTATACTTTTGTAGCTATATTATGTGTGCTTTTTTATTTAGAATAAATTAATTTTCTTTACTAAAAGTAGAACCTGAAAAGTTAAAAATTATTTACCTCAAAATAGAAATTTTTATATAAAAGAACTATATATTTTTTAAGTATGAGAAAAAATGGTATTACAAAATTAGATAAACTACTCAGGGGTAGGGAAATTGGATCCTTAATTTACATTTTACCAAAGTAAATACCAATTGGGGAAAAAAAGTTTTAAATGTAAATATGAAAACAACTGAAGAATATATAGATTAATATATTTAATTGCTCAACCTGCCAAATAAAAGAAATACTGGAAATCACAAAGGAACAGAATGTAGATTTGATTTAAAGAAAAGAAAAGATAAAATGCTTTTGTACTAAAAGCATCATTAATGAAAATAAACAACAAATGACAATCTGAAAAAACTGTTTTCAACAAACATGATATCCCTAGTATAAATGTACTGATAAGTAAAACAAGAGAAAAGTAAATGGCAAAATAGAAAAATTTATCAAAGTACATAAATATCATTTTACAAAAGACGACATTAAAAATTATTAATGAACACTTGAAAGAAGCTCAACATGATTATTAATCTCTGAATGTGAGTTAAGATAATCAGCAATCATTTTCACCTGTAAAACTGTCAAAGCATAAAGATAGATGTGACACGATTACACCACTGATGGGGTGAATTGGGTCATATATATTAACAGCTTAAAAGTGCTCATAGCCTTTGACCCAGTAAATCTACTTCTGACACCCTATTCTAAATAAGGATATTTGTCACTGCACTATTAATACCCCCAAAACCAGAAACTACCTAAATGTCTAACAAGCAAGAAAGAATTACTTATTCTTAAGATAGAATAGTATGTAGCCATTAAAAATCAAGTTATAAAAATATATTTAATACTCTTCCTAAAATGAAGAGGTTTAAATTCATATTATAATCAGAAAGATTCTTAAAACATTAACAAAATTTAAATTATTTATTTGAATAGATGTCACAGGAGAACCAGTATATGGAAATCATTTTATATCTGCCATTTTCATGTACAAATGTATGTAAAACCTGCAATATGAAAAATAATATCCACATAAACCATAAACATCTTCATAAATATGCTTAAAATTTTTTAACAGCTGAATATAGATATTATAGAGAGGCAGTAAGAGAATTAGTAAATTTCTATTTATAGACACCTCTCTGTGTACAGTATAATTTATCCTGAAATCCTACAAGACTGAGATTAGGGTAAAGCAAATGATGCACTCAACCTGGGCCCTAAATTTAAGGAAGGGCCCCAAACCTCAATAATCAACATACATCATATTTAATGCCATATTTTTAAAAATGCAAACAATGCAAAAAAGTTCATTATGAACAAAAAGCCACCCAAATATCAAAATTTTAAATAAATATATTGTTACATTGAGCCATATAGGAGAAACTGAGGTAAAAGGAAAAGTGTACACCCTATATATATATAAGCTTTAGTGTGTTTTTATGATTTTTTTCCCAGAATGCAAAAGTAGTTGAAAAATATTGAAAATTTTAAAAGTAAGTGTGATACAAGTCACATTATGTGAAGTTTAAATATTTATACCAAGACCAGCATTTATTATAAATTTACTTTGGCTTTAATAAGAAGCAAACTCACTAGTAATATAGAAAAAAACTATTTCTTTGCTTTTCTCATTTTCATTTGCGAGAACTGCCACATTTGAAATATTTAGATTGTCTTTCACTTAGTCAAAAGAAATGGCTGACTGAATTTGCACTGAATTACAATAATCACGTGCTGGCTATGTTCTCTGTGAAGTTGGGCCTATTTATTATCTAGAGTTCTACTTTGTTAATTTAACTATATATTTAATAGAGTTAACTAAAATCTTTTTGCTCTGGTACATTGATTTCAACAGTTGGAACGGGAACTGGCTGAACTCAAAGGACCTAGCAAAGGGCAAAATGAGAGCTCCAATAACAATCAAGTAACCGAGCTTGAAACATCAAAGAACTCTGAAACTGTCACAGAAGAACCAAGCTTCCAGCAGAAGATACTGACCAAACTAAATGCCTTGAATAAAAGGATAGCATTTTGGAACAAAAAACTAGATGAGTATGTTTAATGAATTATCTAGTTGTTTAACTTTGAAACATGAGAAAGTAGAATGTTCTGGGCCATCAGTTGAGCTCAGTTTCCCCCTATGGGGGTGGAAAGTATTATAGTATTAAGCAAAACATGAACTGTGTTTCATAGTAGAGATAGGCATCATTGGTTCAAAGCTGACAATAGCTTTTTTACAGAGACAATGCTTTATTAGGAATAGGAAACTTCTCTGAGTGGCTTCCTGTCACATCACTACTCTATAGTGTTTGAAAACCAAAAACATTAGTTGTTTTTTTTTTAACATTAATTTCTACCAGTGCAGAAACTGATGGCATAGACAATACTGGGCAGAGCACATGTACAGTTGTCTGGAATAATGAAGAAACAAACTCAGGTTGCATAATCAATTAGAAATGTAAAGCAAGAAGACTTAGTAAGTACTGGTATTTTCATGTTTTAATTTACTAAGGCATCAAGTGAATAAGTTAGTTTGATTTATAATAATATTGACAAAATAGGGGCTTCTGGCCAAGCTGGAGACCTAGACAGACACATTACGTCTCCCTCCCCAACTAAGAAGGAATACACTGTCTCAAAACTAGAGACTAGAAGTTCCAGAAAATCAAGCTGTATGGAAGTCCAGCAAACAAAGATATAAAGAAGAAATACTCATCCAGACAGGTAGGCGGGGCGGAGCCGGGGCAGAGAGGACGCGGTGTGGTGGCGGCAGCAGCAGTGCCGGCAGCGCGAAAGCTGGTGGAAAGTGCAGCCACACATTTTAAAAAGTCAGGAGGGACACCTGGGGAGCACTCCCACCACCAGACCAGACCACGCAGCTCACGGTCCCAGCGCCAGGGAAAATAAAGCCTCATTGCTTTCGACTGTGCAAACCAGTGGGTTTTGGGGCAGAGGAAGAAACTGCCAGTCTCTCAGCAGAGACCACTTGTTTAAAGGGCCCCCACAGCCCTAGAACATCCGCAGACCCACCCACTCTGGGAAAGAGAGCTAGGGGGAAAGCTAGAGAGGCATCAGTCCCATACAAAGTGGGAGAAGTGCCTGGAAAAGGGGCAAGTGCTGAGCAAGCGGCACTGTTTCCTTTCAGACTCCTCACCAACAAACATCGCCACAACATGGTGAAACAGGTCACCCTTAACTGATGAATATCTAAGGCTCCACCCCTTACAACATAACAAGAGCTCTACCTAAGACACAGAGGCAAACAAACACAGGAGCCTGTCAAGATGAGGAAACAGAGAAGTATGGCCCAAAAAAGGAAACGGACCAAGGTTCCAGTGGGAAAACTAAGCAACGAGAGGAGATAGCCAACCTAACAGATGCAGAGTTCAAAACACTGGTGATAAAGATGCTCACAGGCTTGACAGATATGCTTAAGTACAGCAAATGTATAAGGCAAGAAGTGAAGGTTTATGCTAAATTAAATGAAAGAAAATCCACACAAAAATCAATGGTGAAGGGAAGGAAACTGAGGTTCAAATCAATTATTTGGAACATAAGGAAGAAAAAAACAGTCAACCAGTACAGAATGAGGAAACAAGAATTGAAAAAAAATGAGGAGAAGCTTAGGAACCTCTGGAACAACTTTAAACGTGCCAAAATCCAAACCATAGGGGTGCCAGAAAGGGAAGAGGAAGAGCGAGAAATTGAAAACTTATGTGAGAAAACAATGAAGGAAAACTCTCCAAATTTGGCGAAGGAAATAGACATAAAAGTCCAGGAAGCACAGAGTCCCAAACAAGCTAGACCCAAAAAAGACCACACCAAAACACAGCATAATTAAAATGCCAAAGGTTAAAGATAAAGAGAGAATCTTAAAAGCTGCAAGAGAAAAGCAGAGAGTTTCCTACAAAGGGATTCCTATAAGACTATTAGCTGATTTCTCAAAAGGAATTTTGTAGGCAAGAAGGGACTGGAAAGAAGTTCTCAAAGTGATGAAAAGCAAGGACTTACAACCAAGATTACTCTATCCAGCAAAGCTATCATTTAAAATGGAAGGGCAAATAGTGCTTCTCAGACAAGGTAAAGCTAAAGGAGTTCATCATCACCAAGCCATTATTATATGAAATGTCAAAGGGACTTACTTAAGAAAAAGAAGATCAAAACTATGAACACTAAAATGACAACGAACTCACAACTATCAACAACTGAATCTAAAATATAAAAACAAAATCCAACTAAGCAAACCAGAATAGGAACAGAATCATAGGTATGGGGATCATTCGGAGGTTTATCAGCTGGGAGGGGGAAGGGAGAGAAATGGGGAAATGGTGCAGGGATTAAGAAGCATAATTGTTCGGCACAAAATAGACAGGTGAAGTTAAGAATAATATAGGAAAGGGTGAAGCCAAAGAACTTATATGCACGACCCATGGACATGAACTAAGGGGGGTGGGATTGCTGGAGGGAAGGGGGGTACTGGGCAGAGGGAAGCAAATGAAAGAAAAAATTGGGACTACTGTAACAACACAATCAATTAAATATACTTAATAATATTGACAAAATAATAACTAACATTTATTGAGTTATTACTCTATGCCAAACTCTTTGCTAAGAGCTTTGTAAGAATGGAGTCGCTCAGAGAACCATGAAGACGCAGCGAGCACTAAAAGTTTATTGAGGGAATTAGCAAGCAGGCTGGGAACCCTGCCGTGAGAGAATGGCTCCGACTCCGGACTCCTAGGGAAGGAGGAAGTTGTTTTATAGGGGGGAAAAAAAAAGAAACTATTGAATTTAGTTGTTTATCTTGTAGCTGTAAGCATGACGGGGCCAATCAAAGCCAAACCGGGCTTGGTTTGAAGCACCTTGCTATCACAGGAAACTCCCAGTCAGCTGCAAGCATGCGGGGAGAGCGGGGAGGGCATGGGAACCGAGGCTGTTGAACTTCACATGCATTTTGCATATAATCCTCAAAAAAACCTATTCAGGTGTAGGTACTATTAATATTGCCATTTTACTGGGAATCTGCAGCATAAAAATGTTGTGACTTGCCTAAGATCTGAGAACAAGTGGTGGAGCCAGGAGAGTCTTCTAACCTCACTTATTCTGCGGTTAATATTGAGGTGATTTTAATTGCCACAAATAGAATGTCTTTTACATGGTTTAACTATTAAGAGCACAGTATCTTATCCATTGACAAAAGCCTTGTATTTTAACATCAGCTTTTAAAAAAATCAATCATGAATTTTAATGGTGTAATTTATAGGTCATTTTAATAGCTTCGTGTTTTTTTCTTAAATAGAATTGAAGCAATTTATCACATTGAAGTAAAGCAGAAGAAGAAAAGTCATGAGTTTTTGATCCCATTTTTGTTAATGGAGTTGGAGACTGTAGGAAATGTCCACTTTGAAGAAGGCACTCAATCTGATGACTGGTAAATCTGGTTGAAATTTAGTTATAAGTTTAATGATAATTTTAAGTACTTAGGATCATCAACCCAAATATCAACTTATAAAAATCTTAAAGTGCCCCATTTTCAAAACACTTATATACAGTATTCATTCACTGAGACATGGAAGTTACCTACTTTACCATCTATACATCTTTCTGTTTACATCATTGCGATGAGCTAACATTGAAAACATCCTAATGATATTTCATTGCTCTTTAACCAATTTCCCTTAGCCCAAGAGCAGAATAAGAAGTTTGTGGTCAAGTATTAATTTTATGTATGTTTATACTGTTTATTTCTGAACAGAGTTAGCCCTGGATTCAGAATATTGGTGGAAAGTTTGAAAAGAGAAAGAATGGCAAAGCAGGATTGGCAACAGCAGGTTGTAAACACCAGAGAAGTCTGCCTAGTAAATTTCTTGGCTGTTTCATAATCAAAGTCTAACCAAGTTGTCTAGAGTTGGCTAGAGTCGTAGTGCACATAGACTCTCCAAGTTAAAATAAGGCATACACTTAAAAACCAAGAATCCAGGTGAATAGTGCATTTAGACAAAAATAGAGTTGCCAGGAACAGAAGCAGGAAGCTGGCATCCATACTTCAGAAACAAGGCCTCCTGGTAGACACAAGGAGGTGGTTGTTGCCTCAACTAGAGAGTAAAACCAGAAAAAAAAAGGCGGGGGGGGGTCTAAAAAAAGGAAGCCTTTGCAGAAAAAAAATCACTAATTATTGCTCTCATATTTCTGCAATGACTTTCTCAAAATTCAGAAGCTCATATATAAGCCAAAGATTGCCCTAGAACCCTAGAAGCATACTGCAAATTTGGGTGTGTGAAGAGAGACCAGGAAACGTGTAAAGCTATAGAATGGACTTGATATATCATCCTGAAGGATGATTTTACTCATACTGATCCTTTAATAAAATAAACTGATCCTTTAATAAAGTAAAATGCAAAATTTGCGTTAACTTTTTAGAAAAAAAAAAGTGTGATTATTATGGGTTACTTTAAACCAAGCCCCCTGATTTCTATTAGATGTGGTTCTCAAGGGTCTTGGGGGTACTTTGGTGGGAAAGTGTGGGAAGCTCTGCCTAAGAAAGAAAGAGACCTTTTAAAATCCTTCATTTGTATCAGTACCTCCATTTGTCCAGCAGTTACCACTGTTTGCTTAACCACCATACTTGATTCTTATGTACAAACATATAAAAAGTGTTCATCCCAGGTCCCATGCAAACAAGTAGAGGCCTTGATTTTTGAAGTTCAAAACCTGACTGGTGTCTCTCTGCAAGATGCATGTATAATTTTTCATTCTTTCATTTATACTCACTCAATCTAAACATAATTTTTAAAAATTATTTCAGTTTCTTTTTAATCATAAAGCTCTTTACAAAACAAGTAAATTACTGGGAAAAATATGTAAAAGCAATATGACTAAAAAGCCAATGACTAAAACGCCATTTAGGTAACTATGTCAGCATGATAGTAAATTAGATAGCTTTGATGGATTTAAATAAGCATTAACAATTGTTCATTTGTCTTTAATAAGAATAACCTTGATCCATTTTAAGGAGAAAATCAAATATATGTTGGCAGAATTTCAAGGACTGTTTTTTACTTTTAGCATACTACAAGCTTGGCCACCTATCTCTGATCTTTTAAGTATGTTAAGAAATAATGACAAAAGTGCTTTAAATTGCGCTGATTTGCTTGTATTAATATTTTTAAAGCTGATGATTTTGCATTTAAATGGAAGTACTGGAGTATAGCTAGAACTCACATATAGGTTTCCCTCCTATTCTAAAGCAAAGCGTTTCTATGAAACCTTTCATAAGCCGCAATGGTGGGTGTAAAGTGAAGAAGCAATTAACATTAATTTATATAAGAAATTTTTTTATCGTTCCCAAACCCCAAAAATAACCTACTAAATCATACCAACTAATACATAAAATCTAAAATAACACTGGCCTGTAGTAAATGCAGAATTATGTGATAAGTACACAGCCTATATAAAGTATAGAAGTAATGTAATACAGTGTGGTTTCACTCAGCAGTGCCTATAACGGCTTGCTGCAAAACAAATGCTGTATGCTATTTTTGTACCTCATCTTGTGTTGTAACAGCAAAAATACTCTCCATATTTCTTTTGGTTAGCAAAAACAGGTACAAAGGTAGGTCATTTGTAAAAATGAAATGGCGTATAGTGAACTTTCAAAAAAGGGAGTACTGTATACCTGTATAAAGATTTTTCTATCAAAATAGCCTTTATTTATTTCTTTAGCAAAAGAGAATTTCAGATTTCTGATGGTATGTCATTCAATTTTCTTAGCTTCATTTCTTTTATGAAATAAAAGGGCTATATTTTTTAGTTTTCAAAAGTCTTATTTACAGAGAGTTGCTTGTTGAGTAGATTGCTGATAGTATAACATTATCATTATTGAGTCATATTCTTTACCTATGTATTGCGTTGGCCAAAAAGTTTGTTTAGGTTTTTTTCCCCATAGGATGGCTCTAGTAGTGCTTAGTTGTCTCTAACTTCATTTGAAACAATTTTGTTAGATTGTATTGTGACATCTGTCATATCAGCATGGATTTTTAAAAACTTACCAAATTGGTGAATTTTTGTACAGCCATTTAAATACTGAAGATGGAAGAAGATACAGAACATTTTCGGCATATTATGCTTTATTATTTCAAGAAAGGTAAAAATGCAACTAAAATGCAACTGAAATGCAAAAATGTATATATATATATATATATATATATATATATATATATATTTGTGCAGTGTATGGAGAAGGTGCTATGACTGATCAAAAGTGGTTTGCAAAGTTTCTTGCTACTATTAACATTTTGGCCAAATAATTCTTTCCTGTGGGTCTGTCTTATACATTGGAAGATATTTAGCATCCCTGGCCTCTACCCACTAGAAGCCAGTAGCAAGAAATATGGCCAATAGAGTCAAAATATCCCAATCAATAAAGCTATTGATGAAAATGAAAAATGTGTCTTTTATTTTATGGAAAAAAACGAAACAAACTTTTTGGCCAACCCAATATTACCAGTTGAGTTACCCACTGACATAAGACAACATTTATCAAGAGGCAACTCTAGAGCATCAAAGATGCTGTCCTTGCACTTGAAAAGCTTTCAATCTGGTAGACACAAAGCATTTACAATCTAAAGACATAACTTTAAAGCACCACAAAATAATATATAAGTGACTGTAAGTGCCTTGGGGACAGATAAAATATTTGATTTTCCTTATAAATCATAACATCTAGATAGGGCTGGATCCATAGCTCAATAGATTACTACGTCAAGTTTCTGTATCACTTTGTGGATTGTCACTTAACAATTTTAATTTTGTGTATATAATGACTTTCAGTAATTAATCTAACTATATATGAAGATTTCATGCTGTACTGTTTCAGCAGCATAAACTTTTTGTTTTGCACTGATAGTGGTTTAACTCGCCTTATCAGTTAACAGTATTTATTAAACCCTTGTTTAGAATTTTAAAGTGCATGTTATTAATGGATTTTATTATACTCCAACCATTGAAAAACAAGTGCATTCTACATTTGCTAAATGAGTGCATCATCTGTATATTAATGACTATTTGGAGGCATCTCTTTGTGTAACTGAATATCTTAGTCAGTAATATATATCACCCTTGTGGATGTTCACACATCCAGGTTCCACTGATGAGTGAGGGTACCCAGCAAAATGGGGGTACTTCACTCTCTTAACCTCTAGAGTACTGATGCTGTTAACCATTACTTCCTTATAACTTTGCCTCTCTTGTTTTTCTTGTTCCTTTTCTTTGTCTCTTTCTTTCCTTCTTTTTTTCTTTCTTTCTTCCTGCACTCACCCTTGCCAGTTTCTTCTATTTCCTGCACTTTCAAAAATTACTTACAGTTACAGTCTCTCTCCTTTTCTTCAGTCCTGAATTTCTACCTGTGAGATATTTCTAGCTGGATGGCCAACTGGCAAGGCAAAATGAATACATTCAAAAGGGAGCTCATCTGTGAAGTAATAAACTATAGAGAAGGGTTAGAGTCAGAAAATCTAGGTTCAAACTCTATCCATGTAATCTTGAAACAGTTATTTAACCCATTGGAATCTCATCTGTAAAAATGAAAAAATAAAGATTCACCACGAAAGATTACTGCTAGGAAAAGACAAGGTGATATGAAAACACTTATTTTTAATTTTTACAGTTTTCTTTTCCTCGTCCTGCCCCAAACCATTCCTTCCTTCTGACTCTGCCATTCCTGACTGTGGCACTGCCACCCTGCCAGTCACTGAGGCTCAGCCAACTTTGAAGCTGTTCTCGTTTACATTCTCTCCCTCAGTCTCTACATCCAATTAGGCCAAGACCCACAGATTTTTCTTCAGAATGTCACTTGCATTCATTCTGTCCTCCACTGTGACCAAAATCCCCTGCACACAGGCCCTCATAACCTCCCTCTTAAACTATTGTTGCAACATCTAGCACAGTGTCTGCATATAGCAGGCTCTCAGTATTTGCTAATCAATCAGTAAAGAACTCTAAATGCCTTTCAAATTGGTCCTTGTTGGCATGCTTTCTACACAGAGAGGACTCTTAAAAACAAAACAAATCAACCTGGCTGCTGTGGCTCAGTGGATTGAGCATCGGCCTGCGCACCAAGTGTCGCTGGTTCGATTCCCAGTCGGCACATGACTAGGTTGCATGCCAGGTTCCCAGCTGGGGACGCGTGAGAGGCAACCGCACAGTGATGTTTCTCTCCCTCTCTTTCTCCTTTCCCCTCTCTCTAAAGACAGACAAATAAAATAAAATAAAGTAACCTTATTAAAAAGTTTTTTTAAACAAAGAAACAAAAGCCTCTCATAGCAACCTGTTACCTTCAAAATTATATTCAAACTCTTCATCCCAACATTCAATGTCCTTCACTCCATGATCTCCAAACTCTCCTTCCTCCTTTTCAAGCCCCTTCAGAGTCAGCCACGCTGTGTGTGCCTCACTGCTCTTCAAACACACCTGGTACATCATCATATACGTGGTTTTGGTTGTTCTGCTTCCTTCACCCAGAATGCCCTGCATCCTTTGCCCTCATCTTATCATTGCCTGTCAAAGCTTACTTTATTTCAAGGCTGACATCAAGAGTTATTCTCCTATGAGGAATTCTCTTGTTATCTCTGTCAGATGTAGTCATTATTATTTCTCTTTGAATCTTCATAGCACTGAGTTCTATGTCTCCTCTCTTACACTCTATTATAATGTTGCTTGTACTTGTCCCATTACTTTTCCGCCCCATTGGTTTATAAACTCAGTGAAGAAGGAGACTGCATCATATTAATCTTTGAATATTTTCTACATTATTCACTGAGCTTCTACTATGGCCCAGATTCTATGCCAGGTGCTAGAAATAAGTGTCAAATAAGATGTAGTGATTGCTCTCACGAAGCCTGCAGTCCAGTGTGGTATGCTATGGTAACAAACAATAGTAAGTCCTGGGATAATGGTAGATGTGGACAATGGAGGTATGGAGAGAGTAGGTGAGGCCAGCCATGTGAAGATCAAAGCAGAATGGGGATGAAGAGAAATTTATCTGGAAGTAGGGACACTTGAGGAGACGCTTTGATCTGAATTTTGAAGGACAGATAGAAGTTAACTACACAAAAAATGAGGGGAAGGACTTTCCAGACATAGGAAACAGCATGTGAAAGGGTTTGGAAATATTGTAATACACTTGGAGAACTACAAGTAATTGCACATGATGGGGGACTGATTGTTAAGGGTCTGTAAGGCAAGGCTAGTAGTTTGAATTTTGCCCTTAAATCTATGCGACTTCTTGAAGTGTAGCAGATTTAAATATTATTTTATATAAAGTCCTAGAGACTCCTTATTTCAGGTTCAGACTAATATTTATGTACCTCAAGCCAGAAATGGCACACTCCCTGGTGCATGTGACATGTCTTCAGGAGTGCTATGAAAGCTGTCATCCTCTATGAAGTATTGATAATATTGAAAGTTGTAGTACTTCTCTATCAGCATAGGTCTGGTTCTCCCTCCTCCGGCAGTATTCCAGCAATCTGAATGACGTTTTCCTCATTCCCAGCATGGCCATGTGATTGAATGAACTGCTTTTTTTCTATGACCCTCGTTAGCACAGAGCCCATGTCCTCTCAGCACTAGTTTCCTGTCTCCAGGGCTCTAGAATTCCCTGTAAGGATTGGCTCAGGGGCTGGATTCTGAGACAAGAGAAGTTCTAGGAAAGGATCGCACTTTATGGATTTTCCTGTACCATTCCTGGTTCTTGCATTCTTGGGGGACCAGACTAGACACTAGGTATTTCTTGTCTGTTCATCATTTCTATCCTTGATTACTCTCAAGGATAATTCTTGATTACCCTTTTGTTACTCGTCGTCGGCAGCCGTCCGTCTCGAGAGACGATGGTGTAGCTTCTTAAGAGTCTATCTGCACCGCCGAGAATGGCTGTGCAGTCCGACTCGGGAGTGACATGGTATCTGTCTCCTCCCGTGTTGAATCGACATCTTGCGATGACGCTGAAGCTACAGAGCCTGGGCAGGGTAATATGGAGGGTCTGCTGTTGCCCATGCAGCAGACCCCCCCTCTCTTCGCAGCTGGAGGGTCCAAGGGAAAGACGGAGTCGATACAGCTTGGGTTCAGGTGCGCTGCAGGAGTTGCCTTTTGTTACTGTATAACAAATATCTACATAAAAAGACTACAGCACTAGTTTCCATCAAAATGGAAGGACAATAATAATAATCAGAGTGCAAGTAATAATGTTAGCTTCATTCAGACTGATTTAAGTCCAGAAATCTACCCTCTGTAGAGGAGACTGTAGGTTCCCACTCCACATGATGATGTGGGTGGGTGTTTGCCAGACCTCTGACTACTTAGGGGCATCGTGACGGATTAGAACACTGTACTTTTGTCTCCTCTACCAGACTGTGAGCACCTCTGGGATTAGTTGGTTTGGGCAGCTCACTTCTCAACTGTAAGGGAGGAGTAATTGGGAAGCTCCTAGCAGTCCGTGCTAGTGAAAAAGGCAATGCTCTAAATTAGAGCTCAGATGTCAGTCTCAGGGAGAGACCACCATCAGGAAACTCTGTGATCTTAGTTCAGACCCATGCTCAGGCCCTGGCTGATTATGCCAGTGAGGACGGACAGCTCACAAAAGGTAAATATATACCATATAGGATCGCTTAATTTCAAATTATCCTTTTTTAAACCTCATCTTAATCTAAACTCTGCTACTTGAAGACAGGGCCAGAATTATTGTGAACATGGCCAGATGAGGGCAGCAGAGAGCAGCTTCAGTACATTTTCTTGAGATCTTCACCTGGCCAATCTATCTCCTTCAATTCTTAGCTCAAGTATCTTCTCTGAAAAGTCTTACCCAAGACCTTTCTTAAGTAGCCCCCACTCCATTCCTTACCCAAATCCTTTGTTTCTTCAAAGCGTTTATCAGTTTAGAAACTATCTTATTTATGTGTTATTTATTTTTTTGTCCAACTCCCTTGTAATATAGGCTCCATGAGACCAGGGACCTTGCCTCTTTCACTTCTGTATCCTTACTTATGAAGTTATTGCAGTAGTCCCACCGAGAGATGGAGGTGATCTGGAGTAGGATAATCACAGTGGTGATGATAAAGTAGGGTCATACTCAGAATGCATTTTAGATGTAGAGCCAAACAGACGTGCTGAGGAATTAGATACTGGTGAGGAAGAGAGGAGGCATGGTTTATACCTGGTGTTTTAACCTAAGCTACTAGTCACATCGTGGTGCCATAGATAGAAAACACTCAGGAAGAAAAGGTTTAGGGGCAGACATTAGTCGAACTGAGCTTGAGAGGCCTATTACATATGTGAGTGAACATATCAAGCAGATAGCTGGATATATCCATTCTAGGTATATCCAGATATGTTGAGTAGAGATAAAGTCTAGAAATAAAGTATTGGAATGCATATATATATATATATATATATATATATATATATATATATATATATACATATATAGCTTTTTATTATATAATGCCTAAGGACCAGATGAATTTACCTAGGCATAGTGTTCATGTAAATAAAAGGAGAACCAAAGACTTATGCCTGGGGCAGTCCAACATTCAAGAGTCTGTCAGCCCTGACTGCTGTGACTCAGTTGGTTGGGCATCATTCCACAGAGTAAAAGGTCACTGGTTCAATTCCCATTCAGGTTCAGTCCTTGTTGGTGCACATACGAGAGCCAACCGACCTATGTTTCTTTCCCATACCATGTTTCTCTCCCTCTCTTCCACCCTCCCTGCCCCTCTCTCTAAAAATAAATGAATTCTAAAAAAGAAAAAAAAAAAGTCTGTCAGAGAGAAAAGAAATAGCAAAGAAAACCATGAAGGAGCAGCCAAGAAGAAGAAAATAAAAAACTTATAGTAGTTTCATTGAAGCCAAAGAGAAAGATTTCAGAAACACAGGATTCCTCAACCAATATATCTTTTGGTCAGAATAAATATATAATAATAAAAAGAACTATTATTTTTGTGTTTCAAAGTTTAGCATCTCTTGTATTGATTGAGTAAGTGTGCCCAGTTTGAACCAGCATAGAGCTACTATATGACAATGTTACTTGGGGGGGGCAAAATATGGGCTATAACTATTATCATAGGTAACTTTGTGTTCTTCAACATTTGAAGGAAAATCTTATTTTTCTTTGTATATATTCTGTATCCCTATATAGGTTTAATTCCTGCTATGAATTAATTCTTTCACGTTTTTGCACATGGGACTTCAGAACATACGGTATTACAGGAGTGAAAGTAAAACGTGTCATCAAAGTTAACAACCGTATTCTGAGGCAAAAATTTGAAGACAAATTCCAAAAGTTTTTGGACAGTGAAGATATGCATGATTCAGAGTAAGAAGTTAAATTCCACGAGAAACATTTTTTAGTCTGATTTTGTAAAAATGTCTTTTTGTTTTAAAAGTTTGCAATATTGAAAACATACCTTCTTAGTAAATATTTCCTTTTCATGCACCTCCCTTGACCAGGATGACCTCCTAGATTATCCACATTTGGGCTCGTTTTGAGACTGAAGGGGAGTGCAGGTTTATGACCCTGAAATGGCCAATGTAATTGGGATATATCCTGGATAGGACTTACAGTCTTCTCATATATGGCTAAGCTTTTTAAAAATCAGTTCTCAAAATTTTTTTTATCTCTGTTCTTAAGGAGCTCTCAGAAGATGCTGGAATGCCTTTTTTATGTTTTTGATCCTGAAGTTACAGTGAAGAAAAAGCATCTGCTACAAATACTTGAAAAAGGATTCAAAGACAATGAAACAAGCAAGGTAGCATAAAATTCACTCAGAATAATGCGGTCTTCCTCATGAATAAAGTTGTGTCACTGGTTAAGCATGGCTTGGCTCCTAATCCTTCTATCCATATGTATGTGTGGTAAACTTCTATTCCACAAAAAGCTTAGTTCTGTCATAGAAAGTACAGCATCCTCACAGTACAGAAAATCTGTCTTTCCTAAAACATTATGTTCATAGTGTGCATTGCACTGTGCTCATGATGAGAAGCCTTCAGCAGCTTCCCATTACTTCCAATAATGAAATCCAAACTCCTCTGGCTGGCGTTTAAGGTCTAGCTCCCTATTACCAGATGCACCAAATGTCGGAAATGAAGTATGTACTTTACTCGTGTTTCTCCTGAACACACCTCAGTGCCTCCCTTTGATGAAATGGAAATGCTTTTTCCTACCTTTTTCCCCCTGTGGAAAACCGTCTTCCATATTCAACTCGAGGACTTCCTCCTCTGTGAAGCCTTTCCTGAATTCTCAAACAGTAGAAGCCCTCTTACTTATTTTACAGGTTTATCAAAAAGTCAATGAAAATGGAGAACAGTAAACAAATGACTTAAATAAAGAACGCTTTATTATAATTTGAAACATATAAACTTACGTTGTCTTTTTTTTTTTTTTTTTTTTTTTTTTTAAGTTGTCTTTTTATATAAGGCAAAAACCTTTGAGTATGAGGTTGGAACCCTGGGGTAGTCTTCCTTGCATCAGCCACAACCATATTGCACATTAGTTTCAGTTTCTTTAAAATTGAACATGAACTTAAAGATTCTTGCTAAGCAACTTGAATGCAAGAATCCATCTATAGGTTGTATGACCCTCCCTGCCACCACCAAAATTGTGCATTTCTTTCACCTACACGTGCTTTGACAGAAGTGTTTAATGATTAACCTCTATGGAACTTTACCAAAGCTTTCCACGTAGTGTTCATAGAAACAACTCTCAACCTTATATTTCATTGCTTTATATAATGTGCATAATTTCAATAACAAATACAACCAGTCTAAATAAGTTTAGGAACAAAATTAACTGACTTCTGATAGCATACGCATGACTGGGTGGAATTAGAAGTACATCAGTATTTTTTAAAGTACCCTCTTATATTTGACTATCACCATACTACTGTGGGTGATAGAGAAAATGGAAAATATTGGTTATTGGGGTGAATTGGTTAACTAGAAGTTGAATAAGTGGCAGTCAATATGGAAGATTTATTGTAGCACATTTGTTATATTGAAACATAATAATTTCTGTGCATTTCTCCAGTAGTCCTTGAGGGCAGGGACTTTGTTTTTAGATTCTTAGTTGAAGTCTGCTGAATGAAAGATTGATGGCTGGGCAGATGGATGAATGGCAATGACACTTATTGCGATACCTTCAGATGTTTTCTTCCTCTTAAAAATACTTCCCTCTATAAAGTTTTTGATGATTGGAATTATGTCTAATTTCACAAAATGTAACCATACTCCCATTACCTCTACAAAATCCTTCTTAACCACTTCAGTTAAAAAAAAATAAAAAGGTATCTTATTTGACACATCGTATGATGCCTTGTATTTTTAATTATTGGATACAGTTTCCATCTTCCCCTCTTATTTGAGGGTCAAGATCATGTTATAGCATCACATGCCATACAAATAGCCAGCATCTAAAGGCTACTTTCAGTGATGTTCCCTAAAAATCTCAGAAGCTTATGTATTTACCGGGATATGGACATATGAGCCACATTTCAGTATTTATTTTTTTTTTAAAAAAAACCTCTTTGGACAACAGGTTTTAATAAAAAAGATAGGCAATTTAGCATTTATAGAAAAGATATATTTCTAGATAACTTGTCTACTAATATTAAACTAATAATAATTTCAAGACTGAGATAGTCACAGGGAAAAGTAGAACTGAGTTCAAATTATGACTGCCAAATTCTACTTCTGCCCTTGGATAGAGATAGATCGTCGGCAGCCGTCCGTCTCGAGAGACAATGGTGTAGCTTCTTAAGAGTCTATCTGCACCGCCGAGAATGGCTGTGCAGTCCGACTCGGGAGTGACACGGTATCTGTCTCCTCCCGTGTTGAATTGACATCTTGCGATGACGCTGGAGTGTCCTCTCCAGTGAAGCTGAAGCTACAGAGCCTGGGCAGGGTGATATGGAGGGTCTGCTGTTGCCCATGCAGCAGACCCCCCCTCTCTTCGCAGCTGAAGGATCCAAGGGAAAGACGGAGTCAATACAGCTTGGCTTCAGGTGCGCCGCAGGAGTTGCCGGTGTTGACTACAACGTCAAACCGCCTTAGGGACTCCGGCTCCGGATTTTCTGTCGGGGTTTACTCCCTTAGCCTTTCCTCTGAAGAGGTATGCCGCAAGGCAGCGGAGGTTTTTTGGAATCAGAGTTTTCCTTCTCTGATGTGCCCTGACTGGAAGATCGAACCAGCGACACTTAGCTCGCAGGCCGACGCTCAATCCACTGAGCCAAACCAGCCAGGGTTATAGAGATAGATCACATAATCTCTTAGTTCTAGTTTTTTTATTGCTGTACTAGAAGTTTTTGTTTGCTTTTTTGAGCTGCTTTCATAACAAGTATTATAAATATTTCTGATAAAACACGGGCAAACTAAGATTTCTCTGCATTAGTGTGAGATGTATCTGGAAAACAATGTAGATTATGAGACCAGATATATTATTAGAAAAACATATGTGTAAGAACCTTCACTAATGTAATATCTCATTTCCACAGGATTTCCTTTTTGGAATATGCACCATTGGCGATAGTGGGGTATCATTGAATATGTGTAAAACTGTAGCTCCTGCACCACACAGCATTGTCAGTCTTGACTCTGGCTGCTTTTACAAAAATGAAGATTGTTCTATATCACTTTTCATAAGCCTATTTAAAATAAATTATATAAATAGCTTTATAGAATGAAGTTACACCTGTAGGTTATCTACTTCTTTTCACTGAGTCTGGTCTGCATTTTCTTTGCCCAGACACATAAGCATAAAATAATAAACCAACTGTATTGAAGTATTGTCAATTTTGTAAAAATACTGACTCTGGTTTTTCATTACAGCTGCCTCCCAGAAAAGAAGCTGTTATTCTTGTTAACAGCCTAAGTATGTGTGAGTGTCCCAGAATTGAATTTCTACAACAGAAGTACAAGGATGAGAAGAAAAACTCATTTGAAGAGGAGCTCTTTAGACATGGTAATACGATTATACACTATTTCTGAACTTTAAGTCCTAAGTCTTCAAATTTATTATTTTCATAATATTTTTGATACTTGGTTTTATCATCCTGGGAGATATTCTGAAACCCATTTTATTTAGTATTTACCAGTGTAACAAGTCATGACTTTCTGATCTAGTACTTAGGTTGTTAACAAATATTATTGAGTGATTACTATGTGTCAGCATTAGTAGGATGAGAATCATTTGTTACTCATATTTAATCCAACTTATATGGTATACACACTTTTCATAGTTTGTTCATTGTGTTCTAAAATATATAAACTTCATATATACATCCATATATATATACATGTACATATAAATGTATATATATTATACACACATACCCCACGCAACCAGAGGTGGATTAAGGTCGGTTGAGGCCCCAGGCGCAGAAGAAAATATTGGGCCCCTTAGAAAAAAGAGAGAGAGAGACAGGGAAAATAAAAATACATGGTTTTGTGGGGCCCTTCAGAAGTTGGGGCCCAGGGCATATGCCCAGTGTGCCCGCCGTTAAATCCGCCTCTGCACACAACCTAAATTCATAGGAAAGAGAAAAGAGAACTTAGCTCATTTATGCAATAATCATAATATAGAGCACTCGGGAAAGCAGGCCCTATGTGTCTTAATTTTTAAATACTTTTCACAGTCTGCTTTTGGTGACATTGGAAAATTACTAAAATGAATTATTGTTAAACATGATTTGTTTTTTCAACTTAGGCATCCTCCTCATTACAAAGGTTTTCCTCGGCCAGAGTGTGCAGGCTCGTGAACAGGAATCCATCAGTCAAGCCAACTATCCAATGGTTAATTCAGTGTTTGTTCCTCAAAAATATTTACTAAGTATGTCTGACATAAAGAGAAATGTGCTTTTATCTTTCTGAATACAAAATGTTTGTATTTCATATATGTGCTTACAATTTAAGCCCCCTTAAAGTAGTTTGTAAACTTTTCTCCAAAAATGTCCCTAGCTACCAATGAGCTTCCATTTTTCTGTCCCCTACTTCAATGTGATTTATGTGTGCATGTAGCTATTATATTTTGTAAAATTTTATATTTTATACACATATAATCTTATATATGTATTATATATGATATACATGTTCATTTCAAAAATAAAAGCCTGCCCATCTTTAAACAACAAAGGTTTTAGAGTAATACATCTGTCAAAACTATGTAGCCACATCTTGAATAGAAAAGTGAAAAAGCATGAAAAGAGAAATAATATGAATAAAAGTAAACCTTATTAGTCTATGCAGTGAAAGGAAGACTAGTAAGTATTTATAGAAATAAACTGTCTAGGGAGTGTGTAAAGATATTAAGAAAAAATTACACTAACATAATAGTTGGAACTTATTGAATTTGTTGTTTATTAATCTATGTAAAAATTTAAAAAGTATATTATGTTTCATTTTAAAGAGTATTTGTTTTGTCTGTTTTTGTTTTTGATTTTACTCTAGATTCTACACTGGGACAAAGAAACTGTGATTGCAGCTTTCGGCAGTGCAAGTGGTTTGTCTTTGATCATGACCTTGTTTTGCCAGAATACATCGTTGAATTTGAGTATATTACAGTGGTATGAATGTATTTTTAAAACTAAAATTCCTTAAATGAGAACAGAACATTAATTTGAAGTTTAATGTTGTCAATTCTATTTTACATACCAGTATATTCTTAAATTTAAAAGCAAATCATTGTGACACCTAAATATTTTAATTATGCAAATATATTACATGAGTAATATATGGCTGTAGCCTCACTGGAAAAGATTCAAACTAAATTGAAGAATACAGAATAAATATGTAAATCTGTTTTCAGTTTAACCCTACTGCCACTTCTGTTCATGAAGGCATCCACTGTTAACCACTTTATAGGTGTGCTTTTGAATTTTTTTATCCCTTTACATATATAAAAACATATAGCATTCTACACTGTAGAATCAAGTTCTCAGTATTCTGTCATGATTTTTGCCTTTAACAATATGTTTTGGATATATTTTCACTTCAGTACATGTAGGTGTATACTTCATTCTTTTGATAGTTGCATACTATTCAGTAATACTCTGATTTATCTGACTTCTCTGTTGGTAAAACATATAGGTTGTTTTTAATTTTACTACTATTTAAAACAACATTTCAGTGAACAACATTGTAGATGCATCTTTACAAGTATGGAAGTTTCTCTGCAGCATAGATTTGTAGAAGAATTTGTACAGTCAAATGATATATGCATTTTTTTCATGACTAATTTTTATTCTGGAATGTAAAGCTCTTTTTAATTAAAGTATAGTTGATATACAATATTATATTATTTTCAAGTATATAACAGTGAGATTTCACATTTATACAACTTACAAAATCACCATACAAAGTTATTGTGAATTATTGACTGTATTCCCTATGCTGTAGGTCACATCCCCATGACTCGTTTATGTCATAACTGTAAGTTTGTACCTCTTAATACCCTATTCCCTTCATCTTTTTTGCCCAATTGTTTCAATTTTGATAGGTTTTGCCAGCACTCTTCACAAAGGTTTTACCATTTTACAAATTTCCAACAATGTATGACAGTGTTTCTTTCTTTGCATCTGATGGGCAAAAAAAGATATTTTATTCTTCCATATGTTATGTATTATTTATAGGTTTATGTATCATCTTTTATATCCTTTGACCATTTTTTATTGGATTCTATTGTTTTGTATACTGTTCGGAAAAATTCTTATGGGCATTCTGGTTATTAATTCTTTATCATGTCTATATGTTGCAGATATTTTCTGTCGCTTTTAATTTTATTTGCAGCAAAGAAACTTACTTGCATTTTAATTTGTAATTTACATGTTAATTCTTAAGAAGTCATATTTTTCTTTTTTTTCCAGTATGGATTCTGAATTTTATGTCTCATTTCAGAAAGCTTATATAAATATTCTACTTTATTTTTTTCCAAATCTTATATAGGTTTTCTGAAACTTTTAGCTTTATAGTTCCATCTAGAAATTGTTTTATATGGTGTGAGGTTGATAGGGTGATCAAATAAATTTTTTCTTCAAAATGAATAGCCACTTGACAAGTATTATCTTTTTTGTTCTACTTTAAAATACCATCTTTACTCTTATACAAGGGATCTATTTATAGATCCTTCTATTCTGTTCCATTGATCTCTGTGTCTGATCTTGGACCCCTACCACATTGTTTTAGTTATTATAACCTTGAAGATACATTTTAATAAGTGATAGGGAAAATTCTCTTCTTCTGCTCCAACTCTTTAAAAAAAAATCTCTGCTATTCTTCCCCCTCCTTCCTCCTTCTCCTCATCCTCGAAAGTCCTTTAACATTTGTTGCAGCACTGATTTGGTGTTAACAAACTCCTTTAACTTTTTCTTGTCTGAGAAGCTCTTTATTTCTCCTTCAAGTTTAACTGACAGCTTTGCTAGGTAAAGTATCCTGGGTTGTATAGGTCCTTGCTTTTCATCACCTTGAATATTTCATGCCAATCACTTCTGGCCTGAAATGTTTCTGTGGAGAAAGCTGATGACAGTCTAATCGGAGCTCTCTTTTAGGTAACTACCGGCTTTTCTATTTTGACTTTTAGGATTCCCTCCTTGTCTTTAAGCTTTGCTATTTTAATTATGATGTGTCTTGGTGTGGGCTTCTTTTAGTTCATCTTCTTTGGGACTCTCAGCACTTCCTGGACTTGTGTGTCTTTTTCCTTCACTAGACTAAGGAAGTTCTCAGTCCTTATTTCTTCAAATAGGTTCTCAATTCCTTGTTCACTCTCTTCTCCTCTGGTATTCCCATGATGCAGATGTTATTATGCTTCATGCTGGCCCAAAGGTTTCTTAAGCTTTCCTCATTTTTTAAAATTCTTTTTTCTTTTTGCTGCTCTGCTTGGGTGTTTTTTTCTACTTCGCCTTCCAAATCGTTAATTTGAGTCTGCTTCATCTAGCCTACTGTTTATTCCTTCCAATGTATTATTTATTTCAGATATTGCGTTCTTTGTTTCTGACTTGTCCTTTATTATTGTTTCTATGTCTTTTTTTATGCTGGTGAGTATCCTTATAATCATTACTCCATATCTGATAAATTGCTTGCCTTCATTTTATTTAATTCTTCTTCTGGAGAATTCTCTTCTTCTTCATTTGGGGCCTGTTTCTTTGCTTTCCCATTTTGGCTGCTTCTTTGTATTTGTTTCTATGTATTAGGTATATATGCAAAGACTCTGGTGCATAACTATGTCAGACACTGCCTTGACTGGCCCTGTGCAATCTATTTGGAGCTGTTAGTGATACAAAGCATGTGGCTGCCTCTGCTGGGCCTAGGTGTGTGCAGAAAAAAACAAGCAGCACACCAAAGCTGGCTTTTACCAGCACTGGGCTTGGGGGAGGGTCAGCTACAGTCTCAGAGCCCCTAAAGATTTGCCTCTGCCTGCAGGCTTTCTGTGGGGCTAATTGGTGAATGTCTTCCAGCTGTACTCCTCAGTAGCAGGGCTTAAGTTCCACAGGGTGGAGTAGAGTAATTCCTGTGGGCAGGGCTATTGCTTCTACTCAGGCTGATGCCACTTGGAGAGGAGTGCTCTTTCTGAGAAATATGGCTCCTGCAGTATGGGGAATGACTCAGCCCAAAGATCCTGGTGGCTGTTCCTTCAGTTTTCTCCCCATAGCCACCAACCCCAGCCTTTCCTCATGTGGCTCTGGTCTGCTCTGCTCTCCCTCTACCTGAGCACAGGGTAAGTAGCTGCAAATGAGATTTTGTGCATTGGCCCTTTGAGAGGTTCTCTGTATCTCTAGTCGTCTCTTACTGTGGACAGAAACCCAACTGCTTTTCATAGTCGGATATTATTTGGGTTCCTTTCCTGGTTCTAGTGGACTAGGCTGTGAAGCCCAGCTTGGGGTTTAGACTTATTAGGAGGAACCCCCCAGCCACTGAAATATCCCTATAGAACTTCAGCTGCCACCCTGGGAACCCAGCCAGTCCTGTCGAACTTCCGTATTCCCTACCAATCCCATTGTGGTGAACTGGTTTCTTCCATCTGTCTTGGTTATAAGGCTTCTCTCCAGCTAATGTTCAGTTGGTTATTCAGGATGCTTTTTCTCTAATTTAGCTGTAATTTCTGTTTGACCCTGGAGGAGGTCAGTGTAGCTTCTACTTACTCTTCCGCCATCTTAAAATCTCAGCTATTCTTAAGCATTTTCTTTTCTGAATAAATTTAGAATGAGCTTAAGTTCTATTTTAAAATCATATTAGGATTTGATTGAGAGTATATTGAATTTAAAACTTAACTTAGGGAAAAATGAATACTTTACAATATTGGGCCTCTCATCCAGGAACATGATAAGTTATTCCATTTACTCAAGTCCTCTTTTACAATTTTCTTTATATAGGTCTTAATTAGTTAAGTGTAGTTCTGGGCATTTATATTTTAAATTGTTATTATGAATGGGATTGTATTAGCCATGTATGCTTTCAACAAAAGACACAGAAACACAGACAAGTGTTAAATAGAAAAACTCAAATAATAAGAAGTTGAGAGGTGGGATGTTCCTGACTGTTGTGATTGTTCAGTAATGTCAGCAAAGACATTAGCCCTGTGGTTCTTCTGCTTGCCAGTTCATGAGCTCTTTTGATCTGAAGATTCAGTTCTTTCTTTACTTCAGGGAAGTTTTCTTTTCTTAATTACTTGATTACTTCTTCTCTTTTCTCTGTCACACCCCCTGGAACCTTTATTAATTAAATATTGGGCATTCTGAATTGATCATCCATATCTTGTCATTTTTTTCATATCTTACAACTCTGTTTTTAAAATTCTGTGTTCTAAAAGATTTCCTCAGTATTAGCTTCCACATTGCTAATATGATCTGCTACCATATCCATTTGTTTTTTCAAAAACACTTATCGAATATTTTATTTCGTTTATTGTTCTTATTTTGACTTTGAAGTATTTACCCTATTTTATTCTATACTAGATTACTTATTCTATTATAGATGCTTTATTCTCCTAGATTTTAAAAAATTCTCTTATGGACCATTTTGGTTCTTTCCTAGAGCTATTTCTATTTGTTCATGTTATTCTTGCTTATCCACATGTAATTCATACCATAATTACCTTATCACCTGATCACTTAATTACCTGGAGCATCCTCCTGCTATTTCACTTGTTCACTCTGAACACCAAGTTTCTCTGGATCTGCTCTTCAAAGTGGTTATCTACTGCATGTGTTTTGGCTAGAATTTGCATTTCTGTTCCTATTCTCTGTCAGTTCAGTCTCTTCTGATTTATATCTCTCAACTTCTAGCCTTTGTTGATGCCCTCTTCACTGTTATAAAATATTTTAAGTTATTTTTGCCAGTTTTAAGGAATATTTAATGGGAGGGGATGAATACACCTATTCTTACCCCACAGTTTTACTCTCATGATTTCCTAATGTGATTGTAATCATCATAGACATTACTATATAACTGAAAAAATTATCTTTTCTACATAGCCTATTACTTTTTTCAAAATGATAAATAGAGCAAACAAATTTTCAATATTTTTAATAACTTTTTTTAGGTCAAGTTTCACTCTTTATTTTCTTCAATCAACAATGTTATTCTAGAAGAAAGCAAAAAGAAATCAGAAGGATCAGTATTGTCCCAGGAATTGAAATTTGATGATGAAGTTCTAAAGATGGACCCCAGTATCAAGCCGAGACCAAAACTTACTAGTTTGGATGATAAAACAATATGTTCCCTTGCTAAGACTAGCATATTCAGTCACATTGTGGTAAGTATTATGATGAATAAAATTTGGGAACAAGAACCTTGAATATGGAATCAGGATCTATCATTTGAAATCTAAAGATATTAAACCACCTATCTGATGAAACCAGGCATCATGCTGTCAAATTTAAAAGTACCCAGCTCTTTTAAGTGGACTAGATCTGTGCTGTCTGGTAGTAATATAATATGAACCATTATATGTAACAACCCAATTAAAAAATGGGCAAAGGACCTGAACAAACACTTCTCCGAAGAGGACATACAGAAGGTCCATAGGCACATGAAAAAATGCTCAATATCACTGGCCATCAGAGAGATGCAAGTAAAAACCACAATGAGATACCACTTTACACCAGTCAGAATGGCCATCAGCAACAAATTAACAAACAACAAATGCTGGCGAGGATGTGGAGAAACGGGAACCCTACTGCACTGTTGGTGGGAATGCAGGCTGGTGCAGCCACTATGGAGAACAGTATGCAATTACCTCAAAAAACTAAAAATGGAACTGCCTTTTGAACCAGCAATTCCACTGCTAGGATTATACCCAAAAAATCCTAAAACCCTAATTCAAAAAAACCTATGCACCCCTATGTTCATAGCAGCCCTGTTTACAATAGCTAAGTGCTGGAAACAACCTAAGTGCCCGTCTGTAGGTGAGTGGATCAAAAAACTGTGGTACATTTACACAATGGAATACTATGTAGCAGAAAGAGAGAAGGAACTCCTACCATTTGCAACAACATGGATGGAACTAGAAAGAATTATGCTTAGTGAAATAAGCCAGGCAAAGAAAGCAAAATACCATATGATATCACCTAATACAGGAAACTAAAGAGCAACACAAACAAATGAACTAAATAGGCAAAGTCTAGAATAGTAGTCAGTAGGGGGTAGGGGGGAGGGAGAGAAGGGGGATAAGTAAGGGAAGGGTCTAGTCAAGGAACGTGTATGAATGACCCATGGACATGGACAGCAGGGAGGGATATGATTGTGGGAGAAGGGATGGGCTGGGTGGGGGGAGCAATGGGGGAAAAATGGGACAGCTGTAATTGAAAAACCAAAAAAAATAAAAATAAAAAATAAAAAATAAATAAAATTTTATATTAGCCACCTTAAAAAGTTTTTAAACATTAAGAGGCAGGATTAACTTTAATAATATATTTTAGTTAATCCAACATAAACAAAATATTATCATTTCAACATGCAGTCGATATTAAGATTCATTAATCAGATACTTTCATAATAAGACTTTGAATTCTGGAGTGTGTTTTACATTTACAGCACCTCCCAATTCAGACTAGGCACATTTCAAGTGCTCAATAGCTACATGTGAGTAGTGGATGCCATACAGGACAGTGTAGATCAGAGGTAGCCAGCTAGTGTGCAAGGGATTTTATTCCTGAATAGCAAATAAACTCTCCTTAAATAATTAAGATGAAGACAGATGAATTTCAAATCAGTTTCCAAGATTAATTAACACAGAGTATGGGAGATTACCCTTACAAAATTAGTCAACAGAATTTGAGTTAACTTGTCGAAACAAATTACTTTACATTCTCCTGCCTCTTCCTTTGACATTCTGTCCTATGACTTCAGCACGCTCACAGCCTTTCTTCCTTAGTCCAGTGCCCTCATACGATTTCCTACAGTCAAGCTATATCCTTGCCATCCTCTCTCTCTTGTGAGGTATACTAGCTAATACCCAAAAATCTTTAGGGCCTACATTGTTCACTGGCTAGCCTGATAAATAGATCTGCCCTAATAAATATTTCAACAATATACTTAACTACTTTCCTAAAAGACTTTTATGGCAATTATTGATGAGCATAGACCAAGCAGAAAATCAAATTAGTCAAGAACCAGATCCAATGATGCTATTATAAACTATACCTTCTAAAATTACATCAGATATTTTTCTTATTGGGTCTGTCTTAATGTTATTTAAATAACTATAGTGTAGAATATAATCTCTCTTTTTTTAATTTATATTTTATTTTATCTCAGAGTCTGAATCTACATGGGAACAGCTTGAGTAAATTGAGAGACATCTCCAAGTTAACAGGACTTCGAAAACTTAATATCAGCTTTAATGAATTTACTTGTTTAGATGATATATACCACTTGGTAAGAACAGTTCTTTTGAAACTACTTAAGTAAAATAGAATTGTTAATTTAATGGATGAATTATTTTTGTAATTATGAACTCATATATACCGTATTCAAGATTATACTGCCCAGATAAAGAACAAAACTTACATACACTATACGGTTACTTTCTCTAAAATAGGTCTTAGATTGAAATTCCATTTGCAAGCCACATATACACCTGGGATCAAATCCGATTTCTAGCTACTTTAAAATGTTTGTTAAAACTATTCCGGACTTGTTTTTAAAATATCCTTTGTAAGGTATCATTTCCATTTTATTCTGCTCTTACTATTTCACATCTAATATTGTCAGTTCTTCCCACCTGTTCATTATCCATGTTATTTCTTTTACTCTCTGCCTTGTCCTTTCTTCCTGAAGGTCACATGTACAGATCTTGTTTAACTAGTGTTTGCCTTCTCATAGATCGTAGGACAGACATAGTAATGCTCATATACACATCAGTTTGGATCTCGTCTGACTTTTGCTTTCCTTATTATATATCATATAATAAAAATAATTGCATATGTGTGTCCAGAACTCTAATCCAGCAATCCCAGTTTCCGTGGGTCCCAGGCCATTGACGTACCTTTCCAGAACATAGCATCGTTCTCAGCTCTTATTCCATATCAAAGCCTCCTTGCAACCATATCAAAGCCCTTGCGCTGCTGCTTGCACCACTGTTGTGGGAGCTGTTACTTTGTTTACTGGTGTTAGGTTTCAGTATTAAACCCCCTTCCTTGTTTCTTTTGGAAAGCCAAAGTTCTTTTTGTTTATTTAGTTTTTAAAATTGATTTATTGGGGTGACATTGATTCACAAAACCATACAGGTTTCAACTGTACGACTTAACAAAACATCATCTGCACGCTGCATCCTGTGCCCATCACCCAAAACACAGTCTCTTTCCGTCCCCATTATTCCTCCCTTTGCCCACCTCCGCCTATCCCGCCACACCAGCCACACCAGCCACACCAGCCAGGGCTATACTATAGCTTTTAAATATTTTCTAATTTTATAATAAGTTTCTCTTCTAGCCCCATCCATCTTCCCCATAGTTTATCTATAGAAATATTGGACCTTCCAACCCAAAGAATTTTCCACAGTCTGGACCCTACTAATTTGCTCACTTATGATGGAAACCTACATGCCCTCCACCCTCCATATTTTTTGAAAATTAGCAACTGGATCCAGGGATTGGCAACTCAGGGAAGACTATAGCAGGCACATAATCTCTGGTGGTCTCACTTTTCTGATACCAGCAGCCATTAATGTCTATATCCATTAATTCATTGTGGATTACAAAATGGCAATTTTCTTACTCTATCATTTCTTTTTCATTATATTAGTTGGAATAGTTTTACACAGAGACATTTCCCCTTACCTATTGTTTGGCAATCCAGTGGTACCATTCACATAGAAAATGCATAATAGATTCTTATTTGCATTTACCAATTTTGAAGATAATGAACTGATTCCTTATAATTTCTTAGAGTGAGCTATTCTTTTTTGTTTGTTTGTTTTAATATCATTAGGAATGCAGGGACTTAAACATATTTGATGAGATTCTATCAATTGCTGTTACTCTCACAATTGAAGTTCATATTGTCTCATACTTAGCAAGTAGGAGCCTCTTAAAGTAGTTGCTCTTGCCATGATTCTAGTGGTTTTTGGTAGCTTCTTTGCCACCTGATATGAAAGATGTTCCACACACATTCTATGCATTTTCTTTTGCAACATCGGATCAACCATTTCTTCAGGGAGCCCTGGTTTCTTTTAGAGAGAAGTGGTATTTCAAAACCATAGTCTGGGTTGGTCATTGTTTCTTGGTCTTTCCATTGGACACAACTTGTTGCAGAAAATGGTGTGTTTATGTGTGGCACTATATATATATAACTAAAACTAACCTCATAAATGTACATTGATACTTCCAATTTAGATTCAAGGCTGCAAATCTTTTAGTTTAACTCTTCCCGTTACTTACATATATGTCTTCTTTCCTCTACATCAAGAATCCTGATTCTCAAGGATATAATGTGATAGAAGGTTTAATAATTACTCATTTGTTTTATCCCCTATTACATACACAGCAGTCTCAGAATGAAAGCACTAATACTCTCATCAGTATGATTACTAGAAAGATACTTAAATTTTTTTGATACTTTAAAATTTTTTCTGTGTGTCCTTTCCATTCTTCTTATTTTAAAAATTAAGTAAAATCATCACATTATGTCTACTTTGTCAGAACACATAGTCTTACGCTCTGAAACTCTCCCTTTTGGTTCACTGGCAACTGTACATTTCATTCTTATTGCTAGACCTTATATTGGTATCTCTCTGTCTAGACACCAACCATTCTGATTGTCTGAAAAATATTCTATTATGCTTTCCTCAAGAAGGGCTTATAAAAACAATATCCTTTCAATTATTGCATATTGACAATAGTTTATCTATGTCCTTTATACTTAAAAAGGAGGTTTTTTTTAAATATAAAGTCCTTGGCTTACAATTTCTTGGGCATCTTAAATGTTATTTCATTTTCTTCTGGCATAAAGTGTTGCTATAGAAGAGTCTGAAGAAAATATATAACTGATTTCACTTTAAAGAATGTTTAAAGTTATGTGCTTAATACATTTTACTGACAAATGTCCTTTGGTTCAATAAATTATGATCATAGTAAATGATAGTTTTTCAATGTTTACTCATGAGAATAAAAAGTCAGTGACACTATTTGGTTTCCAAAATTTTTTTTGGATTTTAATGACCTCTACATTCAACTCCTGAAACCTGAACAACTATAATAATGCTATTCCAACAATATGAACTATGCATTCATTATATAGCAATGACTAATTCTATGCTGAATTCAAACAATTATTTAAATTAAACTGTAAATAAGTCAATTCGTTTTTAATCAATAATAATATTATTTTTATCTTAAAAATATGTTGCAAAATATCTTCTTAAGGCTATCTTTATCTCTGCCTTGTTCCATGTCTAAGTTAGTGTATACCTTACAAAAAATTTTATTTGCAACAAATACAAGTAACAAAGCCTTAAAGACATCTTACAAATAAGTAAGATGAAGCCCTGAATAGATAAATAGCCAAAGACAAGAAACACAATAAACAATAACAAAAAAAAAAAAAAATTGAAAATAGGTAGTATAAGCAAATGGAAAGATGCCTAACTTCTCTGGTAATAAACAATGTAAATTAACATGAAACAGATGGATTGCTGGGTATTTAAACAAATGAGCATTCTCATACTCTACTGTTGATAGAAAAAAAAATGGTACAAACTTCCTGGAAAACTACTTGGCAGTATTTATCAAGCGTATTAACAATACAGATATCCTTAAAATCAGTATTCCCATTTCTAAAAACCCTTTCTGAAAAAAATATCAACATCTCTGTTAAAGTATCATGATCATGGTCATTAGTTGCAATGTTACCAACAATTAAAAGCCACATAAATGTCCATAGAAAAATGGACAATCATAATAATTTAAATATTAGAATATTATGCAATCATTTTTAAAAATTGAAGAGCATTTAATGATATGTGAATATGCCAGAAGGATACAAAAAGTCTATGTAATATAATATGTTTTAACAAGAAAAATATATGAGCATATAATAAAAAACAATGTTTTCACTCATTCTTCCTGAGCAATAAAATTACAATTTTTATATTTTCTTTGTATCTATTTACTGTATTTCCCATAATTCCAACAATGTTTCATATTAATGATTTTTTAAATTATTATTTAAAACCATGCACTTTTGAATAAGAAAATCATAGAATATATTTAGTTTCTACTTCTGAAGATGAATTTTTTTAAGCAGGCTGTGAGGTCAACAGTATAAATCAAAAGCCTAATATTAAGAAGTGTACTTCCTTATTTGTTGGGGACAAATTATCTTCCCAGTTTCTCTTTGCCTTCTCTTCTCCGAAAACAAACAGTGTCATTCTATAAGGGTGAAATGAGAATTAAGAAGGAATTACTAAAATAAAATATCTTTAGCTCTTTAGGAGAATGTATATGTTGATACCATGATTGCAGTATAACTGCTGTTTAGGTTTCCTGTGAGGATTACCAAAAAGCACATAGAATACTTAGAGAATCACAGAGAAAAGAACTATGTAAATACAAATCACAATCCTTTCAGCATCACTTCTGTTTGTCTGTATTGCAGTGTAACCTTGAATATTTGGATGCAAGCCATAACCATGTGATAACTCTTGAGGGATTTAGAGGTCTGATGAAACTGAAGCACTTAGACTTGAGCTGGAACCAACTGAAAAAATCTGGTGATGAGATAAATATGTTATGCAAACACACCACAAGCCTTCTCAGTCTTGATATTCGACATAATCCATGGCAGAAGGTACGCAACAAACATGTTCTTAAAGAAGCAAACGATTATTTTTATTTTAAAACCTTTTTCCCACTACTATTCCATGATAGCCAGAAATAGGCAAACTATCTTTGTTGTATTAGAATTGAATTTAATATAGTGGCAAAATGAATCAACTGTTATTATAAGAAAAGTCTCTAATTTCATATCAGACTTTTGTATTCTCTAATTATTTGAGAGTATTATGGCTTTAAGAGTATTAGATGTCATTGCCATTTGCAAAACTTTAGAGAGTTTATGTAGCTCAGTGTACTAAACTCTGTTGTAATGAGGCAAAGGAACCAAAAATAATAGAATACAGTGAAAGAAGCATACTCTTAAGTGGGGAACAAATTTGTCTTCTCCCCTGATATGTTCTACTATTAAAGGAAATTTGAACATTTTTTCTCATCATGCTAAGAAATTTCAGTATTCAATTATTACATTTAAGGATATCTCCAAGTATTTAAAACAATCCCCAAGTTTATAATTTCAAGTATCTTTCCTTCCTTGTTTTTCAAAAATGTATATAAAACTACATTCAACATTTTAAAAAGGGACTAAAGCATGATTGGTTCTATTCAATTGGCCATACTACTGTTTATATTGTTGTATTGCTTACATTTTGCTCCGTAAAATTGAAGGTTATTTTTCTTTTTGCCAAAGCAGACTTCCTGAATGATCACAGTACAGCTATCGCCCTGTTGCCAAATTAAATGTCAAGGGCTGAAGATCTGTATTGAATCATACCCAGAGCTGCCTAGCTGACTGCTGACCCAGATAAAAAGGAAGAACTGTACTTGTTCTGTGAACACTTTCACCACAGTCACTTTTCAACTGCTTGTGGGATCTTTCCCCTTCATAAGAGGAGAGCAATCCACCTCCAAACAGAACAGATTAATTCATAAAAATCATTTAATTCCAACTATTACATAAAATAATAAGTTAAGCCTTTGTTTTTAGATATACAATAAAATAAGAGATGCATAATTTGGGATGAAGAAGCATTCCTTTCCATGCCATAACATATACAATATTTTGTAAAAATTAACTTTTTGTTATTTTTCCCAAGCCAGCCACATTAAGACTGAGTGTTATTGGCAGATTAAAGACCCTTACTCATTTAGATGGAGTCCTAATTTCCAAAGAGGAAGCAACAGCAGCTATGAAATTTATTAGTGGAACAAAGATTACTCAGGTTAGATTTTATTATTTAATATTTCTTGTGCTGTTTAGAATATACGAATAATAGTTTCTATACTCTTGTTAAGGTTTTGTATCTTCTCAGAATGCTAATAAAAAATAAATTAATATATAACAATCATACCACTTGAATAGTTTTGTTTTTAAATGTATCCTATTTAACTTTCTATAAATAGGTTTAGCTTAGAGGCCATGAGAAGTCATTTAGTGAATTATCTACTTATTATTGATATTACATGTGTGTCATTGATAAAAAACAAAACCTATTAACTTGGGGAGGAGAAAGGCCTGTATTACTCAGATTAATAATGTATACTTTGGCCAAAGTAGCTTCAACATCCTAAATATCTCTAGTCTAGTTTTCTAGCTATTTACTTTTTGTGGGGTATTTAAATCTTAGTTCCTTAAACAATGTAATGTTTAATTTTGGGTCTATTCAAAATGAAGGAAAGAAAATTTTTGTTGATTAAAAATACAATTAACTCCTTAAGAAGACTTGGAGATTTACCCTACCAGAAATCAAAACTTACTAAAATCACTTCAGACAGTGTAGAATTGGCACAAGGTTAGACAAGTAGACTAAAAGAACAGAACATAAATACCCAATATTGACCCATCACGCATACATGGAAACTTGATAAATAACAGAAGTGCCTTTACAAATCAGGTAAGCTAGTCAATAAAAGGCACTGGGACAAATACATTGAAACTTCACTGTAAAAGAAAAAAACAAAAATTTTTAGAAGAAAATATCAGATTATCATTATGTCCTTGAATTAGGGAAGGATTTATGACACAAGGAACAAAGAACATAAACTATAAGAGATTGGATTTGTCATGTTAAAATTAATACATCTGTGCCTGAAAGGGCACACCATGAAGAAACTGAAAAGACAAGCTTATACTGGGGAAAATACTTGCAACACACCTAACAAACAACATATATTCTTTATCTATTCAGAATATATCATGAAAAAGACAACCCATCAAACAGAAAAATGGGCAAAAATTTAAACAGACACTTTAGTGGTGAGGAAATCAGAACAGCCAAATAACTTAAGAAAAGATGCTCCACCACATTCAAGAAAATCAACGTTACAACTGCAACGATCTACCAATGTAGAGCCACCAAGTGGCAAAAATTTGAAAGCCTGACAATATCAAGTTTTAACAAAGATCTGAAATAACAGTTGCAATTGGTATAGACATTTTGGAAAAACAATTTGGCATTATCTAGTAAAGCTGAATATATACATACCTTACAATCCAGCAAGTTGTATAAACTCTAAAGAAGCTTTTACTGTGTGCACCAGGAGTCAGGCACAATAATATTCATGACAGGAATGTTTATAATAGCAAAAACACTGAAATCAGCCCCAGTGTTCATTAACAGGAGAGTTGATAGGAAATGCTATATAGCAATGACATATGAATGATCTATAGCTATGTGCAGCAGTATAGATGAATCTCACAAATATAATGTTAATGTTAAGCAAAAAGGCAAGTCATAGAAGACTTCATACATATTCAGTTTACATAAAGTTCAAATATGTGCTGACTAAATGATATATTGTTTACAGAGACAAACACAGGTCAATAAAGCAAGCAAATGGGTACATAGAAAATCTGAGATCATATAATCACTTCTTAGGGGATCAACTGATTCACATGAGTGATGGCTTCCAAGGAGAAAGGAAAAGGATTAGGATGGGTAGTTAAGAATATTCTAGCTCTCAGACTGGTTTGATGGATGGATTATATGAGTATTTATATTACAGTGTTCCTTTTACAGTTTTATCTGCTAAAACAAAAATAAGAGTGAAATACATAATTTAAGGTTTATCTAGACATTGAAAACATTTTAAGACAGAGATAATGTCATATTTTAAAATTATTCATTGGGCCACCTACTCAGGAAACAGTACTTTTAACTATATATAAATGAATTTCTATATGCCCTTTCCTTTTTTCATCATGTTTTTTATTTTATTTTATTAGTTATCTCTCTTAAGGCACTCTAGCACTAAAGAGGAGAAACCACGGATACTTAGTATATGGTCTTCTGCCAAAATTCTGACACAGATTTCAAAGTTAGGACCATATTCACATCTGAATGGAAACTGGTACTTGAAGGTAAAGGCTAATTCTATTAACCCAATAAAAAACCATAATGTCAATTAATTTTTAGTCAGCTTTGGTCTGTGTATCATAAAGAGGACACAGAGAGGTAAAGGAGAGAAAATTGGAAAAGCCAAATTAAAATTAAATAGGGAGGTCAAGTTGTATATAGTTAAGTTATGGGGGCTAGGCCTTGATGGTAGTCACCATAGAAATGGAGATTTAGCATAAAGGTAGACTACAAAACCAAAGAGTAAGTTCTGATAATATGTCAAAATAAGCAAGCAAACTTGAAAGCTTAGAGTCAAAGGTCAAACCAAAAGTTTGGGTGGCAAGGTAAAAGGAATCCATCAAGAATCATGGCAAGGGAATAGGGGAAGAAGTCAGAATTCAGCCAAGGATAAAGGAAAAGGTTCTGGAGCACCAGACGCTATTATTATATCTCTTGCCAAAGATAGAAACTGGATTGAGAAAAGATGAACCTTGAAAATGGAAAATATTGGTGGCATTATTTTTATTATGGGATATATACAGATATTTAGCTGTGATGCTGGTCCAGTGACAGCCTTGACTGCACACAGAGACTTCCGGAATTAGAATGGCCTTTTAAATTTGTCCCAAGTTGGACTGAGATGGCCAGGCCTTTATATGCCTCCATCATTGGATGTGGGCCAACCTGGGATGCAGCATGACCTTGGGCAAGGCAGCTCTGCAGCTGAGGCTGTCCCTGAAGGGACTGACAGCTGAAAGCTTTCTGCCAATGGCATTCCCAGCAGCTGGGATGAATCCTTCACTGCAGTGGAAATCTGACTGGCACGGTACCATAAAAGTCCCTTCTGTATTTACAGTCTTATCAAATTTTACTTTTTTGTAACCTAAGGGCTTCCCAAAATCTTTGTTGTGAAGGAATTCATTTGAATTATTTCACAACTCTTTTTATCTTATAACATTGAATTTATTGATGAGATTCAGAAGTAACATATAACGTCAATTATTCTACAGATAACTGCCTTAAATTTAGATGGGCAACATCTCTTTGAAATCACAAATTTAGAAAAATTGGAAAATTTGAAATGGGCGTCATTCAACAACAATAATCTCACTAAAATGGAAGGCTTGGAATCCTGCGTTAATTTAGAAGAGCTCGCATTAGATGGAAACTGCATCTCAAAGATAGAAGGTAAGCTATTTGAGAAACCGGAAGTCTTAGAATATGAACGTCTAATAGAGAAGAGCAAAAAATGAATAACACTGAGGGTGCAGTTTCTGAAGATGAAACTCTCTAGAAAAGTTCCAAAAAAGGTTTGGAGCAGAGTATTCTTAACACCTATTAGTAGGCTAAGCGGCTACCTGTTGAGTAAGATGAGCCCAGCTAGCTGACTTTCACCTCCTCTGTCTCCCCTCTCCTCTTCTCTGTGCCAGCATTTACCATCTATTCCCAGACCTAGCACGTTACAAACTAGGCAGTAATAATATTTGTACAGTTGAAAAAAGAATGAATGCATGAATGAGGTGCTAGCATGTATAATGTTTACTATATTTTAATGGCTGTTAACAATATGTTTCTAAAACTTTCTTGAGCATGAGAATCACTTAGGATACTTATTGAATATACACATTTACAGGCGTCTCTGTAGAGATTACAGGTGAGGAAACCCGAGGGTAGCTCAGGCACTTGTATTGACAGCCATCACTAGTCTTCCGTTTCCATACAATTCATTATTTTGTTTTGTATGTACAACTGAGAACCTTTTTATTGCCTTCCTTAAGCCACTGAAGGGAAGAATCCTCCAACCTATATCTGCTTTCCTTGTACCCATTTTTCAGAGAAGATAGCTACCCCACTAAACTTCAACAGATATTGCTCTTCTTTTTCCCAGACATAGATAGGTCTTATATCCATTTAAGAATTTCTGCTTAGATAGTGTTATCCTAGCATGCCCTAGGTCAATTTTCTTTCAGCACTACATAGTCCTATGATAGAAGTTGGTGTGAGAGGGGAGTGGATAAAATTTATTGAGGACCACTTATTTGCCAAATGTTATAATCCATTTAATCCCATAATCCCTTAGAAGTAGATTTCAGTGTGTCCATTTTATGGATGAGGAAAATGAGGCTTGAAGGTTACATCATTTTACATACTTACCTGTGGTCCCAAATCTAGTAGTGATACATTTGAAACCCTCCAAAGTTCTTATCTTTTAACTGCACCTTCCTACCCAGTTATAAAATGCCCATACTAGATAATGTACATAGGAGCTAGACTGTGGTGACATGTGGCATTTTTTAAAGTTCTGTCTTAGAACTTCACAAAGGTATATTTAGCCTAATTGATTCTTTTTAATAGAAGTGATGCCACAATGAGGAATACTTTTCAGAGTATTGTACTCTATTTACTTACCCTTGTTTTAAAATGGGGGCTGGCGATTATTTTTAGTTTCATGTAAAGCTTTGTGTTACTGTGATAGTGAAAATCTTAATTCTATCACCTGAAGGTTATTTGAAAGCAAAATTTAGTATTTCCTACATAATACCTTCCCTTAACACCTTTGAAGAATGAATCTACTTAGAAATCCAAAATTGAAATTTAATATATTAGCTGGGACTTTATATATACTATATCCTTAAATAAAAGGAAAAACAATGATGGTTAATATATATTACAGAATCTGTAAAGCTACCTGAATTTAGGAAAAGAGAAACGGTAAATTGACCGCAGTTATTTTTTTAATTAACCTTTCAGTGCTGTCTAAATCTTTTCTTGAATTTGTTTATTTTTCTAGGCATTTCCAGGCTAACTAAATTAACCCGCCTCAGCATAAATAATAATCTTCTCACTGGTTTGGAAAAGCATACTTTTGATAACATGCTTCATATTCACTCCCTTTCTCTTGAGAACAACAGAATCACTTCACTGAGTGGTTTACAAAAAACTGCTACTCTAGTTGAATTATACATAAGCAATAACTATGTTGCTCTCAATCAGGAGATCTACAATTTAAAGGTGACTATCTGGGGTAATATTTTTGTTTTTAAAATATTTATTGTTTTTCATACAATGAAAGTAATGAATGTTCACTGTACAGGACTTGGAAAATATAAAAAAGTATAAAGAAGAAAGTAAAAATTAAGAATAACAAGGTTTGTTAAAATGTATTTGCATTCAATTTATATAGACGTACAAACACATGTATGTGTAACCATATTGTCCCCAGGTTGCTAACCTCCACGGGTCAGTTTTGTAGAACTCAAATAAAATTACCCGAGCCTCATTCCTCCTAACTAGTGCCTTCCTCGGTATTTCTAATGATTCCCCAAGCTGGATGGGGAGTAAGATTCTTTAACATTTCCTGTACTCAGAGCAATTCTTGATAATCTCTCATGTATTTACTGGTTCTTTCTGGTGGCTCCATCTTTCTGGTCAACTTTGCCCAGCTTGCTCTCTTTAATTCTCCCAGAGAAATCTCTAATTCAAGGTATTGTATAATAGGCTTTACTGACAGTTTAAATAAAATGGAAGTTCACTAAAGTGCAGAAAAAGAATTTACTTCAAATGTAATGTATGACTTAATCCTTTCTAAAGTTCAATGGCCATTTTCTACAGGAACTCTCACCGGGAACCCTTTTCTTTTTCTTATACCATATTTCTAGGACTTTATCTCCTAACAAAATGTACGTCCACTTCCCATCTTTCCTTAGGTTAAGCTTTCTCCCCATCCTACTCCACTAATAAACCACTTATAAAGCTGCAGAGGCAACCTAGTCAACAATAGCAGCAACAAAACGAAGCATTTCACATTATGATGCAGAACAGTTTTATTTCTTCTTATCTTAACCTCTTCCAGCCCTATCTACTCAAGACCCTTCGTTCACAACAAGGGTACATCAAAATGTCTTGTCTGAAAACAGAGCACATTTTCCCTTAAGATGAATTCTGCTACACTCAGGAGGTAGGAACACTTCAGTTTTATTCCTCATCAGAGGCAGTGTCTTTCATTCTGGTTATATCTGTATACACATATACATACTATTTAATAGGCCCTTATTGCATAAACAAAGTATATTGTGTTAAACTTAGCTAAGTTCCCTCCAAGTCTTTACCACTGACAGATGACACATTTAGCACTAGCATCTTAAAAAAGGATTGTGATCATGTAACACAGACCACTGAAACATTATACAAAATTAGACCTTGTCTAAAACGTTAACACTTGCACTAAAAGGTGCACTTAAAATTCAAGGATGCTCAAACTCTTAAGGGGAAAAATTTTCTATATATATAATATATATTACTTTATATATATATATACCTATACAGTACTTTAAATGTATGTATTTTTATTACCCAGAATTTATGCAACTTGGTCATTCTAGACATGTATGGAAACATTATTATATGGAATCAAGAGAACTACAGGTTATTTGTAATATTTCATCTTCCAGAACTGAAAGCTTTGGATGGAATCTCAATTGTAAGTTGTTTTATGACTCAGCATTTGGTCCATATGGAATATTTGTGTATTCACGTATCTACAGACCATAATCATTTTTAACATTGCTTTATTACTAGTATGATACCCAAACTTTCTATGCTTATTAATATCTAGGTCTCCAAAGCACATTTGAGACCTGGATTAAAAAAATTTTTTTAATCTGCCCTGGCCAGTGTGGCTCAATTGTTTGGGCATTGTCCCTCAAACCAAAAGGTCACAGGTTCAATTCCTGGTCAGGACACATACCTGGGTTGCAGGTTCAGTCGCCAGTTGGGGCACATACAGAAGGCAGCCAATCAGTTTCTCTCTTACATTGATGTTTCTCTTCTTCTCCTTCTCCCTCCTTTTCCCTCTCTCTAAAATCAAAATTAAAAATAAAATGTAAATAAAAATTTTTTATCTGACCCATTGTTAATCATTTAAATTGAGGTTTCAAGGGAGAGGAGATGATGCCTACATTTGTACCCACTGATTCAATGCCTAAAAATAAAGAGCGCACTTATGGGGCAGGATAGGAAAAAACTGCTCTGGAACTCTATCATCCTCTTGAGCCCAAAAATAGCTTCCTATTTCCCAGAAAAATGCAGTTGTTGTATTTAAGAAAAATATATTTGAATCACCAATTGATATGTCAACATTACAAGTAAACTGTAAAGAAAAATAACATAGACTATAGGACTAAATATGAAATCAATATTTGGAAACTTGGGTTCTATAACAACTAAATCCATACAGGGCTCCTGACTTCCATGTAACAGAGCAAGTACATGACAAATATGTGAAGAATAAAAAGATTCCCTATGTAACACTACCTAGCTCCTATTTAACAATAAAATTTATCAGATCTTCTAGAAAATTGAGAGATAGTTCATGGTTATTTGGGACTCTGAGGTGCTCTGAGAAGATTACTAATAACTCTAGCCACCCCCCCTTTTTTGGCACTCTCTTCAAAATGGAGAATCAAAAATATTCTTCCCCAACACAAACAAATTCTCTGGAATCTTGTATACTGGCTTTTATTTCGATGCTAGCTTTCACTGAATGGTGTTTATGAAACTAGTATTGCATTAGCTCTAATGATGTTGGGGAGGATCTTATGCTTCCTCTTTCTCCATGCCCTCATTGAAAGACCACATGAGAAAGTGCTTTTAGAAATAAGTGAGGAAAAAACTTTTTCCCCTAAGGAGAAGTATGCTCTGCTCTCTGACAATGAATGTCATTTAACTATTTTCCTTTCACTTTGACTACCTAAAAGCTCAGGGCCAAATTTATGGTTCAATAACAGAAAACCCTGTAGGATTTATGATCTATCTGTCTCTATCTCCAGTTTTAATTTGTTCTAATAACTTAGATAATTCTTCATCCTGATCTTCACTATTTATCATTGTCATTTTATTGATGAATTATATGTACTTCCTACAAGCTGCCACAAACTCTTTGTGGAATGAGGTAGAGTATAAAAATATGAATTAATAATGGAACATGAACACTAGACTGAATAATTTACACATTAATTGAGACATAATGGAAGAATATTAAACATTGAGTAGGGGGATAACATATTCAAAACTATGTATTAGAAAATTTAACAGCAGTGTTTACAGTAATAGATGAAAGACCATTAGGAGGCTATTGGAATAGGCTACATGTGAGGTAATGAGAACCTTAACCAAGGGGAATTGATTTTAAAATGGAGAGCTGAAAGGCATGAGAAAAACTGAGGAGAATTAATAGAACTTAGCAACCAATTTTATTTGAAGGATAGGGAAAGGGAAGAGGCGTAAAATAGGTCTACAAGGTTTGAGTCTACACCAGAAGAGATATAACAGAAATATGAATATAAGAAAAGTAGTTTTCAGAAATGAGATTAGTGTCCAACACACTAAGTTTTATATGATTGTCGATCATCTGACAGGAGATGCTAAAGAGGCAGTTGAAAATACTGAACTAAATTTAAATATGGAAATTAAATTTATATTTGTTTAGATTTGGAAGTAATTTGAAAGAAGTTGATAGTTACAACCAAAAGCATATGTAAGATTGTCTAAGGTAAGAGAGTAGAAAAAGTAAAAAAAAAAAAAAGTAAAGTGAGGCTTTAAAACTTCCATCTAGGAAATTTAAAGAGGAAAAGAAGCCACAAAAATAGGTGCAGAAGGAGATAGAAGAGCAAAATAATGCTAGAGTTTTTAAGATATAACTGGACATGGACTTTAGAAATGACATAGACCAAATCTTTTTTTTTTTCCAGATTTAATGTGTTTTATTGATTAAAATATTACATTTGTGCCACTTTCCCTTCCCTCTGCTCCCCTCCACCCGGTGGCCCCCTCCCTCCAGTTGTCCCCCCCTTTTAGATTATGTCCATTAGTTGTGCTTACAGTTCCTCCCAACCTCTCTCCGTCTATTCCATTCCCTCCTACCATGATCCCCAATTCCTATATCATCTCCCTCCCTCTCCCCACTCCCCCTCCCTGTTGGCCTCCCCCCACTATGTTTCCCTTACCCACAGTTCCTTTCCCACTCTCGTTGCCTGTTTCGTTTGCCTTTGTTTCATCTCCCTAGCTTCTGTTTTTTAAACCAGTCCCTTTAACTTCTCATATAACAGTGGTTTGGATCTAATGAACTCTTTCAGTTTTATTTTGTCCTGGAAACACTTTCTCTGTCCTTCTATTCTGAATGACAATTTCGCTGGATAGAGTATTCGTGGTTGTAGGTTTTGGATTTTCATTACTTTGAATATTTCTTGCCAGTCCCTTCTTGTCTGTAGGGTTTCCCTTGAGAAGTCAGCTGATAGTCTAATTGGGACCCCTTTGTACATAATTCTTTTCTTCTCTCTTGCTGCTTTTAAGATTCTCTCTTTATCTTTAATTTTTGACATTTTGATTATAATGTGTCTTGGAGTGGTTCTCCCTGGGTCCAGTCTCTTGGGAACTCTCCTTGCTTCCTGGACCTGCAAGTCTATTCCCTTCCCCAAGTCTGGGAAGTTCTCCTTTATTATATTTTCACTCAATTTTTCAAGTTCTAGTTCATCTTCCTCATTCTCTGGCAAACCAATGATTCTTATGTTGGGCCTTTTATAGCTGTCCCAGAGGTTTCTGATCCTCTCATTGTTGCTTGCCATTTCCTCTCGCTGCATTGGTTGACTGCTTGTTCCTTCTCCATATTCCAGTTTGTTGAAATGGACTCTGGATTCCTCACCATCTGTCTCGTATGTGGTTTTGTTCCTTTCGTTATGAAAGTTTTTCGCTTCTTTCATATCTTTTTCCTGCTCTTTTGTGAATTCTGTAAGCCACCTGATAACAATGGCCCAGAACTGAGCCTCTGACAGGTTTCTTATCTGTTCATCTGTCAGGTTCTCTATCTGCTGTCTGGTGAGTTGTGCCACCGGGATCTCTATATTTGTCTGCCACATTTTGACAGATGCGTTTTGTTTTCCTGGGCCGGCTGTCGGGGGCAGGGGGCAGTGCCTGCGTACGCGTCACAAATCAGCGACCGCCGGCGCCTGCCTGTCCGCGACCTATTTCGCAGCCCTGTGGTGCTTTCTGTGGGGGTGGGGGTCCAAGATGGATTCACACAGTTATTCAGCTAGGAGACCGGGATCCGTCCTCCCGCCCCCCTGGGCCTCACTGTTCAAGGCGATGCTGCGGCTGCTCCCCAGCGCCGGAGTCGGGCACGCCAGGGGCTTGATCGGAGTCGCCTGCCTGTCCGCGACCTATTTCGCAGCCCTGTGGTGCTTTCTGTGGGGGCGGGGGTCCAAGATGGATTCACACAGTTATTCAGCTAGGAGACCGGGATCCGTCCTCCCGCCCCCCCTGGGCCTCACTGTTCAAGGCGATGCTGCGGCTGCTCCCCAGCACCGGAGTCGGGCACGCCAGGGGCTTGATTGGAGTCGCGCACGCCAGGGGCTTGATTGCCTCCAGGATTTTTCGCCGCCCCGCCCAGCCGCTCCGCAAACAGCTTTGCCTTCTTTAACTCTTACCTGCCCAAATGGCACCGCTGGTTTATAACTTCATATGTTGGGCTTCCGTGTAGCTTTATTTTCTGGAATTTCTAGTTATCCTTTGTTTTGAAGTAGTTGTATTCCACTATAGTTGTAGAGGGAGACCTAGCGTGTCCGTCTAAGCCTCCATCTTGGCCGGAAGTCCTAGACCAAATCTTTTATTTGATAGATGAGCACAAAGAACTCCAGAGAACTTATATGAGTTATTCCAAATGTCATAACTCTTTAATGGTAAAGCCTGGGCAGTTGAGCCTTTCTGTCCAGGGCTCTCTGGACATATCACCACATTGCTTTCTCTGGAGGGGGAGTGGCAACCAAGGGAGGACATAGACTCTTTCTACATAGTACTTCTATTTTTAAAATATTATTTTCACAAGAAAAGTACTGAAAAAGATTGCTGATCTCTGATTTAGAAAAACACTAAGCAAAAGTTATTTTTATGATTATGAGAGATACACAAGTAATACTATTCCTAAGGCTGAGTTAATGTTTTTTAAACTTATTTTAAGATTGTATCATTCAGGGTTCAACCAGAAATTCATAACTAGTAGGATATGTATGCGTATATGTATATTAAGAGATTTGTTACAAGAAATACCTAACAATTGTGGAGACTGCCTAAGCAAGTCTGAAATCTAATGGGCAGGCCATCAGGAAAAGAAGATTATGGGCAGCTCATAGTCATGGACCAAAGCTGCCATCTATAGATGGATTTCTTCTGTCTTTCAGGAAAGTCTCAGCTGTGCTTTAAAGTCCTTTTAGTTGCTTGAATCAGGCCTGCCCAATTTATTCAAGATGATCTCCTTATTGAAAGTCGACAAATTAGGAACTTTAATTGGACTTGCAAAATACCTTCATAGCAACACCTACATTAATCTTTGATAGAACAACTAGAGATTGCAGCTTCACTTACTTTGTAGCTCTCTTGTTTGGTGCATACATACACCTTTTGGATTGTGTGTCTTCTTAGTAGATTGACCCTTTCATTAGTATGTAATGTTTCTCTCTGTCCCTGATAATTTCTTTTGCATTGAGGTCTATTTTATCAGATATTATTATAGCCATTCCTGTTTTCTTTTGATTAACGTGTGTGTGGTATATCTTTTGCCATCCTTCTTTCAACCTGCATATATCATTATATTTGAAATTAGTTTCTCGTTGGCATTATACAATTGGGTCATCTTCTTTTCTCCATTGCCAATTTTTATCTTTAAAATGATGAGCATAGACCATTTCTATTTCAAGTAATTAATCATATGAGTGCTGTAGTCTGTCATTTTATTTTTTGTGTTTTCTCCTTGTTTCTTCTATTTCTCTTTCTTCTTTTTTCTTTTTCAGAAAGGTAAAACTTCTTGTGAACTACTTGAACATTTTATAAAATTGCGTTTTGTTTTTTAGTATATCTCTTCATATATATTTTTTACTGGTTGCTCTAGGCATTATATTTCACATGACAGGGGAGCCCAAAAATGGAATTTATCTATAAAAAATTGTGTATTTACTCTTACATGTCTAAACTTCAGTCACTTTCAAATTACTCTTTATTTAATGCAACACACCTATCAAGACTTTTTTCCACTGCTCATAACAGTTTTTGAACTTGTCTATTTTGGTGCCTATTAGTGCTGCTGCCATTGTTTTTTGTTTCACCTCTTCCATGTTGGCAAAATATTTCCCTTTGAGGACTTTTGTCACTCAGGGAAACACAAATAAGTCACTCTGGGTGAGATCAGGTGAATAAGGAGGGTGAGGCATGGGGGTGATGCCATTTTTGATCAAAAACTACTGAACACTCAGCATGGTATGGGCAGGTGTGCTCTTAAATCACCCATCATGAAATGAGCAAATACATTGAAAGAGTCTTCAAAAAAATTCACTGAAGTCAAATGCAGTCTCTCACAATGCCAGCTGGTACACTGCTACAGATGAGTTCCTAGAATACTCACCTAGTGAGGGAAACCTGTACTACAAGGGGCCCACCTCCAGAAGAGAATTACAAGGTTTTTGGGGTCCCCCCCATATATAACTTATTACAGTCTACTAATGTTGACATTTTTACCAATTTGAGTGAAGTATTAGGAACTTTACTTGCTTTTAAATTTATTTCTCCTCTCTTATTGCCTTAAATATTTCCTCTCTATATATTGAAAGTCAGATCAGACAATATTATGCTTTTTTATTTCAATTGACTACATATAATTCAGAAAACTCAAGAGTAAAAGGAAAATCTATTTTATTTATATCTTCCCAAGACGCTTTCTTCTTTCCTGGTATTCTAAGAGTCCTTCTTTTTTCTTTTTCTTGTATCAAGAACTTTCTTTAGCTACTCTTTTAGGTTAGGTCTGCTGTAGACAAATTTGCTTAGTTTCCTTAATAGAACAATGTCTTCATTTCTCCTTCATTACTGAATGATATTTTCTGTAGACATAGATAGGATTCTGGGCTGACGATTCTTTTCAACCAGATGAATGTGACACAACATTCTCTGAATGAGAACCACAATAGTCTCTGGTTTCCATGGTTTCTGATGAGAAAGCTGTTATAGTTCAAACTGTTTCCTTGTATAGGTAAGATTTTGTTTCTCTCTTGCTGCTTCCAAGACTTTTTTCTTCAGTTTTCAGAAATTTGATTATGATTATATGTCCTGACATGGACTTGGGGTGAAGGGGTTCCTCTTTTGGGGTTTGCTCAGCCTCTTGAAGCTGTAGATTTAGGCTTTTTCTAAATTTGGAGATATTTCAGCCATTATTTCTTCCAATACTTTTTCAACCCCACTCTATTTCTCCTCTCATTCCAGGAATCTTCTGTTATGGTCCTACATGTTCAGAATGTGGTCTCTCATGGAAAGGTGAAGCTCATTTGTTTTAAAGTCTGTTTTCTTTCTCTCTTTTTTGTTCAGGTTGAGTAATTTCTATTGTTTTATATTTAAGTTCACTGATTCTTTCCTCTGTTCTGTCTATTCAGTGGTTAAGCCAGTCCATTGTGTTTATTTGGTTAAAGTATTTTTCAATTCTATAATTTCCATTTGGTATTTCTTTATATCTTATATTTTGTGCTGATACTTTTTTTTCTGGGAGTTTCTATTTATTTATTTGTTTTAAACATGTTCATAATTGCTCATTGAAACATTCCTGGGTGGCTGCTTTGAAATCCTTGTCAGATAAATGCAACATCTGTGTCATTTCAGTGTTGATATTTTTTGTCTTTTCACATTAAAGTTGAGATTTTCCTGTTTCTTGGTATGTTAGATTTTTTCTATCATATTGTAGACAATTCGGGTATTATTTTAGAAACTGTGGCTCTTATTTAAATCTTCTATTTTAGCAAGCCTTCCCTTGAACACTGCCAGTGAGGAGATGAGGCACCACTTTGTGGCTGTCAGGTGGTAAAGAGAAGTTCAAGTTCCCCGACTTGGCCTCTGTGAATAATGTGGAGGTGTGTGCTTCAACTGCTAGGCTAGGGTAGGAGTTCACACTCCTCATAGGCTTCCACTGACTCATCCCAACTGAGAAAGGCAGAAGTGTCTTGTTAGTGCTCCACAGTCACATTATTATTACTAAGTGGAAGTGGAACAGATTCCTCATGTGGCCCCTAGTGTGTCTGGGTGCATTACTGTTGGGAGAGAATGACGGTCCAGGCTTCTTGTTCAGTAGGGGTATGATGGAGGGGGTTGCTGGGCAAGGGTGGAAGTCCATGCTCCCATTCTTTTTGGTGCCATGATTCATTTCATAGTGCTTGGTGGAGTAAGCCCATTATTGTAGACAAAAATTCTGCTTAATTGGCTTCCCATTTCCCACTCTTTTGATCACAGAGAGAAGGCTTTTTGTAGATATTTTTCCTCTTATTTCTTTTTTTGGATTTCTGGCTTCTCCAGCACCTAGTTCAGTATATATGAGACAGAAAGAAAAGCCAGATCTAAAGGAAAAAGTTGCTTCTGTATGCTTCCTTTACTCTTACACTACTATCACACTCACAACACTTCTGACACCAATCAAGCAATTCTCCAAAACCAGTTGGGTATCCAAGAATTCAACTGGATTCTAACACTATCTACTTGGAGATAGCATCAGATCCCATGGGCTAAGGGCTGGGTCCCACAATACTGCCCCATCTTCCACTTCAGATGCCTGTCACAAGTTGTACCTGTGCTTCTGACTAACTGACTATAAATAGGAGGTTCCTCGGCTTAGGTTGAATTAATTTGCTAAAGCCATTCATAGAACTCAGGAAAACATCTACTTACTAGATTACTGGCTTATTTAAAAGGATGTAACTCAGGAACAGCCTGATAGACAAGACACATAGAGCAAAGTATAGGAAGGGGATGAAGTTTCCATGCTGTCTCTGAGCACACCATTCTCCTGGCAACTTCTCATGTTTGCCAACCCAGAGGTTCTCAGAACCCCCTCCTTTGGGTTTTTATGGAGGCTCCACTGTGTGGACATGCTTGATTAAATCACTGGCCATTGTTGACCAATTCAACCTGTATCCTCCTCCCCTCCCTAGAAGTCAAGAGATAGGACTAAAAATTCCAACCCTCTAATCATGGTTGGTTCCCCTGGCAACCAGCTCTCACCCTTGGGGGCTTTCCAAAAGTCACCTCATTAACATAAACTCAGGTATAATTGAAAAGAGCTTGTTATGAACAGCAAGACACTCCTTTTACCTTTATGGCTCTGGAGCTATTTCAGGAACTTATGACAAAAGACCAATTATTATAACAAAAGATGCCCTTATGGCTTTTATATAAGAAATTACAAGGGTTTTAGGAGGTATGTGCTGTGAACAGTGGATGAAGACCAAATATGAATTTCTTATTATAAATCACAGTATGACAGTCCACCCCAAAGGATCTGTCTTTGAACATAGATCATTTACAGCAAAATGATCATAAAATTCAAAAGATACTAGCATTATTGCTACAATTCCATTCTGTCATTATCCAGTCCATAATCATATAAAAATGTCTCCCAGGGTGAGGGCAATCAGATTTGCAGGCTTCCACTGGAGACCTTGTCAGTTTCTCTTAGCAAAAGTGATCTTGGAAAACATAGCTTCTCCCTTCCATACATTTGATGTAATTGAACTAAGAGACAATATCATCTCTTGCTCAGAGCCCCTTTGAGTATTAATGTAATACTAGATTTTTCTCATTATATAAGCTATTTATTAATTTCTTTACCTATAACTACTATTTATCCTCTCTATTCATACCCAAACTTTTCCACCTTTGGAAGGGACAATAAGTTTGGATACTGTGCTGATCTAGAGCAGAGTACCTCCCCATCAGTCCACTCCTGCTCATACAGGGCAAGGTTATATAGGGCTATTTTTGCCACCAGAAAATATAGCTATATTCACTGTTAACCTCAATTTTGCCAGATGAGATAAAGAGAAAACCCACCCTCATCAGGCCCTTAGGAATTCTGACATAAGGTTCAAAAACGTAATTATAATTTCATTGCTTAGAAATAATCCTTTCAGCACTTGTTGCACCTGTGGTCTTGTGATCACTGCATCAGGTAAGAAATAAAAGTTGAGGTGATGAGGGGAAGAGGGAAAAAAGTGATTATACCAACATTATCCTCTCTTAGCTAGAATTGCATAGTCATGCCAGCCAGCATCCTTCCCCAACCCCACTTCCACAGATCCACCAGAAAAATCTATCGAGTGAGAACTTACCTTTAGCCCCACTCCTATTCACATTGAGTGTGAGTACTCATGAAGGTGGATAAGCCAACCCTTCATGCTTTTATTTCCCCCTGTTTTAGACAACAAGTGTTTTAATTGCCCATTCTAATTCTTTATCAAACTATGTCTCTTAGAGGGATATCTTTTGCCCATCGCTGGATGTTATTATGGGCTGACAAGTGTATTCCTTGGTTTGCTGGAATAACAGTCAGCCATCCAAATTGCTATAATTCCTTCTGTTCCAGTTATTTTATAACACTTTGAATATTTGCTCTTACCACTAGGTAAGGAAAACCCAGTACACAGTCAGTATTTATTCCTGTCAAATCCCATTTGTACACACTGAGGACTTGCCAGCTATGTTCAGGGCCTTCTCCCCAGGGGAATCTGCCACTTGACCATCTGTAGTCTCTGTTTTGCTGGCAGACAGAACAGTATTATTGGTATTTTGTGTCTCGGAGGGTACAAGAGGAATATGTCTAGATTCAACCCATTTATACATTGCTGTAGACCCTCAATGTCCACCTATTCCATAGACCACTGTGGTCAGCTTAACTAAACATGGGAGGATATCTGCTTGTCAATTCCAATCACCTTCCAAACCTGGCAGGGAATTCTGATGGGCATCAACATGGTCTACTTTAATGTACCCCTCAAATTTCCATAGGGCCATGCCCCATATGGGCATCCCTTTAATAAGCCAGGTTTCCATTGCCCTCCTGCCTGAATGACCATATGGCCAGCCCAGGAACATTGGATGAAGACAAAATATATGTTTCTTATTATAAATAACAATAACATACCAGGGAACTCACCATAATGTCATTTTTCAGGTCCCAAGATCCGTATAGGGATGGTCTGTTTCCTTCTCTGTACCTTTCAGTCTCCTTGTATTTATTATATATATAATGTGCAGAGGGTTTAGTTGTACTTAGTAGGAGGAATATAAAGAAATGAGTCCACCCTATTTTGACCTGGATCCAACGGATTAATGTCATTTAGTCATCTGTAAGAGAAGACATCACTTTCTAAATGTCCTCATATATAGGATCCAACAGAGACTGAGTGTGCAAAAGATTTGTTTGGTGGCAGACTAACTTCTGACATGATCGCAGAACGACAAGGACATTCAAACTTTACCCAAATGCAAGAACTAAACTGGACTTCATCATCAATCAGGTACAATCATTTTATTACATTTTTTTGATATTATAATTAAATACATAATTATTATCATTTTTCTAAGGTTTGTAATTTATACATCTTATCCAAAAATAGCTGATAATTCAGAAAATTACTAACCCTACTTCAAAATCTCATGCTAACTTTACCACCCTTGAAATACTCTAATAATTTTTATCATCCCACACTATGGTTCAAAATGTCATTGATCTCTTTCTAAGACCTTGTATTTCTCTTTTGTAACCAAGCTTTTAAAAAGTAGAGTATACTAGGTTTGCTCCTCACATTGAATCAGTCTTATTAATGTAATCTGGCTTCATTCTTCTGATGGATGCTATTCTCGTGAAAGTCATCACTGTCCTCCAGGTTAATAAATCATTTTAAAGCCTCTATTTTTCTTACTCTGCACTCATCACAGGTAGGCATTTTTAGCCATAGTTTTAACTTAAGATAATGACCCCCAAATTTAGCCCAAACCTAGGCTTCTCACTTGAATAATCAATTGCTTTCTCAATTGATTATAAAACAACATCCACCTATTGTTGCCCAAATCAAAAATCTAAGAGTTATTTCTCCCTCTCCTTTGTCCTCCATTTTTAATTAATCACCATATTCTCTATAGTCTATGTTTTAAGTATGTCTCATGATTCCTCACTTCTTACCATAGTCACTGCCATTGACCTAGGTTGGGAAATGAACTATTTTAGAAAGCTTCTTAATCTTTTTGTTGTCATATATAACCTTCCCTGCAGGTCCATCTATTACCCACTGCCTTCTAAGATGCAAGTTTTATCAGAATACTTCCCTTGTCAACATTGTTCAGTGGTTTTCCATTGTCTACATAATAAAATTTAAAATCCCCTTTACTACCCTGATTGGTGTGGCTCAGTGGATTGGGTATCATCCCAAAGACCAAGGGATGCCAGATTGATTCCTGGTCAGGGCACATGCCTGGATTGCGGGCCAGGTCCCCGATTGGGGATGTGCAGGAAGCAACCTTTCAATGTTTGCTCACACGTCAATAAATAAAATACTTAAAGTTCCTTTGTACAGCAAAGAAAACCCTTTAATTACCTATTTTTATCTCTCATAATCCTTACCTCTGTTGCCCCATAACTGTTTATACTCTAGAAATTCTAAAATATTCTAGTTCTTCAATCTCAATTATAAGACGTTATTTCATGTTTCTGCTTTTGCTTATGCCTGTTCCACTGACTAGAACACTGTTCTAATTTACCTAACAAATGCCTATAAATTCTCCAAGCCTCATTTTAAAATCTTTCTCCCCTGCAAAGTAATCCTGGACTCCCCCAAATAGGTTTTTCTTTCCCTAAAATGCCATTAGACCTAACTCTATTATAGCAATTTTGCTTTTGTCATTTTCATTTTTTCTGGATCCTACTCCTTTTCTAACATATTGTCTGTACTTAGGAAATACTAATGAAAATATATTGAATGAGTGAATGACTTATTAATGCATACAAGTATGTCATAATTGTAATTTCAGGATTTAGAATTTGTTTATGCCCTTCTCTATTATGGCTCAAAAGAAGGTGGAACAGTTGTAAAGCTATAGACTAGGAATCAAGCATTCTGTTTAATTACCAAAACATCCTTAAGAGTGGAATGCAATAAAAGATTTCAGGAGCTCCTGCAGAAACCCCTGTTTTCGAAGATTTTACTTGCTTTCTCCTTTTTGTTCCCATTCCTAATCACTTCCTGCCACTTCAGAAATATATATTTCAAATATATACTCTGCAGTTTACAACGTGAAAACTTATGATTTACCATATCAACTTAACTATGATTTCATGAATATGTGAACTTACAAAGAAATAGAAGATATTTATTTTTTAAAGTTTTTTCATGATAGTATTATGTTAATGTGGTACTTTACATTTTTTGAAGTAAATTCTGTCATTTTCTTACATATGTGCTCCTCCAAAAAATGTATTTATCTGATCATTTGACCCATACATTTTACATGAAGGCAATTGTTTTTCACATTTGTCAGATGAGGTTGTTTTTTTTTAAAAAAAAAATGCTTTTGGTCTTGTACATGAGGGATTCACTTATATAACTTTCCTATTAAGATTAAAACTGTATTCCTTTGTCTAAATTCAGAACTGTGGATTTGATTCCAGTTGACCAATTTAAAAATGTATGTAATGTGAATCTACAGAACAATAATCTTACCTCATTCAGTGGGTTGATCTATTTGCCTAATGTAAAGGTGAGTCACAAATTTTCTTTCAAAGTTTTCAATGCAAGCCATATTCTTCTTTACTTTGGATTAAAATGTATTTCCATGTTATTAAAGAAAAAATATTCCTAAATTTGTTTCACCAAACAAGAGAAAGTATAACTTTCCAAAGTTATTTTGGTGGACCTCAGTTTTATGTGATTGTCTTAAGCAGGAAATGAGACTCAGCATAGGAGACAAGGTAAAAGGCTGCCCCTATAGTGAGTGGGTATGGTATGAAGCTGGAGGATACTGCAGTTCTCAAAGCAGCCTCATTGCCTCCTGTCCTATAGCTTGACTGAACTATCTCCTACAGTCTTTTAAACATAGGGAAAAAGCACTCTCTCCAACTAGAGTAATTTCATCTAAATCAGACTTGGAGAAGTCATGCAGGTTGAAAGTTAAGCAGCTTTCTAGAGTCTCCATTGTTTTGTTTAAAATGTTGTCATTCCCCAGCATGTCAGATAATTTAAAAAAAAAAAAAAATTCAAAGCCAAATCCAGACAATTTGCAATATAAAAATTTGTCATTTTAGTACTGATATTATTAAATTATGCTGTACAGTCCAACCATTTTAATAGACTCTAAGATGTTCAAAACCTCAAATCAAAGATACAGATAAACAGAAAGACAGATAGATAGATAGATAGATAGATAGATAGATAGATAGATAGATACATAGCAACATTTATTTTTTTAAAGCCTGATTAATAAAGTATTCTTTTCGGTAGGTCTTATGCCTCAACTACAATCATATTGAATCCATCATACCCAGACTAAAGCCTCAGAATCACCTGACCAACAGACAGCTACTCTACCAGAAGGTGCCTTCAAGTGGCTATGGGCAGCAAGGAACTTCAAAAATAAACAAGTACTGTTCTTTTTATTTTTTACAATTATAAATAATTTTGGTTGGAAATTTCAAAAGCAGTAAGTCACATTAATAATGTCAATAACATACATTTAGCTTATTTTAATACATATTTAATAGTTACATGCCAAAGATGATCATCACAAATTAAAAGATACTCAAAATACTCCTTTGTCATTGCTTTTTCCCTGCTTCCACCATTTCACATCCATATTATAAAGAACATAAAAGTTTGAAAACATATAATTGTGAGAAACACTCAAAATAAAAACACAAAGACACAGGACTTCAGCAGTAGACAAGGTTTTGTTTATTCACAGGTCTGCAGATCTGGGTGCACAGCAAAGGTATGCACACCCAAATAAACCAAGGAAGCAGGTTTTATACTAATGCAAGTAGCCCCCACCCACTTCCTCTTCCTCCTCTGTTTTTGCGTGCGTGGATACTCCGGAGTTATGATCTAACGCAATTAACTAAATTAACTGATGATAGTAATTTCCTAAATTTTTTGCTAGCTGTCTAGCTATATTTTCTCACTTCCTGGTGTTTGGTACTGAATATCTTTTTCCTTTGATCTCAGAAGCATTTGCGTTGAGCTTGGGAAATATCACTTCCTGACTTGTAGGTACGCTAATACTGTTGACTCTGACTCAGAGACTCCCTAATTCAAGATTTAATTACATTTGTTCTTTGCTGCTAATTATTTCCTACTCTGGTTTGAGAGTCACCAGTTTCTTTGTATGTTACATGTTTAATGATATTCTATTCTTAAAATTTAGACACAATCCACATACCATAACATTCACCCTCTATTTAGAATTCAGTGATTATTTTTGTATATCTTAAAGTTGTGTGACCATTACAACCATCTAATTTCATAACATTTTCATCACCCCATGAAAGAACCCCTAAATTAGGAGCATGGATTTAGGTTTCTTTTAACATTTTTGTTTTTGTTTCTAAATTATTTATTTGGTTGCTTAATGCCCCAGCATCAATGGAAAAGATACATTATGAAGAAGATAAGAACATACCTCCCACCTTCCTACACATTTTAGGTAGAACACAAATAAATAAATAAATAAATATCCAAGTCAGAATACTTCTAATACATTTTTCCCAATAAAGAGTATTCCTTGCATTTTTATCACTTTTCTTAAAATATAATGTACATATAATAAAACCCACAAGTTTAATTAATTTTGACAAATGTATTCAGTCATGTAACCATTCCCACAATCAAGGTATGAACTATTCCCATTTCAAAAACTTTCCTTATATCTCTTTGCAATCCCCTCCTCCCAGACCCTAGTCCCTGACAACAACCACTGATCTATCTGCTTTATATCACTATAAATTTTGCCTTTTTTTTAGAATTTCATATGATTAAAATCACATAGTTATTAGTCTTTTGTGTCTGACTTCTTTCACTTAGCATAATTCTTTTTAGAGTTATCTTTTGTTGCAAATGTAATTCACTTTATTGCTGAGTAGCATTCCATTATATAGATTACATGACAAGTTGTTTATTCATTTATGGTTGGTGAACATTTGGGTTGTCTCCAGTTTGAGGCTGTTTTGATTAAAGCTGCTATGAATATTTAATTTATACACATTTTTATTGGGGACTATTCATATTTGTTTTTAACAGCTTTATTAAAGTACAGTTTATATACTATATTCACTCATTTAAATGTATAATTTTTATGGAGTGGTGCAACTATTACCACAATGCAGTTTTAGAACATTTTCATCACATTCTAAAAAGATCCTTCAGGTTCATTTGCAGTCAATTCCTTTTTCCACCTGTAGCTCCAGGAAACCATTAATTCACTTTCTATGCAGTTGTGTTTTCTAGACATTTAATATAAATGGAATCATATACTATATGTTCTTTTGCATCTGACTTCTTATATTTAGCATAATGTTTTGGGGATTCATCCATGTTATAGCGTGTCATTAGTAGTTCACTTTTTTTAAAATTGCTGAATCCATTGGGTATTTCCTTGTATAGATATGCAACACTATGTTTATCCATTCACTAGTTGATGGACATTTGGATTGTCCCCACTTTGGGGATAGTATGAGTAATGCCACTATAAACATTTGTGTAGAAATATTTGGGTGCACTTATGTTTTAATTTCTCCTAGAAATGAAGTTGATGGGTTGTAGAGTAATTTAATGTCTAACTTTTTTTTTTTAAGATTGTATTTTTAGCGAGAAAGAAAGGGAAGGAGAAAGAGGGAGAGAAACATTGATATGAGAGAGAAGCATCAATCAGTTGCCTCTTGTACATGCCCCAACCAGGGACCAAACCCATAGCCCAGGCATGAGTCCCGACTGGGAATCAAACCCATGACCTTTCAGTTTGTGGGACAATGCCCAACCAACTGAGCCAAAACAGTCAGGGGGGCTTAATATTTAACTCTTTAAGAAACTGCTGAACTATTTTCCAAAGTGGTTGCACCGTTTTACATTGACAACAATATTTTTAAGTGTTCTAATTTCTCCCAAACATTTGTTATTGTCTCTTTTTTATTACAGCCACCCTAGTGGTTTTGAAGTGCTAACTCACTATAGTTTTAATTTGCATTTCCCTGAGGACTAATGCTCTTGAGCAGCTTTTCATATGCTTATTCTCCATTATTATATCTTTTTTGGTGAACTGTTTAAATCTTTTGCTTATTTTTTATTCAAAAATTTTTTTTCTTTTGATTCTAGAGAGAGGGGAAGGGAGGGAGAAAGAAAGGGAGAGAAACATTGATATGAGAGAGAAACATCTACTGGTTGCCTCCTGCATGTGCCCTGACCCGTAATTGAACCCACAACCTTCCGGTTTTGCTGAATGATGCCCAACCAACTGAGTCACACTGGCCAGGGCAAATCTTTTGCTTATTTTTTAATTAGTTTGTTTGACTTTTTATTATTGAGTTCTTTAAACATTTTGGATATAAGCCCTCAATTAAATATTGTAAATGATTTACAAGTACTTTCTCTCAATGTGTGGCTTTTTATTTTCTTAAATTGTGTCTTTTAAAGAAATTTTAATATTATAAAGTCCAATTTATCAACTTTTCCTCTAACAGATTGTGATTTGGGTGTTGTACCTAAGAACTCTTTGCCTAATCTAAGGTCGCAAAGATTTTTCTCATGTTTTCTTCAAAGTTTTATGTTTTTCTCTTACATTTAGGACTATGAAACACTTTGAGTTAATTTTTATGTATGTTGTGAGGTCTAAATTCATTTTTTTGCATGTGGTTATTTATTTGTCCCAGCACCATTTAAAATACTATCCTTTCCATCATTGAATTGTGTTGGTATCTTTGTTGAAAAGCAGTTGAGGATAAATCTAACAGTTTATTTTTGGACTCTATTACATTGATCTATGTATCTATCCTTTTACCAGTACCAGGCTGATTTAATTACTGCAGCTTTATAATAAATTTTGAAATCAGGGATTGTAAGCCCTTCAATTTCACCTTTTTACGGATTATTCTGGATATTCTGGGTTTTTTGAATTTCCTCACTCGTCGTCGGCAGCCGTCCGTCTCGAGAGACGATGGTGTAGCTTCTCAAGAGTCTATCTGCACTGCCGAGAATGGCTGTGCAGTCCGACTCGGGAGTGACACGGTATCTGTCTCCTCCCGTGTTGAATCGACATCTTGCGATGACGCTGGAGTGTCCTCTCCAGTGAAGCTGAAGCTACAGAGCCTGGGCAGGGTGATATGGAGGGTCTGCTGTTGCCCATGCAGCAGACCCCCCCTCTCTTCGCAGCTGAAGGGTCCAAGGGAAAGACGGAGTCGATACAGCTTGGCTTCAGATGCGCCGCAGGAGTTGCCGGTGTTGACTACAACGTCAAACCGCCTTAGGGACTCCGGCTCCGGATTTTCTGTCGGGGTTTACTCCCTTAGCCTTTCCCCTGAAGAGGTATGCCGCAAGGCAGCAGAGGTTTTTTGGAGTCAGAGTTTTCCTTCTCTGATAGAGTTTTCCTCACTACTGATAAGATAAAATGGTTATTTTCTTGGGGTGTGGGGGAGACCTGCTGGGCTTTTGGTAAAGATCGCATTGAATCTATTGATCAGTTTGGGGAGAACTGCCATCTCAGTAATGCTGAATCTTCTAATGGAAAGGCATGGCATGTTTCTTTACTTATGTAGATCTTTAATTTATCTCAGCAAGGTTTTGTAGTTCTCTGTGTATACATTTTGCAGTTCTCCTGTTAAATTTTTCTGAAGTATTTCATTCTTTTTTTATACTACTGTAAATAGAACTCTTAATTTCATTCTTAGTTTATTGCTGATATATAGAAATTAAACTGATTTTGTATATTAATTTTTTTACCCTGTGATTTTGCTGAACTCATTTTGGTAAATTCCTTAGAATTTTCTAAATATAAGATCATGTCATCTTAGAATAAAGGCGGTTTCATTTATTCCTTTCCAATCTGGGCACAACTTTTTTCTCTTTCTTGACTGTTTTTTGGCTAATTGCGCTCACTCTTGCTTTTCATTTTAAGTAACTGTTTCTGAACTTTACCATATAAAGTATTTTTAAAGACTAAAAAATGATTATTATATAAAATATTAAGACAACTTATTACAGTTTTATTCTGATACATTAGTAAATTCATCTTTTTATCTTTTTTTTTAACTTCAGTTATGGTAAGTAAACACCAGACTGTCTCTGTATGATATAGCTGGTATGAAATTAAGTTTATGGGATGAAATTTACATATGTGTTTCAGAGATATAATGAGCAATGAAAACTTGCCTCCAATAATGCACAGCTTAGAAGTTCTTCATCTGGGCTACAATGGAATTTGTAATTTAATTCAGCTACAACTAAACAGACTAAGAAATTTAAAATATCTCTTTTTACAGGGTGAGTAGTAATACTGCTGTTGCATAAATCTTTGTTATTAAAAACTGACTTGATTATCATCCTTTTTGATAAGCAAATATAAGCATCAACATTTACTTAAAACAGATTCCCTGACAAAAGTATTTTAGTAATCACAAGTGGGTTTTTCTTGGGTTATTTACATAAATAATGTAAATGTAATATTCTAGGACCATTGAATATTACCCTGGAAAATGCAATATTCTACAGCCTTAGAAAATGCATTGTCCTAGGACTATATGCAGTATTACATCGTAATTTACTTTTTATCATATTGTATTTTAAAAACAATAGAAAGTAACCAGTGAGTAATTCACAAGTACCAATAATTTTAGTACTTAATAACTGAACAGACAGATTGGGTCAATTCAGTACATTATGTATGTCACATCTTGATCTTTCAAACATAAAGAGGAAATTTTATAAAATGTTATTTGATAATGCTTCCTTCTTATAAATTACATTCCTATTTCTCTTTGGAAATATGTTCCTTTCAATACTTTTTCAAAAATAAATTTATGAATAAATCTTTAAATGAAGATAGATAACCTTTTATTTGGGATGTTTGGAGTCACTTGATATATCACAACTTATCTTTTTTCAGGTAATGAAATTAGTCAAGTTGAAGGGCTTGACAACTTACTAGTACTTCAGGAATTGGTAGTAGACCATAACCGCATCAGAGCATTTAATGACAGTGCCTTTGCCAAACCTAGCTCCCTGTTGGCACTTCACCTGGAAGAAAACAGACTACGAGAGCTGAACAACTTACAACCTTTGGTGAAACTAGAGAAACTGTTCCTAGGATATAATAAAATCCAGGTAATGTTATTTTGTTTTTGCTATGAGATGTACAAGACTTACTTAACTCTTCTGAACATAAAGCTTCCAAACACACCAATGAAAATTTTGCTAGTGTGTTACTTATCATTTATATTCCATGTAAATACTGTGGTGCAGAAGCATGTAGATAATCTGTGATGCAAAGATGTCCACTCTGCATCTAGACTTATAAACCTGACCAACTGACACGCATTCACTTGCTAAAAAAGGTTAGTTCTAAATGTTCTAAGGCCCTTCTCAGCAGTCCTCTCTTAGAGATCTCTTTTGTTCCTAATTACTCTTGGTCCAAGCTATTTCTGCATCTCAATCCCAGACTTCCTCTGGTCCTTTAAACTTAACATATGGACTTGTTCTACCTGATATTTGAATCAATTCATGGTAATGGTTTAAAATCCATTTCTCCCCTACTCAAGGCTTCCTTAGGATCCTGCCTTAGTTTTACCTGCTCAAAATTCAATGTATTTCCATTAGGCCATTGCCCCAGCTGATTCTGCCCAGACTTGCTCCTGAGATAGTATACAAATGAGAGGGTTGAATGTATATATAACCTGATGATCCGTTAGCCCTCCTTTTACCAATTTTACTACTTTGCCCATATCTCTTAAGACAACCTTGAAGATAAACTGAACTACAGACTTCCCCCAAGGGCAGGGACTGAGTCTGTCCTGCCCACATTTGTATATATAGCATAGTGCCTGGTACATAATAGGTGTACAATCAATATTTGTCAGTGGCTTTACTTCCTTGAGTTCAAAACCTCTTCTGGGCTGATATAAAAGCCTGTTCAAAGCTAGAAAGAAATCATGAGCAGTGCACATCTTCTACAACATAGGAACTAAGAAATATACATGCAGAGGGAAAAAAACCCAGCATGCAATTTATTTATCAAGGTTAAACAAAATTAGTCTGAGATAAGCATGCAAAACCCAATGATTCTTCCAAAGCTTTATCCACATTCCTAAATTAGGAAAATTGCTTTCCTATGGGAAATCTTTCCAGTGACAGCAACTGAGGTAACACAATGGACTGTCAAGTCAGGCTTACACAAATCAGACATCTTATCCAGTATCACACTTTAGTAAAAATTTCAAGGATATACAGGGTCTGGGACATTCCCATGGCTTCTTGGGTTTCTTCTTTCCACATCTCACACATAGTGTCTGGCTTTGAATAAAATAAGAGCTCTCCAAGTGAGATGATCCCATGCAACAGGGAGTGTTCCGCTTATGAAATATCTCCATTTTATATTTGAGTTTATGTGATATTTTACAGGGAGCCATGTTTGATAATTCTAGGCCTATTTATTATAAGCACTCCTGAACCAGAGAAATCCTGCTAAGAGCATCTCATAAATAAGGAACTTCCTTCTAGTAAATAACATTTTTTTTTTGGCAGGACATCTAGTTACCAACATACTTACAAGTTTAGACCAAGTAACCTGCTTTTCCCTAAGATTGTCCCTGCCCCACTTCCCTCCCCACGCCTCTTATCCCCTAAAGGAAGTGAATGAATAGCAGATCAACTGATACAGAAACTTGCTCTCCAGTAATTTAAACAGGGTAATGCCTAGTTGAACTTATTTATTATCAAATTTTAATATAGCTAAAGGACAATCCCCAGGATAAATCATGGGGGATCGCGGTCTTGGTGTTACTAGTATCAATCCATTTAACCATCAAAGATATTCAAAAAATGAAAATAAAGAGAAAAGGGGGAATGTCTCAGTAATCACCTGAGACTAAAAATGACTTCAGGAAATAGTCAATTGCTATTTCTTGCCTTAAATTAAAGGCTCCACATAAGTGCTTATCCTGACAATGTACTAAAAATGTAACAACATTGGTGTACCGGTTAATGCTTAACAGATGACTTTCCAGGGACAAAAAGTCCTGATCAATAGCATTTACCTATACCCACAGTATAACTTCTATCAAAGCCAAATTCGAGATAAAACACCATCTCACAAAATTTCTGAAAATTTACCAATATTACATGGATCTGTCTTTAATCAACAATACAGAATATTGCCACGCAAGCTCACTTCACAGGATCCAGTCATGAGCTAGCTTCAATCCAATACTTACATATAATTAGCCTCAAATATATATTTGAAGATGTTGGATCTAACCAAATAATAACTTACTAACTTTTGAATAGGATATGGCAGAACTGGAAAAACTTGATGGTATCTCTTCTCTCAGAGAGCTTACAATTTATGGCAATCCGGTGAGTATGTTACATTTCTAATTTAGTAGTTAATTTATTTATATATACTTTATTTTTATATAAAATGAAAAGGATTTAATTTGTTTTTATTTAATTTTATTTGTTTTATTTATTCATAGATAGTATCCAAGACAATTTATTGACTAGTGTCTTCTTCCAACTAATTTCAATATCAAGTGCCATCATCATATATGAGGGTCAGTTTTAAGGTTCTACATTATATTCATTGGCCTATTTGTCAATCCCTGTATAACAATATTACACTGTGTTAATAACTAAAGTTTTATACTGTCTTGATATCTGATAGAATAAGCACCTCTCCTCTTCCACCTTCTGTTTTTCTTTTTTTGCTGTCTTGGCTTCTCAAGTTCTCTAAGATTCTTGATATTTTAATTAGAATTGCATTGAATTTATAAATTATTCTTGGGAGAAATTTGCCACCTTTCCTGTTGGAGACTTTGAAGGGATGTAATAAGTAAATGCCCTTGTTCGCCTAACAACTGAACAAATTGAGGAAAATGACAGTGGCAGATGGAGAGCTGAAAATACTTTGCTTAGCTTAGTGAGAAAGCCAAGTGGACCTGCTAACAGATTTCAGAAGTAGGCAATCATGATCACCCAGTAGCAGAAAATACTTGAGTGAGGACTTTCCACATTGAAAGAGAGCATCTCCTGGGGGAGCAGAAAGCATTCTCCCAGCAATAATCTTTCCCAAAAGGAATGACAGGAGCTAAAAATGCCCAGTTTAATCTTTCCGGATTTATTAAGTTACTCTTCTTACCCAGTGGAGGAGTAAAGAGGTTGAGAGAGTACAGTAGTGACACATCAGAGAGCCATCTCCACCAAAAAATAAATACAGTAAGTAGTCTTTCCTAATATTTATAGCATTAAGCCTTCCCATTCATAAACACAAATATTCCTACATTTTTATGTCTTTGGATAAAGATATATAATTTTCTCCCAAAGTTTTAATCTTTAGTTAAATTTATTCTGCTGTATTTTTTCTTTTTGTGATTTTTTAATTTTATTTTTTTAAGTATATTTTATTGATTATGTTGTTACAGTAGTTCCATTTTTTCCCCTTTGCTCCCCTCTGCCCAGTACCCCCCCTCCGTCCAGCAATGCCACCCCCCACCTTAGTTCATAGTTTTGATCTTTTTTTTCTTAAGTTAGTCCCTTTGACATTTCATATAATAATGGCTTGGTAATGATGAATTCCTTTAGCTTTATCTTCTCTGGGAAGCACTTCATCTGCTGTTCCATTCCAAATGATAGCTTTGCTGGATAGAGTAATCCTGGGTGCAGGTTGCCTTTCATCACATTGAATACTGCTTGCCAGTCCCTTCCTGCCTGAGAAGTGTCCTCTGAGAAATCAGCTGATAGTCCTATAGGCAATCCCCTGTAGGCAACTCTCTGCCTCTCTCTCGCTGCCCCTAGGACTCTCTCTTTATCTTTCACCTTTGGCATCTCAATCATAATGCGTCCTGGTGTGGTCCCCTCTGGGTCCAGCTCATCTGGGACCCTCCGTGCTTCCCAGACCTGTATGCAAAATTTGGGAAGTTTCCCTCATTTTTTTTCAATTCTTGCTTCCTCATTCTGCACTGGTTGACTGTTTTTTTCTTCCTGAAGCTCCAAATTATTGATTTGAACCCTGGTTTCCTTCCCTTCACCATTGGTCTTGTGTGAATTTTCTTTCCTTTCACTTTAGCACAGCCTTCACTTTCCTTATGCATTTGCCATACTTAAGCATATCTGTCAAGCCTGTGAGAATCTTTATCACCAGTGTTTTGAATTCTGCATCTGTTAGGTTGTCTAACTCCTCATTTGTTAGGTTGGCTATCTCCTTGTCACATAGTTCTCTCACTGGAACCTTGATCCGTTCCCCCTTTTGGGCCATACTTCTCTGTCTCCTCATTCTGACAGGCTCCTGTGTTTGTTTGCCTCTGAGTCCCAGGTAGAACTGTCACTCCTGTTACATTGTAAGGGGCGGAGCCTTAGGAATTCATCAGTACAGGGTGACCTATTTCACCACGTTGTGTTGCTGTATATGGGGGAGGGGTCCGAGAGGGAACAATGCCACTTGACCCTTTTCCAGGCACCTCTCCCACTTCCGCACTGGACTGGCGCCCCTCTAGCTGCTGCCCTGGCCATCATTCCCAGAGTGGGTGAGTCTGTGGACGTTCTAGGACCGTGGGGGTCCTTTAAACAAGCGGGCTCTGCTGAGAGACTGGCAGTTACTGCCTCTGCCCCAATCCCCACTGGTTTGCACAGTCAGAAGCAATGAGGCTTTATTTCCCCTGGCGCTGGGACTGTGGGCTGTGCAGTCTGGTCTGGTGCTGCGAGCACTCCCCAGGTGTCCCTCCCAACTTTTTAAAATGTGTGACTGCACTTTTCGCCGGCCTGCCATTGCCACTGCCACCATTGCTGCCACCACCACACCGTGTCCTCTCCGCCCTGGCTCCACCCCTTCTACCTGTTTGGATGAGTATTTCTTCTTTATATCTTTGTTTACTGGACTTCCGTGCAGTTTGATTTTCTAGAACTTCTGGTGGTTTCTAGTTTTGAGGTAGTTGTATTCCTTCTTAATTGTGGAGGGAGATGCAGTGTGTGTGTCTACACCTCCATCTTAGCCGTAAGTCTTATTATTTTTATTTTTAATTGTATTTTTTCCCATTACTGTTTAGTCCCCTTATACGGACCTCCCTCCCCCCATAATCACCACATTGTTGCCCATGTCTGCTGTTTTAATAACTGTTTTAAACAATATCTTTTCAAAGTTTTCTAATTGTTTGTTGCTAGAGTATAACATTCTGATTTTTATATATTACTCTTTATCCAGGAACCTTGATGAACTTTCTATTTTTAGTTTTAATGGGTTGTAAATTTTGTCACATTTTCTCTGTAGACTATCATATTATCTGTAAAGTGTTTCTTTCCAATGTGCTGACTAGCATCTGTAGTACGGTGTTGAATAAAAGCAATCATAGTAAGTTACTGATTTCAAAAAGAATGCTTCTAAGGTGTTCGCAGCCGCCGTCGCTCTCTAACGCCAGCGCCTCCTTCAGCTCACAGAGCTCCAGCCGAAGGAAAAGAGGGGTAACTAAAGAGATCTCTCTACCATGGCTCGTACAAAGCAGACTGCCCGCAAATCCACCGGTGGTAAAGCACCGAGGAAGCAACTGGCTACCAAAGCCGCTCGCAAGAGTGCGCCCTCTACTGAAGGGGTGAAGAAACCTCATCGTTACAGGCCTGGTACTGTGGCACTCCGTGAAATTAGACGTTATCAGAAGTCCACTGAACTTCTGATTCGCAAACTTCCCTTCCAGCGTCTGGTGCGAGAAATTGCTCAGGACTTCAAAACAGATCTGCGCTTCCAGAGTGCAGCTATTGGTGCTTTGCAGGAGGCAAGTGAAGCCTATCTGGTTGGCCTTTTTGAAGACACCAACCTGTGTGCTATCCATGCCAAACGTGTAACAATTATGCCAAAAGACATCCAGCTAGCACGCCGCATACGTGGAGAACGTGCTTAAGAGTCCACTATGATGGGAAACATTTCATTCTTTAAAAAAAAAAAAAAAATTCTCTTCTTCCTGTTATTGGTAGTTCTGAACGTTAGATATTTTTTTTTCCATGGGGTGAAAAGGTACCTAAGTATATGATTGCAAGTGGAAAATAGGGGAGAGAAATCAGGTATTGGCAGTTTTTCCATTTTCATTTGTGTGTGAATTTTTTTAATATAAATGCGGGGACATAAAGCATTAATGCAAGTAAAGATGTTTCAGTGAACAAGTTTCAGCAGTTCAACTTTATAACAATATAAATAAACCTGTTAAATTTTTCTGGACAATGCCAGCATTTGGATTTTTTTTAAAACAAGTAAATTTCTTATTGATGGCAACTAAATGGTGTTTGTAGCATTTTTATCATACAGTAGATTCCATCCATTCGCTATACTTTTCTAACTGAGTTGTCCTACATGCAAGTACATGTTTTTAATGTTGTCTGTCTTCTGTGCTGTTCCTGTAAGTTTGCTATTAAAATAAACTATAAAAAAAAAAAAAAGAATGCTTCTAAGTTGTCACTATTAAACATGGCATTTTCTCTAGGTTATGGGTAAATAATTTTCAACATTTTAAGGCAATTCCTTTCTAATTCCAGTTTACTACCTATTTTTATCATGAATGGACATTGGATTTTGACTATTGGTAATGCAGTTTCTCTCTTTAATTTGCTAATATGTAAATCACATTAATAGTTGGGGAGTTTTTTCTCTTTTTCTAGTTATGAATTAGCTTACATAGGAGAGGACCCCTGTTCCTTGAAAGGATAATTAGACATTAGCTTTAAAGCAAATTGGGCTTAATATTTTATGAAATTAGATTTAAAGTACTTACTCAAATTCTTCAATGGCTATAAATCGAGTCATGGTTTCTATTTCTTCAAAAGTCAATATTGAGAAGTTTTATTTTTCTATAAAATTGTCCTTTCCATCTAAATTTAAATGTATTGTTATCATAGTACTCCGTGAATTTTTAAAGTCTCCATTATGTCTGTTTTGTCACCTTTTTTATACCCAAGTTTGTTCATTTTTGTTTTTTCTCTTTTATTCATGACAAGTCTTGATAAAGGTTTGTCTGTTGTATTAATCTTTTCAAAGAACTTTATTTTGGTTTTAACAAGTATATTACTTCTTTGTTTTTATTTCATTAATTTCCACCCTTTATTATTTCCTTCTTTTAATTTCTTGGAATTTGCTTTTTAAAAAATGTTTGAGTAGATGGCTAGCTCTTTCCCAAAAGGAAAACTTTTGATATTGTGAGAAATGCTCACGATAAAAACACCAGGACACAGGACTTCAGCAGTAGACAAGGTTTTGTTTATTCACAGGTCTGCAGAGCTGGGTGCACAGCAAAGCTATGCACACCCAAATAGACCAAGGAAGCAGGTTTTATAGTAATGGAAGTAGCTCCTCCCCACCCCACCCCGCCCCCGCTTCCCCTTTCTTCTCTGTTTCTCCATGCGTGGATACTCCAGAGTTACAATCTAATGAAATTAACTAAATTGACTGAGGGTAGTAATTTCCTAAATTGTTTGCTGAGCTGTTTAGCTACACTTTTTCATTTCCCGGTGTATGGTGCTGAATATCTTTCCCCTTTGATCTCAGAGGTATTTGTACTGAGCTGCGCAAATATCACTTCCTGACTTGTAGGTATGCTAATCCTGTTGACTGACTCAGAGACTCCCTAACTCAAGATTTAATTACATTTGTTCTTTACTGCTAATTATTTCCTACTCTGGTTTGAGAGTCACCAGTTTCTTTGTACCTTACAATACAACTTGTAATTGAATAAATTTTAGGTTACAAAATACTGCATTACCAACATCCTCAAAGTTTTGATATTTGGTGGTTTTCTTGTTCTTTATTTCTTAAAATCTAGTTTCCAAAAGATATCTTCTTTAACCCATGAATTACTGAGTTGTGTGTGTTAATTTCAAACCTATGAGATGTTTTTAGTTATTTCCTGGCAATTTATTCCTAATGTTTAAATCAGGGAAAAGTTTGTTACCATCTTTAGTATTTATTTAAAATTGCTTTAGGGTATAAAATGTGGTCAAATTTTTCTCTTTACTCAATAATATGTCTTAGAGATCTCTCTCCATTAATGTATATATAATCTACCTCATTTTAAAAAATAAGTTGTTTATTCATTCTCTTTTGAGGATGTTTTACTATCACAAGAATTTACTAGAACGCCTGGCTTTCGGGACTTCCATATAGTTGTACTCACGGCTAAGAGTTATGCTAGTGACACAGCGAGCGTACATAGCCAGGTGAAAAGTGAAAAAGACACAGGCAGAGTCTGCAGGAATCCATGTGCAGACTTCCTTATGTTCTCTCTCCCATGAGGGGTCATACAATGCACACTCTTCAACCAGAAACAAAAAAGTAGCAACATGTGTGTTATATTTTTGCCTAGGGATTTCCAATAGACTTAGCATTCAAGAATTTTGTTGGGGAGTGGTCCCATAGGTACCCTATGCCTATCATGTACCAAAATTCCAGGCTCCCAGAAGGGAAGCAGGTTGAGCATAAATCATATCGTTGTATAAATAGTCTAGGCACCGTGACCTATCCTTGTCAGTTAGGAATGGTAGGAACAGTTCCAAAATCTAAGTACCAAACATTAGTCAAGAGCTATCCTTACAAGCAGACCCTTCTAAAAATAACAGCCTCAGCCTCCGGCCTACTATGTTAACTCTTCCTACACACCTTCTTATGCACATGTAAAAATATTTTTAGGAGTAATTTGGTCAATACATGTGTATTGAATTAAATTAGACAGTGTCTATTGGAAAGTATATTTCAAATTAGTAATTACTTACAAGTGAACTTTTATAATATAACCCTATTCCTAAATTGGGATTGCCTGGAGTTAATGTACAATATTATATATTCTATAAAAAGAGCCTAAACCTCCAAATGGTAGCCTTGGTTAGAAAAAAAAAATTCTTATCTTTATTTATCATAACAGGTAATGATAAATCTTTCAAAAAGGGAGCTCACATTTGTATCATCTGCCTTTTTGCTGCCTATGCTAAATGTCCTTCTCTATACAGGTTAATCTTTTAAATAAAAGGTTTTCTTACAGAATAAATTATTTTTAACTTTATTCAGATTTGTAGGAAAATGCTACATCACCACCTGCTTATATTTCGACTACCTAACTTACAGATGTTAGATGGAATTCCTGTGAATTCAGATGATAGGGAAAAAGCTGAATTTCACTTCTCTGAACTACAAGCAAAGAAAAACTTGGTAATAATTATTTTATTTATACTTTTTATTTTAAAATATATAAATTATTAGTAAATGAACATTCTGTCTTGTGCTATGATGTTTTTGTAGATTATTTAGTATCCTTTTAGTGATTACTATCAAAGGCTTGATCTGGTAAATAGAGCAGTACACATACACATACCAGGGAAGCTCTGTTTTCTAATAACAATTTGAAATAAAGCAAATTATTTAAAATATGCCTTTTGCTCAATATGTTCAATAATGTTAGAAAGGAAGAAACTAACTACAAGATATCACTTTTATAGACAGAAATTAACAAAACTCTTTCCATTTAGGAGATAGGAAGGGAGGGAAGAATTCTGAGTCTCTGTACTGTGTAGTTCATCTAATAAGAGAGATGTGTACCTCTTCTTTGTACACTGGCAGAATAATTAGGCTTTTACTCATGAATCCTAGAAAAGGTATCTGACCATGGTAGGAAAGAGATTAGAGAGAGAAGCCACCAAAGCATATCATTAGGAATCTATCATTGACTATCCTTCAAAGACTAAATTTAACACAGAATAGCTATGGTTTTTTAACAAAGAAGCAACATTATTAGAGCCGTGCCTTTGCAAAGATTTGGGAAGAAGCTATAGACAGGGAAACCAGTTAAGAGGCTTTTAGAATAATCCAAGAAAGAGATTATGAAGACCTGGACTAGGGTTGGAGGGAGAGGGAAGGAGGCAGTGAGACTATAAGTGAACCTCTAATGTAAGTGGAAGCCAGAGAGCACGGGCCTTAGCAAACAAAGATTACTTTTAAACGTTATAATGAGGAAAGAAATAAGGGCTTTCACTTAGATTACCTGACACTCTCCACTCCCTCTATAAAACAAATTGAATCCCACAGCACACTGAATGTGCTGTACGAGTGGACTTTTCTCTAGTCCACTTCAACCTTCGGCAATAAATTCATATATTTTTCAGGGGTTGGTTGTGTTTTTTCAAAAATTAATGTTAGTTCTCTATTTTAAATAAACGGATACACTATAAATGCAAATTTTAAAGTATTAATTTCTTTCTGTGAAAACCAAATGAGATACTATGGAAAGTCTGGATAAAGATCACACACACATACACACAAAATTCTAATTAGGTTGGGAGGAAAAAAACAGTAAAATATAGGAGAAAATTATAAAAATTCAGAAAATATGTGGAAAAATTATTTTTAAAAATCCAAACAGATTGTTGTGTTCAAATTTTCTTCACATGTCTTTAAATTTTTGCTACTTTAAAGAAACCAAAACTAAAAATTGTAGGCAAAATCATAAGTATGGATTTATCCAAAAACAATCAGATAAAATATCAATTAGGGACTCTTGCTTACAGAAAAGCCCTTAACGCTTCATCAAAATATTGTTGAGTGTACTTATTTTTATATTTTAATTTTTAAGAGAAATACAAATTATACATATAATTCTTAATTATACCCTGACTTTTTAAATTAACCAAGAGGCTTCTATTATAAGTCAAAGTAGCCAGAGGGGCTTGTGAGACTTAAAGTTATAGATTAGGTCAAGAAAATTGGTTCATTTGTGGGTTATATCTACAAAATTTTTTCTAAAAACTATGCTTTGTGAAAAAAAATCTTAGATACAAATCTGTATGATATATCTAAGAAAGAGTACTACTAACCTGTATGATATATCTAAGAAAGAGTACTATCTAACGTCATCTACTGAAATTATTGTCACAGGTTCCAATCTTTCAAAAGAGAACAGATAATCAAATAAAATTTAGGCCAGGGACTTAAGCTTCCATTCTCTTTCTCTGTTTTATATTTCTGAAGTGAGTCACTTCTTGCTTTCAGAAATGGAAAACTTGTTTCCTATTCCTGCTCTAACAAATTACCTCAAATTTAGTGGCTTAAACAACATAAATTTATTCTCTTACAGTTCAGGAGGTCAGAAGTCCAAAATTCAATCTTACCAAGATAAAATCAAAGGTATTGGCTGGGTTGTGTTCATTCTAGAAGCTCTAGTTTGTCTTTTCAAACTCCTAGAGGCTTTCTGCATTCCTTGGCTCATGGCCCTCTTCCCATAATGGCATCACTTTGACCTCTGCTTCCATCATTAAATTACATCTTGTCTCACTCCGACCCTCCTGCCTCCCTTTTAAAAGGACCCTTGTTGATTTTATTGAGGCCACATAGATAAACCAGGATAATCTCCCCATCTCAAAATCCTTAATTATGCTTGCAAAGTCCCTTTTGCCATGTAAGGTCACGTATTCACAGATTTTGGAGATTAGGATGTGGACATTTTGGGGGAGGGTGCATTTTTCTGTCTACCACGCCATATATGTGAGAGCTCCAGTGAAACACCTGTAAAAATTGTCACATTGAAATTGATAAATTCTATTTTAAGGTAATGTTGACAAAATTTTTTAAATTACATATAAATTTATTTAATTACATATAAATAAATCACTTATAGCACTTTAAAGATCATAATTTCTATGTATTGATTTAGTATAGCAGAAGAAGTACATAAACTCAAGTTTTAGTCAATGATGAGTATTTCACTAGAAGTGTTGCTTGTTGCCTATTCTTTTCTATTTCTCATATGGTGAACTCATTTTCCCATTTCTAGGCTATGACGTTGTCTTAAGTGATTCTAGATACCTATTCTTGCCATTTAAATCAGTGCCATATACATATAAGAATTCTTATATATGTAAACTTATTCTATATGTAAGTATTTTATTTAAAATTTTGTTTATCTACAATGGTTAGTAAAATAAAGAGGTTATTTGAAGTCTTTATTTTAGGGAAATATATTTCAAGATGCAGTAATTTTTACTTTTATGGCTAGAACAAAATTGAGCCATTATTTCATTTATCTGTTTAGGAGACACAAGAATACCTTTGAAGTTTATCCATTCAGTCTAATGTATTTTTCTTTGTTTGAGTTGCTGCTGTTCTTTCTTTTTTAACAGCAGATAAAGAAGGAATAAATGAAATCTAAAGTTGTCCTTTAAACCAGAACATTTTTGGTGCTTTGATTTCAGAAGAAATATTGACAACATTCTAGATTAGTGATGGGAGGGGAGGCCCACAAAGGAATTAGGGAATTTGTGACTTGCCAGTTTTATTAAAGGACTGATGCCTCAGTGTTCATTACAAAGCTGCATTCTTGGTAATACTTACTGAAATATGAAGGAAATTGGTAATTTCATACAAATGGCAAAGCCTATGTCTCTAAATAAATTGAATCATATATTCAGGATTTATATATTTTTAAGTATAAACAAAATATCTTAATAAAGACAGAGCAGGCACAAATTTCTAAGGGAACCAAACAACTCTGTCCTCCACTTACTGATTCCTAAAATTCTTTTAAAAGTCTCTTAATCCTCAATTAATTTAAGAGGTAAACACTATTTAGAGAGTTAGCATATTCATTAAAAGTAATTGTTATCAGATGCTTTTTCCTAGTCCTCATTTTAAAGAATAAACATTACCAAGGAGAAAAGTCTTAATTCTTAATTTCTTAATTCTACACTTTCTTCATGAGGACCACTTGGAAAGGGGGTGGTGCCATTACACTGGATTCTAGTGCTGAGTACAGTGCAGCCTCAGAAGAGAACACAGTGCTCTGTGGGAGGTTAAAGACCAAGAGACTGTTTCACAGTTTTTGCCTCATACTGACTTTAGGCAGGTATGTAAGTCATGACCTAAACATTTTTGTTATCAAGTGGAGCTTGTGATAAGAACTAAACCTATTGATTTGAGTTTTGGAGGTAAATGTTCTTAACTATTTTTATTTTATTATGTAGCTTATTCCTGCTACCAACTCTCCTGTGGATGGTGGATCATTTGGCCAAGCAAAAGCTCCTCCTATAAAGATAACAAATGTAATTCTGTCTGGTGGATTTAGCCATTACTTGGGATCCGACTTCACTTTAACTCCTGAAGTTGAAGGTATTTTGACAAAATTTAAGAGTGAATGTGAAACAATCAACAACAAAAATCCACTTCATTTGAAACAAAAATTTCAAGTTAATTTTAATACTACTTTAAATAGCATGTTTTAAATATACACTTTAAAATTATGCCCTGGCCAGGTGGCTCAGTTCATTAGAACATCATCCTATGCACCAAAAGGCCATGGGTCTGATTCCTGGTCAGCACACATACCCCAAAATGGGGTCCCAGCCCACAATCCAGGCATGTGCCCTGACTGGGAATAGAACCAGCAACCCTTCAATTTGAAGGAGAGTGCTTAATCGTGAGCCACACCAGTAAGGGCCATTTTGACAAATATGGCACATGTGCCTGACTTCCCCTGCCTCCGCCACCCCCCCCAATCTGGTACCAGAGGGTGAGGGAAGGGCTTTTTTCTATCCAATTATCTTGCTAGCTTTTTGCAAATTCAGTGTAAGGACAAGGTAGAATTTATTAAAAATTGGAAATTGGTTTAAGGTAGGTCTTTCCACATGTATGTCTGTGGAAGGTTGTGGTTGATTAAGACTAGATAATAGTTCTAGATTGTTGGAAACAGAGAGGGGAGGATTTTTAAGACAAGGGATCCAAATAAGCTGAAGGTGCTGCCATTTTGGCCTATGTGGGAGGCTCCCCATGCTCCAACTGACTATTTTACGGTAACAGAGGGAGCAGGTGAAAGAGGGTAAATGGGGTACAAATGGTGAAGGAAGGAGACTAGACTTTGGATGGTGAGTGCACAATGCAATGTGCAGATGATACATTGTAGAATTGTGCACTTGAAACCTATATAATTTTATTGACCAATGTAACCACAATAAATTCAATAAAAAATTACCTGGAAAGGATAAATTGATTCACTAGCTCAGAGAATTAAGCATCATTAAGTGCTAGAAATATATTACAATCCTGTATTTATTAAAAATTTTTAATTCATGTTATGAAATATGTACAGCATACATTTAGCTGAGGACAAATTTTATCATTTATTAATGTTTCTCATTGTTTCATAATACCTAATTTCAGACAGAAAAAACAAGAATGCAGAGATTCTGACAAATAATCCTCGGAGCATCCATGCAGAAATAGCTTTTCGGCAACTCAGAGGAATAAATCTCTCTCCGTCTCTTTTATCGCATCAGACTATGGCATCTCCATCTGCACAAATGTACCAAAGCAACCAAGATGAGGCAAGGTAAAGCTCTTCTGTGTTTTACTATCATTTCTCATCATTAAAAACACTCCCAAATTTCCTAGTCATGTATAAAAATAGGAAATATTGTTATATACTATTATATATTTACTCTGAAAACTGGGAAAAACTGTCAGTATAGGGTTTCTTCTCCCCCATTCACCAAACCTTTCCTGAAGTCCAGTATGGTTACATCATAATTCAAAAAAGCTTAGAAATAGCTATCAAGGTAGAATATTACTCACCTAGTACTTAAATGAGAGAAATTTAAATAATTACATGGGAACCACTTTATATTGTATTCTGTCTCACATCACTTCTACTCACTGAATATGTAAAACAGTTCACTTGTGTTTTGAACAATAGATAAATTCAACTGTCTGAAATCACAAAGGCCAAGAATTTTGTAAATTCTTCAAATCTCTCCTTACAGTTCCCCCTTGCCCTTCCCTCTGGATTCTAGTCCTAGAGGCCAGCTCAATGCCTAAGAGCCTACTACTTGATTTCCATTTATTACCTGCCCGCCAACTTTCTTGGTAGCCAAGCTCTGGCTCATCTATTAGAGTGACCTACTCAGCAGCGGATCTAGCTTAGGACTGGCACTTGCTGCACTGACTTCCCAGCTGTAATCAGTCATGTCCCATGGAGTCCTCAGGATAACCCAATTTTTAGGTAGCCAAAAATTAGGATCACTTTCCCTTTTGTATCTTTTTGAATTTTATACATATACAATAAAGAAATTATTTGCCCTGGCTTGTGTGGCTCAATGGATTGAGCGTCGGCCTGTGAACCAAAGGGTCGCTGGTTCGATTCCCGGTCAGGGCACATGCCTGGGTTGTGAGCCAGGTCCCTAGTTGGGGGTATGTGAGAGGCAACCACACATTGATGTTTATCTCCCTCTCTTTCTCCTTCTCTTCCCCTCTCTCTAAATATAAATAAAAGAAGAAAAAAAGAAATTATTTACTTCAGGAATTACCTTAAGTTAGCTTATCCATTAGGAAATTGTCGCCATTATTTGACTCAAATATTTTATTTCTGACAGAATTCCTGGCAGCCACTTACCAAGATCAAATAGAATGTAACTGCCTAAAGAGAAATGAACATACACCAAAAACCTATTTCTGTTTAGTAGTTGGGCAGAAACTAGCAGACAATGTCAGTGAAAAAAAATAAGATATGCATGTCACTTTTTTTTCTGAAGCACTTCAGTTTCATACAAAGATAATCTTTGAGACTCTTAGTAAATTTAATTTAATATCCCCTCTCTTAAGCTTTCTTTATGGTTATCTTGTTTGTTTATTTAAATTTCTATATTAGAAAAATCATTAACTATTATGTCATACAACAATCTGAAAAGATACAAGTGACATAAAACGAAGTCCAAAGCATCAAATATTCAGTCCTATTATTGGGGTCATTTAGTTATAATATCTTGTTATGGCCTATCATATGAAGATACTAAGAAATATAATTTTAGGAAATAAGCATACTTTCATTTGTACAGTATCTGTTCATTTGGGGTTACCTAAAACTAAAGCATACAGTTCTTACCAAACACAACTATTACTAAAGCAAGTCAAGTTTAGCTAGTTGAATCACAGATTAGTTTTTTTAGGACTATCCTTGAAAAAAAAATTCTTAACCAGTTCTGGCCTAAGAACTGTTTAGAGGCAAACCATGGGTATCAATAGTTCTTCCTGAAGATGGCTAATTGTGAGTGCAACCAGGCACTGATGCTCTAAGAAAAAGAGAGTACTACTTCATATACAAAATGTGTTTGTTCATTGTGCTCATAGTGATATAATTTTACAAGCAATTTTAGGCTAAAAAAAACACATGTTCCAACTGAGTCAACATTTAAAATTCGTACCTTTAATAATTATATTTCACTGGAGATAATTTTTCTAAAATATTACTTTGAATAGTACTAGCACACATCACAGATCAATCAAATATGATTTTAAATGTGCTCGTTTATTAAATGCAGTTCTTCAAATTAATTAATGACTAAATTACCAATCATATTTTGATATAAATTGGTTCCAAGATTCATGACCTACATTCTATTTAAATTTTCAGGTATTGGTTCAACATTGCATAGTTTTCTTACTATTATATTTGATATGTTGTTTACATGAAAATAAATTATTTTTACTAAAAAATTTGTATTTTATAATAGATCTGGAAATAGTTTTAAATACTTTGGAAACTAATCCAAAGTGTATGCTATAATTTTGTATCTTTTCTTCTTTAAATGTTGTATGTTTGTAATTAAATCATGGGATATTTAAAACTTCAAATCTAATACAGATCGATTTACCCTTCTTAATGTGTGGTTTCAAAACAACTATTACTCTAAGTAGAAATAAGATCCTTTGTTTAAAAAAACAACTATGCAGTTCTTAAGATGTCCAGAAGATGTCTTTGTTGCCCTTTAGTTTTGACAACTGCTTACATTACTGTGTAGTGATAAGGGTCTGCTCTTCACTATTTGTTACTGACTGGGTATCATCGCCTTTTTTTTTTTCTTTTATGATAATTTATATATGAAATACCAAATATATGTTACTTTTATAATAAAATGTCTTTTAAAATAATAATCTGGATGGGACAAATAAATGTAACAAGTTTTCACTGGAGAAAAATTTACAACTATAAAAAAGTATAGAGCAAAAAACCTCATCCAGCATCCACTTAACATTTGACATACTTCCTTTTAGCCGTTTTCCTGTGTATGTGTAATCTATCTGAGAGCTATAATTTGATTTTTATGTACACATTATTAAATTTTAGACATCTTCATAAACTTTAAATACATCTGAATTTCTCCTTGAAGATTAATTAATTTGTAATATATAATTGGATGGTAATACTAAGAATAATAAATGTATTTAGGCATTGCTAGGTGCAGTACAGAGAACAGACACAAATCCAACCTTGGGAATACTTTAATATAAATATACAATAATTTCTATGAAAGCAGTGGAGGGTGATTACTAATATAATTGAGCACAACTCATCTGAATTTTTTTTTTTTTTTTTTTTTTTGCCATGATGGCAGATGACACTGACATGATTTACAACATATTCCCCCTGGACATGGCTAAATATAAGCCATTGGTTATGTGTAGTTCATAAAGCAATATCTATAACTTCACAAACAAAATAAATAAAAATGTAATTGAATATGATGGAATGCTTTTATAGGAGTGACTTTAGATCTGCTCTAAATTGTTTAAGTAAATCATTCACAAACTGAAATTTTAAGTTAGAGTTACAAATTATTTGTAACACACTTCACAACTCATTGCAAGAAAACAGGCAGGCAGTGATTTAAATTTATGAACCACTAGCCCATGTTTTAACATGGTGTATCCCAATAACAACCTAATGAAGTAGATATGAAACATCTCCATTTATGAACTGGCTTAAAAAGGAAAAAAGCAGTTATCACACCCAGTCCTTGATATTTGTTAACTCCAATTCATTGCCTTTTCAGTTACTACAAGTGAATTGACATTAAACTCTCATGAATGTGGTATTTAATCAGCTCTTGTAGAGCCCTAATGTGTGTACAAACTGTAAACTATCCATTTTCTTCAGTGTATTTAGGGAAAATGTATAATTTCTACAGTAAAATTGGTTCTTTGCTCCCAGCAAATGTCTTGGAAGATTTGTTTTGCATGCAGTCATATGCATGATTGTATGACTTGTTTTCAATTAAAGGACAATTCCACAAACAACCTGGAAAGCTAAAAATTAAAGCACTTTAGCTATAGATTAGGAGCTTACTGAATGTAGATGATGCCAAAGTGATCTTCTGGTTTTGATATATGAAGATTGACTATAATCAAGTAATTCTTCAGTAAGTACTTGATTTACTTCTATTTTTATAGTTCTGGATTTCTCTGACTGTTATTACAAAATCAACTATGGTTATGAACACTTTTTTTGTGTGTTTGCAGGCATTCATGACTAGTTTTTAAATAATCCGTATACTTAAGTAACATGGCATTTAACTACTTGTTCATATGCAGAAGTGCTTAATGTTTAAAACATTAGAGCTTACTGTTACTCATGTTGTAGGCTTTAAACTTCAATGAAATATTGCTTACATAAAAGAAGTAAATTATTTATAGTACTTATGTTGAATTCTGTTGGTTATTCAGTGAATCTAATCAAATTAGTTTCTTAAGGGATAGAAACTGGCTGTATTCTTTTTTATTGCTCTGCTTAACTAAGTTCCTTGTTCATCTCTGCACTTTCCTCCATTGCTGAAGTATTTTTAAAGAAAATCTATACTAAATTGCAATTTTAGTTTTCAGTCAGCCAGAAGTACACAATTATTTTATTAGTAATATTTTATTTCTATAAGTTTTTTATCTTATAAGTATATGAATTATAATATTCTATTATTATTCCTTTTTTCATTTGTGAATAACACTGTTTTGTAGACTACTGAAAAGACGTCTCTCAGACCTTATATGTACATTTTTTATTTTAAAATTTTGTTTTGGTAATGATTTTTCCTTGTAATTAAAATAAAATAAATAATTTTTGGCAAAAACATGAAATGCTATGACCTGAAAATAAAATAATATATTCAAAGGAACTTACAATTAGCTTTGAGACTGTTGATTACCCAAAATCAAATTATTTATCACTTACATTTTATTTATTAGTCCTTACCTTAACTCTATGCTCTTTTAGGCAAATCAAAAAGCCAATTCATCAATATCATTATTTACTATATAAAATACCTATGAATCTGAAATGTCAATTTCAAAAGCAGAATTTTTCCTTATACTTTATCGTTAAAAATAAGATTATTTCTAAATCTTCTGAATAAAAGTTCATTGGGATAATATATATTAGGAACTTATTAAAATTAATTACATTTTGATCATATATTAAAATATCATCTGGTTTTTAATTTTATAATTCTAATTAACTTCCAATTGTATAAAAACATTTTATACTGGCAGAATTTCATTATTAAACATTACAAGTAAAAAAAAGGTTAGTGATAATCTTACTAAACCAATTATGGTTTATAGTATTATAAGCCATTTATTGTTACATTTATTTTTAAGTAATATCTACATCTTAAAGAGAAAAAGTTAAGGTCATTTGTTTTAAAAGCTGTAGACTTAAACGATGGATCTATGTGTTTTACATCTTATTATAAAACATCTTCTTTAAGAAAATGTTTCAGATAATTTTAGTAGTTTGGCTTTATTTGTTCTATTTTTAATTTTAACATAATGCCACTCTTCTTCCCTCCTCTCCCTGGAATGTTTTGCAAGTATGTTTCTTAAGAAAAGCAAAAAAAGACTAACCTGTAAAAAATATATCAATAACATTTTTAAGTTTTTCAATTATTTCTTATTCCTATCACTTCGGCTAAAAACAGGTATTTACAAACAATGGTAGCCTACTTTCTTATGGCCTTTCATTTTTTATGACAAGCTTCAAAAGAGTTCAATCAGCCTTAATGGTGCATTTTTAGTTAAGGAAATAGAATGGGGAGAAGTCAATTTGAGCTCTCAGACAAACCAGTGTCTTCAGAAAGAATAGACATAAATGGATTTAGAAAACAGAGAGAGTACGAGTAAAATGCAGTGAGCAGAGCACTCAAGGAAGCCAGATTCAATGAAAAGAGTAAAATACTGCAGAGCTTTTTAAGCTACATACAATTGGAACAATACACTTGATCCAGCCATCTATGTTAAACTGTTAAAAGATAGGTGAAAAGCAAGCTGGAATTCTATAGCATGTTGAGGAACAGTAGAATGAAGAGCTTGAAATATAAAGAGAATGAATGTGGTCATTCAATAGAATGGAAATGAAGTCAAAATTGGCATATTTCCCTGGTTAATTTACCTCGTGAAGGACTTCTGTTCAGTTTTAGGTATGAAGCCCTTATTAGCAACAAAATAGTCATTAAATTGTTACCATTGGAGTCTTTAAGCAAAAACGTAGTTTACATCTGTGCATTTCATATACACATACCATGTTCATATACACAATACATGCAAGTAAAATTACAATATATAGGTCTCATATAATTGTAGCAATATTGTAGCCTATCTCAGTTAGTGCACTGTATATGTGTCGAACTTCCTGTCCTCCAAAAACAAAACAATAAAAAGACTAATTTAGAGTTAGTGGCAAAGGTGCAGGTGCACAATTACAAAATCTTGAAAATTAATCCAGATAACACATGTAACTCATAAAATAGGATACTTTGGGATGGTTGAATGCATTAATGTTTTTAATTTGCTGGAAATCAATTAGAAGGCTTGTTTTCTACATTTTGGGGAAACTTTTATTAAATGTATTGAAGTACTTTCCTGCTTTAGTAAGTAGAATAAATTAAATAAACTTTCATTTTCAGTGATTTATAGTGCCTCAGGCTGATAAGTGTGCATGACTTACAATTTTAGAAAACGTAGCTGAAGGAAAGAATGTAGAATGTGTCCTGAATTGAGGATATAACCTTGGAAGTTACTTAGGGCAAGATCCTTGATTTGTGCTTTTGTCTCCTGGCTTGGTTTTTTGCATACATGTTCCTTCAGTTACTAAGATGCTGAAATAATTTTTCAAGTTTGGTTAAAATTCTAATATTTTCAGGTATAGTGGATGGAAGCATCATTATATTGTTCTATTACGTATTGAATAGAGGTATACATGTATTTATGGAAATAGATATAAAACCTCTGTAAATAGAAACTAAATACACTAAATCCCAAACATTTGTTAATGTTAACAGGTTAGGTCATTGTTAACTCTCAAAATGAACAACTATGAGAAGGTTAGCCACGTAATGGTCATCCTTTAGTAATTCTGTTATTAAATGTTGTAAATATCTATTCATTCTGTTTAAGACTTAGCATTAACTGACTAATTAACTGACATTACCAGAATTGAAACAATACCTACAATAGATTTCAGAAACAGTGAAGATTGTCTAGTATCATGGAACTGTTTTAATATAATGTTATTCCAGATTTTTAAATGCATTATAAGAAAATAAGAGTAGAAATAGGTACTTATAACATGAGTATTTCATAAGAGAAGTCTTCAAAAAAGCTATTAAAGAAATAAAGCCAAACTTTTTAAAAAGCATTATTTTCATAGAGGAAATAAAACTGAAAAAAAGTTTTTGATTGGGGACAACTCTTCTCTTGTAACTCAAAAACAACTTTAAAAATTAGATATTTGTTTTTAATATTTGATCCTGCATATATTTTGATCAGTCTTATAGTTATATTCAAAAGATCAATAAAGAATACAGTTATGAGCCTATATGAGGAAAATAAAATAAGAACACAGCACAATAATGTATCAAGAGTAATTTTAGTTATATTTGGTTATAAATAAGCTGATCTCCCTTACTGGGTCATAAACATTTATTTAACCTTGAGATCAATTATTAATATTTACATACATACTATTTTGTTTCCCACTGAATTTTTAAATTTTATTCATTATGTTTATGAAACTTTTCAGAATATTAAAGAGAACAATTATTTTTAAAATTTCTCTAAAAACAAATGTCACTAGTTTGAAGGTATAAAATTGTATAAAAATAATTAAAACTGGAGATTGAAGATGGCAGCTGAGTAGGAGGAAGCTACACTAACCTCTCCCCAGGACCAAACTGGAATTACAACTAAATTCTAGAAAAATCATCCTTAATAACCAATTGAATACTAGCTGGAGAGAAGTCTTATAACCAAGGACTTAGTAAAGAAACCTAATCACAACATCGAGACTGATAGGAAGTGTGGAGGCGCCAGAGGGCTGCCTGGGCTACCGTGGTTGGCAACTAAAGTTCTGAAATGATATTTCAATGGCAGGGAGGGGGTCCCCCCTGAGAAATGTCAGGTCTAAACTGCAAACTGGGCTCTTTAGCCTAGAGAACCAGAATTGGGAAAGGAACCCAAATAACATCCAGTTGTAAAAAACAGCAGGGTTTCTGTATGCCACACAGATATGAGTAGAGACACCAATGGCCTATTAAAAGGCCAACACAAAAAAATTTGTTTGCAGCCACCTACCATGGAATCTGTCAGAGGAAGGGCAGAGCTGACTAGAGCCATATGAGGAGAGACTGGGATTGGTGGCTCTGGGGAGAGAGCTGAAGGGTCAGCCACCAGGATCTCCATGCTCAGTCATTCCCCATACTGCACTAGCCATCTTTCTCGGGCAGAGCACTCTCCTCCATGCAGCATCAGCCTGGGGAAAGCAACAGCACCAGCTACAGTAATTTCTCTTGCCCCATACTGGGTAGCTTTAGCCCTGCACTGAGGAGTACAGTTGGAGGCTCTTTCAGTGTTTAAGCCTAACAGATAGCCTGAAGGCGAAGGTAGATCTCTGGGAGCGCTAAGATTTTACCTGACCCTCCCCTTGGCCCAGTGCTGGTGAAAGCCAGCCACGGTATGCAGTTTAGTTTTTTCTGCATGCACCCAAGTATAGCAGAGGGAGCCACAAGCTGTGGGTCACTGATAGCCCAAACAGATTACCCAAGACCAGTCACAAGCAGCATCTAACAAAGGTCTACACCAGAGTCTTTGCAGATCTGCCTAATACATAGAAACAAACACAAAGAGGCTGCCAAAAAAGGAAGACAAAGAAACAGTGCCCAAATAAAAGAACAAGAAAATTCTCCAGAAGAGCTAACTAAAATGGAGGCAAACAGTTTATCAGATACAGAGTTCAAAGTAATGGTTAGAAGGATGCTCAACAACATGAAAAAATACATAGAAAGCATAAAAAAGGACCACTCAGAAACAAAGAATGCTATATTATTTAATACACTGGAAGGAATAAACAATAGGTTAGATGAAGCAAAGGATCAAATCAGTGATTTGTGAGAAGAGGTAGAAAAAAAACACTTAAATCAGAGCAGCAAAAAGAAAAAAAATTAAATAAGAGTTTAAGGGACCTTTGGGACAACATAAAGTGTAACAACATCTTCATCAAGGGGATACCAAAAGCAGAGAGAGAGCAAGGGATCAAGAACCTATCTGAAGAAATAATTACCAAAAACTTCCCTAACCGGGTGCAGGAAAAACACACACATGTCCAGAAAACATAAAGAGTTAAAAAAAATGGACCCAAAGAGACCCACACCAAGACACATCATAATTAAAATGGCAAAGCTTAAAGACAAGGAGAGAATCTTAAAAGCTGCAAGAGAAAAGCAGTTAAGTTACCTAAAGGGAGCTTCTATAAGACTGTCAGCTGATTTCTCACAGAAATATTCAGGCCAGAAGGGATTAGCATGAAATAATCAAAGTGATAAAAAGCAAGGACCTATACCAAGATAACTCTACCCAGCAAAGCTATCATTTAGAATGGAAGGACAGGTAAAGACCTTCTCAGACAACAAAAAGCCAAAGGAGTTTGTTACCACCATGCCAGTAATGGTAAATGGCTTGCTAGAAGGAGGAGGAGGAGGATGGGGAGGGGGAGGTTAAAGGGTGGGGGAGGGGGCAAGGGAGGAGGGGGAGAAGAAGAAATTATTTTCAAATAAAATGGCAATATATATGTATCTAGCAATAATCACTTTAAAGGTAAATGACTTAGATGTTCCAATCAAAACACATAGGGTAGATGAATGGATAAGAAAACAAGACACATATATATGCTGTCTTTAAGAGACCCACATCAGATTGAAAGATACACACACACTAAAAGTAAAGGGATGAAAAAAGATATTTCATGTAAATGGAAAGGAAAAAAAGCTAGGCTAGCAATACTTATATCCAACAAAAAAGACTTTAAAACCAAGGCTATAGTAAGAGACAAAGAAGGACACTACACAATGATAAAGGGAACAATCCAACATGAGGATATAACACTAAAAAACATTCATGCACCCAACATAAGAGCACCTAAATATATAAAGCAAATTTTCATGGACATAAAGGGAGAGACTGACAGAAATACAATCATAGTAGGGAATTTTAATGCTCCATTGACTTCAATGGATAGATCTCCCAGACAGAAAAGTAACAAGGAGGCAGTGGTTTTAAATGATACACTAGATCAAATGGGTTTAGTTGATATTTTCAGAGCATTTCACCCTAAAACAGCAGAATATACATTCTTTTCAAGTGCACATGGAACATTTTCTAGGATACTGTTAGGACACAAAACAAGTCTCAATAAATTTAAGATTGAAATCATATCGTGCATCTAAAAATCAATTACTTGAAAAAAACTGAAAAATACATAAAGACATGGAAGCTAAAAACATGTTTTTAAACACAGAATGGGTCAACAATGAGGTCAAGGAAGAAATAAAAAAATACCTTGAAACAAATGAAAATGAGAACACAACAACCCAAAATCTGGGACACTGGGAAAGCAATCCTAAGAGGGAAATTCATAGCATTACAGGCCTATTTCAGGAAACAAGAGAAAGCTCAAATAAACAATATAACTTCACACTTAGAGGAACTTGGAAAAGAAAAACAAACCAAGCCCTAAGTAAGTAGAAGGAAGGAAATAATAAAGATTAGAATAGAAACAAATGAAATAGAGACTAAAAAAATGATACAAAAGATGTACAAATCCAAGAGCTGGTTATTTGAAAAGATACACAAGATTGACAGACCTTAAACCAGACTCATCAAGAAAAAAAGGGGACCCAAATAAAATCAGATTTGGAAGAAGCCCAAGTGTCCATCAGTAGAGGAGTAAATAAACAACTATGGGACATTTATACAAATGAATACTACTCGGCCATACATAAAGAAGAAAATTTTACCCTTTTCAACAGCATGGATGGACTGGAGAACATTGTGTTAATGAAATAAGCCAGTCAGAGAAAGACAAATACCATATGATTTCACTCGTATGTGAAATCTATAAAGAATTTATTGAACTCACAAGCAAAATAGAGACTGACTCATAGACAGCAAGCTGACTGCTCTAGGGGTGATTAGGGGGGATTGAGTGGAAAAGAAGAAGGACCTATGGACACAGACAACAGTGTGGTGATTGCAGGGGCTTTGAGGGAGGGTAAAGTTGCAAGGGAATAAGGGGGATAAATGGTAATGGAAAAAATACAAGTAAAAAAGAAAAATATCTAAAACATATAGGCTTATAAGTTTTTTTAAAGTGGCACTATTTGTTTGATATCAATCCAGTTACTCATTTGTATGATCAGGCTTACCACAGCTAAATGGCCTATGTATTAAAGATGCACATGAATAATAATCTAGCAGAAAACAGAGGATACACTACTAACAAAAAGAATAATATCAATCAAATATCGATTTTACTACATGCTATATCACTTCTATTATAGGACATTATACTTTTACTATTTTTTTACACTTATAAAAGATGTGCACCTCACCATCCAGGAGACCAAAAAAAAAAAAAAAAAAAAAAATTCAGCTATGTACAGTCTATGGTCAGATCTTCAGAATATATCAGTATAACAGAAAACAATATCAGAACCAACACCCAAGCTCTATGAAGTTATTTCCCCCAGGATTTGAAAACTTAGAAGACCCAGGGACCTGCCATATTACCTAAATGAAGGATGCGATATAAAAGAAAATTTAGCAGCCAAAATGTAAAGAACTGCACTTTTACTGAAATAAAATGTGCTAGTTTCCATTTACCTTTTCAGATCTACTCTCCTCCGCTCTCCTTTGTGTCTCTAGAGAATGACTTCTGTGGACAACAGCAAGCAAGGTTCTTTCACTAACATGGCAGCTGGGTTTAGCCAATGGAAGAAACACAGTATATCAAGGAGTGGAAGAATGAGATTATGCTTTTTATTAAATGTATTCCTTTATAAGGGCCACAGCTCCTCTTGGACACTCTCATATCTCTTTGGATTCTAGTAAACTCTCCCTCCTCATCCCCCTTCAGGCTTAAAGCTGTTGCAAGTTTGTAATGCTTCACCAACCCTGGTTCATTTGCTTTAGTCCTATCCATAATTTTGTAATAGACCCTTTATTCTTAATGGCCCTGTTCAATTGTGCCACCTGTTTCCTGCCAAGACCCTAGTATGTATAGTATCTAACATAAAATAGATATTTATGATTTTTGGGAATTTAAAATTCAAAATAGAAAAATACCAATGGAAAAATTATTTCATACTTAATTACTCATCTGGTTTAAAACTAGACACCCGACATCTTTTTCTTCTATAAGATGTTAATGTCATGTTGTAGTTGTGATATGAAGCATGGAATACAGACTTGAATTCTGGGAGCCATATTTTAATTAGTTTCATAACCAAAAATTCTGTTCACAAATATAGGAACTTTATGGATAAAATCTTTGTCCAATAGCTTTTTTCTTTTTTATTGAATTTATTGGGGTGACAATGGTTAATAAAATTACATAGGTTTCAGGTGTACAATTCTATTATACATCATGTGTGTATTATATTATGTGTTCACCATCCCAGGTGAAGTATCCTTCCATCACCGTTTAGCCTCACTAAACCCTATCTTACCTCCTCCTGTAACAGAACCCCTGGGCTGCTCCGATTGAAACAGAACCCACGGGCTGTTTAGTTAGGGGTCCGATTGCCCGCCGCCAGAATCATAACTCTGAATACCAGAGTTTGGTGAAAAGAAAAAGAATTGTTTATTTACACAAAGTCCTGCCTCCCCCTCCCAGACCTGGCCAGTCTTACAGAAGTCAGAAACACCGTTTCCCTACTTCCTAGGCACAGTTCAGCTTTACCAGTAGCTGCCAATCACTCAGTTCTGATTGGGGAGGTCCTTTCTGTGCTGTGGTGCCCTCCAGCTCTCAATGCAGGACCGCCTGGATTCTCAGCCTCCTTGTAAACTGCCTTCTTCCCGCAAACCGCATGGATCTCCTCTCCTTCTCAAAGCAGCCTGGCAAGAGCCTCTTCTTAAAGCCGCCTGGAGACCCCTGCTCCAAGTCAGATGGAGGGAGCCCACAAGAGCCAGAGAGTGAGGGCGTGAGGGCCAGAGAGAGCCTGAGAGAGAGAGCCTCCTAGAGCCAGAGCCAGCCCAAAAAATGTCTGCAGCTCCTTCTCTCTTCCTCCCTGCCTCCTCTCTCCCCCTGCGTCCTCTCACATAGTGGGTGTTGCAAACAGTTCTGACCATTCACAGAACCCTAAGTAGGCTCTGTCTGCTTCTTCAGTACCAGCCCACAGTCCAAGATCCCTCCCATCTTCCTGAGTCTTGGAAGTAAAGCGGATCTTTGCAACAATGTTTCCAGCCACTAGCTCCAGGCATGCAAGGGCATCCTGAAAGCTGCTTCCTGCTGCCTATCTCCCAGCCAAAAACTCTGGGGTTTGTTTTTGGACTCCCCTGTTTCTGTAACATTCCCACCCCCTTTCTTTCTGGTAATTACCATACTGTTATCTGTATTTATGAGGGTTTTTTTTCTTTTCTTCTCTGTTTTTTTTTTTTTTTTTGCTTAATCCCTTCACCTTTTTCACCCAGTCCTGCAACCCTTCTCCCCTCTGACAGGTGTCAGTCTGTTCTCTGTTTCTATCTTGTTTATTAGTTTATTTTGCTCATAGATTCCACATATAAGTAAAATCATATGGTACTTCTCTTTCTCTGGCTGGATTATTTCACTTAGCATAATGCTCTCCAGGTCCATCCATGCTGTTGCAAAAGGTAAGATTTCTTTCTTTGTTACAGCCAAGGAGTTTTCCATTGTGTAAATGTACCACAACTTTTTTATCCACTTGTCTGCTGATGTACACTTGGGCTTCTTCCACATCTTGGCTACTGGAAATAATGCTTCAGTGAACAAAAGGATGCATATATTCTTTTGAATTCATGTTTCAGGTGTCTCTGGATATATTCCCAGGAGTAGAATTGCTGGGTCATAAGGCAGTTTCATTTTAAAATTTTTTAGGGTAACTCCACAGTGCTTTCTACAGTGGCTGCACCAATCTGCATTCACACCGACAGTGCATGAGGGTTCCCCTTCCTCCACATCCTCACCAGCACTTTGTTGATTTATTGATTATAGTCATTCTGACAGGTGTGAGGTGATATCTCATTGTGGTTTTAATTTGTATTTCTATGATGAATGGTGACATCTTTTCATATATATGTTGGCCATCCATATGTCCTCTTTGGAGAAATGTCTACTCAAGCCTCTTGCTCATTTTTAAAGTGTACTGTTTAGGATTTTTTTGGTGTTGAGTTTCATGGTTTCATTATAAATTTTAGATATTAACCCATTATCAGATGTATCATTGGCAAATATGTTCTCCCATTCCATGGGTTGTCTTTTCATTTTGTTGGTTTCCTTTGCTATGCAAAATTTTTTTAGTTTGATGTAGTACTTTGCTGGGTAAAGTAGTCTTGGTTGTAGGTCCTTGCTTTTCATCGCTTTATTTCATGCTAATGCTTTCTGAAATGTTTCTGTTGAGAAATCAGCTGACAGTCTTATGGGAGTTCCCTTATAGGTAACCAACTGCTTTTCTCTTACAGCTTTTAAGATTCTCGCTTTGTATTTAACCTTTGCCATTTTAATTATGATGTGTCTTGGTGTGGGCCTTTTGGGGTCCATCTTTTTTGGGACTTTCTGCACTTCCTAGATTTGTGTGTGTTTTTCCTTCACCAAGTTAGGGAAGTTTTCAGTCATTCTTTCCTCAAATGGGGTCTCAATCCCTTGCTCACTTTCTTCTCCTTCTGACATCCCTATGATGAAGATGTTATTATGCTTCATGGTGCCTCAATGGTCCCTTAAACTAGCTTCATTCTTTTTTCTTTTTGATGCTCTGATTGTGTGGGGTTTGTTTTTTTTTCTACCTTGTCTTCCAAATCACTGATTCAATCCTCTGCCTCATCAAATCAACTGTTTATCCCTTTCAGTATATTTGGGATGTCAGATATTGTATTCTTCATTTCTGAGTGGTCCTTTTTTATGGTTTTTATATCCATTTTCATGCTGGTGTAGTTCTCAGAAAGTTCCTTGAGGATCCCTATAACCATTACTTTGAACTCTTCTGTTAAATTGCTTGCTTCCATTTCATTTAGCTCTTTTTCTGAAGATTTCTCCTTTTCTTTCATGGGACCTATTTCTTTGTCTCCCCATTTTAGCTATCTTTTTGTGTAATAGATTGGATCTGACTCCCAGTTGTGGGGTGACCTTATGTAGTAGATGTCCTATGGGATCCTGTGGTACAGTCTCTTTGATCATGTTAGCTGAGTGATCCAGGAATGTCCCTCTTATGGGTTATGTTGGCCCTTCTGTTGTAATTGAGTCTTGATTGCTCTTGGCCCATTCTTGTGATGGATTGACCCTAAAGCCGGCTGACTCTAAGGCTTACCTTGAGCACAGTGTGCAACCTGCTGTGCAGGGTCTGACCACACAAAGCAGAATTCTCCTCAGTAGAGTTTGGTGCCTGTCAAAGTCTCCCTTTGGATGTGTAGCTTGTGAAGCTTATTGGATCCTGCTCTGATGTTGTCTGAAGCTGGCCACTGAGTATTTTGGTTCTGGGCCTCTTGGGTTGGACTCTGGTGTAGGCCAATAACAGATGATGCCTGCTATTAGCACTGAGCAACCTGTTTGGAACTATAAGTGATCCAGTTTGTGGCTGCCTCTTCTGGGCCTGGGTGTGCACAGAAAGGAAGAAACTGCACACCAAGGCTGGCTTTTACGAGCACCAAGCACAGGGGCAAGACAGAAAAAGTCCCAAGGCACCCCAAGATTTGCCTCCACCTGCCTCTACCTGACCAGTGCTTGTTAGGTTCAGTCACTGAAAAAGACTCTGGTGGTATTCAAGTTGCATGAGGTAAGTTCTCAGTGAGTCACCAGGTAGGGGCAAGTTGTGTTTACCACATTGATACGGTTTCAAATTTGGTGCCAATGCTGAGTCTGTGAGGCCACTTAGCAAATGCCCCTGGGTATACAAAGTCTAGCTGCTACCCACTGGATGCTCACACATCTTCGTGTTGGGGCAAGGTGTCAGGAAGTCATCAAAGTGATCCCAGCAGAGTTTATCAGGACCAAACAAACCTAGATTTGGCCATGTGAAGGGAGGGCTCTGCTCCAGTCAAGCATGTTAGGGAGAAATGGCCCGTCCTAGAGCCACACAACTCAGTCTTGTGGGTCACCAAGATGGGGCTCCTGGGAGTCGGGAGGATGGGGTTAGCAGGTCTACTATTAGGGGGAAATGCCAGTCAGGCTTCCAAGAAGGTAGGGAATGTGGATCCTGCCCCAGATCAAACAGCTCTGTCACTGAAACCCAGAGTCTGCCCAGACCTCTACACCTTGGCCAAGGCAGCTGATTCTTCAGCAGGGTGTAAGCTCCACAGGGTAGGGCAAGAGAGAATCCAGAGTATGGGGCTATTGCTTTCCCCCAGGCTGTTACCATAGGGAAGGGAGTGCTCCACCCAAGAAAGATGGCATCTGCAGTATAGGAGGACTCAGTAAAGGGACCCTGGTGGCTGTCCTTTCAGCTCTCTCCCTAGAGACGCAAATCCAGGGCTCTTCTTGCAACTCTAGTCCACTCCACCCTTCCTCTGCTGGAGCCCAGGATAAGTGGCTGTGAAAAAAATTTTGTGCATTGGCCCTTTAAGAGGGTGTCTATTTCTCTAGTGGACACCTGTGTCTCCCTGATGGACAGAAATCCCACTGCTCTTCAGAGCCAGATATTATGTGGCACCTCTTCCCAGCTCTGGTGCTCTGGGCTGGGGAGCCCAGCTTGGGATTGAGACCCCACAATTCTCAGAGGGAACACTCCACAGCTGAGATATCCTTCTGGAACCTCAGCTCTTTTTGTGTCTACATCCTTCCTACCAGTTTTGATGTGGCTTCTGTAAATCTTTGGTTGTAAGAGTTCTCATTAGCTACCTTCAGTTAGTTATTCAGGGTGATTTTTCTATAATTTAGTTATTATACCAATTTGGTCCTGGGAGGAGCTGAGTATAGTTTCCACCTGCTCTGCTTCCATCTTGGATTCTCCCCAATAGCTTTTACATATTACTCCTGTGATGTTTGTAGAATTGTGGAATTTCAATGTCACTTTACATTTTAATTCACTTAATTCTATTTATAATTATTTATAACTATGATTATTGAAAAAGTCTAAGTAGACAATATTGTTTATCTTCATGAAGTTTGAAACCAGGTAAATGTTGGAATCTCATCTTTAACTCTACATTGTTAGGAATGTCATACAGAGCCCTGGCTGCTGTGGCTCAGTGGATTGAGCATCAGCCTGCAAGCCAAGTGTCGCTGGTTCAATTCCTAGTCAGGGCACATGACTAGGTTGTATGTCAGATCCCTAGTTGGGGGCGTGAGTGAGACGCAACCACACAGTGATGTTTCTCTCCCTCTCTTTCTCCATTCCCCTCTCTCTAAAATAAATAAATAAATAAGCAAATTAATTAATTTTTTTTAAAAAGGAATGTCATACAGGCTATCACTTACTTTTCTGGAAGTTAATTTCAGATTACTCCTTGTCAAAGTTGCAGACATGAAATCTACCTAGGATTGAGTAAAGTGAACCATATGTCTGTGTAACTACTAGTGAATGTATTTTCAGAGAAAATTTCAGAGCATTTATATGTAATATCAGCCCAAAAGTCTATCCTTAAACCAATTTTCATTATTGATCTGAGCTAAGAGTTTTGTGGATTATATGCAAAATCAATTTTCCTAGTTGAAAAAAATCTTTTCAAAACCATGCCTAAGCACCAAATCTATGATGTAGCACAGCAATCTACAGTACCATGCATCCAGTTCATTAAGCTCCTCGCCCCACTATGCCCACAACTGTACTATCATTTTTTTCTCCAGTTGTAGATAATTTGATACATTTGGCTGAGAGCCTAAACAATTCTTTTCCTTTATCCTTAAGCTTAATAACTGTAGCTCTTATCTGTGCTCCAGAATTTTTCTGTTTCTTTTATTATCAGCCAAGTACTTGAAGTTTATGGTTAAGTTCTTCACTGTTTAGTTGTTGATAGTACATTTTCTTTTCTGTTGTTGTTCTTCGTTTTTTTTTGGTTTTTTTACAGGAAAGTTAGACAAAACAGGAAACCCAATAGGATTATAGAATGTTTTACATTTTTTCAACCCAAGGAGTGAGAAAGCTAATACTACTACCAAGGCTTAAGGCTTTGATAAAGGCTAACATCCTCATGAGCACTCTTGGTTGTCCTGGCAGTGGGAGCCCCACCATATGAAAGTGATATTATCATAAAGGAAAAAAAAAGAAAAAACAACTCATGCACATGAAGTACATAAGAATTAAAGGCAAAATAACTGGATTATATATCGGTGCTTTGCTCAGCTAAAGTAGAAAATAACACAAATAACTTAACACTTGCACACAATTTTTCCTTTAACTTTCACAAAACATCTCACCACCTCTTTAACCTAATGATAAGAATTTCCAATCAGGATCCCATTGACAGATCTTTGTTTCTAATCAGAGAACACAATTTTCTCCTGTATTCAATAGACTATATTGTATAATTATATATTTGGTCTTTGTCCCTCGTTCCTGGCACAAGTTCCTAAAACTCTTGAAATTTCCTGAGTGGTAAAAGTCTTTGGTCATTCATAAGGAGCCCCTTTAGAGCACACCAATGAGGTTACTTAGGGTAGGGTTCCTAGGTAGCATCAGAATGAAGCTGGTCACCAGAATAACCACGTGATTAGAACTGGAACTTTCAGTCCCACCCCAGACTTCTGGGAAGGGGAAGAGGATAGGGACTGGAGACTAAAGCTCTAGAAGAACTCTTGGAAAAGGACAGTTTGATAAGCTTACAGGTTGGTAACTACATCCACGTGGCAGGAGGGTGCCCATCTGAGTTTCACGAGGACAGAAGCTCCTGCTCCAGAGACCCTTCTGGACCCAGCTCTATGCACCTTTTCATCTGTATCCTTTAGAATATCTTTTACAATAAACTTGTAAACATATGTAAATGTTTCTCCGAGTTCTATGAGCCACTCTAACAAATTATTGAGGAGGTGGGGCATGGGAATGTCCAGTGTATCGCTATTCTATCAGAAGTACAGGTAACAACCTGAATTTGTGGTTGGTGTAAGAAGTGGGGCCAGTTTCGTGAGACTGAGCCCTTAGTACGTAGGATCTGATGCTATCTTCAGATAGATGGTGTCAGAATTGAGTGAAATTTGTAGTACACCCAGTCAGTGTCCACTGAGAATTGGAGAATTGCTTGGTGGTATAGGAAAAATACATTGAAACGTAAAGGATGCTGATGTCTACAGCAAACACCACAGTAATAATTGCTGCGTGTAAGAATCATATACAGATACCAAAATTAGTACATGGCCGAATATTCTCTAAGAATTTCCCCACAAAATAATTTTTCATTACAAATAGAACTATAGTAACTTTGCATTGGAAAAATCTGGTAAACTTCACTTTAAGTGATCAAAGTTAACATCACCAGTACTAAGATATATCAATATCCTGATATGATGCACCAATAGGATGACAATATCAGTTCTGTGGTATTCTTACAAAAATACATAATCTAATCATGAGAAAATATCAGAAAAATCCAAACTAAAGGATGTTCTACATATAATTGGCCAATAACTCTTCAAAAGGTTCAAGGGCATGGAATGATGAAAAGTGAAGAAATGTCAAAGATTGGAGGAAACTGAGACATGACAACTAAGTTAATATGTGGGATTCTGGCTCAGATCTTGGACCAGAAAAAGGACTTTGGTGAGAAAATGGGTGAAATTTGGTAAGATCTGTGGATTAGTTAATAGTACTTATTGTTAATTGCTTGGTTTATTCATTGTTCTGTTAGAGTGTTATGTAAAATGGTAACATTAGGGGAAGCTGGGTAAGGGGAAGTGCACTATTTGGGGAATTTTTTCTGAATGTTGAAGTTTATTTCTTTAGAAAAAGAAGTAGGAATTTGAAATGCAAGTTTTTGACAATTTTCCTGACTCAAATGATCATTTGGTTGGTGCACATGTGTTAAGAGCAAAACTATCAGGGAGTAAGACCAGTTACCACTGTATTTTACTCATTCTTCATGAATTTGGTGATTCAGGAAGGTCTCAGGGATTCTCTTTATTTTACTTTCATATTACAGTCTACAAGTAAATTAGTTTGTTTTAAAACATGCATTTCTTAATAACCCAGTCTGAGAAAGACAAATACCATATGATTTCACTTATGTGTGGAATCTAGTGAACAAAATTAACTAACAAACAAAATAGAAACAGACTCATAGATACAGAGAACAGATTGACAGCAGTCAGAGGGGAGGGAGTTCTAAAATTAAGAAAAAACTCATAGACACAGTATGGTGATTACCAGAGGGAAAGGGGGTGCAGGGAGGTAAGATAGGGTTTAAGGGCCATAAATGGTGATTGAAGGTTTTACTTGACTTTGGGTGGTGAACACACAATGCAATTTACAGGTGATATATTATAGAATTGTACACTTGAAACTGATATAAATTTATTAACCAGTGTGACCTCAATAAATTCAATAAACATTTTTAAAAATAAAACATGCACTCCTTTTATAAAAACTAAACACATTATGAAGCCATAATATTTTGAAAATAATTGAATAGCAAATTTTTGTAAAACAATTTAACCACTCTGTTCAGGCAACTGGAATACTTATACAATAAAAACTGTTATTATAAAAATAAATTTGTATTACATAAAAACACTATTTTTCTTTTTTTGTTCCAAGTTTTTACTATACGAACTGAATTAAAAATGTACATAGTACTCCCAGAACATCAACTATGTCTTAAGTACAAAGATTAGAAAATATTTAGAGAGGGAGGTAAAAGAAGTGGAAATGTGGAAAAGACTAGTTACCTCCCAGCATCTGTTCTATCATTTTCCTTCAGTAAAAGAACTCTCATTATTAGCTAGGCACAGTGCTTCCCCTACAGCTAACTGTGGCCATTTGTTTTGGACAATGACATGTATGTGGTAGTGTTGTATGGAAACTTCCAGGAAGTCTCCTTAAAATGGAAAGGAAAACAATTTCACTTCCCTTCATCCTGTGGCATAAACGAGAATATGATGGAAGTGCTCTAGCTGGATTAGCAGACAAAAACCCTAGGGATGCTGGCATAGGAAACTGAACTGCTCCACCAATCCATGGAACTGCCATAGTGGCCCTAGAATATGTAAAGCTAGACATTTTTTATATGGCACATAAATAAATGTGTATCTTATTAAACCACTGTTGTTACAATTTCCAGAAAATAGATTCAAGACTTTTGTATTAGCTATTGATATTAGCTGAGAGATAAAACTCAATGACGAGAAAAGAGAGCAAATAAGAAATGTAGAAGATCTTAGGAAGAATATAAAAGAGCAATTGTAAAATGAAGGCAGCAACTGCTTCTAATGAGTCATATTAGACTAAGAACAGTATCTACTCATTAAATTTTTGCATGAAACTAGTTTGTATATGTAAATACTTACAACAGCATCAGATACGTTGAGCACTATATTCATTAGCTGTTATCATCATTATTAGAAGAAAATAAAGGACTTCAAAACTTGTAAAGAAAAAAGAAGGTCACTGCAAGTGATTTAATGTCAATATAAAAGGAAGGCCACAGAACGATAAACTCTAGAATTTGAAGCTGTTAAATACATTAAGAATATAAAAAATGAGTCATACTTTATTTATACTTCAAAATAACTTGGCTAAAAATTGACAGAATGTTCCAGTCAGTGGCTTTGGTTGCAAATTTACTCTGGTCAACTTAAACAAAAAGGTAATTTATAGTATACTGAAAAGCTCACATAATCAACAGGAAGGTTGGAAAACCAGGCTCATAAAATGAGTAATTATCGGAGGAAGCTGGGTGGTCAGAATCACAGTGTAATGGCACAAGAGCTGGGTTAGGGTGTACCTTGCTGCTACATGGGTGCTACTGGCCCCTGGATATTCCTGTTGCCATCAGGATGAATTCTAACTATTCTTGCTTCTTTGCTTGCTTGCCATGCTTTCTTTCTTTCTTTCTTTCTTTTTTTGTACATTGAAAGACCCAGGAAGATGGCCAACTTATGTTGCTTGCCAAAATTTTAGTTATGGGAGTTTTTAAAAAGCATGTGTATTTTTTCTGTTGTAGCTAATTAATAGGCCTTTTCATTATCTTACGACCCTAGAGTTCAGCATCTGATGTGGTTGGCTGATACAACTTCATAAAGAAAGCTTAGTATAAGTCCCCCTTCCCACCCCAATCTCTAACTCTCCATGCACACACATTAATTTCTCTAGGTACCTGTCAAAAACACATCACTGTACTTCATGCTGTGGGGAATCTGAGAAGGTACTATCCTGAAGGGGTTTACAGTCTAATTAGAAACAGAAAATATCAAAATATGGTAAAAGTAGCCAAATGACCAAGAAGTGGTAAATACCAAAAAAGTAGGAAAGACAGAATGCATGGAAAGGATTTGCCTTTTGGTCAGGGAAACTTCAGAGAAAAGATGTCTTCAAGCTTCATCCATGTTGTAGGACATATTAGAATTTCCTTCCAAGGCTGAATAACATTCCAATACATGTATATACAACATTTTGCATATCCATTCATCCACTGACAGACACTTGTTTTGCTTTCTCACCAACTGTCTATTGCGAATAAAGCTGCTATGAGCTTTGGTGTACAAAACTCTGAGTCCCTGCTTTCAATTCTTTTGGATATATACCCAGAAGCAGAATTTCTAGATCATATGGTAATGGTAATTCTATATTTAATTTTCTGAGGACCCATCATACCATTTTCCACAGCAGCTGCACCATTTTATATTCCCACCAGCAATGCCCAAGGGTTCCAACTTGGGGTCATTTTTATACATTAAAATGTTTTATTATTTTTTTAAAGTATACAATGTTTCAAAAACAAGCATTGAAATGATCCTCTAAAATACCACCACGCTAATACAACTATCATTTTCTAAAGTCCAAGTTTTCTCATTTACGTTTTTTTACAGAATTGTAATATTTTATACAACTTTTGTTTTTTTCACATTATACATCTAAGCATTTTCCATATTAAAAAGCCAATATAATCATTTCAATGTTTGTATTATATTCAATCAAAGGGAAATACTATTATTTTCTTAATTATTGAACCCTTAAATATTTAAGTTGCTTCCAAGTTTACACATTAGAAATATACAATGATAACAGATGCATAAATCCTTTTTCTTCCATTGAATATTTTCCATAGGAAGTTATTAATAAGTTAAAAGATATCCATATTTTTATAGAGTTGCTAATAATTTCCACTAAATTTCTTTCCAAAGGAGATCATATAGATTTATATTATCGCAGCATTCTCAGTAGAACCCACAATGAGAAATACTGTTATTCTTCTATGCACCACTAATTCCTAACAAATTGCCTATCATCTAATAAACACACAATACATGTTTACTACTGAATTCATGAACAAATAAATGAGAATGCCATTTAACTGAATTCTCACTCTCACTGAATCTTAATTTGGTCAAATCAGAACTATAAAAAAATGTGTTTAAACATTTTCCTATACTTCATTATAACCTTTCTTCTAAACATAAAATATTATTGTGGAATCACTTTCCTAACTTGCCACATATTGTGGTACCAGGGATATAAGCTCTATTTAGCATTTATGTATAAGCAAATGAAATAGTATCAACCATGTTCAAATCATAACTGAAGTGTAATTGGTTGTTTTCCTTACTTCGTTCTTTTTTCTTGTGAATTTTCTATTCATTAAACTACTAATTCTTTGACAATAAATGATGTTTTTCACCTTTTTATCTGCCAAACTAGCACAAAATATTTTGCACATAGTAGGCATCAATACATACTTTGCTGTATTTATCATGCTATATATCTATTTTGTTTGATCTAATTGAGAATAATTTTCAAGAATCATGATAAAATGAATTATGTATTTATTTAAAAATATACAAGGATCCCCTCTTGATGTTAAAGTACTAGAATAAAACTATCACATAGTATTCAATTCTTCTTAACAGGTTGTAAATTATGGGAATGGTACCAGAACTGTCAAATTCTTCCCACAGCAATCTTCAAGCTAATCAACATAGACAATCATTCTTTTCATTTCTATAGCAATAAGAAAAATTTAAGCAGTATCTTTTGATTGGAGCTGTCTTGAAACTGCTTACTTGGAGGCCTTATTTTAAAATTCAACTAGCCTGGAATATTAAATGTAATTTGTCCTGCAGCCTAAAGAAAGAATGAAGCATTTGGTACATTTTTCCTAACTGTTTCTGATTGCTGTCTGTGTAGCCCCAGCACTTTCTCCATCATCAAAATCACCTTCGAGGGCTTCAACATCTTTGATCGCTACTTTTAATCAAAGAGGCTAAATATAAAATAATTTGACCATTATGTAGCAGAAATCTTAACAATGCTGGCTTTAACACTTTTATTTAATTGACCCAAGCCCTCAGAAAGTAAATAGTTGGTACTTAATGAACTCTGATTAAGATGACATTTTACATGATGTTAATACTAACAGAAATCTCTGTCCCACGTAAAGTGGTCAATACAGAAGTTGGCAGATTTCGTCTTCCAATAATAATCATGTTTTGTTTAGGCCTACTTAATAATAAATAAAGCTTACTCATATTTAAAATATGGGTACTTAGAAAACTTATACACCTTAAAAAATTGCATAAAAATGTTATAACCTGTCTTTATTTCCACCCATAGCATAATAAATTTAACATAAAAATAATACAACAGCCTTGACCAATGTGGATCAGCTGGTTGGGCATCCTTTCGCAAAGTAAGAAGTCACTGGTTTGATTCTCGGTCCAGGGACAAACCTGGGTTGGTCCCTAGACGGGGCAGGTGGGAGAGGCAACTGATTGATATTTCTCTCTCACATCAATGTTTCTCTCCCTTTCTTTCTCCATCCCTTCCCCTCTAAAAATTAAATAAAATCTTTAAAATAGTAATAAAACTACAGAAATGTAGGATTAAATGGAAATTTAGAGATGTAGCCCAATCTCTTAATATTACTCAGGAAGAAGATGAAGTCTGAAGAACTTAAGTGACTTACCCAATGTCAAATTATCAAGTTTCTTGCTGACAGTAAATTATAACTCAGGTCTTATTATTTTTTATTAAATACACTTTCTTTAGTATTATGAAAATCGTTGTCTTTTTCCTTCACAATAACAGCACTGTTTTCTTAAATTTCCACTATTTTAATCTGGAGTAAACTTCCCATGTCCATTTATCCAAGTAAGAAATCAGTTATTAAGTTTCTGCTTTGGACAAGGAGTGAGGAATATACTGGTCTAGTAAATGGAGATTATGAAAAGAGGACAAGTATTTTAGTGTTCTCAGGTAGGGCTGCTTTGGTCTCTGAAGAGAATGAGTCATTCTCTTTGGGAGGAGTAATGGATGGGATATTGCAGCTATAATCAAAAGGAGGGGAAAATTCCCTCAGTCACCTTATTGTTCTTAAAGATTGTACACTGTCTCATAAAATAAACACTTCACTACATGCATCAGGAGAAAAAGGAATAAAAATTATTTCTGGAAGAATCCACATCATATTCAGGTATTTTTTTAAATGTACTATATTTTTAATGAAAATGTATGCTGGGTAAAGGAGGCATAAACAAAGGATGTCTTTTTTTACAAAGTAAATGTAACTTTTAGGTTTTCACAGGCCAATGTTCTAACCTAGAGTATTTTAGGGTATACCAAAGATACATGAACAAGTTGTCCAGGGGTACTGAACTGTGGAATTCAGAATATATGCCTCTAAAATAATTGGGTTATTCAGAATAAGAATACTTGATTTTTTCAGTAGATAATGTATTTGTTTGGTTTTATTACATGTGTTAGGAAGGATATTTATAAACTTAAAAAGAAAATTTGTCTTTACAATTTTATTCAATATTGTTACTAGGAGAAAAATTTATATAGGGAAAAATATCTATAGGCTAGTTTTATATAAAAACCAAAATTAAAAATACCCATAGTTTGTTTCTTAATATATGGTTACCTCTACAAGTAAATGCATCTCTTTCTTTTATGCTACTCTTTACTGGTATATATATTTTCTATTAATTACAAAGTCTTCTAGAAGGAAAATTTCTATGTAAAAACATGAATCTGATATTTATTTTGAAATTCATAAATAACAGAATATTTTAAGTTCAGTAAGATTAATAATTATTCTAATATTAATCTCTATATTTTGTTTTCCATTTAAACTAAGAGCCTATAAAATATCTCTGGTAAAAAAGAAATGTTTAATTACTTGCATAAATTTTAGTAAAATTTGTTGTACTTTAAAATTATATTGCTAACGATAAGCCACATATGAAAATTTCTTCCATTAATACTTAGTCCTTGCTGGTTCAGTAAAATAGGACTGCCATGTATTTTATTTTGCATATTATATATAGCATATACTTTCTAAATGTATGTATTTTACATGTATACATATCTGTATAAATACACTAATACATGTATATTTTACAAATAAGATACTAAAAATTAGGATTTTATATGCAACATTAGAGAGAAATCCTAATAATCTTGAGAATACACAAATTCTGTAAATGTTTTCATTTAATATAAAATAAACTAAGAATTCCTAATGATGAAGTACTTAAGTGATTCAGATTTTAAGCAGTCTCTGATTGTCAGAGCTCAAAATTTACTGGTATATCAAATAACATTATAATTTTCAACTCTAATATAATATAATTAATAAAAAACAATATAGCATTTCCCTATGAAAGCAGCAACAGTATAATCATTTACTCATAGAAACTAGCAACTATATTTTCTAAATTATTTTCTTGATAAAAATATTACTATAAAAATCCACTATGCTATCTTTTGGGTTAGAAGCAGCTTGGTGTTTTTTGGCGAGGTGAAGGGTGAATAAAAAGGATATTTTTGATTGTCAATTTGTTTCTTATTTGATGATTTAAATATTATAAAAGCAAAACATATTGATTGTTAAAAATATTTTAACAGAACAAAAGTAAAGGTAAAATTTCCCTTTCCTATCAAATCCTAGTTAAACCATTCAAAGGTTAACTTCTTTCATAGTTTGATATGTATCATTCAAAAATAAGCATGTATAAAGCATGCCGCTCATGCATACTCCTAGTTTTTGCAAAAGATCATACTTATACAAACTGTAATTTTTAGATATCGTACTTAATATAAGATAGACATGCTTGTATAGCAGGACATGTAAATGTACCTCCTTTATTTTTTAATCCAATTCATTTAGCCTGTTCCTTATTGAAAAATGTTTTGTGTTTTGCTATTATAAATGTTCTAAGAACATTTTTGTATGAATACAGTATTGCTGCACATTAGGTGAGATATTTGTTAAGGTGAGACATCTGTAAAGTATATTCCTAGAGACAAAACTTCTCTGTCAAAGGGAACTGCATTTTAAATTTTGTTAGAGCCAAGCTAAGTTGTACCTCCAATATACCATCCCACCGACAATAGATAGTTGATATTGTTACTTATATTTTATGTATAAATTTCATTTACCAAATGTGGTTTTTGTCCCCCTAAATATTTATCTGTAACCTCCAGTTCTCATATTTTTAAAATATATTAACCTGAATAGGGCATCATGCCATGTAAGCTACAGGAAGTAATTCTAACCACTGTGGACTTTTCCGTTTAACAGCAATAGTATCATGAGACTGCGAAGACTGTGAGAAGGTATATAAACTTCCCTCTACCTTTAAGCAAATTACACCTAACCCTCTCCCACCTCCACATTCTTTATTTTTTTTTAATTCATTTCTATTTATTTTCTTTTTAATTTATTTGTTTATTTATTTTTAGAGAGAGGGGAAAGGAGAAAGAGAGGGAGAGAAACATCACTGTGTGGTTGCCTCTCACTTGCGCCCCCAACTGGGGACCTGACGTGCAATCTAGTCATGTGCCCTGACTGGGAATCGAACCAGCGACACTTGGCTCACAGGCCGACGCTCAATCCACTAAGCCACGGCAGCTAGGGCTTTCCACATTCTTATTTAATTATAAATTCAGACAGAAATTGTATTGAACAAGTTGTTCATTCCATTTCCTTATACATTCATTCTATAGGAGAGTGAAGATAATATTCACACAATTCTAAACAGTTGGTACATTTATAAACAAAGAAGTTAGTAGGCAAATGCCAGGAAAAGGACACTTAATTTAGGTTACTAACTTCAACTCTAACCTTCGAAATTTATATTACTAATAACACATCACATCCTTGATAACACTGAACAGAAGAGGTTAACTAATGTTTCAAACTTAGTATAGGATACTGGGGATAAAGACTACGATATATGCAGAGTGAACTCTTAATTATGTGTGCCAAATAAAGGGGAATAATTATAATTAATTCAGATCAGGGTGTAACTTAATTTTGATAAAAAATTAAATTGTAAATATTCCTGTGGATACTTAAGAGTTTGGTTACTCTTAAAATTTGACCTTCCATTGAAGTTATATTCACAAACTTTTATAAAATTTAACACAATTTCTAAGTGAAACTTTAGCCTTTAAAACATCCCAAATTTAGTCATTTTCAGTCTACCAATAATTCTACTGTGTTTCTTTAAAGTAAATATCTAAAATAAGTTTCTATCAATGACAAATGGTAACTAGACTTACGGTGTGACTATGCTGAACACCCCTGAAAATAATAATAGTGTATGCCAATTGTACTTGAATAAAATTTTTTTTAATAAAAAGTTTCCAGTGGTGATAATTTTCAAAAATAATATTAATTGAAACACTCCTAAAGTTAAAAGTCTAATCTGTGAAGTTACTGACACGAAATAATAATGAAACTTAAGAGCAATACAAGAAAATTTTAAAGTTTTCATCAAAACCAAAATCTGAGAAAATCCACCCTTTCTTCCTAATCAGCAATTACTGTAATATTTTCAAAACTGTAATTAAAAATATATTGTATCTCACAACAAAGTTTAGAACCATTTAATGGTAAAGCTATGATTATATTAAACATTGCTTAATGTTTCTATTTTTTAATGTTTATGTGGTATGGAATTTTTTCTATATGAAATGAAGTTGTAGCATGAAACTTTGTAAGTAACAATTGGTCATTCCCCATCTTTCATATCTTCATAACGCAATGTCGCCCAACCACATGCCTGTGAGCACTCTGGGGCACACTAACATTTCTACCCACATGCCCATTCATGTGGTCTATGTATGCATTTATTGCATATCATTATCTGTAATATAAAGCAATGAAATGAATTTCAACAAACCATGTAAAAAAATTGATCATCTTATTTCAGAGTTCCTTTCTTCTTCTCTCCTGACAATTTTCTTCACGCCCACTAATATCCAAACCTTGGCACTGTCTTCCAATCTCATGATTTCAACCTTTTAAAAAAATGTAAAATACTCCCAAATCTGTCTTGACTTCTCCCACGAGGTCCAATCTAATTATTTTTAACTGAACATACCCCACAAGCCCTCAAATACATGTCTCAAAAGGGACTGTCTTTCTTTCCAAACCTATTCTTCCTCCTGTGCTTATTTATTTTAGGGTACCTCAAACTTTGTGGTCATCCAGCTTGAAGGTCTGACTCATCTTTTTTCTTTGGTCTCCTTACCACCAGATCCCACCAGATCCTACACAATAAAATGTATGCCATTATGATGCCTGGATAACTATTTTCTCTGGCTCAAAAAGCAGCTCCAGATTTTTTATAAAGTCTCATTTTATGTGAATCAGCAGGGTAACAAAAAAAAATATGGATATTGGAGACATACAGATGTGCTCAATTCCAGATCTGATTATTTATTTTACTTTTTAGAAGCGCAGATTTCTTATATTTGAAATGAGAATAATAAGCTACTACATAAGGTTAAGACTAAATAAGGTATATGTGTACCTGACTCTATATATGCTCTAAATAGTTGCTGAAATAAGTGGATGTACCCCTACCTGAAATATCTCTTCTCCCACATCTTCATCCAGCTGACTTCTACTTGTCCTTTTAAACTCAACTGCAGCCATCTGAATTTCCCAAGAATAATTTCTGTATTCCCACTTCCGTGTTTCTATAGTTCCAATGCATATTTATCTCACACTCTGTAATTACTGATGTCCTTGTCAGTCTCCCACGTGATATTTTGCTAAATTCCTTGATGATAGGGATCATGTTTTATTTGACTTTGTATCTGCAGCAATTAGTGTGGTTCCTGGAAAATAGCATTGAATATTTTTACAAATGTCAAATGATTACTTTGTACAGAATAACCAAAGGCCTGGACCACACGCTTAAATAATTTTATTCTAAGATGAAGCAAAGTACAGCATTGGAAAAAAGAAAAAGATTAACCACCAAATATCTACTGCAGGTATTTAAACAACAAAAATGTTCATTCTAGTTGGGCCATGTGTAATCCTGGGTAAAATGGGCGTTATAAATACAGCCTCTCTACACAGAGATTATAACTAAGCATTTAAGCTGTGCCAGTTAAATTTAAGCATTTTAGTTATTTGATTTAATCCCATCTCCACAACTCCCTCTGGGGTAAATTCTGTCTCTATTATTCGCCCAATTTTACAAGATATGGGAACTAAGTGCCAGAGATTTTTTTTAACTGAAAGATCACACAACTAGTGTAGCGAGCGCTGGTATCAGGGTTACAACTCGTTTCCTGACTCCAGGGCCTCTACTCTTTAACTACACTACACTGACTTCCTAGAAGTAGCTGATTTTTCAAAGATGCTTAATTTAGTACTCTGAACCAGAGTACCTAGGGTTATGTCTTCCCCAGAAGAGTCGAAAACATTATGGATGAACCAGGAGCACATTTCCCCTTCAAACCAAACTATATGAAAGGTTCTATCTGTAAACCGTATATGCATATCACTGATGCTGTGCTGTGCTTCCTTCCACATGCTTCCCGTAACCTACTCTTTTCCTCTGGATAGTTACATCCTTTTTATCTTATAAGCCTGGGATTTCTTTTAATATTATTAACCAAAAAAAAAAATTTTTTTTTCTCATTATGGCCTGAAAACCTATGAACTAAACCATCATTTGCAGGAAAGCCAGAATGAAACCACCACCAAAAAAGCTGCATGTACATATAATTTTAGGTTAGAAGATACAAAGGAGACACTCAGAAGTACCAACTATGCAGAATTGCTACTGGCCCCGTACCCCATTACAAGGAGAACTGTGGGTACACTGATACCGACAAATTGTCTTCAAAGTTCCCTTACAGGAGCGCCATTTGAGACCAATTTAAAGCTTTCAGGGGCTGCAGGATTTTGAAAGTCCAGGACATGGGATGAAATGAGACTTTGTGGGAAATGGAGACAGTGGTCATAGACATAAGGGTAACTTCTAAGCCAGCAAAACTAGTGATTTTGTGGCTGCCTTACGATTATTCCAGGATCTGAAATTAATGCAAATAGTCCACAACCCCCACCCATGGGAACACGGGGAATTTACCTTAACTTATTCATGAACAGACACCTGAATAACATGTCTCAATGAGTAACATGTCTGTATGTAAATATGCAAATAGACTCAGGAAGGGAAAATGCAATAAAAGGGTCTATAGTGAGCACGTATGCGCAGTTCCAAATCTTCCAAGCCGAACAGGACAAATGTAGTATCACTTAAAAGCAGTTATTACCGTCGGTGTGTTCGGTGCTGATGGCCCAAGTGCGGATGTAAGTAAAGGAGTCGCGTGGCCCTGAGCGGTAGGAGTCGCACCACACTCCAGTCCGCTGTCATACAACTGTGACGGGACGCTAGCAAAATGGCGGCCACGCGTCTACCCGCGCGAGAACACTATCCACGAAGGAACGTCACGTCACCAAGACAACGACGCTCTGGCGTTAAGGGTGCGGTCCGGGTGAAGGTTCAGGGCTGGTTCCCCCACCATTTTGTCCCTGTTGCCTAGTCTGGGCCCAAAGTAAGGCGAGGGCCTGAGGGAATACCTTGGTCCCCGGCCAAGTACACTTCGGCCCAAGCCTGAAGCGTACAAAGGACTTTTCTTCCTCCGCTCCGCCTCGCCTTGCGGGCCGGAAGATACCGCCCCCAGCGAGCGCAGGACTGGAGGCGTGGCGATTCGGGCTCCCGCCCCCCCAGCGCGTGCTCCGTTCCGCTCTGGGTGGTGCCAGCCCGAGTTGACGTTAACCATGGAAACGCGGAGCGGGCCTAGGCGCGACAGAGGTGAACTGGTTGCTCCGCCCGTACAGCTTATCTGTCTCTTTGTCCAGCCCTCAGGCAGCCTCCCGGCGGGTTCGCCCAACCTGTTCACTTGCAAAAATGCAGTCCCCGGGATGCCTTTGCATCGCCTCTTCTCTCGGGTGACTCAAGGTACGTGCGGTTCCCAGCACTCGCCTGGGGACTTCTTTGTCGCCTTAATTCCAAGCCACTGCAGAGCCACGTGGTTCTTAGAGTTTTAATTGTGACATTTCTCCTTCTTCGTTATAAAACCTTCAACTGCGATTATTGCACTTTCTAAGACGTAAGATGAACTCAGTCGCTAGAGGTATAAATCCAATGTGCTTTTAACTTTCGAAATCCTATTTCAGCCTGTTGGCTTACAGCATTTGTTTTCGGAGACATTTGTGAAATAGAAAATGGCCTTTTATTTTATTTAAGTTCACAAATTATGACCCTGAGATAGTACTAAACTTTTTCTCTCCTTATCTCCAAATAAACCACTTTTGCCCGGGATTGGTCAAGTGGCACCCTGACCATGAATAACTTTTATCCACTGCTCTTCCTCTCTCCACAACTCTCTGTAAGGACCCGCGTTTACTTTTAAGAAGTCGACTCCATCAGAAGTTATTTATCAGGCCTCTGATCTATTATTTCTTTCTTATTCGGGTGTATAATATTAGGTGTTTTTGTTTGTTTTTGGTTAACTCATTCCTCCAGTTGGGACAAAGACCATCCTTTATATTACTGGGTATCCTCTGTCACCCGTGATAAATCCCCAAACCTTTATCATTTCATGTTCAGATATTGCCATTTCGGTCATTTACATGTTTGGATGATGTACATTACTCTTAAATTTCCTACATAAAGAGCTGCCTACTAGTTGACAACTACCACCAAAAATGTCAAGTTGGGAGCTATTCTTTTGTAAGAACATTAGAGAAATATAATTCACCCATTAAAACTACAATTCAGTGATTCTTGGTATAGTCACAGGATTATGCAACCTTTACTACTGTACAGTCAATTTTAGAACATTTTCATCACCCGGAAAGAAGCCCTGTACCTTTGAGCAATCACTCCCCAGTGCTCCCCATTCTCACTATCCTCACCAGTGAGGCATACACTAGTCTATTTTCTGCCTTTATAAGTTCATTTACTCTAGACATTTTATATAATTGGAATCATGCAGTATGTGATCTTTTGTGATTGGTTTCTTCCACTTAGCATTCTGTTTTCAAGGTTCATCCAAGTTGTAGCATGTATCCGTACTTCATTCTTGTTTGTAGCCTAAGGATCTATTGTGTGTATGTGTGTATATATATACATATATGTGTGTGTGTGTGTGTGTGTGTGTGTATATATATATATATATATATATATATGTATCACTTTATTTCATCCATTGGTGGACATTTGGGTTGTTTCCATTTGGGAGCTATTCATAATATTTCTACTATGAAGGTTCATGTACAGATTTTTGTGTAGACTTGTTTTCATTTCTCTTGGGTAAATATCTAGAAATGAAAGTTTTAGGTCATGTGGTCACTCTATGTTTAGCTTTTGAGGAACTGCCAGACTGTTTTTCCAAAGCAGCTACACCATTTTACATTACTACTTCAATGTTCTGATTTCTCCACAAGCTCACCAATACTTATTAGTCACATAGATTGAAGTGATTTCTCCTTGAGGTGTCGCATATGTCACATGTGTTTGTGTATGTTGGCAAGGATGTGGAGAAATTAGAGCCCTTGTACACTGGGAATGCAAAATGGTACATCTGTTATGGAAAAACAGTATGGACAGTCCTCAAAAAAATAAAAAATAGAGCTACCATATACCCAGGATCTCGAAGAGATATTTGAACCCTATGTTCATTGCAGCATTATTTATAATAGCCAAAAAAGTGGAAGCAAACCAAGTATTCATCAACAGATAAATGTATAAAGAAAATGTGCTACATATGTACAAATGGATTGTTATTCAGCCCTGAAAAAGAAGAAAACCCTGCCATGTGCTACAGCACGGATGAGCCTTGAAGACATTATGGTAAGTGAAATAAGCCGATCAAGCAGGACAAATAGTTCATGATTCCACTTACATGAGGTATCTAAAATCATCAAACTCCTAGAAACAGAGATTGTCAGGAACTTGGGGGAGGGAGAAATGGAGGTTGCTGTCTAATGAATATAAAGTTTTAGTTATACAAGATGAGTAAGTTCAAGAGATCTCTGCAACAAGTGTTGTTAGTTAACTACTCTACTGTACACTTAAAAATTTGTTAAAAGGGTAGATACATACACTCATGTTAAGTATTCTTATCATTTAAAAAAATCCAAATCTAACAGAACAGAAAAAGAAATGTGTGGATTCAGTGAAGTCAACAAAAAAAATGATGAATTTTTTAAAAGTAACCTTTGCTAAAGAAAAATTAGACAATTGCTAAAACTTCTATTTGCCAAACTTAGAAAACTATAAACTTAGAAAAATACAGAAAACGACCACTTTCTCTCTGTTTTAAGGGATTTCAGGCTGGTGTCTTGCATGATTGCTGAGTTTAAGTTTTGGTAACTAAGAATTCCCTCCTAGTACACTGCTATATTGATCTGTCTCCTACCCTTCTGGATAATTCGTTAAGAACCATGGCAAAAATTCCAAATACAGCGACATTTCTATGGCTGTTCTGTTTTTCTACCTTCAGAGAAGCATACGAAGAAAGCATATGGCCTAAATCAAGGTTATAATGCTATCTTTATCCCTTAACCTCTCTTTCACAGCTTTCCCCCGCACCCCAAGCCTTGAGTCATTTTTCATTTTAACATGTTGGTAGTAGCAGTTGTATAAATACATCAGTCTATCCGGGAATTAACAGTATTTGAAAACGTGTGCCAAACTCATTCAGGGATTACGTTTTAATTGTTCTCATTTTATTTTCTATAATAGTAATACAGATTAGGATTTAGAAGATCTCTCGATATAAATGTAACTGTTGCTTCCTACCAAAAAAATATTTTTAAAATACTCCAGGGTTTGTAATTAAATTAAAACTCGAACAGTACCAATTTATCATTATTTTTACCTTAATGAATTTCCAGTATCTGTCATGTAATCCTCTTTTATCCTTAAGAGATTAGGAAAAAAATATCCATACTTGAGTCTTTCAGCAACCTCATATACTTGCTGCCTGTCAAATTTCCCTTATAATTTTTTCCTATGTGTACCTTGGTTCATGACATTCTTTCTTGACTATTGTATCTTTTAAAATTCTCCTTGGCTTAGCCAAACCTTTATGGTTGTAACTGAAGCCCCAGCCAATATTTCTCAAAGTAGTTTCCATAGAACACTATAACCATGATCTTTTATTAGATATCATGGAAGAAATGGGTTCCATGGTTAAATAAGTTTGGAATACTCAAATGATATATTTTAAGCAGGTTTTCTGGGATTTTTTTTTTCTTTAACTTCAAAGATGTTTCAAAATTTTTAGCTTCCTGATATTCTTTGTGACTCTTCAAGATGACATTCTAGTGTATAATTTCTCAAATTTCTTTGACTGTAGACCCCTTATCAAGAAATATTCTGTAGAGCAAAATAATCTTGTATCCTTCAACCTTACTTTTAATAGTCCATTAAAATAACAAATTACCATCCCAATGTCCTCCCCCATGCTTTTAATGCTTTTTTACAGAACTTATACTTTCTTCATATTTCTTTGCTCTCACTTCATTATTGATTGCTCTTGCCTTATTTTGCCTCTTGTGCCTGCTGTTTCTACCTCTGCTTTTCTCTCTTGGTATTAACTAGCTTCTCCATCCTTATAATGAGGGAAATTAAAGCATAGCATAGGACAGGGGACAAATTAAGATTGGACCTTTGACATGATAAAATTGTCTAGCCATTTCCTTCTCCAGTGGAGAAACCCAGCCATGTTTCTCCCTCAGGCATCCTGCTCCTGCATTGCTTTGGAATATGATGCTCTAGGCCAGTAATTTTCAACCTTTTTCATCTCATGGCACACATAAGCTAATTACTAAAATTCTGCTGTACACCAAAAAATATATTTTTTGCTGATCTGACAAAAGATATAGGTATAATTTTGATTCACTCACACAGGATGACTCTTGTTGTGTTGGCTGTTGTCATTTTTTTATTTCACAGTCTAAGGGAAAAGAGGTCAGTGCCCCTGACTAGTCACTTATTGCATGTTTTAAAAATTCTTACGGCGCATTAAATTGCTGCTCTAGGCAAAATCTTTATTATTTATACCATAATAAAAATAAATGAAGATACTTTCGAAACAACTAAAAACTGGGAGTAAAGAGTTTATGGGTTTACTGTTTTGAGTGGAGCAGGATATGCTGGAAGAAGTTTTCGAACACTAAACACTCCCAACATCTCTTTTAAACAACAATATTTAATGTTTTCCAATTTTAGTTATCTTATTAAAGCTGTGCCATTAATGTATTACATGCTTTTCCATGCCAGGTTATTTTACTGAATGTCATGGAGAATGAAAAGTATCTCAGGCTTAGCCCCTACCCACAAATAACTTACTAGTAGAGTAAAGAAAGACATGTGAGAAGAGGACATGTGAAAAGGTGAACAGTACAGGAAATGCCTTATGTTGATGCATGTTACAAGATGAGTACTATGAACAAGCAATGGTTTTGATATGCAGAGAGAAGAGAGGCACAGTCTGGCCCAAGTGCTCTGCAGAATTTTCAGAAAGTAGTAGACTGAGTCATGAAAAGTTGACTAAGATTATTAATTAGGGAAGGGAGTAGAGGACCTCCTAGGCAAAGGAGAGGGTTTGAGTAGCAGTACCGAGAATGAAAAGTGCAGAATGTGATTGCAGGGCATGGGGTTGAGAGTTGCAGAGAATATTTGGTAAGTTGATGACGAGGTATGAAAATGTTATATGTAAAATACACACACACGAACAGCATAGTGTATATGCCTTCTGAAACTTTTTACTCCTATACAAATTATACAACCATTGTATACATATAAGTATATGTACTCCTGTTTTTAAAATACAAATGGGTCTTTGTGTGTTTGTTTTACCTTTCAGTATACCATAGGCATGTTGCCATGTGTCCATATCAACAGTACATCTTCAGAATATTTTACTGTTTGGAATATAATCACAGAGTACTCTATCAAACAGGTACATTTAAACTAAACCTTAAAAAAGGACTCAGAAGTACTAAAAGTTAAATGAACATGCAGCTAGATAATCTGGTTTATAAGTATTTTCAGTTTTTGGCTTCCTTTCCCAGCAAGCCATTTCACTTCGTTCCTGACTTGTCTCAGTGGAGCAGGAGAGGCCAACTTTTCCTAACTGCCTGGGGGAGTTTCATGCACAGCCAGGCTCTTCAAAAAGCCCTGGCTAGACATCCAAGTTTATTTTCCTGTCTGATGGCATCTTTCATAAATAAGTGAAATCAGAATGTTTACCCCTCCTCATAAGAGTGTGCCTGTACTTACCCTGTGGCTTCTACAGAACAATCTTATCAGAACACTGTACATTGGGTCTGATATCAATATAGGAGATAAGCGCATTCAGAGGGCAGGGAGGCAGTCTTTTCACCCCCTGAAATTGAACCGTCAACCACATAAGTTCCCTGTGTTTCTGCCCTTTTGTGAGTACTTGCAGGAGTGTCATGTGAGTCAAGGCTATGACTTGTTCTGTGCAGAACTAAGACTGGTGGCTTGAATGTATGTGATAGTAAGGGTTTGTAGTTTAAAGAACTTCCTAACAGTATAACAAGAGGGGGTGTAAGGCAGTAATTCTTTTTTTTAAAGTATATTTTATTTTATTTTATTTTTTTTCAACTTCCAGTATCATTTATTTTTCCTAGAATCTGGATACAATTTACTGTAGCAAGACAGTACTCAACACTATTTAAGCCTCATTTTAGGTTCTTTTAAACTATCTCAGCATTTGTAAACGTGAATTCACATTTCAGTAAAGATGGAAACTAAAATCAGACATAAATGTACTCAATATTGATGTTAACTACAATTCTTTTATATGTAACACGTGGACTTTAATATAGCAGAATTTGGCCTTTATAAACTAGCTTACACGTAAACAGTTACTTTATTTGTCCTAATCTATTTAGTGTTGCACCAGAGCGCCCCCCCCCCCCACAGTTCTATGTAAATAGATTTCTCCTGTAAGGACAAGTGAAAAAGTCCCCGCCCAGAAAAAAAAAATTCTAACAGAATTATCCTATTCTAAATTATCAGCAGATATAACACCAGAAACATATGAGCTACTCTTAAGTCTTTTAACCTAATATAAAAGTTACAGTGTTGACCAAAAGAACACACAGGTTTCTCATTAAACTTTGTTTTAATGGGTCTCAAAAATTCTGTGACAGATTTTGGTCAAGTTGTTTCCATTAAAAAGTACTGATTTTAAAAACTAATAACTTAACTGCCACACACACAAAAAAAACCAAATGGTCCACAAAATTCTCCTTTCCTTCTGAAGGTTTTACGATGCATTGTAATCATTAACCAGTCCTTTACTATTAAACTTAAATGGCCAATTGAGACAAACAGTTCTGAGACCGTTCTTCCACCACTGATTAAGACTGGGGTGGCAGGTGTTGGGGATAATATTCATTTAGCCTTCTGAGCTTTCTGGGCAGACTTAGTGACTTTGCCAGCTCCAGCTGCCTTCTTGTCCACTGCTTTGATGACACCCACAGCAACTGTCTGTCTCATGTCACGAACAGCAAAGCGGCCCAGAGGAGGATAGTCAGAGAAGCTCTCAACACACATGGGCTTGCCAGGAACCATATCAACGATGGCAGCATCACCAGATTTCAAAAACTTTGGGCCATCTTCCAGCTTTTTCCCAGAACGACGATCAATCTTCTCCTTCAGCTCAGCAAATTTGCAAGCAATATGGGCTGTGTGACAATCCAGAACAGGAGCATATCCAGCACTGATTTGGCCTGGATGGTTCAGGATAATCACCTGAGCTGTGAAGCCAGCTGCTTCCATTGGTGGGTCATTTTTGCTATCACCAGCCACATTGCCACGACGAACATCTTTGACAGACACGTTCTTGACATTGAAGCCCACATTGTCCCCAGGAAGAGCTTCACTCAAAGCTTCATGGTGCATTTCAACAGACTTTACTTCAGTTGTAACATTGACTGGAGCAAAGGTGACCACCATGCCAGGTTTGAGAACACCAGTCTCCACTCGACCCACAGGGACAGTACCAATACCACCAATTTTATAGACATCCTGGAGGGGCAGACGCAGAGGCTTGTCAGTTGGACGAGTTGGTGGAAGGATGCAATCCAGAGCTTCAAGCAGTGTGGTTCCACTGGCGTTTCCATCTTTACGGGTGACTTTCCATCCCTTGAACCAAGGCATGTTAGCACTTGGCTCCAGCATGTTGTCGCCATTCCAACCAGAAATTGGCACGAATGCTACTGTGTCAGGGTTGTAGCCAATTTTCTTAATGTAGGTGCTGACTTCTTTAACAATTTCCTCGTATCTCTTCTGGCTGTAGGGTGGCTCAGTGGAATCCATTTTGTTAACACCAACAATCAGCTGTTTCACACCCAGTGTGTAAGCCAGAAGGGCATGCTCACGGGTCTGCCCATTCTTGGAGATACCTGCTTCAAATTCACCAACACCAGCAGCAACAATCAGGACAGCACAGTCAGCCTGATATGTGCCTGTAATCATGTTTTTGATAAAGTCTCTGTGTCCTGGGGCATCGATGATGGTCACATAATACTTGCTGGTCTCAAATTTCCACAGGGAGATATCAATGGTGATACCACGCTCACGTTCAGCTTTAAGTTTATCCAAGACCCAGGCATACTTGAAGGAGCCCTTGCCCATCTCAGCGGCCTCCTTCTCAAATTTTTCAATGGTTCTTTTGTCGATCCCACCACATTTGTAGATCAGATGGCCAGTAGTGGTAGACTTGCCGGAATCTACGTGTCCAATGACCACAATGTTGATGTGAGTCTTTTCCTTTCCCATTTTGGCTTTGATTTAGTAGTGGTGGTTTTCGCGACACCTGTGTTCTGGCGGCAAACCCGTTGCGAAAAAAAAAGCTTAAGTATATTTTATTATGTTGCTACAGTAGTCCCAATTTTTTCCCCTTTGTGCCCCTCTGCCCAGTACCCCCCTTCCCTCCAGCAGTCCCACCGCCCTTAGTTCATGTCCATGGGTTGTGCATATAAGTTCTTCTGTTTCACCCTTTCCTATATTATTCTTAACTTCCCCCTGTCTATTTTGTACCAACCGATTATGCTTCTTAATCCCTGCACCCTTTCCCCATTTCTCCTCCTCCCCCTCCCAGCTAATAAGCCTCCATATGATCCCCATACCTATGATTCTGTTCCTTTACTGGTTTGCTTAGTTGGATTTTGTTTTTATTTTTTAGAATCAGTTGTTGATAGTTGTGAGTTTGTTGTCATTTTAATGTTCATAATTTTGACCTTATTTTTCTTAAGTAAATCCCTTTGACATTTCATATAACAGCTTGGTGATGATGAGCTCCTTTAGCTTTACCTTGTCTGGGAAGCACTTTATGTGCCCTTCCATTCTAAATTATAGCCTTGCTGGATAGAGTAATCTTGGTTGTAAGTCCTTGCTTTTCATCGCCTTGGATACTTCTTGCGAGTCCCTTCTGGCCTGCAAAATTTCATTTGAGAAATCAGCTGATAGTCTTATAGGCACCCCTTTGTAGGTAACTCTTCTTTCTTCTTGCTGCTTTTAAGATTCTCTCTTTATCTTGAACTTTTGGCATTTTAATTATGCTGTGTCTTGGTGTGATCTTCTTTGGGTCTAGCTTGTTTGGGACTCTCTGTACTTGTATGTCTATTTCCTTTGCCAGATTTGGGGGGTTTTTCTTCATTATTTTCTTACATAAGTTTTCAATTCTTTGCTCTTCCTCTTCTCCTTCTGGAACCCCTATGGTTTGGATGCTGGCATGTTTAAAGTTGTCCCAGAGGTTCCTAAGCCTCTCCTCATTTTTTCAATTCTTGTTTCTTCATTCTGTACTGGTTGACTGTTTATTTCTTCCTTATGCCCCAAATCATTGATTTGAACCCCGGTTTCCTTCCCTTCACCATTGGTTTTGTGTGGATTTTTCTTTGTTTCATTTAGCATAGCCTTCACTTTTTCCCTTATGAGTTTGCCATACTTAAGCATATCTGTCAAGCCTGTGAGCATCTTTATCACCAGTGTTTTGAACTCTACATCTGTTAGGTTGGCTATCTCCTCATTTGGTAGGTTGGCTATCTCCTCGTCACATAGTTCTCCCACTGGAACCTTGATCCGTTCCCCCTTTTGGGCCGTACTTCTCTGTCTCCTCGTCTTGACAGGTTCCTGTATTTGTTTGCCTTTGTGTCTTAGGTAGAGCTGTCGCTCTTGTTATGTTGCAAGGGGCGGAGCCTTAGGTATTGTCAGTACAGGGCGCCCTGTTTCACTATGTTGTGGTGCTATATGTGGGGGAGGGGTCTGAGAGGGAACAATGCTGCTCGCTCAGCACTCCCCCCTTTCCCAGGCATTTCTTCCACTTCCCATATGGGACTGGTGCCCCTCTAGCTGTGGCCCTGGCCATCGTTCCTAGAGTGGGTGGGTCTGCGGATGTTCTAGGACCGTGGGGGCCCTTTATACAAGCGGACTCTGCTGAGAGACCGGCAGTTTCTGCCTTCGCCCCAACCCCCATTGGTTTTCATAGTCAGAATCAATGAGGCTTTATTTTCCCAGCACTGGAAATTCTTAATGGTGACCCCAAAACCTTTTGTTATGCCCAGAATCTCTCTCCAGGGATGATTTTGGTTGGGTAGAACTGACTTGCAGAAAAACTGTTTTGAACTGATGGGAAGAAAGACTATTTTAAGATGACTTTAAATTTTTTTATGTGTTGTAAAATACATACAACAAGTTTTATCATCTTAACCATTTCAGTGTACAGTTCAATGACATTAAGTACATTATCCCATTGTTGTACAGGCCATCACTACCATCCTTCCCCATGACTCCTTTCATCTTGTAAAACTCTACCTGTTAAACCATAACTCCCCATTCTCCTGTCCCCTCCAGCCTGTCACAACCATCATTCTACTTTCCAGCTATGATTTTGATTATTCTAAGTACCTCATATAAGTAGAATCATACATATTTGCAATGTGACCGATTTATTTATCATAAAGTCCTCAAGTTTCATCCAGGTCGTAACATATTGTAGGATTTTCTTCCTTTTTTAAGGCTGAATAGTACTCCGTATAAATATATATCCCGCATTTTGCTTATCCATTAATCAATCCTTTGATGGGCATTGGGTTACTTTCACATTTTAGTTTTTGTGAATAATGCTGCTTGAACATAAGTATACATTATTTCTTCAAGACCCTGCTCTCAATTATCTGGGGTGTATACATATCTAGAAGTGGAATTCCTAGGTTTTATGGTAATTCAATTTTTAATATTTTTTGAGGGACCACCATACTGTTTTCCACAGAAGTTGTACCATTTTGTATTCCCAACAACAGTGCACAAGGGTTCCAGTTTTTCTATATCCTCACTAATACTTGTTTGTTTGCTTGTTTTTTATAACAGCCATCCTAATGGGTATGAGGTGTATCTCGTTATACTTTTGATTTGCATTTCCCTAATGATTAGTGATGTTGAGCATCTTTTCATTTGCTTAATGGAATTTGTCTTCCTTCTTTGGAGAAATGCCTGTTCAAGTCCTTTGCCAATTTTTGAATCGGGTTTGTTTTTTGTTGTTGAGTTTTAGGAGTTCTTTATATATTCTGCATATCAATCCCTTATCAGGTATATGATTTGCAAATATTTTCTCCAATTCTGTGGGTTGCCTTTTCAGTCTGTTGTTAGTGTCTTTTGATGCACACAGTTTTTAAATTTCTTATTAAGCCTAATTTGTCTATTTTTTCTTTTGTTACCTTTACCTTTGGTTTCATATCCAAGAAGTCATTGCCATATACAATGTCAGGCACTTTTCTCCTGCGTAGTCTTCTAAGAGTTTTATTGCTTTAGGTCTTACATTTAGGTCCTTGATCATTTTGAGTTAGTTTTTGTAAATGGTGCTAGATAAGGAGCTAACTTCATTCTTTTGCACGTGGATACCCCATTTTTCCAGTACTGTCTGTTGCAATAAGCTGTCCTTTCCTCATTGAATGGTCTTGTACCATTGTCAAATATTTGACCATATCTGTAAGAGTTTATTTTTGGACTCTGATTTTGTTCCATTAGTCTCTATGTCCGTCTTTATTAAAATGCCTTGAAACATAATTTTTCTTTTCTAGCACAACATATGATCCCCAAAGTAATGTTTTGCTAGCTGACCTTGTGTCAGGCAACCGTTTTTCCAAATAAGCAGTTACTGAGTATATTTTAGGAAAAGGAGAACTTGAAAATAAGAGAATCTATGTTATTTGATGCATAGATCTTTGTAGCCCTTAAATTAAAATAATTTATACTAAAGCATGAATGGTTCCTGTTGTTTCAAATGCTTTTCTAGTGCTGGTAGATTACTGGAAATAGACAACAGAAAGAAAGACTAAAATTTGAATCATGAAGTGGTTTACCTGTGGTAATGTAGCTAATAATAAGCATTACTCTCGACAACTGAAGTCTTTTGATTTGAACAATGAAGTCATAGTTCTTCCTACTACATGTCGAGCTGTCAGTGGTTTTTCATCAGAATGCTACTATTTTAACAGGATTTCACTTTTTAGATTATCAGAAAATCCTAAACTTACTATAATTGTTAAGTGATGTGACTAACACTTAGTATTTCTGTTCTCTATTACATCTGGCCCACAGCCTGATTGGGTAAATAGTGTAAAGCTTTTTTGGAATACAACCACTCATATCACTTACGTATGCGTTATCTATGACTGATTTTCTCCAAACAACATCAGGGTTGAGTCATTATAACAGAGACCAGATGATCCACAAAACCTAAAATGTTCATTTTTTGGCCCTTTACAGAAAAAATTTGCTGGCTCTTATAATAGAGGAAGAGTTAATAATCAAACAACAAAAGCTCTCAGGGAAATGATCAGTTAAGCCAGCCAGATTGAGTTCAGAGTACTGGCTTTTTGATCTTCCCTTTGGTCTCAAAGTCTAAAAATGTTAAGTTAATCTAAGATCTAATGCCAGATACTAAATTCTAGATAAGTTAATAATGAATGGGGTTTTCTTCAAATAAAAAACAACTTAGCATCTATTTGTTTAGTGCCAAGTATGTGTCAGGCAATGGGGAGGAAGTGTAAATCCTGCCCTTGAAGGAATTAAGGAGATAATAAAATAGAAATGTGGCATTTTCTCCACATGTTGTAAGTATGATATTTTCAAATAGTGACTTTTTTTCTTTCCTTTTTTCTTTTTTATTTATTTATTTATTTTTTAGAGACTGCTGTATTACAGAAAAGGATGCCTCTTTCAGGATACTACTGAGTGAGAAGGATGAGTCCTGATGTGCCTCTACTGAATGATTACAAAAAGGACTTCTTTCTGAAGCGCTTTCCACAGACTGTTCTTGGAGGCCCTCGACTCAGATTAGGCTATTGTGCCCCTCCTTATGTATATATCAATCAAATTATCCTTTTTCTGATGCCATGGGTTCTGGGTGGAATAGGAACATTACTGTACCAATTAGGCATGCTGGAAGACTATTATGCAGCAGCACTCTCAGGTGGACTAATGATTGTCACTGCAGTTGTCATCCAGTTCACAAGTTTCTACGCCAGAAACAAATCAGCGACAGTAGAAAGAATGCTAAGCACAGATATCTTGGCAGAGGAAGATGAGCATGAATTTACAAGTTGTGCTGGTGCTGAGACTATCAAATTTCTGATTCCTGGCAAGAAACATATAGCCAACATGGTTTTTCATTCTGTTCTTGCTGGGTTAATGTGTGGTCTTGGAACGTGGTATCTGCTCCCGAGCAGAGTGACCTTGCTGTATGGCAGTGCAGGAGGCACTGTTCTACTCTTTTTCTTTGGATGGATGACATTATGTACAGGAGAATATTCATTAATTGTAAACACAGCTATAGAGACTGCAACTTTCCAAACCCAGGATACTTATGAAATTATTCCACTTATGAGACCTCTTTACATTTTTTTCTTTGTTTCTATAGATCTTGCATACAGGTAATAAGCTATTAAATATTTTATAACTTGTTTTGTTTTTAAGCATACATAATAGTAACACTCTCCTTAGTATTAACAAATGTATCTGTGAATTGGAAGTCAACAAGATAAACCATTGGGTGATAGTTTGTTTTGATGATTAATTTCTGTTAAACAGCCATACTAAAGCAGTAATTAAACTTTATTGAAGAGTAAAAAGAAAACCCGTTATAAGATAAGATAAATAAGCAAAATTTCAGTCTTGTGTTTTACTTTAAATAAAGAGCTGTGCTTCTGTAAGTTAGCTGGCCAAAACCTGTGAAAAGAGGAGGAGCTTTCCTGTGAGGAAAAAATGAAGAATTTAAAATTTATATACATAAATATAATATTATAGATTGAGTGAATTTATGATGAATAGAATAACATCTAATTTTGTTATGGTAACCAATAGAAGAAATATATTTTTAAAAGTTAATTGGCTTCATAAGAAAAATAGAAAATATGTTTGTTTCACAAAATTGTTTACAAAATTGTTTGATAACCCCTTTTGCTTGCCTTTTCTAAATCTGACTTTCTTTGTTTCTGTAGATTGTAGCTTTCTTTTTTACAGGTTAGTGTCTGGGTAGAAATGGATAGTCATGTTATGGACTGAATGTTTGTGTTCCCCCCAAATTCATATGTTTAAAGCCCTAACCAGTCATGTGCTGGTATTCGGAGCCAGGGTCTTTGGGAGGTACTTACAATAATAAGGGTGGGGCTATGGTCTAATGGTGTTAGTGCCTGTATAGGAAGAAATACCAAAGAGCTTGATCTCTCTCACCACCGTATGAGGATACAGTTAGAAGTTGGAAGACTGCAAGACAGGAAGAGAGTTCTCACCAGACCTTAATCATAATGCCACTCTGATCTTACTTAGACTTCCAGTCTCCAGATAATTTCTGTTTAAGCCACCCAGTCTGCAGTATTTTATTATGGCATCTCAAGCTCACTAAGACAGATTTCCATACCAAGAGGCAGGGGTAATCCTGTAAACAATAACCTAAAAGTGTAGAAGCAGCTTTGGAACTTAGTAGTGGGTAAAGGCTGGAAGAGTTTTGAGGTGTATGCTAGAAATATGGACATTAAAGGCAATTCTGGTAAAGTCTCAGCCTGACATGAGAACATATTATTAGAAAGTGGAGCGTAGGCAGTCCTTATTGTAAAGAGGCAAAGAACTTGGATGAACAATTTTCTAATAATTTGTGGGGGTAGAACTGGAGAGCAATGAAATTGGAGATGTATCTGAGATTTCTAAGCAAATTGTTGAAAAAACAGCTTGATTTCTCCTGGCTGCTTATAGTGAAATATGGAAGGAGAGAGATGAATCGAAGAAGAAATTCATAGGCAAAAAGGAACCAGGACATGACAACTTGGGACATTTTTGACCTATTCATATTGCAAAAAAAAAATCTTCTGAAGAGAACACGAAGAGTGTGGCTGGACTGTCACTAAATGAAGAATTTGTGGCATTATATGAGATGAACAAAGTCTGTTAGACTTATTAGATTTGACAGGATGAGGATAATAAGACCTAGTTGGCTATAAATTATGCTCTATTCTCTAAGAAGAGGGAAAAATGACCCTGAAAGTGATTCAGAGATTATCAGGGCTACTGCCTTGGTTTCATCAAGCTAGATGTCCACTGCTGGGATCCGGGGGTGGCCCCGTCCCGCAGAACCATGGAGGAGGGACCCCCGAGGCTTGGAGGGCAGGGTGTGGAACCAAAGAGAATTATTTTCCATCCTTAAGATCTAATGGAATTTGCCTTGCTAGGTTTTGAACTTCTTTTGGACCCGTCACCCCTTCCTTTCCTGTTTCTTCCTTTAGAAACAAGAATATTCATCCTATGCTTGTCCTACCACTGTATTTTGGAAGCATGTAATTTGTCTGGTGTCACAGGTTCAAAGCTGGAGAGCAGTTTTGCTCTGGATGAATTGTACCTCCAACCTCACCTATGTCTGATTTAGATGATATTTAGATGAAACTTTGGACTTTAGAATTGATGCTGGAATGAATTACGACTTTTGGATCTGTTGGAATGTTAATTAATGTATTTTGAATATAAGAAGAAAGTGAACTTGGGAGACTGGGGTGGAATGTTACAGGCTGAATATGTGTGTCCCCTCAGAATTCACATGTTAAAACCCTAGCCCCTCATTTGATGGTATTTGGTGATGAGGTTTTTGGGAGATAATTGGGTCATTAGGTTGGCCCTAGTCTGATGGGATTATTGCCCTTATAAGAAGTGACACCAGAAGCTTGGTCTCTCTCTCTCTCTCCCCTCCCCCCCACTCCGTCTCCCCTCCTCTCCTTCTCCCCTGCCCCACTTCTCTCTCACTACTGTGTGAGGATACCCTGAGAAGTTGGCTGTCTGCAAGTTAGGAAGTAAGTTCTCACTAGAACCCCAACATGATGGCACTCTGATCTCATACTTCCTGCCTTCAGAACTGTGGGAATCTTTTGTTGTGTGAGCCAACTAGTCTGTGGTGTTGTTTATGGTGGCCCAAAATAAGATGAACCATTTAAAAATATTTAGTGAGTTTGTGTACTGAAAATGACTTCTTATTAAGTGTCTACTATTCCTGACTCTTAAACTCTTCTAACTGTGCTACATTTATGGACCATTGGACACTATAATATCCTTGTAGTTCTTCATCTAATCAAATACGTAGGATGAAAATTAACTTACGGTAAATTCATTTATAACTGGTTTCTCAGTACCACTACCATTTACTAACTATAAAGTTTATTGCAGTTAAGTGCTTGATTTTGTAAAGTTAATAGTAAAATTGATCTTTTTAAAATATTTAAGCCTGTAAGATTATTGTTTTCAGAATGCAAATTCTTTTATTATATTTAATTGATTATGCTATTACAGGTGTCCTGATTTTTCCCTCTTTACCCCCCTCCCTCAGGCAATACCCACACCATCGTTCATGTCCATGCGTCATGCATGTAAGTTCTTTGGCTACTCCATTTTCTATACTGTACTTTACATCCCCATGGCTGTTCTATAACTACCTATTTGTACTTCTTAATCCCCTCACCTTTTCACCCATTCTCCCACACCCTCCTTCCATCTGGCAGCCATCAGAACGTTGTCTGTTTCCTTGATTCTGTCTCCGTTCTGCTAATTTGCTTAGTTTGTTTTTTAGATTCAATTATTGATAGATATGTATTTATTGCCATTTTATTGTTAATAGTTTTGGTCTTTTTCTTAAATAAGTCCCTTTAACATTTCCTGTAATAGTGGGTTGGTGATGGTGAACTCCTTTACTTTTTTCTTGTCTGGGAAGCTCTTTATCTGCCCTTTGATTCTAAATGATAGCTTTGCTGGGTAGAGCAATCTTGGCTTTAGGTTCCTGCTTTCCATGACTTTGAATATTTCTTTCCAATCCCTTGTAGTCTGCAAAGTTTCTTTTGAGGAATCAGCTGACAGTCTTATGGGAAATCCCCTGTAGGTACCTTAACTGCTTTTCTCTTCTTTCTTTTAATATTCTCTCTTTATCTTTAACGTTTGGTGTTTTAATTATGATGTTTCTCAGAGTGGTCCTCTTTGTATCTGTCTTGTTTGGGGCTCTCTGTGCTTCCTGGACTTGCATGTCTTTCCTCACCAAATTAGGGAAGTTTTCTTTCTTTATTTTTTCAAATAGCTTTCGAATTTCTTCCTCTTTCTCTTCTTCTGGCACACCTGTGATGTGATGTGAATGTTAGATGATTTGAAGTTGTCCCAGAGACTGCTTACACTATCCTTCTTTTTTTTGGATTCTTTTTTCTACTTTTAGTTCTAATTGGCTGGTTTTTTTACTTCCTTATGTTCCAAATCATTAATTTGATTCTTGGCTATATCCACTCTACTGTTATTTCCCTGTAAATTGTTCCTTGTTTCAATTAGTGTATCCTTTGTTTCTGACTGGATCTTTTTTACAGTGTTGTTCCTTGAACATCCTCATAATAACTGGTTTTATTTTTTTCTTTACTTTTTGTAAAATTTTATTTTTATTGTAATTTTTCCATTGCCATTTCATCCCCTTACACCTCCGTTCCCCCAGCAATCACTAAACTGTTGTCCATGTCCATGAGTTCTTTTTCCTTTTTGCTCAATCCCTCCATCACCTTACCTCCTCCCCCCAGCTGTCACCTGCTCTCCATCTATGAGTCTGTCCCCATTTTCCTCATTAGTTCAGTTTGTTCATTAGATTCTACACATGAGTAAGTCATATGGTATTTTTCTCTGACTACTTATTTCACCGAGCACAATGTTCTCCAGGTCCATCCATACTGTTGCAAAGGGTCAAATTTTCTTCTTTTTTAGGGTCAAGTAGTATTCTATTGTGTAAATATCTCATAGTTGTTTTATCCACTTATCTACTGATTGACACTTGGGCTGCTTCCAAATCTTTCCTATTGTAAATAACGCTGCAATGAACATAGGGATGCTTATGTTCTTTCAAATTAGTGTTTTGGATTCCTTCAGATATATTCCCAGAAGTGGGATTGCTGGGTCAAAAGGTTTCTCTCCAGCTAGTGTTTGGTTATTCAGGATGCTTTCTCTACAATTCAGTTGTAATTCCAGATTGGTCCTGGGAGGAGGTTAGAATTGCTTCCATTTACTCCTCCACCATCTTGGATCTCTAACAAGTGTTTTGAACTGTGCATTTGATAGCTTGCTTATCTCTATTTTCTTTAGTTCTTCTTCTGGAGTTTTGATCTGTTCTTTCATTTGGGCCATGTTTCTTTGTCTCCTCATTTTGGCAGCCTCCCTGTGTTTGTTTCTATGTATTAGGTAGAGCTGCTATGACTCCCTTTGTTGGTAGCATGGCCCAGTATGATAGGTATCCTGTAGGGTCCAGTGGCACAGCCTCCCCTATCACCCATGCTGGGTACTCGAGGTACCCCTTTGTGTGGGCCGAGTACAACTTCCTCTTGTAGTTGAGTTCGATTACTGTTTGCAGGTCAATGGGAGGGATTTACCCAGGACAGTCATCTCCAAGGACTGGCTGTGACCACTGAGCATCAACCTCTACCCTCCATGGAGGATAGAGGGCAGGGGCAAGGTGGTGGTGCTCTGACGTGGTCTATAGCTGTCCTACTGGGTGTGTAGACTCTGGGGTTCCCCAGGTGGTGCAGGCCAAGGTCAGCCCTAACCTGTGTACTGCCCAGGGCCACCCTGCCTGCACTATAAAGCAATCCGAGATGGCTGCTACTTGTGCTGAGCTTGGAGGTTCCCAGGCGAAGCCAAGCTGTGAACCTGGGCTGGCTGCTGCTAGTGCCAGGCCAGGGGCCACTTAGCAAGAGAAATGGGAGATAAGGACCCACTGAGTCTGGCTGTTGCTTGTTTGGTAGGATTTAGGAAATTGTAAAACATAGCCAAGACCAGCCATTCATATGGAAAAGTCACTGTTAACAGCTTGGGTGGGCCTATAAGTTGGGTGGGATGGAGTCTCAGGAGACTTCCACAGTGGAGCAAACATTGTTAGCCAGGTTGATGGAGTCTCAGATATGACACTTACCTGCCAGCTCTGTGGCTCTGTGTGGGCAGGGTTCAGAAAAGGGAAAATGGCCTCTGCCCATCTTTCTGTCTGGGAGAAAGCTTTCCCCCAGCTCTTGCCTTGACACTAGACACTTCACTTCCTCCCTGTTTCACTCGTGCCTTTCAAGCTGCTACCCTGGTGCCGGAGCTAAGAGGGAATACGTCTAAGTAAGTCTGTGTATGAGTCCCTTAATAGGAACTGCTGGGACTTCAGCAGTTTCTTTTCCCGACTCAATCTCCACTGGTTTTTGTAGTCAGAAGTTATGGGGACTTATCTTCCTGGCAGTGGAACCCTAGGCTGGGGGACTTGGTGTGGGGCTGGGACTCCTCGCTCCTAAAATATCCCTCCTGATTTGTTATCCACCACACGTGGATATGGGACCAGTCTGTTCTGCATCTCTGCCCCTCCTACCAGTCTGGATGAATGTGGTTTCTTTAATTCTGTAGTTGTCAGACTTCTATTCAACTTGATTCCTGACTGTTCTGAGTGATCATTTTTCTATAGTTTAGTTGTAATTTTGATGTGGTTGTGTGAGGAGGTGAGCCGTGTTTACCTATGCTGCCATCTTGACCAGAAGTTGCCCAGAATGCAAATTCTTACGTTACTATCTCACTGTGCCATTTCTGAAATCAGTAATTATATACCTGCTGTGATAAATCTTTGCATTTAAAATAATGCCCTAGGTTTTTTAATTTTAAAAAAATCTCAATTTACAATTTTGGTTACCTTGCTTTTCTGCATTACTCATTTATTTAAAAAAAGTATAAAATGTCTTTTACTATGTCCTATTTTGATTTTATATGCAGTTTTAATGTTTACATTTTGGTAATTACAATGAAAATTTTTTAACTGAAAGGCAGTGTTCAAAAATAGTTTTAAAGAAAAAAATTGACGTTTTTGTGCAGAAAAGTTACCTCCTACTTCACTTTTAGAAAATACCTTCTGATTAACAAAATAATAAAAAATCAAGATTTTTATATGGTAGGTGTGATACTGCAGATACATAATGCATGATATTGTGTGCAGTATTCAAATTTGGACAATTGTCAAATATGTCATATTGTCTTACTTTTATTTCCCAGATTGTGAGCATTGAAGAGATGAGTCCGATAGTGTAGTGATCTGTTCTCTTTTCCCATTCTTTATTCTACTCAGTACAGTTGTGTGTTAATAATTTTAAATGACTCTATGTAGTTTTATCAGAGACAAGTGTTAAATCTACAATGCTTTGTTCAAGACTCTCAGCAGTTGTGTGAATGAATGATGCATATTTATATCATCTTAACCACTGTAAAGAACATTGTTTTTTTCTGTACATGGGGATCATAATGACTGTATAGAATATGAAATGTTTTTGTGGTTGTTAGAGTGAAAACAAAGGTTTTTTTCTTGAGGGCTAAGACTTTTTTTGCCATAGAAAGTTCCTGTTGCATTATCAGAAGCATTAGAATTAAACATTTTTTCATATAAAATAATTAACCACAATTATCATCTATTTGGGACTGAGTCATATACACAGGAATGTAATCACAGTGTTTGGTTACCTCACTTACATGTGCTTCTATTTATATCTTTGTATATAAAGACTTTTCTGTGCCATTGCTATTGTTTGCTGGGTATACATTGTTTTTACACATTATCCTGTCCTTGACAATGTTAGCAAAAAAAATATTATCTTTAAAAAATACACTGTACATATTTGCATGTTTTCCTTGACCTTCCCGTGGCTTGTTGTGTATGGTTTCATTTTCTTTTTTGTTACTTTAGTATTTTCTTCTCAGGATGAGATGAACTTTATTTTAAACTATACTACATAAAATATTATCCTCTAATTTAGCATCACATTGTTAACTTTGTATTCATTAACTTCTGCTTATAAAAATTTGAAGGACATGCATTATGATGCAGCTGGCATAGCCCTGGTATATGTGACCAAACACATTATGCTCTTATTGTATCTGTGGTTTTTACACATTTGCTTCTGGACTGTTAACATGCTTCTAGGTGGTGATTATTACAGAAGTTGCCTTTCTCCTTGACTTTGATTTCTAGCAGCTCAGGTATTCAAATACAATTATGCTATAAGCCTTGAGATTTATCTCTTTTGAGAGTTATCTCTGGAATTCCGTAAGTACTGTGAGATTGCTTTTCAGACAAAGTGTTTGTTTAGCCTCATTCCAAAAAATTAGTAATGTTTATTCTTTTATGCTTTAAAGTTTTTATTAATTTACTTGAAATCATTTAATGGTGATGTATTTAACTGGTCTGTGCTGCATCAAGAACCAGTTTCCCCCCTTAAGAGAAAAGCCATCTCTAACTTATGAGATTATATTGTACATATTTGTGTTCTCAAATCCATACCACTGTATATACAAAATAGAAACAGTTATAAGTGCTAGTTAAGTTTCCAGGCTAACCGACAAAGATACATTTATAACCTAATATTGCTGACTTCTGCTATACATACTATACTAACTCTGGGACCTGGGAGCAAGACAGTACCAGAGAATAGAAGAAAGAAGAGTTACTGCTCTTTGCCAGCTACTAATGTGTGAACAGCAATAAGGCTTTTTGGCTTCCCCAGAGTGACTTGTAATGTTAAATTTAAAAATTTTATACACTAAGTAATCAGTGGTAGAATTTATCTAATGTATTGTAGTTTAGACATTTAAGGGAGAAATATTTTTGCCCTGGGCTCAGTTCAGTTTTACAGATTCCTAAATACAATAAATTACTTTTAATTAAATCTTCCTTTTCCCCACATTTGAGTCCAAATACTCTCTTAAGTGCTAACCTTATACACTAATGAGCATGGTAGTTCCTGGTATAAGGGAAGGACAATGATCACAATTTATATGTACTGATCTTTTGCAAGTTGGGACTAGGACCTTCCTGTAAGTGTTCTTTTGTTTGGAGGGCATGGTGTGTATGGTGGTGGGTGGGGCAGTGTATGTGTGTCTTGTTTTTCCTGAAAAGATTCTCTTCTATAAATTACATTGTATGATTTAAATATTGTTTTTCTATAGGTTTACGGTAAATATACCAGCTCTAGAACAAATGAATCAGATTTTACACGTCTTGTTTATATTTTTACCCTTTCTGTGGGCACTCGGGATTCTGCCCCCACTCGATGCACTTTTCCTATGGGCAATGGAGCAAGTTTTAACGTTTGGCCTTGGAGGCTCAGCTATGTCAACCCACCTACGGTAATTATTTTAAATATTAAAGTTAGATGTAACTTACTCTTAAAGTGCATTTTTTTTCTTTTCAAGCAAATCTGTGTTTTTCTCTGCAGGTTATTAATAATGTTCATCATTTCTGCTGGAACAGCTGTAACATCGTATTTCATTCCCAGCAATGTTGGAGTGGTTCTTTTCATGACTGGACTTGGGTTCTTACTGAGTCTTAACCTGAGTGAGATGGGTTTTGTCTTCAAACGCAGTGTAACCAGGCACGGAGTTGGAATCAAATCTAAGGCTTTACCCAATGGTTCAGAAAAACAGTTTACTTGGAAGGAATGCCTCTTCTACATCATTATATTTGTCTTGGCTCTCTTAGAAAGTCTTTTGCTGCATCATTTTGCTTGTTGCTCACAGATTTCCAAAAACAGTCTCCAGGCTATTGTTGGCTATATTTTGATGATATTACTTATAATATTATATATACTTAGAGAAATTCAAAGTGTCTATATCTTTGGAATTTTTCAAAACCCTTTCTATCCAAAGGATGTGCAGTCTGTGACTTTATTCTTAGAGAAGCAAGCAAGGCTTATGAAGATTGGTGTTGTCAGATGGACTTTGCTAAATCTAGGTAGGAAGGTAAAAATCTGCTAACCTTGTTTCCTATCTATGAAGTGTGCAGAAACATTATAGAATTCCCATGTTTGTGTAATATAATTCATATAAGCATGTATTCCCTTATGTTTTGGTTTGTTCTTTTTTTTTTTTTTTTTAGTTCATTGTTTAAATGTACATTTAAAAAACCTCATATTGGCCAAAATAAAATATGGTAGAAGGGGTTACTTTGCCTTAATTAAATTTGTCGTTTGTTTGTTTATTTGTTTTAGTGTCACCTTTTGCTATGATAGCATTTCTTTCATTGGATAGTTCCTTACATGGGCTCCACTCTGTGTCTGTCTCCATTGGATTCACAAGAGCTTTTAGAATGGTAATCCTAGTGTGCACTTAATAATATTTTTCTGTTTCTAAATTTGTGCTTTTGTTTATTCTAAGAGTTTACATAGACTACCAAACCCTCCCCAATAATGTGGATGATTCGTATACTGCAGGTATGGCAGAATACAGAAAATGCTTTGTTGGAGGCCGTCATTGTGTCAGCGGTGCACTTGCTGGCCCCCAGTATAGACATGTGGTGGAACCGAAGCCTGAATACAGGAATCAGACTCTTACTGGTAAATGTATTTTTTAACAGTTTTATTGAAATGTAGTTAATATACCATAAAATCATCCACATAAAAGTACGTAGTTCAATGACACATATTCAGAACTTTGTAGTCATCACCACAATCTAATTTTAGAGCATTTTCAGCATCTCAAAAGAAACCTCATACACATTGTCATTTCTCAGTTCCTACTCTTTGTCACAACCGTCCCCTATTCCAGCCCCAGCCACCATTAAATCTACTTTCTTTTCTGTATATTTGCCTATTCTGGACATTTCACACAAATGGAATTATATGATATCTAGTCTTTTATATCCAGCTTCTTTCACTCACGTTTTCTAGGTTCATCCATATTGTATTGTATGGCAATACACATTTAGTTGATTCTTCCATCAGAAAATAGATATTTAGGTTGTTTTCACTTTTGACTGTTATGAACAATGCTGCTATGAACATTTGTGTACAAGTTTTTTATATGGACATATATTTTCTTTCTTTTTTTTTTTTGGTTATGTATATCTGGGACTAGAATTTCAGTCATGTAGTAATTCTCTTTATAACACTTCAAGGTATTGCCAAATGTTTTTCCAAAGTGGTTGCACCATTTTACATTCCCACCAACAATCATGAGGAGTCTCATTTCTCTACATCCTCACACCTACATTATCTGACTTTTTTATTATAGACATTCTAGTGAGTATGAACTGCTATCTTGTGATTTTGATTTGATATCTCTGAATGCTAATGATGTATCTTTCATGTTTATTGGCCATTTGTACATGCTTTTTGGAGAAATATCTATTCAAATACTTTGCCCCCTTTTATTTGGGTTATTTGCCTTTTTATTGTTAAGTTGTAAGCATGCTTTAATATTCTGAATACAAGTTTTTTGACAGGTATATCATAAAAGTTTTCTCCTATTCCATAGGTAGTCTTTTACCTTTTTTTTCCTAAATTTTTAAATTTTATTTATTATTTTTTAGAGAGAGGGAAAGGGAGAAAGAAAGAGAGGGATAGACACATCAATGTGTGGTTGCCTCTTGCACACCCACAACTGGGGACCTGGCCAGCAACCCAGACATGTGCCCTGACTGGGAATTGAACCAGCAACCCTTTTATTTGCGGGCCAGTGCTCAGTCTACTGAGCCATACCAGCTAGGACTTACTTTCTTGATAATGTCCTTGAAAGCAAAAAAGTTTTTAGTTTTGCTGAAGTTCAGTTTATCAATACTTCCTTTTGTTACTAATATCTTTTATGTCACATCTAATAAACACTGCCTATTCCAAGATCATAAACATTTACTATGATTTCTTCTAAGAGTTTTATAGTTTTAGCTCTTACTTTTGTGTCTATGATCTCTTTGAGTTGATATTTATAAATGTGATGTGAGGTAGGGTTCCAAAACCATTCTTTTGTATATGTATATACAATCATCTCAGCATCATTTATTGGAAAAACCAGTCTTTCCTCAATGACTTTCCTGACACCCTTGTCAAAAGCCAAATGACAAATGTAAGGTTTTATTTCTTGATTCTCAGTGTATTTCCAATCATTTATATACCTATCCTTGACTACATTATCTTGATCACTGTAGCTTTGTAGTAGGTTTTGAAATTGGAAAGTGCGAGTCCTTCAGCTTTGTACTTTTACAAGATTGTTTTGATATTCTGGTACCCTTACATTACCATATAAATATTAGTTTCACCTTTTAATTTTTTTGCAAAAAGGCATCCGAGACTTTGATAAGAATAACCTCAAATCTGTAGATCAATTTGGGGAGTATTGCCATCTTAAAAGTATTGATTCTTTCCAGTCACAAGCATGAGATGTCCTTACATTCATTTAGTTCTTCTTTAAATTTATTTCAACAATGTTTTGTAGTTTTCAATGTACAAATGTTATGCTTTTATTAAGTTTATTTCAAAGTATTGTATTCTTTATGATGATGTTAGAATGGAATTGTTTCCTTAATTCATTTTTTTGGCTTGTTTATTGCTACAGTATATGATACAATTGACTTTTTAATATTAATCTTGTATTCTGAAACCTCACTAAACTCTTATTCTAATAAATTTCTTAGGATGAATTTCTAATGAATTTCTTAGGATGTTCTATATATTATGTTATCTGAAAATTGGATATAGTAAAGATAGTTTACCTTCTTCCTTTTCAATCTAGATGTCTTTCATATTCTTTACCTAATTGTCCTGGATAGAACCTCTAGGATAATGTTGATAGAAAGAGAAAGGATGTACATCCTGTGAAGAAAGTATTCAGTCTTTCTCCATTAGGTTAATGTCAGTTTTTTATCATTAAATATGATGCCAGCTATTAGTTTTTTTGCAGGTGCTCTTTATCAGATTGAAACGCTTCCTTCTATTCCAATTAAGTCTTTTTATCATGAAGGTTATTAGATTTTGTCAAATGCTTTTTCTGTGTCTATTGAAATGGGCATATGGTTTGGGTCCTTTAATCTATTAACATGATGTAATACATTAATTTTGGGTGTTAAACCAACCTTGCATTCCTGGAATAAATCCCACTAGGTCATGGTGTATACTGTAATCCTGTTTATATGTTGCAAAATTTGATTGGCTAGTATTTTATTGAGAATTTTCATGCATTATGCCTTTTATTTTTTGTCATATCTTTGGTTTAGATATTATAATAGCACTGACCTCATAAAATAAATTGGAAATTTCATATTATTTTTTAATTTTTTATAGTATTTAGTATGTATCTTAAATATTTTGTAGTAAGTAGTGTTTTGTAGTATAGAAGTCATCTGGGCCTCAGCTTTTCTCTATAGGTAGCTTTAAAATTACTAATTCAGGTTTTTTTACTTGTTATAGGTCTATTCTGATTTTCTATTCTTGAGTCAGTTTTAGTAATTTATGTCTTTCTAGGAACTTGTCAATTTTATCTGATTTATTGACATACAGTTGTTCATGGTATTCTTATAATCCTTTTTATTTTTTTCTCTAAGATAGTAATGTTACCTCTTTCATCGTTTTAGTAATTTGACTCTTTTTTCTTGGTCAATCTAGCTAAAGATTTGTCAGTTTTGTTGATCTCAAAAAAAACAGCTTTTGGTTTCATTGATTTTCTCTGTTGCTTTTCTCTTATTATTTTCTGCTCTAATCTGTATTTCCTTCTGTTTACTTGAGGTTTAGTTTGCTCTTTTCTGATTTTTCTGGTTTCCTAAGGTCGAAGATTAGGTTATTGATTTAAGATCCTTCTTCTCTTTTAATATAGGCATTTAGAGCTATAAATCTCCATTTGAGAACTGTTTTAGCTATATCACAGAGTTTTGGTATGTTGTTGTTTTTTTTTCATTCATTTCAAAATATTTTCTTATTTATGTTGTGATTTATTGTTTCACCCATTGGTTATTTAGAAATGTGTCTTTTAATTTTCACATTTTTTCTATTGATTTAATTTTGTTTTGGTTGAAAAACATGTTTTGTGTGATTTGTGTAAACATATTTAGTGTGATTTCAATCTGTTGAGGTTTGTCTTACGGCATGACTTTTGTTCCTTCATCTGTAAAATGCTATCTAAAATAAGGATAAATTAAGGATAGTTGCTTGACTATTTACCATTTCTAGTTCTCTTGACTTAATAAACATGTAATACAAAGCTTAGTCAACCTTGAGATACAGACATTACTAAGGAGAACTGTTAGTACTACTTTTTATAAGGAAGCCCAAACTTTTAAAAATATAGTCTCATTTATTAATTGTGAGATTGGAGAAAATGATAATAATCTCAGATAAAGGCTATATCCTCAAAAATATGGGGGCAGTAATAAAATTATACAGTTTTCCTTTTATAACCTTGAAAATTCATGAAATGAATAGAATAAAGAAGAAGAATTAAGAATTATTTTTATGTCTCTACAGGTTGGTATCATGCGTGATCGTCTGATTCAGTTCATTTCTAAATTGCAGTTTGCTGGGGCTATACTTTGGGCATCCTGGACGGAGAAAAAACGTAGAAAATCAGCCACCACTTTATGTATACTCAACATTGTTTTCTCTCCATTCGTGTTGGTCTTCATAGTTTTTTCTACACTACTCTCTTCTCCTCTCCTTCCCCTCTTCACCCTTCCTTTGTTCTTGGTGGGGTTTCCCCGACCTCTTCAGAGTTGGCCAGATGTGGTGGGCACTGCAGCTTGCGTGTGTGCAGATACAGTGTACTACAACCAAATGATCCCAGGTTTGACCGCTGCACTGCAGTCTGCGATGGCAGCTGGAAGTTTAGGTAAGTAAATCGGTTGTGCTTAAATTCTCACTGATGTATTGGGTCAACCAAAAATTTTATTTGGTTTCTTCTGTAAGATGGCTCTAGTAGCGCTTAGTTGTCTTGAACTTAATTCAAAACAGCTTTGTTAGATTGTATTGTGACAGCTGTCATATCAGCGTGCATTAAAAAAAATTTTTTTATTGTTTTTCTATAACAGTTATCCCATTTTTCCCCCATTGCTCTCCCCTGCCTGCATTTTTTTAAAAAACTTAAAAAATTGGTGAATTTTTTTCTGTAGCCATTTTAATATTGAAGGTGGAAGAAAATGTGCAACATTTTCAGCGTATTATGCTTTATTATTTCAAGAAAGGTAAAAATGCAGTGTATGGAGAAGGTGCTGTGACTGATTAAACCTGTCAAAAGTGGTTTGCGAAGTTTTGTGCTGGAGATTTCTCATGGGATGCATGGGATGATGCTCCACAGTCAGGTAGACCAGTTGAAATTGGTAGTAATCAAATCAAGACATTATTGAGAATAATCAGCATTATACAGGAGATCAGCTGACATACTCAAAATATTCAATTCAATGAAGTTATTGGTGAAAGTGAAAAATGTGTTATTTATTTTACAACAAAAACCATATGGGTGTTTTGGCCAAGCCCATACTTAAAGTATATAAAAACATGAACACACACAAAAAATAGTCTTTTGAGCCTACCATTATACAGATCCTTTGATATATAGGCAGAAAGACTAACTGTGAAAGAGATGCATATCTCCTGCTCCTTATTTTGATGTAAAGTTATAAAAATACTAAGGAAAATTTTTATTACGGTGATATGACAATTTCTAAAAAACATTTTCTTGAATAAAATCAGTTTGTAGCCTAATCACTGAAACATGAAAACACCTTATCTCCCAAAATTTTTGTGTTATTTATAATGAGTTCATATTGAGTAGATGCAAAATACATTTAGGCCCATAAAGAGTGAAAACTAGCTTTACATAATATCAGATGGAATTGTTTAAGGGTATTTGCTCATATATTATTAGTATGTAGCAACTTAAGTAGTCTGACAAAGTTACAGGGCACAATAGTATAAAGGCTTTGGACATTGATTGGTTGCCTGCCAAAATGAAGTACTATGTAAATTAGCAAGATTTTGATGAGAATGAACTAATTCTATGATAATTATAATTTTATGTCACTTTTATAATTTTGTGGTACATGAACTGCAAATTCAGCGATATTATGCTTCTCAAGTTTGATTTTAGATAAGGTGTTAGTTAAGCTGATGACAAGAGTATATTGTCTCCTGCCATAGGCCTTAGCCCCTGATACTTGTTTTAGAAATGTTCGATGACTTCCTAGCAAGCTGATGCCAGTCAGAGTAGCAATTTAAAATTAGAATTTGAATGAAATGTTTACTTGGGTTGAACTTTTCTATTTATCTAATGATTATGTTAGATAAGTTAGGGAAAACTTTGTAGTGCGATTTTTTTTATGAATAATCACTTTCTTCCTTATAGAAAATATTCTGTACTTCTAATACCTTTGTCCATTCCAATTAGTTTTTATTATGCAATGCTGTGCCACTTTTTAAAATACCTGTATTATTAAATTCACATCTGAAATAATAAATACCTTAGTGATACAGTAGAAATTATACTTTATTATCAAATCAATTACACTCAACCAAGAAGTGTGTTATAAAGTATTTCCTGGGAAAAAAAGAAAAAGAGGTATCATTTCACACACATCTGATTGGCAAAAATGTACAAAGTCTGACATTACCAAGTATTGGTTTGCGTATTGGGAACAGGAAGTCTCAATCCCTGCTGGGAGGAAATGTGTATATTTATAAAACCACCTTGAAGAGTAAACTTAAGAATCTGTAGTAAAGATGTGCATATCCCATTGTCTACTAATTCCAGTTTTAGAGTCCATGATCCATTGATTCCAGTTGTAGAGGAACTCTTACACATCTCTTTTGGGGTCCCAAAGACCATTCCTAGGTTTGATGATTTGCTAGGAGGGCTCACAGAACTCAGCATATAGTCATACTAAGATATTTTATAACTAAAGCAAAATCAGCAAAGAGAAAAAAGTCACATGGGGTAAAAGAGACTAGATGCAGACTTCCAGGTGTCCTTCCCTGGTATAGTCACACAGAATGTGCTTAATTCTCTACCAGTGCATTGTGGCAACATGTGATACGTTGGCTACCAGGGAATCTTATTTGAGATTCAATGCCTAGGGCTTTTATGGGGGCTGGTCATGAGGCACCCCTCTCTGCCTAGTGCATACCAAAATTCCAGACTCCCAAAAGAAAAGCCACTGTTCAGTGTAAACTGTCGTTTGCACTGAAATACAAGTTCCCAGATGCCAGTCAAGGGCTAACTTTGTGAGCCGGCCTTTCTAAGGATATCAGTTAGTTGTGCTTTGTTAACTCTTTCCTGCAGAACACCATGTACAAGCAGACTTGCAGAAAGATAATTTCTGTAGCATTATTAAAACAGTGAAAAATTGGAAGCATCTGAAATGTTTATTAAATGGGAAATGAATATTCAAATTCAACTATATTCATACAATGAATTCTCAATGCAGCTATAGTGAATGACTGAGCTGTTTGCAGTCGACATGGGCAAATCTCAGATATAATGTTGAAAGAAAAACTTAACTTTTAAAAGTATTTGTACAATGTGGTAGGTAGCATTTTATGTAAATTTTAATACCACAAAACATTTTTTATAAATGTCCACAGTGTTTTAAATCATTAATGTGAAGTCTTTTATATACAGTATTTAATACTTTTCCTAGTATTTTTAACATGTAGTTAGGATGTTATATGGCAGGTTCTAATTTGTTTTTCTAGAAACTATGTTCTTGACTTTTTATGTATTATTACCTAGAGAGCTTAATTTAATGCCTCATAATATGCAATGAATAGTCATTTCTATTCTTGACATAAAGGGAAGGTTGAAAGAATTGTGAATTAGTTCAAAGTGTGTTATCAATTTTGAAGATTCATGTGGCAAAACAAGCTTGAACACTTGCTTACTTTTCTTTATTTTTAATTTCTTTTAGGTCTTCTCTTACCTGGTTCTCATTACTTGGGCCGTTTTCAGGATCGTTTAATATGGATAATGATTCTAGAACATGGCTATACTTACTGCTGTATTAACATTAAGGTTAATATGCATTTGAAACCTCTCTAGTCCAGGCATGGGCAAAAGTAGGTTTATAGTTGTGATACAAATAAATAATACAATAATTAATAAGTAATAATTTAAGAATAAACTATTTTGTGTACTCACAACTGTAAATGTACTTTTACTCACCACTGTTTTTATACTACATGTGTAATATTTCACCTGTTATGTATATATCAAACAATAACTCAATTTGAAAGACTATCTTTTAGTTACCTGTGAAAACACCTGGGGGTTTTAAAGTATATTTCAGTATGCATATATTGATAGATTGGTATTAATTGTGTAATAGAACATAGTAACAAAGTATACCTTCCCCATTTTCATCCAGTCCTGTTTTTTATCCCTGTTTAGTTGAGCATCTCAAAAATATGACTCAGTAATGTTTTCTCACCCCTGTATCATATATCATTCTTGGTTTAATAATAATTTTTTTATCCTACTGCTCCTACCCAGTACACCCTGTTTCTTTCGTTTTAGAGCAAAATGACTGATTAGAGTTGATTATAAAACCTAATAATGTGGGTCCTTCTATTGACTTTTTGTGCTCCATGACATACGCTGTATAAAGACATACCTTTTGGTAGCAGCCTTTTTTCTTTTTCAGTTTTTCTGGACATGAGCTTGGTTAGCTGTATACCTACCATCTACTGACATTTATATAACACTTTAAAATTTACAAAGCATTTTCATTACTTAATCTTCGCCACCCTATGTGCTAGGATTATTTTTCTTTGAACGAGAAGGAAAAGAAATCTCAGAGGAGTTAGGTGACTTACTCAGGATTGTGTACGAGCATCTGGTAGTCCATGATTTAAAAATGGGTTCTGATGTCACATTTGATGTTTTCTCCTGACAGAATTACCTTTTATTAAAGGCACTGATAGTTTTGTTAAAATGTATAAATAAACAAACAACAATAATAATAGTAAGCAAGGACTTGGTACATCATCTTCATGTGATTCCTTTGGGGGCAGTAATCCAAATGTGTTTAAAATTCACATAAGAATGTATTCAGGCCCTGGCTGGGTAGTCCAGTTGGTTAGAGCATTGTCCCAATACACCAAGGTTGCAGGTTTGATCCCCAGTCAGGGCATATGTAAGAATCAACCAATAAATGCATAAATCAATGGAACAAGAAATCAATGTTTCCCTTTCCCTTTTTGTCTCCCCCCACACCACTTCCTCTCTCTAAAATCAATTTTTAAAAAGGTTCAAAAAAATGTATTCATAATATTTGTTCTTTCAACACGTATTTGTTGCATACCTACTGTGTGCCACGTACTGGTTTAGGCACTACAGATATTGTAGTAACCAAAAGAGAGTTGCTTTATGAAGTTTACATTATAGTTGGAGGATTCAGGCAATAATCAAATACATAAATGTTATTATAGTAAAACTCTGCATGGAACATAAGAATGATTAAATAAATTATGGCATATCCACACAATAGAATAATGTTCTCAAATAAAGTAGGATGGAAAGGACACAAAACTACTGTGCCTATTGTGTAATTCCAATTTACTTTTTCCCCTCCAAAAATTGTTATAACTTAAAATTTTTTTGAGTGCGATTCAGCCTTGACAAAGATATAGTCTTTTAAAATTATGATCACATTCAATAAAATTGTTATGTTAATTTCTAGTGGAATTTCTATAATTTATTTTGAAATAGTGGGATTATTTTTATCTCTTATTCAACATCAGATATCTTAAGTACCATTAAGTTTGAGTTAAGGTATAGCTCTTGAGTTAAATAAAATTTTTACATTTTTAAAATATTTGTATTTGAGAAATCAGTTATGGGCATTTACAGTACTAGTTGCTTTTCTCTGTGTAATAAGTGATCATAAATGAGTACTTTTTAATTTCTTCTTAGGGGTTAGAATTGCAAGAGACATCATGTCATACTGCAGAAGCTCAAAGAGTTGACGAAGTTTTTGAAGGTGCCTTTGAGCAAGAAGAATATGTAAAAATATGTTCCACTAATGGACACTTTGGAAATGTCTTGACACCCTGTACTGTTTTGCCTGTGAAACTCTATTCTGATGCCAGGAGTGTCCTCTCTGGCATAATAGATTCTCATGATAACTTAAGAGGATTTAAAGGTGACCTTGTTAAAGTACTTGTTTGGATACTTGTTCAGTACTGCTCCAGAAGATCCAGCACGCAAGAAACTGTTCACAAAACTGAAAATAAAGGGAAAGCATCTCTTATAATCTTGCCCACTTTGAATACTTCACCACAAACCAAATCCCCAGAAGACACAGTTAGTTTAAACTCAGAAACTTTAGATGACTGGTCTGATGATGTTTTGGGTGATGAGCCAACTACCAAAAATGGAAATGAAGGAAAAGATCGGTTAAAGTTTTTACAAAGTATAAATTTGCCTCTTCCAGGATCAGTAGACTCACAGAAGGTTGGTGATCACTCTATAGGCAAAGTTCCTGAAAACAGTTTTTACAATGCAATTATATTGGGATACCCTGCTACTGACAAAGGAAAACAAGAAGACATGGCATATATTCCGCTCATGGAGTTCAGTTGTTCTCAGTCTCACCTGTTAAGCTTACCTGAAGAGTGGATATCTAATTGTTTGCCTAATTCCAAAATGAGGGAGCTGAGCTTATTGTTTCCAGAAGACTGGTACCAATTTGTCTTAAGACAGTTGGAATATTTTCCTTCAGAAGAAAATGTCCCAAATGTGCTGGAAGAAATTGCAAAGGACAGAGTTTTAAAAGACTTTTATGTTCATACAGTAATGACTTGTTATTTTAGTTTATTTGGAGTAGACAATATGGATCCTAGTCCCGGTCATATATTAAGAGTTTACAGTGGAGTTTTGCCTTGGTCTGTTGCCTTAGATTGGCTGACTGAAAAGCCAGAACTGTTCCAACTAGCACTGAAATCCTTCAGGTAATTCATTTTGATTCTATACAAGTTGTAACATTGGCAGGAACCTGTTGAGTTTTTTAATAACCCAGAAGGAGATACACCATCATTCCTAATTTTGAAAAGGAATCACTTTCTTAAAAATGAAAAAAAAAAATGCTTGTTATGTATTATGGTTACATCAGGAGTACACTTTAATTTATACTTTCCTTGTTTTCTTTGTGTGGGGGATTTATTCTTCATTTAAATTTCTCTAACTCCATCATTTCTCCCTTTTAATATGAAATATGTATCATGTCAGTTTAATGTCTTAAAAATATTGATTGAACAGAATTATTTAATTGATAAAGTTGATAAAAATTCTAAAATTCTTTGTTTCTCCATTTTTTAGGTATACTCTGAAACTGATGATTGATAAAGCAACTTTAGGTCCAATAGAAGACTTTAAAGAGCTAACAAACTGCCTTGAAGAATATGAAAGTGACTGGTACATTGGTTTGGTATCTGATGAAAAGTGGAAAGAAGCAGTTTTACAAGAAAAACCATACTTGTTTTCTCTGGGGTATGATTCTAATATGGTAAGGTTAAAACTGAGTTTTTATATATTACCTTAAAGAATGTAAAACAGTTATAAAGTATTTGAACTAAGTGGTAGAGATATGACATTCTACATATTAATTTACAGTTTTAAGGCATTTGTAATCATGACTTTATGACCAACTTAGTTCAGTTCTAAAATGACTGATATATTTACCTTCACAAACTTAATAAGAGCCAATTAAAAATATTGCGTAGTCATTGTTTAATAACTGACCTATAGGATAGTCTAGTAAATGTGATTTGCTATGGCAAATTTGACTAAAAGTATTGTATTTCTATGCTAAGTTCAAGTGTATGAATTATCACATAGGATTTAACTCCAGGATAAAAATTAATTTGTAGTGGCAAAGTATTTCTGTGGCTGATATTTATACTTTATGTGAAGCATATCTGACATGTGAAAATTAAGAAAGACTCCAAATAGTGAATAACTTTTAAAAATGTAGTACTTGTTCTCATTGCATTTAAAACATCATTGAGTGTGCACAGTATGAGCTTATTATGGGTTCCATGTCTGGTATTAGAGCCTAAGAAACTCGACAGATGTGCTCCCTAATGAAAATGATGAAAGTTATTTTTAAAAACAACCATTTAAACTCTTGGAAATGGTTCTAAAAGCATATAACAAATGAACATTTATTCAAGAAAATCAACTAAAACCCAGTATTTGCACCAAGACCTGTTTTCTCCCAGCCCAGTAAGACTGAAACATTCATGCAGACTGTACAGACAAGAACACAGAGCTCCCTCTCCTCTCCGCTGCCAGGGGGAGGACTTTCCCTGAGAGAGGCAGGACTTAAGCATTTCTCATTCTTCTCAGCAACCTGTCGTGAGGCTAGCTCCTGAGCATGTGTAGTCAAGAGGTGAGAACTCCTTTCTGGACAATCCAACTCACTGGATGGAGGCTTTAACCTGGACATGGTGCCACTGAGAATACTGGTGTCCTGATCACCCTTGGGTACCCATGAGGTGGAGATTCCACTCTGCGAGAGACAGGACGAGAAGACCTGAGGTTACTGCTCCCCATCTACCAAGCACTTATGTCCTAAAGCCAAGGTGTCACATCGTTGTCTCATCTTCAGATTCAGAGCTCTGGCTCAGAAGTTTTGCCCAGTGGGAGAAGCAAACCATTAAAAAGACAAAAAAAAAAAAAAAAATTGAATGTCTTTCCAAAGGAACCAACACTATTTGCAAAACAGTGTGAACACATTGAAGCCTAAGATTCTCTCAAAAACTATGGAGGTTGTGGTGAAAGTATTTAACCGGCAGTTAGTAAATTCATTAGAGATATAAACTAAACTGAAGGCTGGATAGATTAACAGAGAACCCAGAAAGAAATAATAGAGAAGAGCCCCACCTCCTTGGGTCAGAACAATATCAAACCCTCATCCACAAAGCTATTCTTTCAAAGGATCCCAAACTTAATTGGATCAGTCTATAGAGCAATTTATTCCCCAAGTTATTGTTGAAAATGTAGATCAATCAGGGGCGTTTAACAGCTGGGTGTGAGTGCTTAACAGAGAGCCCTGCTAAAACCACTGTTACCCCTTGATAACTGTGGGCATTCACAAGGCTGCCCTCCCAAAGGAGCAACACCACAGACTTCACGCTTGGCAGGGAGGTAGGGATTAATTTCACTGGGGTCATCCAAAAACTCACTAAACTAATAATGAAATAACAAGTCCTGCAGACGGGAGTAGAGGATCAGTACCCAGAATTGTTACAATGTTATCTAAAATGTCCAGTTTTCAACAAAAATTATGAGACATGAAAAAACAAAGTAACCCATACACCGGGGGAAAAACAGACAACAGAAATTGCCAGTGTGGCTCAGTTGGTTGGAGTGCCCTCTATAACCAAAAATTTGCGGGTTTGATTCCCGGTCATGGCACACACTTAGGTTGTAGGTTCCATCCCTGGTTGGGGCACATACGATCCCTGGTACAGATGTATATGGGAGGCAAGCAATCGATGTTCCTCTCTCACATAAATGTTTTTCTCTCTTCCTCTTTCTCTAATAGCAATAAAGAAATCCTCAAGTGAGAATTTTAAAAATATCAACAAAGTAGGGAACAGAATGGATATAGAAGGAATGTACCTCAATGTAATAAAGGCCTTATATGTCAGTCCCACAGCTGACATCATACTCAACAGTGAAAAGCTGCAATATAGTGACTATAGTTAATGATACTGCATTGTAGATTTAAAAATTGCTAAGAGAGTATATCTTAAAAGTTCTCATCACAAGATGAAACAAAAATGTGTAACTATATGTGGTGATGGGTGTTAGATATATTGTGATCATTTCACAACATGCAAATATCGAGTCATTATGTTGTATGCCTGAAACTAATATAATGTTACATGTCAATTTTATCTCATGTTTAAAAGAAGTAAAAGAAGGTATGATGACAATATCACATAAAATGGAGAAAGACTATCAGTAGAGATGGAAATTATTTGTTAAAAAAAAAAAAAAAAGCCAAATGACAAATTACTAGAGGGAATCAACACTAGATTTTAACTAGTGAAAGAAAGAATTAGTGAACTTGAGTATTCTGGATCAAAAGAGATACACAATCCAAAGATGAGAGAGAGAAAAAGAATGAATAAAAAGTGAAAGACCCTTACAGAAATGTGGGACGCCATTAACTGCCCAACATACACACAGTGAGGGTACCCGAAGGGCAGGAGAAGAAAGGAGCAGAAAATTTTATTTGAAGATATAATGGCTGAAAACTTCCCAGATCTATTGAAAAACATTAATTTAAACATCCTAGAAGCTCAGCGAACTTCAAATAGACACATCTGCAAAGATCCATTCCAAATAAGGTTACAGTCACAGGTACCATGGGTTAGGACTGGGATACATCATTGAAAGATTTTGTTCAACCAACTGTAGACCCTTACTTCATACTGTATACAACAGTGAACTCAAAATGGCATAAAGACATAAATGTAAGAGCTAACGCCATAAAAACCTTAGAAGTGAGCCAAGGAGTAAATCATCATCTCAGATTTGGCAGTGGATTCTTAGATATTATGCCAAAAACATGAGAAAAAAAAATAGGACTTCAAAAGTAAAAAACTTTTGTGTTTTAAAAGACACCATCAAGAAAGTAAAAGGACAACTTAGAGAATTGAAGAAAAATGTGCATATATCTGATAAGGGACCTGTTACTGGTATATTTAAAGAATTTTTACAACTCAATAAAATGACAAATAACTGAATTTTTAAAATGAGCAAAAGATCTGTATAGAAATATCTCCAAAGGAGGTATATAAACATGTCAATAAGCACATGAAAAGATGTTCAACATCTCTCATTGTCAGAGAAATGCAAATCAAAACCACAATGAAATATCACTTCATGCACACTAGTATGGCTAAAATGAAAAAGTCAGATAATAAACGTTGGCAAGGATATAGAGAAATTGGAACTGTAATACAGTGCTGTCAGAAATGTAAAATGATGCAACTACTTTTTAAAACATCTGGACAGTTTCTCAAATAATTAAATGTAGAATTACCTCTGACCCAATTACACCACTCCTAGGTGTGAAAGGGGGGAACCCCCCCAAAATGGAGTTTATATAAAAAAAATTGTGTGTTCTTACATGTTTAAGCTTCAGTCGCCTTTAAAGTGCTCTCTATTTCATGCAATACACCTATGAAGACAAGCAATACACCTATCAAGCCTTTTTTCCACTACTCAAAAGAGTTTTGAACTTGTCGATTTTGATGCCTTTTAGTGCTTCTGCCATTTTTTGCTTCAACTCTTCCACCTTGGCAAAACATTTCACTTGAGGACTTTTTTCATCTGGAGAAACAAAAAATAGTCATTCGAGGTGAGATCAGATGAATAGGAGGGTGGGGCATGGGGTAGTCATGCCATTTTGGGTCAAAAATTGCTGAACACTCAGCGCATTGTAGGCAAGAGTGCTCACAAATCAACCCTTGTGAAATGGGCAAGCACATTGAGTCTTCAAAAAATATTCACTGAAGCTAAATGCAGCCTCTCATAACAACGCCAGCTGGTACACTACTACAGATGGGTTCCTAGAACACTCACGTAGTGGGGGAAGCCTGTACTACAGGGGGCTTGTCCTTCAGAAGATAATTCTAGTTTTTGGGGGGTCCTCCCTTGTATTACCAAGAAAAACGAAAACATCAATACTAATATAAACGTGTGCATGGATGTCAGTACTCATAACTGCCAAAAGGTGGAAATAACCCAACTGTTCATCAGCTGATGAATGCACAAATTGTGGTATTTCCATACCATGGAATATTATTTGACTATAAAAAAGGAATGAAGTACTGTTAAATGCTCGGCATGAATGAACCTTGAAAACATGCTAAGTTACAGATGCCAGTCACAAAAGAGCACATATTATGATTCCATTCATATGAAGTTTTCAGAATAGACAAATCTATGGAATTAGAAAGTACTTTAGTGGTTGCTTAGGATTGCGGGAATGAAGGGATAAGAGGGTAATAGCTGAAGAGTACAAAGTTTCTTTTTGAGGTCATGAAAATGTTCTAAAATTGACTGGTAATAGTTGTACATATCTGCATATACTATTTAAAAAACCGTTGAAATATACACTTTACATAAGTAAGTTGTATGGACTGTGAATTATAATTTAATGAAGCTGTTTTTGAAAAGAGCCTATTGCATGGTTATTCACTAACTAGTATATATGACGTATGCATTGCTGAGGCCAGGTGGGATGAAAGAATAGAGAAGGAAAGAAAAGTAGTGAGATTTTGCTGTTCTGTTCATTGAGTGAAATGGCTTTCAGGTGACTCTTAATTCTGAAGACAAGCAACTCGTGTACATTTTAATACACCACTTTCTGTTTAAGTTTACCCCAATACAATGAAATTTTTTTCTAAGTTCATAAATAAAATATAAAGACCTGAATATAATCTTGTTTTTCTCTCTCCCACCCCTTTTACACTTAAAGGGAGTTTACACGGGGAGAGTACTTACCCTTCAAGAATCATTAATTCAAGTTGGGAAGCTAAATGCTGAAGCTGTCAGAGGTCAGTGGGCCAATCTTTCATGGGAATTGCTTTATGCCACAAATGATGACGAGGAACGTTATAGTATACAAGCTCATCCACTACTTTTAAGAAACCTTACAGTACAAGCCGCTGATCCTCCCCTGGGATATCCAATTTATTCTTCAAAACCTCTGCATGTACATTTGTATTAGAGCTCATTTTGACTTGTGCATTTATTGTCATCAAGTGACATGTCTTGATTTTTTCATTCTAGAAGAGTAACAGTGATGTCTCAGACTTCCCTGACCTCTTTCTCCTTCCACAAGTCAGATGCCTGGGAAAAGCTAAGCTCTATAAAGTGGATTCTCTTGCTGTCATAATAGCTTAAAAAAAACTTTTATGTCTTACATAAAAGTTAGAACTATTGGCCAGTATTTGTGCCCGGTGGATTATGGTAGGCTTTGTTAAATATAAAATATTAGCATAAAATTAGATAATGAATTTTTAATGCTTTCTTAAATGTGTGATAACTTGCCTTACAAGGTCAACAACTGAAATTTTTACATATGTAAAAGACAGACACATTAGTGTTTTTAAGTAATGATAACAGATACTATTAAAGGCTATAAAATGTATATATATTTATTTGAAATACAATTAAACTTTATAGTATTTTCAAACTTTGTGCCATTTTATTTTAACATTTAGCATGGTCTGAAAGTTTTTATATTATTTTCTTTTCATATACTTCAATACAGAACCTTAAAAATTTCTAATAAAATCTTTTCCAATAAAACCTTTTTCTTCCAAGTATCTTTTTTATATGTGTGAAAGAAAAGGGATTTGTCCCATTCATCATTTAATACTCACAGGATTAGCAATGTTAAAGTAATATGAGTATGATTCCTAGAGGCCATCCTGTAGACCTGGCTCCTTATTATGCATTTCTTTTCAACTGAATATACTATTTCTGAAGAATGACTTATCCACGGGACTACCAGTTACTAGTGTCTTAAGATATTAAACTAAAGTCAGAAAGAGATCTTGGGAGAAAATTTTTCATAATGTCATCAGGAGTTTATTTTCATTCTCTAGCGGCTTACAGACTTTTTACAGATACTTATAATGAGGGTAAACAATGAATCTGCATCACTTGAGACATTAATTTCCTCTACCCATTTACTTCATTTTCAACTAAATCATAGTAGCCTCCTAAGTTGGTAATACAGTAATATATTTTTTATAAATGATTGAAATTATTTGAAATGTAATGATTAGGTTATTATTATTACTATTCTATTTATTTAGCAATGTTAATAACTGTTTAGACTAATTTTTAATTAATTCATGAGGTTTGTATGTTAGCCAACTTTGGAAAAACAGTATAGTTATATATTAGACAGAGCTTAATGTTACATATGAGTTCAGATTTCAGGTTTATGATTTACATAATTGAGATTTACTAGCTTGACAATTTTATGTATTTTTTGTCACCTATGAAAATTTTCTTATTAAAAACACTAATTATCAATTTTATTGACTGTAGAACATTGATATATAGCAGTCCCCGAGTAATGGACATTTTAAGTTGTTTTAAGATTTAAAAAAAAATTTTAAGATTTTATTTCTTTCTTTTTAAAGAGGGGAAGGGAGGGAGAAAGAGAGGAAGAGAAATATCAGTGTGTGGCTGCCTCTCACGTACCCCCAAATGGGGACCTGGCCTGCAACCTAGGCATGTGCCCTGACTGGGAATTGAACCAGTGACCCTTTGGTTCGCAGGCCAGTGATCACACCAGCCAGGGCTGTTTTAAGATTTTTACTGTTATAATGATTAACTCTGCTTTCCCTTTACCATGCATCCTCCTCAAACTGCCCCATGTCTTTATTCATTCATGGGCAGGTTTCCTCATCTTTCACTTGTCAAACCATTCCAGTCTGGATTCCATTTCTACTATTTCCCCCAAATAAATCTTTAATTAAGGTCACAATTTACCTTCAAATTGTCAAACCAACTAGTCACTTCTGTGCTTTCATCTTATTTGCCCTCTAAGTAGCATTTGACATATTCGAGCACTCCTTAAGTCACATTTACTTTTTCTCTTGGGGCTTCCTGACACCACAATATCATCATTTTCTTCCTGTCTCCCAGACTACTACTCAGTCTCCTTTCCTGCTTTCCCTTTTCTACCAGACCTCTAAATTTTGGGACTTCTCACCAATTGTTTCCAGGCCCCCTCTTCTTAATCTGTATTCACATAAACAGTCTAATCCACTGTAGGTTTACAGTTGTGAGTATGTGAAACACAGAGTTTATGATTGTATTATTATTACTTATTATTTTCCATATGAACAACTGTAAACCCAGTTTTGCCCCACCCCGTATGTACCTACCTCAGCTTCTCTCCTTAGCACTGAGCCTGTATAAGTAACTTATTTGTTATCCCATCTGGTGTATTCAAAAGTGATCTTATTGAATTTCCCCAAAAACCTGCCTTTCTGAATTCTGCTTTTAGTAGTGCATAGGTAAGTCACAACTACTATCTCAGAGAGAACAACTAGCAAAACTGGGCAAAATAACATTTTTAAATCTACTTAAAGGTATCGGAGAACCGAGAAGATAATGAAGAATTACATCAATAAGATCCAAAGAAGAATAAAACTTAGTGACCTTAGCTCAGCATTTGGGCTGCTTTTCTTCCATGAGCATTTGTAGTTCAGGAGGAGGTGGTTGAGAGTCTTGAGAAGCTAAAATACTTTTACAGCCTTGCTGCAGAGTGAGAGGGGGAAAAAATGGAGTCCAGGGCTCTCTTAGGAAGGCGGGAGGGACTGTAGTTAACTGACCATACTTTGGATTGGGACCTCCAGGACTATATCCTAATTTTAAGGGGGAACAAAAAATAGATGCCACTTGAATCTTTGTGATCCCTGAAACTGGACTAAGGTGACCCTGGATTCCTAGTGTACCTATCTACTACCCAAGGCAAAAGTAAGTGTTCTCTGGACTGAGCTTTCAAGTTTTTTTAAAACAATTTTCCATATTTAATATTGGACAATCTAAAGCACCTGAGGAGGTAAGACAGCATGATCAAAACCCAAGAGAAATGGTAGACAATATGAACAGACCCACAGGGCACCCAGATAATGAGTTTTTAAACAGGCTTGGTAATTATGTTTGGTACATTCAAAGATATAAAACACAAGATTCAAAGTTTCAGCAGAAAATTAGAATTATAAAGAATTGACAAGTCCCCAACTGAAAAATACATTAATCAAGTTTAAGAACTCAGTGACTATATTTGATAGAAACAACACAGCTAAAGTAAGAATTAGTGAACTAGAACTTAGGTCAGGAGTAAATACTTTTTGGATGGCCAAAGTTTGTTTATGTTTTTCCATATGATGGCTTTAGTAGTGCCTAGGTGTCTTTAATTTTATTTGAAACGATTTGGTTAGATTGTACTGTGACAGCTGTCATGTCAGCATGCATTTTTTTTTAAACATCAAAATTGGTGAATTTTTGTACAGCTATTTTAACATTGAAGATGGGAGAATACATACATTTTCAGCATATTATGCTTTATTTTCAGAAAAGTAAAAACAACTGAAATACAAAAATATATTTGTGCAGTGTACGCAGAAGATGCTGTGACTGATTGAACATGTCACAAGTGGTTTGCAAAGTTTCTTGGTACTAGTGACATTTTGGCCCAATAATTCTTTGCTATGGGGCTGTTTAGCCCCACCCTGGCCTCTACCCATTAGAAGCCAATAGTGGGAGATAGACCAACATACTCAAAATATCCAAATCAATAAACTTACTGGTAAAAATGAAAAATGTGTTTTATTTTACAGAAAAATGTAATGGACTTTTTGGGCAACCCAATATCTGATATGAGAAATGAAACAAAACTATGGAAAAAAGAGGATTAAGAGACATAGGGTTACCATGAGATTTGACATACAAATCATTGGAATTCCAGAAAAAGGGAGAGAATCTGGCAGGAGCAGCATTTGAGGAGATAATGACTAAGAATTTATCAAATTGTTAAGAGACATCAATCCCTGCAAGACCAAAGCACATTAAATAGAACCACACCCCAACACATCATGAGAAAATACAGAAAAACAAAATCATAAAAGCAGCCAAAAAGATATAACAGACATTACTATCAAAGGAGCAACAATATTATTAAACTGACAACTAACTTCTCAATAGAAAATTGAGAAACCAGAAATCAGTGGAATATCTTAAATTTGCTAAAAGACAGTATCTGCAAACACTACTTGCCTTTCACCAAAAACAACTCTTTAAGAATGAAGGTAAAGACACTTTCAAACACAATAAATTCAACAGCAAATTCTCATAAAAGGAAACAAGTATATTTTTAGAAGAAAAATCCTGAAATAGCTTAGGGTACACAGGAAGGCATGAACAGTAATAAAAAAGATAAATATGTGGTTAATCCTAGATTAATAATGATGATATAGTTTTGGAAGTTAAAATCAATATGTTAAAATACATGACAACAGCAGGATATGAGTTGGTGCAGGAATTAACAGTTAAAAGAGTTCTAGATCCTTGTATTTTCCAGAAAGAATTTTAAAGTACCACGTAATTAAATTAGACTTTGCCGTATCACCTATAGGATAACCACTAAAAAATAGAAAAATATAAGTATACAACTACTAAGCTGAGGAGGAAAGTATAATAATAAGGCAAAAAAAAGAGAAAGGTAAAACTTATCAAATTCTACACTTAAAATCTGAGGTCTGGAAAAAGTCTAGCCATTGTTAATGAGAATGGTTGGCATGACATCGATGTAAACTGGCAGACGAGGAGAGTGGACTGGAATGCGCATGTGTGAATAATGATGACTTCACTCTACTAGTCACTGGGGATGGTATACACTGTTGAGTGTGCACATGTATTGTGTGGCCGATGCATTCAAAATGACTGAGCAAGTAGAACAACAAATCTGCATCAAATTTTGCATTAAGCTTGAACATTCCTCTGCACAAACTATTTGGATGATTCAGAAGGCAGCAGCCATGGGCAACTGGTGATGGACAGCTTCATCATGACAACTTGCCCACTTATGCATCACATCTCATGCAATTTTTTGCTGAAATATCAAATCACCCAGGTGACTCAGCCCCCGTATGGTCCAGATTTGGCACCCTGCCACTTCTGGTTTTTCCCAAAACTAAAGTCACTTTTGAAAGGGAAGAGATTTCAGACCATGAAATTCAGGAAAATACAATGGGGGAGCTGATGGCATTGGGAGAACTGTGTGAGGTCCTGAGGTGCCTGCTTTAAAGGGGACTGAGGCATCATTGTCCTACATACAATGTTTCTTGTATTTTGTATCTTCTTCAATAAATGTCTATTTTTCTTATTACATGGCTGGATACCTCTGGACAGACTTGGTACACGCAGTTTATTGTACATAATTATATTTCAGTAAAAGTGTAAATATAATAGGATGTTTATTAAATCTGCTGTCAATAATTGACTATAACTAAGGTCTCATGTGACTTGATTGCTGCACCCAGTAGTTGAGCAGACTAACCTCAAAGCCATTCCTTCTCCTAGTGACTCTTCTACTGACTCACCAGCATCCTCTTGCACAACCCCATTTATGCCTCACTTCCAGCACTGTGGAATGGAACACATCACTTCCTTCCTATTTCAAAGGACCATTAGAGATAATAATAAGGAAATGAGATGTCAGTGCAAAATAATAAATACTTTTTTAAGTCAATATATGAGTACTTGGTTTCACAGTGCTTAAATATCTTTGAGAAAATGAACTTTGACAAAAATCTGCCTTTCCATCTTGGGCTAGCTGGCAAAATAGTCTCTGAATGACAGAGGGTTTATACAGATATTAATTAGATGCTAGAAAAAAACACCATACAGATGAATTTCTAAAAATCATTTAAAATTACTTATACCTTTTCTACCATTCATTGGCTGGTATAATTAAGCAAAATGAATTCATTTTTCTTTTCTCCTCATACCCTGCTAATTTCAGGTTGTTTTCATTCATAACATTCTGGAGGCAAAGAATGCCTGACTGACCTGGCTGGTGTGGCTTAGTTGGAGTCTCATCCATAACTGAGGGTTTGTGGGTTCAATCCCTGGTCAGGGCACATGCCTAGGTTGCAGGTTTCAATCCCCAGTCTAGGTGTGCAGGATTCACATACAACCCCTGGTCTGGGCGTGTACAGGATGCAACCAGTCAATGCCTCTCTTGCATCAATGTTTCCCTCCCGTCCTCCCTCCCTCCCTCCCTCTCTAAAAAAGCAATGAAAATAATGTCCTTGGCTGAGGATTTAAAAAAAAAAAAAAATGCCTAGCTTACATACTCTCAACAAACCCTAATTGGTGCCAAGCACTGTTGATTCAATGACAAGTGAAACAAAATTGACCTGGACCCCAACCTCCTGAAGCCTCTCTTACAGTGTACCGTGTCAAGGCTCAGTCCAAGTCACACCTTCTCTACAGAGCTTCCACAATGCCCTGGCTGATATGGCTCAGTCGGTTGGGCATCATCCCACAAGCCAAAAGGTCAATCGTCAATTCAGTTCCCAGTCAGAACACATGCCTAGGTTGTGGGTTCAAACCCTGGTCCCAGCACATACACAGAGCAGCCAGTGTTTCTCACATTGATGTTTCCCTTTCTCCCTCCCTCCCCCTCTAAAAAAAATATTTTTCAAACCAAACAGAGAGCTTCCATTTTCATCTATCTGCGTATCTCACCCTTTTCTGAACTATTTGCACTTAGTCTGTACCATGCCACGTGAGGTTCATTTTATAGCATTCGAGAATTGTTGTAACAATCCGGTTTTTGTTTTTACCCCAGGCACAGTGTTGATTTCTTAATCGTAGTTTTCATCACTGGCTGTACAAGACCCCTCTCTTGTTTATTACATTTTACCCCCATACTACATCCCCATTCTGAGCAACTATTATATCTAAATGTTTTTTCATTGTATTCTTACAAAATGAACGCTGCTTTCTATGCACATAAATTTCAGTGTCTATGAACAGAATTGTCATATTCTTTCATTTTCTTCATTTATCACCAAGCTTCCAGAGCATATCCATGTTGCTATGTGGGCATTTATTCCATTGCTTTTACTTGCTGTACCTCATGGTGTACCTTCAGCACATATCACCTTCCCCCTTTCCCAAGCATAGCCTCCAGGGTGGCCTCCCACTTTTAACAACTACTCTACAGTTACGTTATCTGTGTTACCTTGTCTATAGCTAAACTGTGAACTGCTTATAAAGAACCACTAAGCCCTCCTTGACAGCACATAGTTAAGGAATATTTGTTGATTTTCTTCTGTGGCCTATGCATGTTCTCTACCACAAGGTGCTAAAAAGTAAAAGTAAAATCAATTAGAGTAAGGAGTTGCCAGTGGCGTTTTCCTGGTGTTTAATCTTGACTTTACCCCTTACTAGCCCCGTGACCTTGGAAAAGCAACACCTACTTGCTTTAGACATCTCTTTTTTCATCTATGAAAGGGAATACTACCACCTACCTTAGTGCTATTATGAGGCATAAATGAATTAATACAGAACAGCTCAGTACAGGAAACGCCATATAACAGGTGTTTAATAAATTATGGCTGCTATGAGTCCTACCTACTGCTTCAAATTAGTCATTTGTACCTGTCAATTGTTCTAAGAGAGTGTAGGCACCTTGGTGGAAGGACCATTCAGATATTTCTTTATATCTGCTCATTACTCAGCATTCAACTTTGTATTAAATTCCATACACTTACATTAAATGGATTGCTGTAATTCTTTTTAGCATTCTGCTAACCTGAATTTTAGGGATAAATGCTAGAGTACATTAAAATGCTCTTTTTTTTCCTAAGAATGCAGTATGCATTACTCTTTATTGCAAGAATCATAGCAATATTTTATTTGCTGTTTATTACATGATGAAAGAAAAGTTGAATCTATTAAGAAGTAAAATCACAAGTTAGTCTTCTGTGCACAAGAAGATAGCTGTTTTCATGTTTTCCGGTTCTCCCTCCAGTGGCTTGAAAATGCAAGTACTCCATCAGTCATGTTTTGTCTTCCAGGTCTTAAAATAAGAAGAATCTGCATCCTGTAACAGAGTGGCAGTAACATGAATCAGTCCCTCCCTGTATTTATTCCAATTTTTGACAATTCCTTCTGTTTTAAGAAGCTATATCATTATGATTCACTGTTGAGAATCCTTATAAAATCTGGGCAAATGCTTAAATTCGAATAAAAATCATAACTAAAATTCTTGATGTACAGAATAAGCTTAGTGTCATTATTCCCTCTATCACTGGTAAGCATCTGCCCATGTCATTTTGTAAATGCTGAAATCTCTATTATTACTCTTCTGGAGCAGCATATCATACCTACACTGGCTTGCCTTAATAATTACAAAGAATCAGAATTTTTAGAATTGAAATATATGACAGAAAACTCTAAAATGATTTGTGAACTTTCAGTATATTGCTTTTAAGTAAGGCAACTAAATCATCCCTGAGATGTAACATTTCATTTGAAGAGATATGCATTTTCTATTTCCAAGAATTTGCACTGACAAAAAATAAAACACAAAATTGAATGCACTATTGTTCTTAATCTCTAACAAATAATAAAGATTCATCAAAACAAAGTTCTAGACATACTGCTCCTAATCTAAAAGAAACAAATTCAAATCACCAAGTACATTTAGTTTGGGATAAAGCTATATTGACATTCCCTTAATTTAGATACTTGTAAAACAAACTGCAATAAGGAGATGGATATATAATAGAAAAATAATGTGGAAGAAAGAAGCAGGGAGGAGGGAACAGTAAAATAAGTGAGAAACAATTTTTACAAGTTTTTGGTTTTGTGTAAAGAATGAGGTATGTTGTCTCAGAAATGGTAGTGGGAATGAAATGATGCCCAATTTATCATTTAAAAAGGTGATAAGCAATAAGACCATGTTATAAGCAATATATTAAAGATTGTGGTAGGAAGAGAAAGACCATCATTGTTAGCAAAGGTTAGATGTAATCAAGTGCTAGATTTACTGAGAAATGTTTAGGTTTTACAGTTAGATATTGTATAAGTAAAAGAAAATATTGTGACGCCTGCTACAGGGGACTGAAAACTCTAGATCCTGGTTCATCTTTCCCCTCTGAAACAATTATTTCTATGATGTATGTCTCCCTGCCCTATTATTTAACTCTTTGATCTTCACACTATCTATGAGCTCAATATCCTTGTATCATCAAAATGAAAACATTAACAGCTAATCCTAATCCTTAATAAGTATAACACTCCACAGCGTTATACTTATTGAGTCCCCATAATAATCCTATGACTACGTGCTATTATCATCTTTAATCTCCATTTTGTAGATGGGGACATTACTTATAGAAAAGTAAGTTGCCTGAGGTCATGGGACTGAATAGGTAAAGCTGGGATTTCAACCCATGTAGCCTGGCACCAGCATGCAGTGTCACCTCTCTAGTAAGGTGGCCTTTCCCTCTCAACTCTCATCCATCAATGGATACCACTGTATCAGCTATACTCCAAATTTAAAAATCAGATGTAACCTTTGATGAAGCTCTACTGTAGAACCATCCCATGCTACCAAGCCCCAACATTACCAAAACACTTGTAAATTATTTGGCCCAAAGCAAACTGGTCCACAATACAAACTGGCAGAAAATGTATAGCCCCCCCCACCTTCATTATTTTTCAAGGTTAGTGCATTTTATTTCATGCATTTTTTTTTTCAGTAACTCATTTTGACTGTCCGCAAAAAGTTGGAGCAAATTAAATGTCTAACAATTCATGGATTGCTTAAATAGTGATAGATTATATAATGATAAGTGTGGTATGATCCCATTTTATAATTCTCTTTATATATTAATCCCTACTATTTCTAAAAGAAGGTAGTATCATTGGAAGAAATGCTTCAACAATAAAAACCATCCACAGAAACAACCTTTCTTTGTGTAATTATATTTATAATTTTTGGCTTCACTCCTTACATTTCCTGTGCTGTTTATGCTTTAAATTATTTTGATGGTTGCAATGTTCTCAGAAACAGTTCATCATATTCCTCACTTTTCTATAAGAATGAGTGTTCAAAGAATGAGTGATCTGCATATTCTCTTAGACAAAAGCCTAGGCACATCTCAGGTATGCAGCATGCTTCTGGATCCAGGAGAAGGAACCAGCACTACGCAGCAGGAGTGTATTACTTCTAACAGCCAGTGAGTGCTTTAACAGAGGTAACACGGGGCGGCAGTCCACACAGTCCTGGGGAGAAATGAGATGGGAGGCCAGGTATGAACCCAGGGAGGTGACACCATAGCTGAGACTTGTAGGATGGGTAGGAGTTTGTGAGAAAAGCAAGCATGTGGCACATACATTTGTCAAACAGTAAATGTGGAAGAAAAAATGGCAATCTTTGTTTTGATTTTACCTTACAGTAAGCTTCTGTCTCTAGGACCAGGAGTAATTTATAATAAACCAACAGATATGCATGGGGGATAGAACACTTTTTGTATTTTTTGTATTGAGATCATGAAATTGATTACTGGAGGGTTAAGTAAGTTTTTAAGCCTAGAAAATTTCATACTTCCCTACAGGTTTTATATGTATTAAGAAATGTATAAAAATGACAACAAACTCACAACCATCAACAACTGAATCTAAAAAATAAAAACAAAATCCAACTAAGCAAACCAGAATAGGAACAGAATCATAGGTACGGGGATCATTTGGAAGGTTTATCAGCTGGGAGGGGGAAGGGGGAGAAATGGGGAAATGGTGCAGGGATTAAGAAGCATAATTGGTAGGTACAAAATAGACAGGGGGAAGTTAAGAATAATATAGGAAAGGGTGAAGCCAAAGAACTTATATGCATGGCCCATGGACATGAACTAAGGGGGTGGGACTGCTGGAGGGAAGGGGATTACTGGGCAGAGGGGAGCAAAGAGAAAAGAAATTGACACTACTGTAACAACATAATCAATAAAATATACTTTAAATAAATAAATAAAACTAAATCTGGGGGGGAAATGTATAAATTGTTCTTACCAGACCTTTCTTAAAGTTCTCAATCCTTTTCTTCCCTAATTTGTTCATTAGCCACAAGCCCCAGGTTGGCATATATTGCCACAAATACGCCACTGACAAAAAAGGCTGCTCCGAGATCCAAACTTCTTTCAAGTCGTTGGCCATGCTGATTAACATCAGCCGCGCACAACGACTGGTTGCCATCTTGTGGGTCTGATCTCCATCACTACCTACATGCTAAGAAATATTTTAAAAATTAAGTGAATGCTGAGTATTTATACAAGATACTTCATAAAACCTTTAAGCTAGAAAAAACCCAGAAGGCATCTAGCTGAGTGACTCCTTTAGTGTGACCTTATGCTGCTCAGGAGTCCCCCACAGGTACCAATAGGTGTCTATAATATTTCAAAAAGCCTAACAGGAATCATACACTTACCAGATATGGCTGTGCAGGCTAACTACAAAAGGAAGGTTTTTTGCTTTTAATTAGAATTGTATTATCTGAATATACTTAATGATAATTATATATCACTTCAGTAATAAAAATCTTTAAGCAAATTAATACACACATTTAACCAATGAAATTCTATAAAACAGAGTCCAGCCCTGGCCAGGTGGCTCAGTTGGTTAAGCATCGTCCCATGCACAAAAGGTTGCTGGTTCGATTCCCAGTCAGGGCACATATCTAGGTTGCAGGTTTGATCCCCAGGTCGGGGCACATATAGGAAGCAACCAATTGATGTTTCTCTCTCACATCAATGTCTGTCTCTGTCTTGCCCTCACCCTTTCTCCCTCTCTCTCTAAAATCAATAAACATATCCTTGAAAAAAAAAAATCTTAAAACGGAAAACAGAGTCCATGGGTTGACATGGAGAAAAAGACAGAAGTGCTTTCTTGGTAGTGGACGAATCCAGTACTGCTAATCTAGTCAACCCACTACCATTTTATAAATAAATAAACTGAGACCCAAAAAGGTAGTAACTCATCTGCACTCACACAGATCATTATAATAATCAGGTCTACATTCCAAGTCCCTTCATTCCTAAAATCGGGTGATTATTCTGTTTTACCTTAGAACCTTCACAGAATATGTGAAATGTAAATTATATCTGTGAACATTTATAGAGAAACAGACAAAGTTATGACTCAGTAGAAAAAGATCTTAATGGAGAAAAAGGAGATTTTCCTGGTTTTTAGAGGGATTTTGTGTTATTGAGTGACACTGGATTCTTCATGACACATTTGTTACTCATTGATAAATCACTACCTGTAATCTGAGCTGAGGGAAACACAGGCCTGGGTGAGGCTAACCTAAAATTATCACAGTGCAAGAAGGCATTTTCTAAGCTCCTTCACTATAATTCCTCTTTAAAAGCCAGTTAGTTTAATATACTAAAATTCAGCCACACAGAACTTTTCAGTATTGCTATAATTTGTGAGTGGATAGAAAATAGATTTTTTAAATGCCATAATAGTAGATTACTTATCAGTAGTATCTCAACAATTTCTTTAGCCTTTATTAAAACTGGATGCCAAAGCTCTATCAGCTAACCTTCACAATTTTCCTAATGCTACGAGTTAAGGTTTGTAAATAAGTCATAAGCAGTTCTAACATGAAAACCTTGAGGCATAGTGATACAACACTAATATGTAACTACTAAAGCATTCAAATTATCCCCAACTAGAAATTTTTACCTGTGTGACATCATTAGTTAGGGCATTCTTCACAATATTTGATTGCACAGGTCCTGGGAAAATGTTAGAAACTACTATACCTGGGTATGCAACAAGTTCAGCTCGAAGGCAATTAAAAAAACCCTAATAGGAAACAAACAAAGAAAAAAAGCAAATGAAATAAATACAGACATATAGCTCATGTTTACTATTAGCATGAAACCACTTTTCTTCAACTACAAAGGACAATAGCATATTATCAAAGTATATTCTTAAATACCTAAATAGATAACGGGAAATGTAATCGTATATCTTATTAGGCATTTTTAACCACAAGACTAGAAGCAATCTAGAATAGCATTCTCAGCTCTTTCAAGGTACACATGGCTCACCTGTTTGGTAGTAGTGGATCATGCCATCTGTGATTTTTTTTTTAAGTATTTTTTAATTATTTTTTAGATTATATTTATTTATTTTCAGAGTGAGGAGAAGGGAGGGAGAAAGAAAGGGAAACATCAATGTGTGGTTGCCTCTCATGCGCCCCCAACTGGGGACCTGGTGTGCAACCCAGGCATGTGCCCTGACTGGGAATCGAACCAGCAACAATTGGTTCGCAGGCCAACGCTCAATCCACTGAGCCACAGCAGCCAGGGCCTGCCATCAGTGATTTTTATGGTAGGCAAGCGCTGGATAGGTGAAAAAAATACCCTTTGGAGATTCTGATATACATTCTTTACACCAATCTCTCTATAAAATCCCTTCCTCTCTCTCTAAAATCAGTGAACGTATCTTCAGGTAAGGATTTAAAAAAAGGAAGAATTCAACATTTCCTATTTATTACTAGTTTAACAGACAGTTAGTTTCAGCCAACATTCATCTTTTCTGGGCAGTATGACCCTCTAGATTTAAATATACTTGCTATTTCTAAACCAAACAGGGAGTAAATTTATTTTCTTTCCCTAATTTAGTAAATGGTCCAAGATTACATTGTTATAAGCTGAGTTAACTACTGAAAAGCCTAAACAGCTAACCCAGGGTACATTTATTAATGAGCCAACAACATTAAATAGTTACCATCGCTTAATGCTGACCCCTAACAAAAACACAGGATTCATGCTGTCAGAGACTAATAAAGTGCCTATGTCAGATGGACAGGAAAAAGGCTTTCTAAATGAAGGAACTCCCACCCCCTTAACTTTCTGCCACTCTTTAGCAAAGAGGAGAAAGGACAGACACCATGAGGGCCCAACACATCAGACACTAAAACCTCTCTATGTTTGAAATCACATCTAGTATAGCAATGAGAACTTTTCATTGATAAACAACCTCACTCTATAGCTTGCTGGGCGTTGGAGAAGGAACTGTGCTCTTCAAAGAGGCTTTATCTGCCACATTGTGCCACACTGTGTCAAATCCAGTAATAATACAGTAAGTCTTGGAGTGCAAGCCAGACAACTTATACTGTGTTTGGCTGAAAGCATCCTGCATGTCTTATAACATACTTGGTGCCAAACAGATGGGGTAGCCGCCTTCCCACCCCTACCTGCCTAAGACATGCCCAACTGCTCTTCAGGAAGTGACTGATACAATATTACCAAATATGAGGAAATATTCAGTGTAGCAGTCCCTTTCCTCACTCTCTGCAACTATCTGGCTATACAAACCAGTGGGGGTTGGGGCAGTGGAAGAAACTACCAGATTTTTGCCATTTAAAGGGCCCTCACAGTCTTAGAACATATGTAAACCCCAGGGCAGCAACTAGAAGGGCGCAAATAGCATACAGGAAGTGGGTGAAGTGACTGGAAATGGGGCAAGTACAGGGCAAATCACCAGAAGCCAAGCAGCAGCACTGTCCCCTCTCTGAGCCCCCTACCACAAACAGAGTCACAAAACAGTGAAGGGGGCGGCCCCACCCTGGCAATTACCTAAGGCTCTGCCCCACACAATTTACAGGTGCCTTTGCTACATAGGTACTAAGATGGATTAATAGTAGTTCTACCTAATACACAAAAACAAACACAGGGAGGCTACCAAATTGAGGAGACAAAGAAATACGGCCCAAATGAAAGAACAGAACAAAACCCCAGAAAAAGAACTAAACAAAACAGAGATAGCCAACCTGTCAGATGTAGAGTTCAAAACACTGGTGATAAGGATGCTCAGAGAAGTTATAGAGTATGGCAAAAAAAGAAAGAAAGAAATGAAGGTTATATAAAGGGAAAGAAAGAAAAATATACAGGGAACTAATAGTGACGGGAAAGAAGCTGGGATTCAAATAAAAAATCTGGAACAAAAGGAAGAAATAAGCATTCAACCAGAACAGAAAGAAGAAACAAGAATGCAAAAAAAGAGAGAGAGAGAGAGGCTTAGAAACCTCCCTGATAACTTTAAATGTACCAACATCCGAATCATAGGGTTACCAGAAGAAGAAGAGGAAGAGCAAGAAATTGAAAACTTAATTGAAAAAATAATGAAAGAAAACTTTCCAAATCTGGTGAAAGTAATAGACATACAAGACCAGGAAACACAAAGAGTTGGACCAAAGAGAACCACACCAAGACATATCATAATTAAAACACTAAAGGTTAAAGATAAAGAGAGAATCTTAAAAGTAGCAAGAGAAAAGAAGAGAGTTACCTACAAAGGAGTTCCCAGAAGACTAACAGCTGATTTCTCAGAAGAAATTTTGCAGGCAAGGAGCTAGCAAGAAGTATTCAAAGTGATGAAAAGCAAGAACCTACAACCTAGATTACTCTCTCCAGCAAAGCTATCATTTAGAATGGAAGGGAAGATAAAGTGCTTTCCAGAGAAGATAAAAGCTAAAGGAATTCATCATCATCAAGCTGTTATTACATGAATGTTAAAGGGACTTACTTAAGAAAAAGAAGATCAAAACTATGAACATTAAAATGACAACAAACTCACAACTATCAACAACTGAATCTAAAAAGTAAAAACAAAAACAAGAAAAAACTAATCAAGCAATCAGAATACAGAATCATAAGTAGGGAGATCATTTGGAGGGTTATCAGCTGGGAGGGGAGGGGGACAAATGGGTAATTGGCGCATGAATTAAGAAGCAAAATTGGTAGGAACAAAATAGACAAGGGGATGTTAAGAATTGTATAGGAAAGGGAGAAGCCAAAGAACTTACACATGGACATGAACTAAGGGGGGGACTGCTGGAGGGAAGGAGTGTACTGGGCCAAGAGGGGCCAACAGAAAAAAATTGGGACAACTGTAATAGCATAATCAATAAAATATACTTAAAGAAAATAAATGGGAAAGAAAGCTACATCCTGAGGTATGCAGAGAAATTAGGAGTAGATCCCAAATTTGTCAAAAAGATGTCACAGAAATGAGGAAAAGGATGGCATGCTGACGACTATACAATTCTTGAGGGCAGGGACTGTATCTCCTCATTTTTATATCCCCAGGATCTGTTGCAGTGCATTGCTCAGTGTAGGTGCTCAATATATGTTCGTTGAATTAGAAAGAGGGATGTGAGGTTCAAGTCTTTTTAGGCATCTTCTAGGGATGTCCTCTATCAAAGGTCTCCTTGAGTCTCTTTCTGTCTCCCTGAATCACTGCCCAGTTTCAATGACTTCTGGCAGTGATGGCCATATCTGCCATGTGCATCTAGGTCAGTTCTACCCAAGTTAATCTGAGCGGCCTTACCCGAAGAGCATGTTTGCTGGCACAATATCCACCGGAAAGGGGCGCAGACATGATACCCATGAAGCTATTCACAGTAACAATCTTTCCTTGCTTCCTCTCGATCATGTGAGGCAGAACACACATTGTCAAGGACACTGTCCCTAAGTAGTTAAGCTGCATTAGCTCCTTGTAGACATCCAGGCTGGTTTTCACACACAGAGAACGCTGGGATCTTCCACCATTGTTGACCAGAATATCGATCTAAATAAAATTAGAAAAGGGGCACTTTCGGAGTGACCTGTAATGGATTGATGGAATACCTAGGGCTGACTGCTTATATTGTTAACTTGAAGAATCACTGGAACAGAAATGGTGTATTTCCAAAAGTCAGCAATAAAAATATAAAATAACAGAATTCCCTATGGAATTAATTCCTATTTTAAGTGACTCTTTATGGGAAGTGGCAAGTGTCATAAAAATAAAAGGCACTGAATTTCTCATTTCCTTTGTTCCACACAGAGGAGTTAGTACTTGTTAAGGTATAAAAAGTACTAATTACACAAAGTCAAAGACTCAGAGATTAAGAGGCCCAACTCATGGGCCCTGGTCTCACTGAAAGGACCCGTTTACCTAAAGCCCTTTTAATGATAGCACCATGGACGGGAATCACTTTTGCAGCTACTTCAAAGCAAAACTTATCAATTTAAAATGCTACTTACTTTACCAAACTCCTGGAGAACCGCTTTGGTAGCCACTTCGTGTGAACTTATGTCAGTCAGATCAAGGGGCAAAACAAGTATATCTTTTCCTTTTAAATTTCCATTCTCTAAATAAAGACACTTAAAAATTAGTGTGGAAGTCATGCAATATAGTTCATTCAAGCTCTTTGCCACTTGCATTAGGTTTAACACCCATCCTACAACCAGACTTGGCAACAAACTCACTTCTGAGTGGCCCTGCAGAAGAGTTTCTCCGTGATCAAGAAGACGCCTGGTAGTAATTATAGCATCATCTTATCAGACAAAAAGCTGGCTGGGTACACGGGAAGGAAAATGGCCCTACTCAACTTGTATGTAAACAGTTTAATTTTGGAAAAGACTGTAGAAGATATCAAGACTATACATGGTAAAAAAAGAAATTTTTTTTTGGAGCAATTTAAAGTACAGAGATACTTTTGTATTATGATAGGTTCGCAAAATTAGTTGCTCTTTTACACACACTGAAAAACAAAGTTTATGCTGAAGATCAATATGAAGCTCAAGCGCTCCAGTGGCATGATACGCAGAATCTTCCTTCCAGAGGCTAAGGATTCCAGGAGGCAAACAAGGAAAAGTACATAATCCTGGAATTCCCAGCCAAGAAATGTGTTGGACTGCAATGGCCCTTTCTATTTCTGTGCATAAAAAAAAAAAAAAAAAAAAATTGAAACTAATTTTCTTGAACTCTAGCCTTGGAATACAACAAATAATGCCAATAAGAAAACAATCAAGTAGAGAAAATACAAAATCTATAAAGGCTTATGGGCAAAGAAATGAATAGTGTAAGAGAAAAGTGTACCAGTTGTCTGACAGATAAAAGGAAAACATCCAGCCTCATTCCAACTAAGAAATGCTGACATGATTCACCTCTGCCAGTGCAGGAGTTCCAAGTCTTAACAGTGGAGGAACTACCACAAGCAACGGCCCAAGGCAGAAACACAAGAGGCCTTTGAAAACAATATTGTGAAAGAGCCCTTGTGGCTTTGGCAGCTCTCTTATTTGGTTGGTTAGTTCCAGCAGCAAAGTGAAAGAAAGATTTCTAAAGAATGACAGGTAGATGACCGAAAAATGGTTTGCTGGAAAATTCAAAATTATCTCAGTTAGAAATATAGTAGTCCCTCTCTGTATCGCAGTTCACTTATCGGGGCCTGACTGTACTGCGGGATTTTAAAAAATATTATATTTAATTATTTATCACGGATTTTTCGCTATATTGCAGGATTTTGCGGTACTGTACAGTAAATACTAAAATAAATGTAAGGTTCCTACTTCGCGGATTTTCACCTATCGTGGGAGGGTCTAGAACATAACACCCACGATAAGTGAGGGATCACTGTAATAACTTTACTACCTGAGGCTGCTTTCAATGCGAACATAACTACACTAAAACCCAAACAAAAAATAAAAACATTATTAACCTATATATTAATATGAAAAATATCAAGTTGCATTTTTAAACTTAATTCACTTCCTGTTCTTTCATCCTGTGTAACAAAAATCTTATACCATCCCATATGACTTCAATATCTGACATTTTAGCAAAATGAATCAGGATCCTTTCTAATTAAATTACTATGGTTACATACATCTCTATCATACATAAGAACCAAAGTATTCTTTCTCTAAGACAAAAATAAAGGGCATTTATTTGGTTTCTAAAAATCAACCAACATTTGAGAGAATTGGTGGTCACACCCTAACACCAAGAGGCAGTGCAATTTAAAAAAAAAAAAAAAAGTATAAAGGTGGCAGAAAAAGGCAAGGGCAGCTAATTAAGAGATGACAAAAGGAAGAGGATTTGGGTCAAAACTCTTGGAGCATTCCCCAACCATATTTGAGTTTGAATTCTGATTTATTTCCAGGAAGCACTGCTGCTGCTTTAGATTTACTTACCGAGGCACCTTCTTTTCACCCTGTCCAGTTCATGCGCTCTTCTGGCTGACAGCACCAGAGAAACTCCTAGTTTAGACAGCTGGTAAGCCAGCTCCTCACCAATCCCACTGGATGCTCCAGTCACCCACACCACTATGTCAGTCAGCTCCCATTCTATTGAGAGAAGAGCAAGGATGGAGGGGGGAAAATTAGCTCTGAATTACACCCATATCCAAAGATTAGCCCCAAAAAAGTGTCTTAAACAAGACCGCTAATTATGAAGACATAATGTGAGTCACTGTGATGCAATGTTCCTGTGTGCTTTATTAAAAGATGTGTTATTTATCAAAAATAGCAAACCAGGTATCACATAACACACATTTCTGGTTTTCAATTAGGAAAGTTAAACATTAGGAAACTACTTAACTATTTCAGTCAAGCGATTCTAAAACCTTCCAGGTTGAGTATGAGCTCTAGAAACTGCCAGGGTTCAAATCCCAGCTCCATCACACACAGCAGTGAAATACTCCTGTGTGAGAACTCAGAGCCTCAATTTTCTACAACTATAAAATGGTATTATTAATAATCAAATTGTTGAGAGGAATGAGTTAAAACGGGCAGAGTTCTCAGAGCAGTGTCTGCCACATACTCAGTGCTTAATAAAATGTCAATTATTAATCATTACTAAAATTCTTTAACAAATGGATTTTGGGCAGCAAAACATAAGATATTCACTCAATAACTTGTGTGTTTCAATTTCTCCAGCCAAGGGCAATGGGGTTACTAACTATAAAGGCTTAACATTTTTTTCATTACTTCCTATGTATTTAAATGTATTACCTTATTAAAATCTTCACAAGAACCTCATGAAATAAGGATTAACTCAATTTTATAAAAAAGGAAGCTGAGGTTACAGAAGTTAATTTACCCCAATAGACTAGCAACTCTCTGAAGGCTTAGACCCTGTTTCCCTTGCTCCTTGCTATGTCCTCGGTGCTTAGCACACTGTCATATAGATGGGACGCCACAAATAAATGTTGAATAAACACCCAAGAACCCTCACAGAGGTGAGATATGATCCCAGGCATATCTAGAGCCAAAGCCCACATTCTGGCCACTAGCTTATGATGCCCACATTTTAATATGATCAATATTCTAAACCCCAACTGTTTTTTAGCCATTCAAGAAAAAGTGTCTTGTCCTCAGGAAAGGGATTTCATGTAAATAATCTGATCTAAAGATGAAAACACCCCAATTACCATGTCTAGGCTACAATGCTTTCCCATCATATAATGTGCATTCCTGGAAAAGCACATTTGAGACAACTTCCTGTAGGACTTTCTCAGGAGTAGAAAAATGTACGAGTATATTCAAATAGTCATTTATTTATTCATCGACTACTCATTGTTCCAAAGTTCTGCAAAACGCAGACTCTAGAGTAAATAGTTTGTAACTATTAACTGGCATAGAACAAAGATTTCATTTTTACCCCAAAATGCAAATATCATTTAAATCCAACAATGAAAATCCCCAGGCTCACATTTACCTTGGTACACCTGTACTTCAGGCACCTTCCAGGAGAAGAAAACTATTTTTGAGCATCAACGTGTACAAATCCCACAGAATCTGGTTTATACAAATGACCTCTCTAAAAAGCCTCTGAAAGCAGATTCTCCAAGTTCAAAGAAACACACAGTACAATCCCAAACCCAGTGTGAGAATTCTCTCCTCAGGCTGACCAGTGTCTACTTAATTCCTTCATAGGATGAGGAAGCTAGTAATATCTGAAGCACTTATTTGCTCCTTTTTTTGGACCAGTCTAATCATTCAAGGAGTTCAAGGAGTCTTATACTGATGTGCTATACCTTTAATTTCTACCCGCCAGCGTCTGACGCCTTGTGACACCAGAAAGAATAGATCAAATCTCTCTTGCACCTGACAACCCCTCATTTATTGGAAGACAGGTGTTCTGTCCTCTCCAAGTCCTCTCCTCTCTTGCTTCTCTAAGGGCACATAAACACCTCCAATTGCTGCTACCTTCCCTCAGATGGCATGGCATCAGGTTTCTTCTTCACTCTTCCGCTCACACCCCTCCACACAACTCTAGCTGGTCAATGTTCCTATTGAAGGGAGCTGGCCAGAGCAGGACACAGGATTCCCAAAGGGTCTGTACAATTTGGAGCAGGGTGAGGTGACTAAATTGCTTCCCTTGTCCCCCAAGAGACAGACTGTGTAAGGGCCTAGACAGTGGCTGGATCAGTCACTGCTGTGTCCCCAGGGCCTAGCACAGAGGCTGACACAGGTTATAGAAGACATCTGTTGTTGTTTGGAGTTTGCTGCTTCAAGACACTGAATATCTTCCAGGCTTGCCTAATTTTTCTGGCAATCACTTCACAGTTGACTCATATTGAGGCTACTGTCAACTAAAACCTGAGTTTTCCTCACATGTGCTGCTGTTGAGACTTCCTCTGCTCTGGGCTTGTGCCAGATTTTTTTCTGGATCAATGTGCAATATCTAAAATTAGTGACCCTTAAATGTCACCATGTGAAATATATGCTTGGAAAAGCAGAGAATTTCTCTAGAAGGATACAGAAAAGGTGGGAAATGGTGGTTGCCTCCAGAGAGGCACACTGAGTAGCTGGGTGGCCAGGCTGGGAAAGAGCTCTATTTTTCACTGTATATATATCCTTTTGTATTTTTTAATTTCTTATTACATGAGCATATTATTTACTTTTTAAGTGACAAAAATAATAAGCCTCCAGAAAAGATAAAGAGGATAATATTTTTTAATCTTGATAAGAGTCTTCCCATCTTTCCAATCTGAGCTTTTTGGAACCTGAGTCTATTGTCATGTTCCTTTTGCTCTTTTTCATTATCCCCCACCCCTAAAGGTCCTGTAAGTTATTTTTTTCTTAATAACTCCCCCAGGCAATTTTAATTCCACTGATACACTCTATGTCTATTTATCTACTGTACCTATATGCATATCTGTGCTTTATCTATAAGGAATTCTATAAAGTTTACTCTTTGGTAAGAATGGCTAAATTTAAAAATTGAAAGTTAAAAATGAAAAGCTATTAGCATTTAACTTAACTTTGTATCTGTATTTGCTGAGTGACTTTTAATGTAATATGTTTATTTAGATAAATAGTAGTGCCTTAAACTACATATGCAAGTTAGCAAATCATATAACTACATAATAGCTATGTAATTAAATCTATTAAAAATCCTCCAAAGTTATCTTCCCAGCAAAAGTAAAACAGTCAAAAAAATTAAATAAATTTGTTAAATTCATGTTTCGTCACCTTAACGTTTAACTTTTGCTTGACATGTGAAAATAACTTTTAACTTAACTAGCTGCTTGATATTGCCAACATTTTTTCCTTTTCAGAACTTGACATAATGGGTTGAATAAATTTTGTAGAATTAAACAATAAAGTATAAGCTATTTTTATGTAATTCTCAAAGTCCAAGTTAACATGAAAGCACTGAGGATCAAACACAAACATCCACAAAGCAGCCAGGAGGCACATGCATTCCACCTACTGAAATGGAACAAACCACCAAGAGCAAGTCTGCCAGTCACAGCCATCAATTTGCCACAGTTTTGTAGCATTGACCTTGAATATTTGTAGTGTATTTTCTATGAACTCAATAATATCAGTGTTGCACAGGTTATACTCCCCCGCCCCCCCAAAATGAAATACTAATGAATGAGACTTTGTCGGGTAGGGTTCATCTTTGTAGAGACACAAAACTCTGTACCCTCTAAGATTTCTTTTGGGTCCCCAAGAACCAATTTTCACCCCCGCAGAAGCAATACTGCTTCCCTTCTCTCCTGGCCGCACTTTAAAAGCATACTAGCTCTTGCTTCCAAGGAAACCTCCTCACATGATGACTCTTTTCCTACAGGAAACTTGGTCCAGAGAAACCCCACTTCCCCCAGCCCTTATGAATCCAAAGCCTATCTTTGGGCAGGTCATTAAATTTCGCTGAATATTAGTTTCCCTACCTAGAAGGTAAAATTAACAAAGCCTACTATGTAAGAGTCCTTGTAAAAACTAAAGGTGACATGTGTAAAGGGCCAAAGCACACTGCTTAGCACATAGGATGTGTTAGTAGACAACCAGCAAATATGAAGCAGGGCACAGATACACGTGGGATAGGCGGAATGTCCCCTTTATGCCAATATTGATCTTACTCCAGGCAAAATGCCAATCCAGTTCTTTCCAGGGTTACACTTTTACTATTCCAATGAGTAAGTAGGTGGCTAAGTCCAGGTTACATGGAGAAAGGAAGGATGTTTTAGCTGCTCTAAAACTCAATAACCAAAGGAGACTAGAGAGCCTTTCAAATTCCTTAATGGACCTATTCCATGGGGATAATCACATATACTTTTTAACAGTTTCAATATGAAAAATAAATGACTATAGAAAGCAGTGCCTGTTCTTTCTGCATCGTGATAAAAGTCTGCCTTGAAGAATAAATGTTTCCAAACTCTATTTTCAGATTCCTCAATGCCAACTAGGAACGGCCAAACCTCGTCTGTATATCCTTCCCACCTGATTTAAAACTGTTCATCTTTGAAAGGTATGTACTTCTTCCTTTCCTCTCCTCCTATGCAAGCAGCCCTCACTCTTCAAAGTCAGAGCAGTGTTGCAAGGCTTTCTGGAGTTCTGCTCTCGGACATGTCCTCAATTTGGCCCAAATAAACATTTTTACTTAAATTTACAGAAGTTCAGGTCTTCTTTCGGTTGAGAATCTCAAATTTTACCATTGCAAAACCCCACGAAAGTGAGAAATGGTGGATAAACAACTTCAGCAAGTAGGAACACAGAGCTCCTGTCCTCAAAAGGGGTCTCCCTTACAAACCAGGGGAACGCGCGCGCTACTTCTCCAAGTACCGTCCCCAACACTGCATCAGAATCCCTGGGAGCCCGGTACGAATTGAGGGGTCCTGAGGGAGCCCGCGCGTTCCAGTACTCTCTTACTTTGGCAACCAGGCAAGTCTAGCCGAAGAGAACAGTAGACCGAAGCGCCGAATCGCCTCTTCCTCCCCCACCCGCAGCGCCTTGGAAAAAGCTCAGCCTTGCGGCGCGGAAGCTCCACGCCACCCAGAGAGAGGGAAGGCAGCGCAGACTCGGCGGCACTGGGGCCCGGCCTCCCACGCCGGAGGGATGGCTGCAGGTACTCACCTGGACGTCGCCCCTGCCACTCGGCCCATAGCAGGGTCAGGTCGCCATCTGCCCGCAGGAAGCGCACCAGCTGCACCACGAACGCGAGCAGCGCGAACAGCGCCAGCAGCAAGAGCAGCAAGTCCCAGCTCATCGCGGCCGCACGCACCCGGCTCCGGGGGAGGAAGACGGACCGCGCCCCAGCCGGGCCGCAGCCCTCAGGGATCTGTGCACCGCCTCCCTGGCCGCCTGGCCGCCAGTCCGCCAGTGAGCAGGGCCGCGGGGCTCCGCCCAGACCCGCACCACCTCCGGGAGTCCCGCCTTCCTGCTGCGCGCGTGGGCGTGGGGTGTGCCTGCACGTCGCGCCAAGTGAGCCCAGCCCAGCAATTGCTACAGAAGTTCCGCCTGCATGTGCTTCCAATAAAGGGTTGCAGTACGAACAAAAGGCACGGATTTGTAATACCAAAAATCGATTCTTTAGCAGTTGTTTTGAGGGCAGTTTTCAAGGCTCTGGTTGTGTCAACAGAAGAGCACAAGCATTTCCACCGAAGGACGCGGCCTTCTCCTCTTTGTTATCCTTCTTCTTTAACTACATGAATCGGACAAACCATTAAATTGCTTTTCACCCCACCCAACCCCCACCGAATGAACCCAGACCTTCTGAGTTAAAATGGACCCGTGTCAACTTAAATTTGGGAGCACAGTGCAAATGACATTTGCCTCGTTGCTGGACGAGAAAGTGCCATGACTGTCCAGAAGCCCTAGCACTAGGAGCTAGGATGTGGAGGGACCTTTGCCAGCCCAGCTGGACTTAGTAATTGTACCCGGGGTGAGACTGATTAAATTATTTCCTTATCTGTACCCATAAAGAATATGGAGAAGGATTTAAATGAAAAGTGCATGTGATGGGACCGTGGCCCATACACTGTAATTCATTCTTTTATAATTATTACTATTACTTATCATTAGTAATTATTTATTGTTTCAATTATTATAATTTCTTAAACTTCAACCTGAAAGTCAGGGACTTTGTTTACAAACTTTTATATTCTGCGCCCACAGAGTTCCCCTCAGACGTGAAAGCAATAAGAATGTCTAAATTGTGATGAATCAGAAATTATTATAGTTTTGGAATCCCTGAGGAAGTTGTCAGCTAGCTTAACTTTGATCTTGATTGATTGTTTACCCCAGGTACAACTTGGAATAATATTGTTCAAGAGTCACCCTCATTGGCTTGTCACCTTTGCAATAAGGGTTTTACTTTATGATGAATGACTTTTAAAATAAAGTGTTTAAAAATGCCACCCTAAATCTCACTACCATGAAAAAACTCTTAAAAGAGTTTCCTCTGAGCCTTCTGTAAAATGTAAGGGTTGAGTTAGATCTAGTGTCCCAAGCCAGACCTTACCACGGATGGGTAAATTGGATTCCCCATCACAAACTCCAGTGGCTGCAAGGGTGAGAGAGGAATAGAGCTGCAAATTGCAATGATGGAAGTGAGAGGTGGGACAGCAGGCCAGGACTGGGAGAAACTCACCCAAAGAATCTGATTTCTGATCTGTCCAGCCCTAGAGATTAAGAAATCTCTGTGAGCACTGAACATCTAAGTCTCAAAAATATGTCTTTGCTTTTTAATCGGATGATTTGGTTCAGTATGAATGTCTCATTCATTCCCGTGCATGTATGTACTGTTAATTTATGTATATAATTTTATGTGCATGCACTTATTAATTTATAAGCTGTAATGGTTAATTTATATGTTGACTTGGCTAGGCTATCATGTCCATTTTTGGTCAAGCACCTGTCTGGTTGTGGTTATGAATGAATATTTTAGATGTGATTAACATTTAAATCAGAAGACTTTGAGAAAAGCAAACTAGCCTCCATAATGAGGGTGGATGTCATCCAATCAGTTGAAGGCTTTAAGTTAAAAAAACACCAAGGTACCCCGAAGGAGTTCTGACTCCAGGCTGCCTTTGAACTTGAACTCCAACATCAACTCTCCCTTCAGTCTCAGCATGCTGGCCTACCCTGCAAATTTCAGATTTTCTGGCCCCTACAATCAGGTGAGCCAATTCCATAAAATCAGTCTCTCTGTATTTATTTGTATATGTATATGTGTGTGTATGTATTTTCTATTGGTTCTATTTGTGTGGAGAACCCTGACTAATACACAAACTGTAATAAAACCACACAGTCGTTTCACCTCAACAACAATTCATATATTGGAAAATGGAAACAATAAATTAATATACAAATTTCAGCATCAGAAATTTCCATTTACCTGAATAGAGGCATAATTCATTTTGCAATTAAATTATGTTTACATAACCTGTTACTCTCATCAGAAAAACAACTACTGTAGTATAGCTAATATCTTTACAGTGCAAAATTGTCCTCATCTGTTCTCTTCACCCGTGAGAAAAATCCAGCTTCAGAGTCTGCTGCCTTTGGGGAAGATGCTCAACAGGTTCTTTCACAAATAGCAGTGTCAGAATTGCCTCTTTCCATTTTGTACAGAATTTCTCACAAAACTTGGAGCCAAAGTGCTCAGAGAAAATAAAGGACAGACAAAGGCATCTCCTGAGGCCAGTGTGGTGGTCGAAGCTGAGTCACTCCTGGATCAGTCCATTCATGAGCTGACAGACTTTTAACCACTTAAATATAAAATTTCAGTAATTAAAAAGAGCTGATTCAAACATAAACTACATTATTTCCTTTATGAACGGGGAAACTTAAACAACTGCCAGGAGACAAGGAGAGAATCATTGCCGCATTGCCCGTCCCTCCCCGCTTCTCTATTTCCATTTGGAAAGCGCATTGGCTGCTCCCTCTCCTCAAGTCTTGATATTCTTGTCATGAGGCTAGTCAGCACTAAAGATTGTGACCACCATGTAAGGCTCCACAAACCAAGGCAATGGCCCATCAGTTGCAGGGTCCTTTCACAATTAGAGAAAAAAGACCGAGATCATATACTCTATTTCAGCACTCTGCAACATGCTTCTGACACACACAAACTTAATCTCAGCTAAAGTATCTGTTTTGGTCAACCAAATCCTAGTTTGGGGCTTAATCCTCCCCTATCCAAGCCATGATTCACATCCTAATATTAAACAACAGTATAAAAACAGAATGAAATCAAAACACCATGGTCTAATTACACAAAATATTCAGATGCTATTGATTAATTTCCACTGGAAAAGAGCTTCAAAACATTTAACTTCCTGCTTAACACCTGCATGAATTGGACAGGTATAACAGCAGCAATTTTCTTATTCTTAAGCATTTAAAAGCGAAAGGGTTTTCAATTCACAAGCCTTACAGGGACCCAGTTAGAGTGCATAGAAACTAGGTCATGGCCGAGAACAGTGGATTGTCAAATGCAGTAAGTTCTAGAAGTTGATGCAGCAGAACTTCTAGCCTCTCTAATTCCTGGAAAACCTTGCGTGCTCTGATGCCTATTTTCCCTGGCAGAAGCCAAATATAACTTTAAAACAATCATGCAAGTGGAAAAGACCACGGCTTCCCACCTCAATGTTTCATTTTCCAGTCTTGCCTACTCAACTTTCTTTTTATCTTGAAATGTCTTTGAGACTGTTACTTGCAGTAACTAAATTTCCTTAAAAAGCTCTCTTCCTTCTCTCTTTCCAGTTCTGCTGCAAACCTCACTTCCCCTTCCCCACTCCTATCCTTCTCTAGAACATGTTTTCTGGGGACATAATCACCTCTTCCCCAGTCTCACCTCTTTTATAATCACTTCTGATGGGAACGATGTCTGATAGTGTTCTCTAACTATTTTCAGGGTTAATATATAATCACTTCAATGAAACTTTAAGCTCCTTGAGATAAAGTAGCAAAGCTGATGTTTCTTTTGAAGAGTCTACAGTACTTAGATTAGTATTGATATAACAAACAATAAGCCCATGTTGAATTGAGTTCTCCTTTCCTTGTCAATTCAACCTCCTCAAAGTTCTCAACTCAAGTTGATATTAGAATGAGAGTTGTTAAAATTGAATGAATCAGTCTTCTCTGACTGTCATTGAAATGCTTTGAATAAAGTCCCAACCAAGGCTTTTTGTATAATCGGTAACCTTAGTTTTTAATTCCAGCTCTGATAGAATGGTGCCCCAACCTCCCTCCTTTTAATAATGGTCACTTTGGAGGGTATGGACTCAGGTCCTATCAGCATAGATCAGCCAAGATGAAGGCAGTTGTGTGTAAAAATATTGTCAACTTCCACAATAAAAGCATCTATAAAAATGACTTTAAAAATCCAGATCCTTCAAGGTTGGCAGTTTCTGGGAGGAAAGAAAAAACAAGAAAGATCTTATGAGTGAAAAGATGGACTGCAAGAGTCTGAGGAGAGAATGTTCTCTCTCAAGAGCAAGAAGCTCCTCAAAAAATTAAAAATAGCTCTGACCCTCCCTGGCCGGTGTGGCTCAGTGGATTGAGTGCCAGCCTGGGAACCAAAAGGTTGCCAGATTGATTCCCTGTCAGGGAACATGCCCGGGTTGTGGGCCAGGTCCCTAGTTGGGGGTGTGTGAGAGGCAACCACACATTGATGTTTCTCTCCCTCTCTTTCTCCCCTCCTTCTCCTCTCTCTAAAAATAAATAAAGGAAATATTTTTAAAAAATAGCTCTGACCAGCACAGCTCACTTGGTTGAGTGTCATCCCACAAAGTGAAATGTTGCTGGTTCAATTCCCGGTCAGGGCAGGTCCCTGGATTATGGGCTCGGTCCCAGGTTAGGGGCATGTGAGAGGCAACCAGTTGATGTTTCTCTCACACATTGATGGTTCTGTTCCTCTCTTTCTCTCTCCCTTTCCCTCTCTCTAAAAAATAAATAAAATATTTTTTAAAATTAAAAGTAGAACTACCATATGATCCAGCAATTCCACTTCTAGATATTTATCCAAAAGAATTGAAAACACTAGCTCAGAAAGATATCTGCACCCCCATATTTATTGCAGTATTATTTACAATAGCCAAGATATAAAAACAACCTAAGTATCCATTGATGGATGACTGAATAAAGAAAATGTGGTATATATGTACAATCAAATATTATTTAGCCATTAAAAAGAAGGAAATCTTGCCATTTACAACATGGGTGGACCTTAAGGACATTCCACCAAATGAAATAAATCAGACAGAGAAAGAAAATACTGTACGATCTCACTCAGATACACAGAGCAGATCGGTGGTTTCTGGAGGCAGGGGCTAGGGTGTGTGTGAAATGGGTGAAGGTGGCCAAAGAGTACAAACTTTCAGTTTTAAGATAAATAAGTCTTAGGGCTGTTCTGTATAGCACGGTGACCATAGTGAACAACACTGTATTGTGTCTTTGGAAGTTGTTAAGAGAGTAGATCTTAAAAGTTCTCATCATAAGAAAAAAAATTGTAACTATGTGTGGTGATGGATGTTAACTAGATTTATTGTGATCATTTCACAACATACAAATAGCAACTCATTCTGTTGTATACCTGAAACTAATATGTTATATGTCAATTATATTTTAATAAAAAATACGATGAAGTACTCCTCCAAAAAATAAAAGACCCATAGTTGCTGTGTTAAATTAAGAACGTGCAGATTATGGCCTGCTGAATGAGAAAGCACAAGCCACCCATACTGAGTCAGCAGGTAGATCCCTCAGCATCCCAGCTTCTACTTGTAGATGTCCAAATCCCAGGGTTGTTTTGACAGAAAGCACAGTTTCAATACCCTCACACAAAAGAAGTAAAGTCTCAAGATTTATTACTTACAGATCCCAGAATGAGGGTAGGAGTGATTAGAAGTGAGCCAGGGGAAGGACAGTTCTCTGTCCCAGGTCACAAGTGAGCTAGAGATTAGGATAGCAAGCACTTATCATATATTAGTATAAGGTGGTTGAGGCAAAGATCAAGATCTCAACTCTATGTGGTTATTTTAAAAGGTGCCATGGGAAAAGCTAAGTGGGAACGTGGGTCAAGAATCCTAAACTTGGGTCCTTATCTAAATGTCCAGACTATGTATGGGAGCAGGGTTGTCATCCTGTACAATGTTGTGGCAGTGACTCAACATAACTGTTTTCTTATCACAATGTCTCCCATCTATAGTCAGGTGTCCCCAGACAAGAGATCCACATGGACCTATGAGACAGTGTCAGCAACAACTACAACTAGCCTTTTCCCCTACTCTTGCTTGTGCATAACTGATTCCTGCAGGATCAATGGGGAAACCTCACTGCTTCCACCCACCATTGCAAGAATATCAAGCTGGGTGTCAAGGTTTCTGTCTCCAATGTGTCCATTCTGTAGGATGCAAGACCATCCATCCCTGGTTTCCGGAAGGAAGGAAAGCAGGCTCTCCTCCCTCCCAAATGCCTATGTACTGTTCTCTGTCCTCTGTCTCACAAAGGCTGGTGTAAATCCACTGGATCCTGGATGTTCGAAACCCTTCTCTCCAAAGAAGCCTCAAATCAGCCCAAGGACGAGTTACTGACAGCAGTTACCATTGATAGCCTGAATAATCATCCCCAGCACAAGTCCCCAAGCAAAGTCAATGAAGGGACATTTACAGGGACTGGAATTGGGGAATGGGACACGGTGTCTACCCTACCTTAGTCTAGCTTGGCAGTCGGAAATGTACCTTTTTGTTAGTACTGGGGGTGAGGCAGCACAGAAACTTAGATGTTCAGGGAGCAAAGCTGATGGCCATGCTTCTCCTTTGTAACCAAGTCACTTTTGCTGAATTCAAAGTATCCTGGGTAAAACTACCTATTGTCTGTCAGGGGCTTCCTTAAAAAAAAAAGAAAAGAAAAGAAAGAAAGAAAGAGCCCCGGCTGGTGTGAATCTGTTGGTTGGGCATATCCCAGGGACTGAAGAGTCGCAGGTTTCATTCCCAGTCAGGGCATATGCCTAGGTTGCAGGTTCTGTCACCAGTCAGGGGGCCTACAAAGGTCAACTTGTCAATGTTTCTCTCTCGCATCAATGTTTCTCTCCCTCTTTTTCTCCCTCTCTTCCCCTCTATATAAAATCAATAAGCATGTCCTTGGATGAGGATTTTTTTTAAAGAAGAGGAAAGAAAGAAAGAAAGAAAGAAAGAAAGAAAGAAAGAAAGAAAGAAAGAAAGAAAGAAAGAAAGAAAGAAAGAAAGGAAGGAAGGAAGGAAGGAAGGAAGGAAGGAAGGAAGGAAGGAAGGAAGGAAGGAAGGAAGGAAGGAAAGAAAGAAAAAAGAAAGAAAGAAAGAAAGAAAGAAAGAAAGAAAGAAAGAAAGAAAGAAAGAAAGAAAGAAAAGCTTTCATTATTAAATTTTGTGTCTTCTATTGAAAGTGACCATGAATAAGTCAGCACTGCCCTCTACCGGACAATCTGTGTTTATTACTTAATAGTTGTGTCCAAGACTGCTTCAGTAGAATTTTTCTATTTTTTTCCCCTTATTTCATTGAAAGATGCATGGAAATCAGGATACTCGAGCTGTCTGGATATTCCTCCATGCCTGTTAATATGGTCAGATAAAACGTTCCTCAAAAAAAGCCTCATTTTCTATGTTGAGAATTGTAAGTTTAACAAATGAATTCCACTACTTTGACAAAGAGAAAAAGTCAGGGAGACAAAAGATAAATAGAGGTAGAGATGAGGGAAAGAAAGATACAGGGAGACGGACAGTTCTCATCACAGTAAACAGGAACTGCTTTCCAACTTTGACAACCTTAAAAATAAATTCAAGTAAATGCTTTCTTCGTGACATCACAAATTCTAGCTCATGGGATAACCTTTTATCTTCTTAAAACAAAATTTAAGCTGTGGGCTTGCTCAGCTCTTAGTCCTCCTGCTTTGAAAACATTACGCTTCTATCAAAGCAGATTAAGTTGTGATTGGTTGAGAGTCAGCCAGCAAACTGTTGTACCCACCATAGTAACAACATTAAAACCAAATGAAATCTAGTCCCAATTTTGACTTGTAAGAAAAGAAAGAAAACAATATAAATTAAACTATATGCCATATATTGCAGTGACAAGAACCCCTGGGTGCAACCTTAATAAGACAAATGCAGAATGAGCCATCATTTGTGAGTGAAAAGAATCCCAAGCCAGACTCTCCAGCCCCAGCCTCCATCATCTCACCCAGAAGCAGTCTCAGATCCTGGAAAGAATGTGAGCTTGGACACAGACAACCTGGATTCCACCTCTGCCACGTGTGGCCTTGAGAAAGACCTTGCTTTCCTTATCTGTAAAGAGGAGATAATAATACACAGCTCACAAGATCTGAGGAAAGTTAAATGAAATAAAGCATGTACAAATTATTTAATATAGTATCTGGCATATATTAATTTTTAATAAAAATATGATTTTCTCTTTTTCCTATCCCTCCAAACTCCTGTATCCACCCCATTGCTAGACAAGTATAGGTGACACATAAGATGTCATTGTCAAGCAACAAGTCTAAAACTCTTCTCCACTACACCCTCTTCCCTAATTCCTGCACCATCATTCACCCAGTTGTCCACCAGACACTTGAACATTCTCCCGCTTACCTCCACATATGCTTGAAAACTCCCTTTCTGCCTTTAATGCTCAGTTCAGATGTCTCCTGGGAAGAGCCTGGATTTTTCTGCTCCTCTCAGACTAAGTTAAGTTTTTGATCTGGTCCCATGTTCTCGAAGCACCCCGTATACATGTGTATTAGAGAACTGGCTACACCATGTTGTTGTCACATGATTCTCTTCCCCACTGGGCTGTGAGTATTTTTAGAGCAGAGATTGTGTCTTATTCAAAGTTCTACCCCCAAGTTCTAGCATTGTACCTGCTAAATGAAGATGCTGAAAACACTTCTAGAATAAATGAATACATGAATGCAGAGATAAATGAATATGTTGTTGGAGTTTCTGAAATGTTAATCCCACCCCTTTCCCCTATAGAGCAATAGAGGTAGGAGTCAGGTGCAGAATGCCACGTGGACCTGCAGCCAGGATCAGGCTTCCTATTTCTTCCCCCAAGTTTAGACTTCTTGACCCTGAAAGTCAGACAAGACTTGCTGAGCAGCCAGCTTCCCACAGGAGAAATGGCCACTTGCCTCACACCTGTCAAGCACAGAGTAGAGACAAGCCTGCCTCTGGAAGCCCGTCCTTGGGCCTTGACCCATGTGTGCTTACCCATGGAACCAGGGGCCGAGGAAAATGAATGCTTTTTTGCAGGCAGGGCAGTTATGCATATGAGACTGCGTGCACTGGTGCAAGTTGTTTCCTGCACAGGGTGCCTGCTAAGGGACAAGTGGGGGCTGAAATCCAACCCACACTTCACTAACCAAGCTGAGCATGCTGGTTTGAGTCTGTGTTGTATAAAAATATTGTCTGCTATTCAAGCCCTGTGGTGAGAGGGCCCTGTCCATCCAAAGGGCAACCTTTGCTTCATTTGTACAAAAGCTCCATATGACCTCAGAAGGCTATACTAAATATGCTTTCTTCAAATTTTACCAATTAGATGGGTCTTTTCTCCTCCCTTGAAGAGAAATATAAAACAGATGGAAGCAAGGACAGAAGCTCCCTTCCTAGTCCTTCCAAAAGGGTAGATGTTTCATTTTTATGTGCTAGGGAAAGAGAAGAGTTTTCCCTAAGAAAATATGTGGGGAGAAGAGAATTACTGTTAATTGAACATCTACTATGTGCCAGGCACTGGAGCACATGATTTGGATAAACCATTTCATATTGTTCAAACAAGTCTGTAAAAATCTCTGTCTTCAGGTGAGTGTACTGAGGAGTAGAGCTGGAAGACCACACATCCAAAAGTGATCACACTTGGATCCAAAGTCCATCATCTTAACACCTTCCCCACCCCCATGATACTCTGTTCTCGTCCAATAGAAGATCCTACTAGGAGTGACTTATTCTTTAGAACTCCTAGCAGCTAAAGAACACGAAGTTGAACAATGCAGACACAAACTCTTATCCTAATGTTTTGAACTGAGAGATACCATCAAGGCGGCACCAAGCTTTCAAGCAGGAGCATTCCAAAAGTTCATTCTAAGACTAGAACTTAGCAAGAATCTTTTCTAAGATCTAAATAGAGGTGGGGTTCGTGGGCTAGCTCACAAAATTGTTTTTAGTATAGTTTGGAACCTTTAGCCCCGAAACAGAGCTTCTATGAACATTGATCCTGACTGCGCACCCTCGTGAGCCGGGAAACAACAACGATGGATTGACTGTGTATACAAGTGGCTTGTAAGACAAACAACGTAAAATGAAGGTTCGATGAAAAAAGCCCAACAATTAAGATTTTTGAAAATTTCTATTGCAGAGTTTCTCAATCCCATTACTATTAACATTTGGGGCCAGGCAATTCTTCGTTGTAGAGGGCTGTCTTGTGCATTATAGGATATTTAGCAGTATCTCTGGCCTCAATCCTCAAGATACCAGTAACAACATTCTACCACCAGGTTTCTGTTTACAGCAAAGAAAGGTTGTGGGGGGACCCCAAACACCCTCCACTAAGACTTTGAAATGCAATGGTCTCTGAACAATGGCTTACAACCACTTCAGTCCTTTGCAACTCTCCAACTCAAGAAACTCAGGTTTCTGTGGATAAACTACTTATATGCAAAACATGTAACATTTCTTAAAAGTAAAACACAAGTTCTGAGGGTTGTGAAGAATAACCTTTAATACCTTTAAAGATCTAGGTATTTTTAATACTTATAAAGATTTAACACCATTTTCTTAAATAAGGGATAATTGTAAATTGCATTCCAGTCTCAAATAAAATATACTGTTCCCCAGAACAGTCTAAGATATTTTAGGTGAATTATGATACTCTTGTTTTCAGATGGTGATTTGACATCAACAATGGGCCTTTTCTTTGGCCGTAAAAAGAAAAATGTGGGTGTGGACATAATGAAGCAATTGTATGGTTGGAAATAGTGACTAACTCACACCCCTCATTGAGAGAGGGTCATGCTACCTTCACAGCACAGGCCAAGAAAATTCCCATGATGCTAAGCTACATAGAAGAGTTTCAGATTCTACAAAATACTTTGAGTTCCCTACTTTTTTCTCTCATTCCACTATTCTCTGTTTTCAAAAGAACAAAATGTGAAGTTTCTATCACGGGTCCTCAAACTAATGCTCAACTGCCCTCTGGGGGAGTTCAACCTTTATTTTACATAAAAATTAAAATTCTTATCTAATCAACTTCAAAATCTCCATTGAAAGAGGAGTATAGAGGTAGCAAGTTGCTGTAGCTCTCTAAATGTTCCACAAAGCAAACTCTCCTAAGACTTTTTTTTAAAGTATATTTTATTGATTATATTGTTACAATAGTTCCAATTTTTCCCCCTTTGCTACCCTCCACCCAGCACCCCCCTCCCCCAGCAATCCCCCCCAAATCCATGCCCATGGTTCACACATACAAGCTCTCCTGCTTCACCCTTTCATATATTCTTCTTCTTTTCTTTAAATAAATAAATGATTAATTAATTATTTTAATAATAAAAAATAACAATCTCTCCCTCTCAGATATTAAGACCCTTTATAATCTTATAAAGGACAATGGGCGAAGGTCTCAAGCTCCTCTAGCTGCTTCAAGCTGGACATGGTTGTCGTCCTACCTACCCTTGGGTCCAGAAATCCCTAATAAGAGTGGGGGTGTGGGGGGGAGGGTGGCCTTCCCACATGGGAAAGGATCATGCAGACTCCAGGTCAGTTGGCTGTCCCCGGACAACGGCGTGCTTGGTTTCACAGGCTGACATACTTGTTGTATTCTGGGGGCAACAGATTTGGCAAAAGGGTTAAAAGACATCATTCAATCCATAACTACTAGATGACAAAAGGCAGAGATTAATTTTTCAATGTCCCACATTAGGGGGAAATATAAAAGGGCTTCTTTGGAGGAAGGTGTTCCAGGCACATCTCACCTGTCCAAAACCCTTTTGCCCATTATACTTAGTTTGGGCTGAGGGAAATATTTTAGGTTTTCCCCCTCTCAGACCTCTGGGAACGTCTTCTAAGTCTTCTGCAGACATTGTTATTCTCACCTGGAAGCTGAATTCTAGGAGCTAGCTGTTACTATGAAACTGATCTCTTCTCAACACCTCCCCTAATACCAAAGTTTTCAAAGACAGGTGAAAACATTCACCTATATGAGCAGAATGGAGTGGTTAAGAGGTGGGATTCTGGAGCCACATCTGGCCCTGGATCCAGAATCTCAGTTCTGCCCCTTACTAGCTGGTGACCTTGGGACCCTCACTTCATCTTTTGTGTGCCTGTTTCCTCCTCTATCCCATGGAGATAATAAAAGTATCTACTTCTTAAAGTTGTTATGAGAAATAAATTAGTTAATATTTGTAAAGTACGTAGAAGAGTGTCTAACATCTACCAAGTGCCATAAAAGTATTTGTTAAACAAAATTATGAAATAAATAAAGCAACGAAAGGCTTTTGCCTCATTATTGCAATTCAGGCAATGCCCTAGGGTAGAGTTAGGGACTAGGCCTTTTGTCTTTCCTACCTTCACTTTCTTTGCTCAGTCCCTTCTTTCTTTTTCTTTTTCTGTTTATCTTGAGCTTCCTCTCCAGGTTTCTATCAGGGCATTAGCAGATCACAGCTGGTGATGTTTAAGGTGCCATCTAAGTTTCCTCCTCCAGAAAGACTTTGAATTTCCCCTGGAGACTGTGAAAGGCTGAAAAGTCACCAGCACTTAAAAAAAAAAAAAAAAAGAATCCCCAATGCTAATGTGTCATCGAGGAACTGTATTTTCAGGTGGGAGCACCCTTTTGAGCCTTGTCTGCACACTCTTGAGGCTAGAAAATGGTAATGTAAATTCATATCTTTGAGCTGAAAAATTAAATTAAAAAGATAAGTGGCCCAAATTTCTGTATTCTAGCATATGGCAATTGTGGCACTATCTTGAAATGAGTCATCCTAAACCCAAGTTAGAAGGAGATATAATTTCCAGATGTCAAAAAAAAAATTTGTTTTTCACTAAATAAAAAATCAAGCAAGATAGGGTATGATTTTTAATACTGTTTCTTTTACTAGCTGTTAATGTTTACTCACCTCTGATTTTTCTAAGATTATCCCCTTGTATGCTGTGGCCTAAATGCATTTAAATTGCCTTTGAATATCCTAAGCAATCCTTACTACCATGGAAACAGAACCGAGGATGTACAAGATGACTCCTCTGGGGCATAATTTGGTGTTTTAGATACTTCTGATTGGTTGCTCCCTGTTCTACCACCCCTTCTTTAAAAATGCAGTCAAGTTGGTTGGATTTATTTTTATTATCCATGGGAGCACGCAATTCACCAAGCAGTGGAAAATGCCATTCATCCATCAAAGTCCTCCCACAGACATTTGCAATCATGGGCAGCATTAACAAGGGCAAATATCTATGTGTCAGAAAGCATGGGCAGATTGATCCAGAAGGATTTAGGCACTAGCCCAAAGGTCTATGAGGTAATACGCACCTTTTTTACTTTTATTGGTGGAGGAGAAAAGAGCATGGCCCGGTGCCCCAAAGAATGTTGCCTGATACCCTGGCTCTTGAGAATGTGACTTGGCAGTTGTATAATTCTGTATAAAGGGCATATGAGACACTAACAATAAGAGACCAAAATTAAGAAATATCCAATTTCTGACTCTGTTGGTAAAGTATTTATAACCTTAAAAAAAATAACTTAGCTGTCCCCCAACCCCACCTAAAATGGCCTTTTATAGAATGTAAAATTAAGCTTGGGTCCAGTTTGAGGTTCATGTTTATAAACTAATGATCTTTTGGATAAAGATTAGACATAAAGAAAAATATTATTTCCCTTGCCTGTTTCATCAATCTATGATGACTATGGGAGAAAAGTGTCAAGGTCAAGTCTATCTTTTTTTTTTTTCCAAAATATATAACCTGAGACATCAATATCTATCTCCACCACCTAAAGTTATAATGTTCTTATGCTTCTAAAATAACTGGATTCATGAAATGTGCAAAGACATAAAACAAACGTCTATGATTTGGGATTCATTTTTTCTTCTATTTTTAGAGTTACTTAGAATTCTTTAGGTATATGTCAATAGACCAGCTGCTTCTTAGAATAAAAGATATCATGGCAATGAAACGGCACAAAGGCCAGACAAGCTGAGTTTACCGACCTTTGCCTTGCAGAGAAATGATTGTGACATTTAGATGTTGAAAGATGAAAAATTGACAACTAAGGTTAATTTCTATGATACATAAGAATTTCAATATTTCTATGAGAAACATATTAATAAATATATTCCAGATATCTCTAATAGAAATATTTATAATATTTCTAATAGATGAAGAAGGTGGTCTGATAGTTTATGTGAGTAGATGTAAAATTAGCACACAGAAACTTGGAAATAAATTTAATTAGTAATCAGATAAATAACAAAAGAACTATCTTATGACTGATTAGCAAAAACAATTTAGTTATCCAATTCTGGCAGTAGTGAAGGGTGAGACAGACATATATCATGTCTGTAGCCACCAGCATCTTTTGAACAACCTTCTTATATTTGGGAAATTTGTCAAATTGTGACTCCTGATTCTTAAGGAAAATACACAACTCATTTTCCCATGCTTCTTTGCAACAGGGCTCTACACATGTCACCTACAACTGTATCCAGTTAAGACTTGATATAGAATAGGGAAACAGGAGGAAGCAGATGGTGCACAGAATTCATTTTCTGCTGGAGAATGCAGCAGAGGTGTCCAGCTCTGGGAACCGCAAAATTTCTTGCATCAGCCAGTGCCCAGACTCAGTAGGTGAGCTTCAGTGGTATCTCCTGATAGCAACATTATCTTTTCTGGAGCAGTCCCATAGTGTGGTGTGGACATCCTTTATGGCTGTGGAGCCTCCAAGACTTACTCCTTGGATCTCTGGAAGGCCAGTAAATTTCTTAGTGTGCAACTAAGGACACTGATTAGTATAGTATGCACATTCATACATCCTTGGTGCAACTGTAAATTAGAACACCACTTTTGTAGAATGTGTTAGTATCATATATCAAGATCCAGAAAACATTCCTCTCTGACTCATTAGCCCTCTTCCAAGAAGTTATGCTAAGAAAATAGTCCAAATGCAGAAAACATGGACATATGAACGAGCATGATTTGAAATTTCAGAGGGTTAGAAACAATCTGAAGGCTCACCAACAGAGGAACAATTAAGTCAGTTATATACCCCTGATAGTCAGCAGAGCACCAGCATTTCTACATAGTGGTGGTGAGGAGTGGGATACACAATTTCATTGGAGGGAGACCAGGGGATTAAAGATGAATTTAAATAGAGGTAAAGCTCTTTTTCCCTACAGTGAATATTTAGGGTTGCTTGTGGTAAATGAAAAATGGGATTGGAGGGTGTGAAAACCTACCCCAACTGTCTCCTTCAGAGCTGCCACTATTGGCAAAACATTACACAGTGTTAAGTAATTATTAGTAGTCTTATGTGTTAGGTAAGAAAAATATATCTGTGATATCTTGTTAAGGGAATAGAGCCAAACAAAATTATATTTATGTTGTGACTATAGTTATGTAAAATATTGAAGTAACAAATGAAGCCACATCTGTAAGGGAACACAGAAAAGCAGTATGATTTCTTGAGTGACAGAATTGTCAATAAAGATTTGATTCTTGTTTTCTTATAATGTCATTTAACACAACAAATATGTTTACACTTTACAAAGTTATCCTATGTTTTCAAAAGATCCCATATGAGCTCTAGGTAACTTGGCTACTATTGGTGTGTAAGGACACACAGCACCAAAGGAGAAAGGCACACTCTATGTAATCACCACAGGCCACTCCACCAGAACTCTAAAAGTACACCTGCTCACATGGAGTAACAAACTGCTGGTGAGACAATACATTGACAAGCCTCTTTGGCATAATCTAACAAAGTCAGAGATATCCATACACTATGACTCAGAAAGTCCACTCCTAGATATTTACCCTAGACAAGCTATTGACCCATTTGAACCAGAAAGTAGGTACAAGAATATTGATAGTAGTATAGTAGTACTATTTCTATTCAACCAAGGGGGAAAACAACTTATGATCAACAACAGTAGAATGGATTTTTTTAAATGGACAAATATATGCTGTAATCACATAATACTATGTAACAATGAATGTATACAAACTAAATTTAGACTCAGTAAAGTGAATGAAGCTCATAAACATAATGGTTAATAAAAGAAACAAGATAGGACTTTTGGCCAAGATGGAGGCATAGGTAGACACACTGCATCTCCCTCAACAAATAAGAAAGAATACAACTACCTCAAAACTAAAGACAACCAGAAATTCCAGAAAATCAAGTTGCATGGAAATCCAACAAACAAAGATATAATGAAGCAATACTCATCCAGACAGGTGGGAGGGGCAGAGCCAAGGAGGAGAGGACACGGTGTGGCAGCAACAGTGGTTGTAGGTGGCTGGCAGAAAGCATAGTCACACACTTTAAAAAGTAGGGAGGGACACCTTGGGAGCGCTCCTAGCACCAGACCAGACCATGCAGCTCACAGTTCCAGTTCTGGGAAAATAAAACCTTATTGCTTCTGACTGTGAAAACCAGTGGGGGTTGGGGCGAAGGCAGAAACTGCCAGTCTCTCAGCAGAGTCCGCTTGTATAAAGGACCGCTACAGTCCTAGAACATCCGCAGACCCACCCACTCTAGGAACGATGGCAGGGTCACAGCTAGAGGGGCACCAGTCCCATATGTGAAGTGGGAGAAGTGCCTGGAAAAGGGGCGAGTGCTGAGCAAGCAGCACTGTTCCCTCTCAGAACCCTTCCCCACATACAGTGCCACAGTGTGGTGAAATGGGATGCCCGATACTGATGAATACCTAAGGCTCTGCCCCTTACAACATAAGAGGTGCGACACCTCTACCTAAAACACAGGCAAACACAGGAGGCTGTCAAGTTGAGGAGACAGAGAAATATGGCCCAAAGAAGGGAATGGATCAAGTTTCCAATGGGAGAACTAAGCCAACCTAACATACACAGAGTTTAAAACACTGGTGATAAAGATGCTCACAGACTTGACAGATGTGCTTAAGTATGGCAAACACATAAGGGAAGAAGTGAAGGCTATGCCAAGTGAATGAAGGAAAATCCACACAAAACCAATGGTGAAGGGAAGGAAACTGGGGTTCAAATTAATGAGTTGAAACATAAGGAAGAAATAAACAGTCAACCAGTACAGAATGAAGAAACAAGAATGCCAAAAAAAAAAAAAAAATGAGGAGAGGCTTAGAAACCTCTGGTACAAATTTAAACATGTCAACATCCAAATCATAGGGGTACCAGAAGGAGAAGAGGGTGAACAAGAAATTGAAAACTTGTGTGAAAAAATAATGAAGGGAAATTTCCCAAATTTGGCGAAGGAAATAGACATGCAAGTCCAGGAAGCACAGAGTCCCAAACAAGCTAGACCCAAAAAGGACCACACCAAAACACATCATAATTAAAATGCCAAAGGTTCAAGATAAAGAGAGAATCTTAAAAGCAGCAAGAGAAAAGAAGAGAGTTACCTACAGAGGGGTTCCTATAAGACTGTCAGCTGATTTCTCAAAGGAAGCTTTGCAGGCAAGAAGGGACTCACAAGAAGTATTCAAAGAGATGAAAAGCAAGTACCTGCAACCAAGATTTCTCTATCCAGCAAAGCTATCATTTAGATTGGAAGGGCAGATAAAGTGCTTTCCAGACAAGATAAAGCTAGAGTTCATCATCACTGAGTCCTTATTATATGAAATGTTAAATGGACTTATTTAAGAAAAAGAGGATCAAAATTATGAACATTAAAATGACAACAAACTCACAGCTATCAACAACAGAACCTAAAAAATAAAAACAAAAACAAACTAAGCAAACAACCAGAATAGGAACAGAATCATGGGTATGGGGATCATTTGGAGGGTTATCAGCTGGGAGAGGGGAGGGGGAGAAATGGGGAAATGGTGCAGGGATTAAGAAGCATAACTGGTAGGTACAAAATAGACAGGGGGAAGTTAAGAATAATATAGGAAAGGGTGAAGCCAGAGAACTTATTTGCATGTTACATGGACAGGAACTAAGTGGGAGGGGGGATTGCTGGAGGGAAGGGGGCTATTGGGCAGAGGGGAGCAAAGAGAAAAAAAATTCTGACAAATGTAACAGCATAATCGATAAAATATACTTAAAAAAAAAAAGAAACAAGATACATGACTCCATTCAATATAAGTTTAAAAGCGGGTAAAATTAAACTACACTATTTAGAGATTTGTACAAAATTGGTAAAACTACCAAGTAAAGTAAGGAGATGATTAACTTAAATGTCAAGATAACAGTTACCTCTGGGGAGGAAAGGAAAGAAGGAGTTGAGTTTGAAAAGGGGCACATTGAGACTCCCGGGCTGGCAATGTTCTTTCTTGATTCAATGGTTTTGCAGATTTTCACTTTATAATTTCACATTAAACAGTGGCACATTTGTGTTTTATGCTTCTTTTATTATGATGTTATAGTTCATATTTTGCAAAAAGAAAGAGGAGACTCTAACATAAAGGTCTGTCTACCAGGGATGAGTAGTTAGAGAAATCACCTTTCCAGAAACAGAAACTGCTTTCAGGTCATTGAAGTAGGAGTTGAAGGGTAGAGAAGTTAATTGAGACCTTGATTAATGAACAGAGCCACCTGCAGGATTGAGTTATCCAGGAGCCCGGTTCAGAAGCACTGCTTAATGAGTAAATGGGCTCTTTTGAATTCCTCAAAGCAAGGTAATATACCATTAGGAATTATGCCTTTGAAAGGCTCCAAACAGTAGAAATGAGAGCTCTCTGCATATCCTGAAGGCTGGTGCACCCGGAAAAAAAAAAGAGTCCTTTCTTTAGTTTGTGCCAGAACCTTCTGCCAACAGAGAAGTCAAAGTTTCGGCTTCTGGATCCAAATGAAGCTTGTCTATCACTGTCGTGAAAAGTCATGAACACAGACATGTTTATTAACTGGCCAATCCCCATAGGGTTTGGTGGCTCGTCAATGTGCTCTGAGATGAAGCAGAAAGCATTCCAGAAACTATTAGCCTGGAAGCAGGACTCCAACAATTTAAAATTGAACTTAGAATGACAGTAGTGAAGAGCAGAGAGCTGTCACTGCATTTTGCCATGACCAATGAGGCCACATGACTTAGTCCTCTGGTTATAAAACCGCTGCCAAGGAAGATTTAAGTTAAGCGTATTGAGCATTCCTCAAGTGCACTTAGAACATAAAATACCTAGCAATTTGTTCAGTTGATTGGTCAGCATGAATGGTCTCCCCCAAACTAAGCATTCTACCATGAACCAGAAGTTTGTATCATTACCTGTGCATTTGAAAGCTATCATTTAAAGCTCAAGATCTGAGAATTCTCACTGACTTGAGTTTAGTTTTGTGTTCCTGGCACACTACTAAACTTGGGAAGAAGCAAAAGAGATGACTCAGCAATGTAATGCTGAGCTTTACTTTCTATTTTCTGGGTTATTTACAACTCTGTAGGAGTAGAAGTGAATTTATAGATTCTTGTCTGATAGAAATGCAAATAACTTCTATCTGGTGCAACAGATAACCCCAAATGTTAGAGTATGGACCTTTGGACACTTTCTAGTTTTGTATATAACCCAGCCATCTTACACTAGCACTATCAAAAATACCTAGTTTCTCAAATGCTCTTTGGACAAGTTTTAAAATCAAGTGGACATTCATAGGCCAAAAAACAAAAAAGACATTTGCTCTGTGAAATATCAGGTGAACAGGATACCCAAACTACCAACCAAGAGAAAATATTTGTATACCACTCATCTAACAAAGGACTGGTAGCTATAATATATAAAAAATAAAAACTCAACATTAAAAAAACACCAAATAATTGAAAATGGGTCAGAGTCATAAAAAGTTATTTCAGTGAAGATGGTAAATAAGTACATGAAAAGGTATTCACCATCATTAGCTATCAGGTAAATTCAGATTTAAACCACAATGCGATATCACTGCACACCTACCAGAATGACAAAACAAAAATTAGTGACAACGCTAAACACTGGCAAGGAACAGAGAGAAACTAAATCCCTCTTTCATTGCTGGCGAGACTATAAAGTGGTACAGATACTATGGAAACAGTTTGTTCGTTTCTCTGAAAACTAAAGATAGACATACCATAAAATGTAGCGATTGCGCTCTGGGCTTTTATCCCAGACAAATGACCACTTATGTACAAATGAAAACTTGTACACAAATGTTCATAGCAGCTTTATTCATAATAGCCCCAAACTGCAAACAACCCAGAGGTTCTTCAACAGCTGAATGGTTAAACAAACTGAGATGCAGCCATACCACGAAACACTACTGAGCAGAGAGAGAGGAGAAAGAGAAACTATTGACTCATGCAGCAACTTGGATTACACTCCAGGGAATTACACTGTTTTAAAAAGCCAGTCCTACTGTATTATTCTATTTATTTAGCATTTAAATGTTAACATTTACATTCCAATCTTTAATATAGTTTAACCTTTTGAATATTTAACATTCTGTTTATTTAACATTCCATATTTTAAATTATTTAACAAATTTAAACATTTATTTAACCTATTTCATATAAAATTTTAGAAATAGAGAACAGATTAGTTGTTTCCAAGGTTAAGGATTAGGAGAGAGGGTGAGAGGAAAAGGTGGTAGGTGTGGATATAAAAGAGAACAGGAGAGATGCTTCTATGGTGAAGCAACTGTTCTGTATCTTGCCTGTGATGGTGGATACACAAACCTACACATGTGACAAAATGGCATAGAACTAACCATACACACAAATGAGTACAATAAAATAAGACACTGTACAAGATAAGTGAATTGTATCAATGTCAATATCCTGGTTGTAATATTTACTACAGTTTTGCAAGAGGTTACCATTGAAAGGGAAAGGATAAGGAGTACCTGGGATCTCTATTATTTCTTACAATTGCATGTGAGTAAATAATGGTCTCAATTAACATTTCAACTAACATAATACATGCTCTCTGTAGAAAATAAAAAGTTTAAATAAAAAAATAAAATACTCCTCAATTTCATCACTTAGAAATAACTGTTAAAAATTTAAAATATATTTTTTAACTTTTAAAAAATTCATATTAAAAATATTGGCATGCTCTATTGTAAAACTAGTATTCTCATTTACTACACTGTGAGCTGTTTTCCATATTGTTATATAGTTTCCTATGACATTACTTCTAATGACTGCATTTTATCCCTTTCTATGTAAAAAATACAATCTATTTACCCAATCCCTTGTTTTGGGATAAATTTTAAGAATCTTTATTTATTAAAGCTCTTAACCCCATATGCAACTTTTTTCCAAATCTTTATTTTATCTTTTAATTAATTTTGTGTATTTAAATTAAGCTGTTTCTTTGTGGCTCCTTCTTTTAATTTCAAGCTTATTAAGTCCTTTATCACCCTGATAACTGATTGTTATCTTTATTATCCATATTTATTTTTATCTTTTTATATTTTCAATTTTGTTTTTAAATTTAACTCTTTAATTCACCTACATATTGGTGTAAATTATAAGACAGTTCTCACAACTTTTCTTAATTGTTCACCATTTGTTTCACTGCTGTTTATTGGGTGGCTCAATTTTTCTACTTAAATTTTAAATGTCAATTTTGTAAGATACTAAATTATTCTGTGTTTTAGGATTGTTTTCAAAGAGTTCTATTCTTTTCCACTGTTCTGTTTACTGTTGCAATAGTTTTACTTTGTTTTATTGATTGTATTGAATGATTGTGTTTATATATTGTAATGTGCAGAAATGCAAGCCTTCGTTATTGTTTTTTTTTAAGTTATTCTGATTATTCTCACCAATATACTTGAAATATTTTTTGCTGAATTGAGCATCCAACTAAATGTATATATAGATTATGACCTATACTTTCATTTCTCCAACTGTGAATTATAATAGGGAATATCTACTGAGTATTTTGTGCCAGGCACTGTTCTAAGTTTTTTTATGTGCATCAACTCATTTAATGCTAGCAATGACCCTATAAGGGGGGTACTTTTACCATCTGTCTGTGTTTTACAGAAAAAGAAATGGAAACATGAAGAGGTTAAGTAAACTTGCCCAAGGTCACATAGTTAACATGTGGCTGAGCCAGCTGTTACATGTAATATGCTCACTAAATCCAGGCAGTCTGGCTCCAGGGCTCACTATCTGTCAAGTAGTATAGGTAGGGTTAAAGTATCTTGATTTATTTTTTGCCTTAAACTGAAAATACTATAATGTAATAAGCTTTTGAGACATCACAATGACAAAAAACACTATTCAAATCAGCCTTGTGTACATATTCTATAGCAATATATATTTTCCCCTTAGAGTGAGGAGGAACAGAATTTTCTTTACATTATAAAATAGTGCTAAGAGTGGTGAACTGAACAAAGAAGAAAACAAGAGGCAGCATATTATTACTGAAAAGGCCCTGGACTGGGCAACAGGGAAACAAGGGTTCTGGTCCTTATATTGGACTAACTAGATTCCTCTCACCCAAAGTATCTTCCTTATTAGCCTGTAACTCAGGCTAAAATTACACTATCACATATTGTTTATTCTAGGTTAATTCTCTAAGATGTGACTAGCCCCAGTGACATAGCACTTGTCAGGGTATTGATGACCTATACTCTGGTGTGATTTTGCTTCCTCCTAACTAAGAAAGTAGCCGTGCCACAATAGTTGTTGTGGTTCAACAGGGCAATGGGACCAGAAAGAGGAAGGATTGTGAGAGAGAGGTACACATCGTGAGAGACCACAATTCACAAAAGCAAGCACTTGGAAAGTAGCCTCAGGTGACAGAGAGTGGTGAGTAGGGAGACTGGAGGAGGAAGGGGGTCCCTGAAGAAGAAGTAGGGAGATCCTCCTCGATGGGAAGTTTTCCCAGGCCTAGGGCTGAGTGCACATTCTAAAAGGAGGACTTCCTCTGGGGATCAGAGAGGGAGGGAGGGAATGTGAAAGAGTCCACACCCTTGACATTCACCCAGACGCTCTGAGGTTCATTGGAAAAGATGCAGGAGAAGCTATGTCTAAGGGTATGCAAATATACACACACCACACCATAAAAGGAGACAGTTTTTTAGACTTTCTTGAAATCCTCAGGCCTGTGAATTTCTTCAACAAAGTTCTTGAAACATCAAACCTTTTGCGTCATCGCCATAGTGATGCTGACCTTGAATTCCAACACCAGGAGAAAAAAGGGTGTGGGGAGAGCCTCAATAGCATTATCTTTTATGTAAATTCTCACTAGCTCACACAAATACTTTTCTTTGTGAGTGGAACAGTTTTAGTGGCTTTGCTGATTACAAAAGCAATGAGTGTTTATTGTAAAAAAAAAAATCAATGATATAGAAAAAGAAGAAAGTGAGCTTCTCCTCTTACGCTGCTACACTATGGTATGTCTCCTTCAGATTTTTTACAATGGTATCACACTCTTCTACAATCAGCATTTTTACTTCACATAATGTGGCAAGCACCTATTTGTGTCAATAAATGTAGCACTCCATTATTTTTATTGATGGCTCCATAGTAATCCACTATAGTTTTTGTATCATAATTTATTGAACCAATGTAGATGATGGGTATTTAGGGCATTACAATCCCTTTCTATTATACATTATATTTGTAGTAATTCTTCCCAAAGCATTAATTTCATAAGAAAATAATTGTTGAGCCAAATGACACATACTTGTATATTAAATTTTACTCATATTTTTAGCTCTCCGCTGCTTATTTATATCCTTTGCCATGTCTTTTAACAGTGTTCAGCTTTTTTAAGACATCATTTTAAATTTGTCCTATTGTTCCTTGTTCCATTTCACAATTGGTAGGACATTGGTTGGGTTAACAGGGAACTCACAGATTCTCAAATTTGGGGCATCTTTTATTCTTTAGATTTTAAAGATATCTTTCTAGAAGCATCAGACATTAAGTTGCTGGCAAATGAAAAGCCTACTTGAAGCACCTACTTGAAAAGACTACCACAAAAGGAGTGAGGCTCTATGTTCTCGCTGTTCATTGTCATATAATTAAATCTTTCTTATAAATGTTGTGGTGAAAATGAGTTAGGAAGAAAATTGTATTTTTTTTTAGAGGAGAAGGGAGGGAGAAAGGGAGAGAAACATCAATGTGTGGTTGTCTCTCATGTACCCCCAACTGGGGACCTGGCCCGCAACCCAGGCATGTGCCCTGACTGGGAATCAAACTGGTGACAATTTGATTCTCAGGCTGGCATTCAATTCACTGAGCTACACCACCTAGGGCAAAATTACACGTTTTAGATGGTTTTCTTTCTCTCTTTCTTTCTTCCTTTTTAAATATTTTATTTATTTATTTTCAGAGAGAGAGGAAGGGAGGGAGAAAGCGAGGGAGAGAAACATCAATGTATGGTTGCCTCTCACATGCCTCCAGCTGGGGACCCGGCCCGCAACCCAAGCATGTGACCTAACTGGGAATCAAACCTGTGACCCTTTGTTTTGCAGGCCAGCACTCAATCCACTGAGCCACATCAGCCAGGGCTAGGCTTGGTTTTCTTGAACTGCATAAGAGATCTGGAAAAGGAGCGACTGAGACCAAGGACAACCCTTCCCCTTTGTGCTGAACACTGTGTAAAAAGACAAGTCTTGGGTGTAATCTCTTCCGGGGCCCCTTAGCTGTATTTTCTCCCTGTGTCTGTCTATTATACCGTTAAACTTGACAGTCTTAAAGAATGAGAGTCAGAGGTTACTAGAAGCCCAACCATGACCACGTGGATGGCATAAGGTCAGATTTATTGGTCCCACTTGAAGAGTAACAGCATAACATCTGAGCAAATTAGAAAGCATTACGCTTCATATATGTACTGCAACTTGAGCTGGACCGAACTGAGAATCAGGCCATGTGCCTATTGTAAGATCAATGAGAAAAAGGAAAAAAATAGAAAATGTGCAGAGTCAAGGAAGAGCGGTCTTCAAAATCTCTCAGATTAAGGCCATGATCATCCATGACAGTGCCAGAGTGTAGCTGCTGAAGGAAGAAAACATTCAATTGTTAGGAATCCAAAAAATATGTGCCTAACGTCAACTGAATCTTCTCTCCTTTCCAGCAGACTTTGTAAATCTGTACGTCTTTGTTCTCTTGCCTCCTTCTCATTCTCCCCTTTTTGCTCCCTCCCCTTCTTTCCTTCATTCCTTCTATCCTGGGCACTGACAACTCAGTGGTAAATGAGACCTATACCACTTCTTTCTCTGAATGTCTTCTCCCTTGCCTGCAACCAATCTCAGGCTTTCCCCATTCAAAAGGATTTCTTCTTTCAACTATGTTCTCCTTTTTCTTTCTCTTTTTTCAAGTAGTTTAAGTGTAGCGAATATCTTAGTGTCTGTGCCTCAGCGATCAAGCGTTGTCATAAATATAACAAAAGCAATCCAGATTGGTACTGCAGTAAAATCTCAATTACAGATTTCAGCAAGTGGTCTAAACAGACCAGCAATCTTCCTTTTGTTCTCCAGAAAGCTTGAGTTCCCATTCTCTGCAACTACTATTGAATATTTCTCTGACTCCCTTTCCCCCTTCACTCTCAAAAGAACACCTGTTGCAGACATTGTAGGTTTGTCCGTGTTTACAGAATCCTAATTCTGCATCAGTGAGATGGCATCACGTGTGGGCTAAGCTGACAGTTTTTAACCTGTGTTATGTGAACTTTCAGGGAAGCACAAAGACTTTCCAAGGAAATGTGAGCACTGATCCTCAACTACCTTTAGTAAATTTTTCTAAACTGATCCACCTGAAAATGCCCTACTGGTCCTCTGTTCTCACCTCCCCTCTCGGAGTGACCCTTCTTTGACTTTATGGAAGAAATTAATACATGTCACCTTTCATAATCTTACTATGGGGTATTCTACACTGATGTAAGCTATAATGTTCTAAATCAAAAGATATCTAAAAATATTGATATCAGAGAAGCTTTTTTAATGAAGGTAGTAAGAGCTAGAAATGGAAACCCTGGTTGGTGTGGCTCAGTGGATTGTGTGACGGCCTGCGAACCAAGTGTCACTGGTTCGATTCCCAGTCAGGGCACATAACTAGGTTGTATGTCAGGTCCCCAGTTGGGGGCGCGTGTGAGAGGCAACCACACAGTGATGTTTCTCTCCCTCTCTTTCTCCTTTCCCCTCTCTCTAAAAATAAATAAATTATTTTTTTTTAAGAGCTAGAAATGGGACATTTAGCCTATATTGGGATGTTTTGAATTAAGATATATTGTAGAGTGTGGCAGTGAGAATGGTGACAATAGTCCTTTAATGACATAGAAATGTTGGAGATGGCATACCTGACTTTATCCTCTCTACCTTGAAATTCATACATTCAAGATGGCAAAAGGCAGGATGGCAAACACTAGTCGGCATCAAAGCTAGTCTCTCTGAATCTTCACCATTCACAGTAGTGAGAAAGCGCTTTGAATCTGTACTTCCCTTTATCTGTGTCTACAATTGTGCCTCAGTTGCATATTTTGTTGGATTTGAAGGAAGAAGAGGTGAAAACTTTTATGCTGACTTCCAACAGGTAAACAATACAGCTTAGATGAAAAGGATCAGCATTCATGTGTTATTCACTTGTTAAGGCTAATAGGAAAACATTTTCGCTAATATTTACCTAAACATTATTGAATATAGTAAGTTCACATCTATTTTTTCCTTAGGAGAACATCTCTTACTGGCTGTCAGCATCAAACACTTCTCTGCTAGTGTGTTTATACCTACCATCCTTGTAAATGTTGGACTATCCCAACAAAACTATGTACTAGATTCTACTATGTACTTAACAACTAATGCTGCAAAATTGCACAACTACAGGGGGCAACAGCAGACCCTCCATATCACCCTGCCCAGGCTCTGTAGCTTCAGCTTCACTGGAGAGGACACTCCAGCGTCATCGCAAGATGTCGATTCAACACAGGAGGAGACAGATACCGCGTCACTCCCGAGTCGGACTGCACAACCATTCTCGGCGGTGCAGATAGACTCTTAAGAAGCTACACCATCGTCTCTCGAGACGGATGGCTGCCGACGACAGGGGGCACTGTCCAGGCAGCCCTATAATAGCAGTCATTAATAGTCCTTTTGTAAGCCTGACTTTACAAAGGGCCTATTACCTTCTGCCCCTCTTTCTTTCTTATTTTCTGTAGCTTTTCACAAAGTAGATTCAATGGCACTATAAAAAGTAGAATTTCTATTAATGTACAAGTGTAGGACAATTAAGTTCTTTAAATGCAACTTAGAATGTAAGGCTGGCTTCATCCTCTAGATGAAGACATTTAATTATAACTATGCCAAATACATAACTATAAATATAAATCATTTTCAATCACAAAATAAATTTATTAAGCTACCTATAAATTGCAAGTATCTGCTTCTTGGTATACCGCTTTCACTTTCCTTTGATTGGACCTAAAAAATTAAATTTGGTATGAATGTCTATGTTTTTTTGTAGACAAAAAGAAAAAATCTAAATATACAATTCCCAATTTTCGAGTGTTAACAGGTTTGGGCCAATTTAAGCTCCATAGACAAGGTGGAGCGAATGAGTGGTTGATAAACTAATCACAGTATTCCTGCTTCCCTTTGCTAGGAGCGAGCAGGTGACCAAATCCTAGCCAATGAGGCCTCGGGGATTTGGCAGAGGGTTTCCTTAGAAAAGAATCTTCCTTTCCCTCTTTTTGTTTTGATGCTTTCTTGTGAGAATGCAGCTCTTTTTACAGATGCAGCCATTCTGCAGCCTTGGAGGAGGTATCTTCCTCACACGCAGGATGATGGGATGGAAGGGTGGAAAGGCTTGTGTCCTTGATGATGTTGCTGAGCTGCTGATCCATCCTGGAACTGCTCAGCCCTGAATATTATATTAGAGAGAAAAAGGAAACTTTATTTTTTTAAGCCACTTTTCGTTGGATATTTGTTACTTGTAGCAAAAGTGTTCAAACCGCCTCACCTTCCGAACTCATTGACTGCAAATGTCGCATTCCTCAGACAGCAACTCCCCACCAACAAGCCCTCTTCCTCTCCGCTGGCCACAATGGAGGGGACGCCCCTCCACAAGTCGAAAGTCATTTTGCTACACATGATCTTCTTTCCACCTAAAGACCTTGCTCTGGTGGTTCTCCTCTCAATTTTGCATCTTTAGCCTCTTATCCTTCAGTTAAACCTTCCAAACACTATTCAGATATGCTCTTCTATCTCCTACCCTCAAACAAACAATGAACAAAAGTGCCTCCCTTGATGATACATTCTCCTCTGCTTGTATTGCTATCACTTTTCTCTCCTTTCCAGCCAAGGTTCACAGGAGTTATCTGCACTCACTGTCTCTTCCTTTCATTCTTCTACCCACACCAATCTCTAAAAAACAGCTCTTGCTAAGGTCACTGTGACATTCATGTTACTAAATCCAAAAGACACTTCTCAGTCTCATCATTTCTAACTTCTTAGCAGCATTTGACACTGTTGATGCTGACTGGTTCTTAAACCATGCTCCTCTTTTGGTTCCTATGAGACCACACACTGCTGGCTCACTGTCATTTCTGTGGCCATACTCCTGGTCCAATTCCTCCTTCTAAAGCCTCCTCATGGCTCTATCCTGGTCTCTCTCTCTCTCTCTCTCTCCTCTTTTCTGTTATGTTCTACCATCCCACACCAGTCTCATCTGTATAGGCTGCAGACTCTCAAATGTGTATCTCAAGTATGATATCCTCGCTGAGCTTCAGCTTTTCGTAGATAGTTGCTAACTTGACTTCTATATTCAAATGGCTGACAGGTACCTCTAACTTAAGATTTACAATATCAAATTCTTAACTTTTACCCACTCAAATGTGCTCCCCCTTTTGTGTTGTTCACCAATAAATGACATCTTCACCTACCCACATGTTCTTGCTGGAATACTAGGTATATCATCCTTGCCATAGTCCTTACCTTCCATCTCATCTCAGCTCCCTCCTTTAACCTCCAATTCAACCCCAGATAGCCATCAGCAAGGCCTATAGATTACACCTGTAAAATATTATTTGCATTAACCTACTTCTCTTGGTTTACACTCTAACCAAATCCAAACCACCAAAGACTCGTATAATGGTTACTTAACTAGTTTTCCGCTCTCCTTTCCCCCCTTTTTATTGAATGCATTGGGGTGACACTAGTTAAAAAAATTACACAAGTGTCAGGTGCACCATTCCACAGCACATCATCTGTAACTGTACTGTGTGTTCACCACCCCAAGTCAAGTCTCCTTCCATCACCATATATCCCCCCTTTACTCTCCTTCACCTCCCTCTCACCCCTCCTCCATCCCCTTGCTCCTGTAATCACCACACTACTGCCCACATCCATGAGTTTTTTCTCTCTCTCTCTCTCTCTTCTTTTTTTTTCCACAAACCCGCCGCCCCTCCACCCAGGCTCCCAACTCTCCATCCTTGTTAAAAATCTATTCTTCATAGAGGAGTCAGGGCAGTGTTTGAACAGATAAATTTAATCATGTCATTTCCCGGCTTAAAACGCTTCAGTGGCAACCCATTGCACCTGGATAACAATTCGCTATCTTTAATATTGCCTTCAAAGTATCACAGAATTTATTTCCCGCCTTCCATCTCAATCTCATCACATGTCTCTCCCCATGGCTCACTGTAACCCAACCAAATTCGCTTCCTTCAGTTCCTTGAGGGTTCCAAGTCCTTTGCTTATTCAAGGCCCATTGAGTGTACAACACACTCTTTGCCAGGCTTTGCCTTCTATTCTAAATCTAAATGTCATTTCCTATAAAAGTCCTTTTCTAATACCCAGTGTAAGTTATACCCCTACAATTACTTTATGCACGTTTATAATTAGTCATATGCATTTCCCACTTTTTTGCTATTTCAGACAATGCTGCTATGAACATTTTTATATAATGTGCAAGAGTTTCTCCAAGGCGATGTTTTTCGGACTGCGGAACCCAACTTGCTGATGGGTAGTAATATCAACTTAAAAAATAAATAATAAATAAATAAATAAATAAGAACAAAACAGGATACACCAAGGTATATTGCATATAACAAATGTAAGGTTTGTTTCATGAAACTTGTATTTCAGTTTTGTGTGTGTGTGTGTGTGTGTGTGTGTATCGGATCACATGGTAAAAGAGATTTATTACTGAAGGTCAAAATCAAAACAGGTTGGAAAACCACTATTTCAGGCTATATTTTAGGAATGGATATCTTGGGTCATGTGTTCAATTGTAATTTTAAACACAGATACAGCAAATCAAAAGCTCAAGTGGGAATACATGTATATATTGCACTTTGCCCTTGGTTTACTCATGGTAGCTTCCATAAACTTTCGTTCACATTAACAGTTCTTTTTTTTTTAAAGGGGGGGGGGGGTTCTTCAAGTAAAATATCTTACAAATATTGTTTAAGAGGTAAGTTATTTATGTAGAAATCAGTGTTATTTAAGCACACAGCACGCTGACAGAAACCAGGAGGTCTGAAGTTTTAGCATGCATTCTTTTTTCATAACTTTCCACATTACCAATTTACATTATGGCTAGAAATAAATCCTCCATGTTTATTTAAACACGAAAAGTACAGAACACATTTGCTTTACTGTATAAAACTCTGCTGGAAAAATCCTGGCTGCCTAGGATAGTAATCCCCAATCCATGGACAAAATGCCATCTCCATGTGCTGTTTTCTATTCTCGGTTCCATTTGGTGCACTGCTGCCCTTTGACCTACCTTTACTCCACAGCAGAGATCTGTAACTGCGCCAGTCCTACCAAGCCAGAACAGACAGCTGCCTCTGTGGAGGACTTGAAGGGAGCTGAAGGACAATCTGTCCTGAAGTATCTATCCTACTGCCTGACTTCCCACCATTAGGATGAATTGTTTGGCCTCAGCAGAAGACCCTCCTTAAAATCCAAATACTTAACATAGGCGGAAGTCATATGTTTAAACCATTAGTTTTAAAAGCAGGATCAGGACTTGAATAAATGGGATGGAAATAAGTTAGATCTTTGGGCAGGCTGAGGTGAGCAGCAACAATGGTGCTTTTAGTGAGGGGGTAGCCTGAGTTTCCCAACTGGGTATGGAAAAGATGGGCCGGAGACAAACTCTTTGTGATTCGTAGCTTTGTCCTGACTATAAATACTATCCTTATTATACTGTGGGGACATCTTGGAAGCACCAGGAATCAAAGCCAACATTTCAGCTCTGTTCTATTCAACCTCATTTACACGCTGCATCCATTGTACGATTTCAGGCATTGCCCCAGGCTCACATTTAAACACAGGCGCTCAGAAGTCAATATTTGGAATATCCAAACCAGGTTTGGATACCTATCTGATTTATGTGTGACCCTTTTATTCCTATTGTAATTATCTTTGGGACTAGCTTGACCCTTCTTCTAGCCAGCTTTGTTTTTTCAATTAACTACAAATAGATAATCCACTTGAGAGAAACCAGTACTGCCCTGTATCCCAAGCCAGCAAAGAAAAGAGGAATGCTGGACTTCAAAAGCAATAAAAGGAAACAAAACCAGACAGAAAACAGGTCTGTTTCTTGGGACACATTAACCTTCCACTGCATTGCCGGAATCACTTTTTATTGAAGATGACAAACAGATCAAATCCCTCCATAGCTGATATAAGTAAGAAATCTTTCAGTAAGAAGAGCAGTAAAGAGAACTCAGTTCCAGGTTGAGACTGCTGGACCAAAAGTCATTTGCGAGGGGTGAATTGTGATCAGTCCACCTGCCTCAGATACAAAAGATGTGACCTGATTTTGCTCCCAGGTATGCAGGGACTCTGGAAACCGGCTGGAGAGAGACTGAGTTCCTCACCTTCAGAGCCTGCAACTGCTACTTTCCTATCACTCACTCTCTGGCAAGGTTTTGATTCAACTCATTCACAATGAGCTATAAATGACAAAATGTGGCTTCTTGTTCAGTTTCTATCATCCTCCTATTGGAAATTCATAAAGCTTATTAGCATATAGTGCACAGCAGGCATTAGTGCCTTCATTTTCCAGAGGAGGAAACAAAGGTCAGAGAAGCATGTGACCTTCCCAAGACCAGACAAGCTACTCAGTGGCAGAGTCAGGATCTAAACTCAAGTCTGTCTGAGTTCAAAGTCAGGTGCCAAATTAACAACTTCCTGATAAAGGCTGGTGGCCCAAAAGGCTTGTGGCATCCTGCATTCCCTCACCAGAGTACCTAATACCTAAAGGCTTCTGTGCAATTCCAGACCCTGAGCACTGGGGAGGGTACAGCCAGAGGACTGCAAATACAGATGGTACATTCGGTGTTAGAAAGTGGAAGAGTAGGACATCAAAAGGGCCCCTTTAGGACTCAAAGTATGAGTCTACTACCAAAGTGGACACAAGTTCCCAGTTCATGCTTTAAACAAGGCTGTACTCCCAATCACAGAAGGGAAAACCAGCATGACCTTTGGAAGTCTTGACTTTTCTGTGGTTCTGAGCCCTGACAGGTGGCAGTGGTCTTTAGAGACCCCAAGAGCTGAGCCTGTGGCCTCCCTTGGGCCTCCATGCGAGCACTGCAGAGGCCAGACCCCTCTGGGAAGCTGAGGGGTCCTCAGGGAGAAGGTTAGCGATATGGATGAGGCCTGAGGAGATCCGTAGCTGCCCAAGAGGGCTTGAGGCTGGAGGATGAGGAGAGGGGAGTTGATGTCAAAGCTTTTTAGAAGATCTAAGTGTCTAACAATTTTATTTATTTATTTATTTGTTTATTTATTTATTTATTTTTAGAGAGAGAGGAAAGGAGAAAGAGAGGGAGAGAAACATCACTGTATTGTTGCCTCTCACGCACTCCCAACTGGGGACCTGATGTGCAACCTAGTCATGTGCCCTGACTGGGAATCGAACCAGCGACACTTGGTTTGCAGGCCGACGCACAATCCACTGAGCCACAGCAGCCAGGGGCTTTCTTTGGACTTTCTTAAAGATAGAGTGGCAGAGGGGCCAGAACCCATGCTCCTGGCATCCTCTACACCATACAATCATATGAATGTGTGTGTGTATGCATGTATGCACACATGCACACACACAGTTCTTTCCATCTCAGCATATTTTATGTAGTACTGCTGTGGCCCTAATAGCCAGTTGAATTTCAGGAATCCTGGAGCCTCTTATATCTAATCATTGTTCTGGTTGTAAATTCCCCAATGAAATGTCATCTTTGGGTCTAAAATAGTCCTCCCTTGGGCTTACGCACTTGTCTACACAGAGATAGTGAGAGACACCCAGTGTGCAAATAATTCCTGTAGATCCTACCTGTCCTTCAGAACATCACTGCCCCAAAAGAGACCTCTTTGCAAAGCCCACACTTTGACCACAAATACATCTGAGTTTGATTCATGGCTTGCTATGTCACCCTGGGCAAGACATTCAGCCTCAGTTTCTGCATCTGTAAAATCGATCTAATACCTTTTTGCTGGGATTGCTGTAATGATTAAGTGAGCTCATGTAACTCGGTTCACAAAGTCCTGGGTACATGGGAAGCCTTTAAGAAACAATAGCAATTATTTCCTCTGTGGTTACCAAGCAGAAGTCAAAGGCCCAAGGTGGGTAAGCAAAAGGGAGTAGCAAAGAAAAATCAGCAAGAGTGAAATCTCTGGCTCTGGAGACCCCACCCCATCCCACTCTGATCTCCATTAGATCTAAGGGTCCCTGAATGAGTGGACAAATGACCTAGGCTCTCAGTCATCTCCCTGGGCCAGCACTGTCTTCAAATTAAGGCCATGTGGGGAAGCAGATCAGGAATTATCCCCACAGTAGTCCTGCTTTCATCTTTTCTTGACTATTTGATCTTAGGCAAATAATTTACACTTTCTACAGCTTACTTCTCTCATTTGCAAAATGAGAATAATAATGCCACCTATCCCACAGGACATTTATGCAGATTAATGAGATAATGTAGAAAAAGTGCATTAGGGTATAGTTATGTTTTACGATGGAGAAAGAGGAGTAATTGTTCATAAATTTGGCCTCTGCTGGAAGACTTCCAGTAACAATGAGTTCACTGAAAGGATGATTACATTATTGATCAGCTATGATTGTTTAAAATTTTCCCTTCACGTTAAGTAAATGCTTGTTCCTCATCTCAACTCTGACACATGGATTTTGTAGGACAAGACCCAGACTCTCTAACTTACAATCTCTGAGGACAGGAACTGTGCTCGTATAGTTAAAAATCCCCACAGGTGACTGATAGACAGCCAAAGCTGCCCACCACTGACCTAGGGACCAACGACATGAACTTGGGGCAGTACTCTTGGGCTAATGTTGATATGATGAAGCTCTGTGAACAGAAAGGACAGAAACCTACCCGGGGTGATTCAAACTCTACCCTTGGACAGGAGTTTGGCTGGAGTGAAAAAGAAAAGATATATTAGAAAATTCTCCAGCTGGCTTAGACCCTCTGGATTTATCTGGCTTATCCTTCAAATGACCAAATCCCAATTTATCCTTCTAATTGTTACCTTCAGGTACTCTGAATTGACCTGGGGTGGGGACAGAAGGAAGCAAGGAGAATGGCCTCACCAAGGGTGGCTGAAGGATTGGAGAGACTGAACACTGCCAGGCTCAGGGGCTGTCTGTTTACTCAGAACAAAGTGAGAAGTGAGTGAGGAGACTTCTCTACTGTACTCTACCCCCCTTAACTGGTGCCTGTACTTACTTGGACTAAAGTGAACACATTCTAAAGCAGGAAGAAACTGTAGCCATTATTAGTTTGTGGGCACTTGAGAGATTCAACTCAGAGGTCAAGAAAGTGTCTCAACAGAAAAAACAGCAAGAACCATATGATTTCACTTACACATGGAATATAAAATAGAAAGCAATAAACGAACAAACAAAACAAACAAACACTCTTAGACACAGATAACAGTATGGTGGTTACAGAGGGGAAAGGACTTGGGGGAAGTAGAAGAAAGTAAAAGGGGGTCAAATATATGGTGACGGAAGTAAACTTGACTTTGGGTGGTGAACATAAATGTACTACAGAATTAAATAGTTGAAACTTATATAATATTATCAATCAATGTCACCCCAATAAATTTAGTAAAATTAACAAAAAAGTTGTCTCACCACATAATGTGTTTTGTATAGTAAGTTATTTAAAGCATAGAATGTAAGCAATATAAGGAAAATATACTGACTCCTATTACAGCATTCTTTTTCTGTGCTCTTCTTCTTGAAACATTAATGCACTTTTCTACATTGCCATTTTATTTAAAATTATACTATTTCCCCTAGGATATTAGGATCTCCTTGAGGGAAGAGATTCTGTCCTATGTAAACTGATACAAAATTTTGAGTGTTTGATGGGTGCTCATCAAATACTTAATGAAAAGCGAGTAACCTGGGTTTGTTTGGAAAGTACCACCCAGCACCTTATGTCAGTCTAGACAAAACATCCCTGGGAAGCCCCCAGAAGTTTCTGTGGCTGCTTACTATAGCTGTCATCACCTGCATGACAGGATATGTAGGTCTCTAGAGAACAGAACTGTGGGATTCATTTTCTCTTTCCCTTTCCTCATAGCCCAGCATTGACTGAAGGGTACATACTTTTCGTAGAGGGCATGTTAAGTTACAAATACTCACTGTCTCTGTTACTGAATTCACTGGGCATGAGTCAGGCAGTCTCCCAAGTGATGGGATCCTTCTTAGCTCAGTCCTTTGACTCCCACCTTGTCTTTTCCCCCCTTTCTTTAATTTTTTTACTCAACTATAATTGACATATAACACTATATTAGTTTCAGATATACAACATAATGATTTGATATTTACATATATATCAAAATGATTACAATAATAGGTCTGGTTAACATCTATTACTGTACAGAGTTATTTTTTCTTGTAATGAGAACTTTTAAAATCTATTCTCTTAGCTACTTTCAAATATGTAAAACAGTATTATTAACTATAGTCACCAGGCTGTACATTACATCCCCAAGACTTACTCATTTTATAACTGGAAGTTTGTGTCTTTGACCCCCTTCACTCATTTTGTCCCGCCACCCCCACTTCCAACCTGTCTTGATAATTTGTTTTCCTTCTGCCATTTTGTTTTGAGACCTCTGATTTCTGAAGATATAAAGTAACCTTTGCTCAGGACCTAAGTTTTTCTCCTTCTAACCATCGTCAACCAGTGTCCTGAAGTGCTATTACTGTGTAAGTTTTGAAATTAAAGCTCAGTATTATGTGCTGCCTTCATATCTCATAAAATCCAGAAGGTCCTTGATGGCCTAACTGCAAGTCCCCCTCCCTACTCTGTTCTTGTGGATAAGGTCTTCTAGCCAAACAACCCTTCTTATCAAAGAGACTGGGCATAGTGTCTGCCTATCGCTTAGTAGGGGGTTTCAGTTCCATGCCAGCTCACAGGATTATTCATACAAGCCAATCACATCCTTCTGTAGGGGTCAGGGGCACCACTCCCTCTTTTTTTTTTTTAAACATCACTGTGTGGTTGCCTCTCACTCACGCCCCCAACTGGGGACCTAATGTGCAACCTGGTAATGTGCCCTGACTGGGAATCAAACCAGCGACACTTGGCTCGCAGGCCGACGCTACCACTCCCTCTTGATACTACAAAGCCAGCCTCCCACAGCCCCTGCTTGTTCACTCTGTCCCCAAGTACAACCCCCATATGGCCCAAAATGTCATTTAGTGTCCTCCTCCCCCAGCCTGTAAGTATATATGATTAATAAACTGCTGTTGATATCATCTGTCCAGTGGCAGGTGCTGGGTGTTTGGCCACCCCCATAATCCTAAAGCAGGAATCCCTCTCTCGCTGATGGGGTGAAGAGGAGGCAATTAAAACACCTATACCCACACCTTTCCTAAAGTGAATCCTATATGGCTTCTACTGAATTTTGTTGCATTCTTCTCATAATCTAGAATGTAGATCTGCCTTCTGCAAATTTATGACAGTTTGACTACTTCACCTGAAGATTTAGAAATTAGATTTACTTAGCTTAGCCAGAAAATATAGGTGAATGTTTATCTATCTTCTGATTAGAGAAAAGCAAAGTTTAAAAGCAAAGTAAGAAAGCATAATGGAAAAATGTGATAGACTTAACTCTGTGAAATTGGCAAACTTCTGCAGGCTAAAGTTAAAAATTCCAAAATGAAGTTAAAGGTCAAATTGGAGAAAAGATGAAACATATATAGCTGTCAAAGGGGCCATACTCTTACTGTTAAAGGAGCACTTACAAGAAATACAGGTAAGTGCCCCAATAGAAAGCTAACTACTCACATAGAAAAGTCATCAAAAGATATGATTATATAGTTAACAAAAGAAAAAAGACAAACTACCAATAGGTCTATCTAAAAGGTCCATAATCTCTAGCAAATAAATAAGTACAGATTAAAATAATATTAAGGTACTATTTAAAAATATATATTAAGGTACAGTTCTTTTTTTTTTTTTTTTTTGGCCTATAACACTGACAATGAGTGGACTCTCCCATGTTGCTCATCTTGGAAGAAGGCAGAGCTCACCTGTCTATATGGGAGGTATACATACTAAGTACTCTCTGTCCACAAGTGCAACCTGCAGATACTTTCATTGCCAGCTCCTAGTCTTGGACACTCAGATGTGACAACCCAAGATTGTGGGTCTGCTGCCTGTCACTCTGTCAAGCTGGGAGATACTAGAATTCTTTCTGGCTGCAGTAGTATCATCTATTTTCAAGAACCCGTAGGGCAGTATGTCAGAATGGTATCTGACATCTAGCGTCCAATGTCCAGACCCAACACCAGCCAAGGTAGCAAAGCAAATACAGCTCCCACTCAGTCTCATAAACAAATGTCATAGGAAACCTCATCACACCGGGTCTGTGGTGTGGCCTTGGTTAGGTTGCTGGCTGCACAGCTTTACTTCGTTCCTGCCCATTTTCTAAGCCTGAGGCTCCAGCTTTTCTGACAAATCTGTGGGATGCCCAACACCTTACAGTAAACTCTTGCAATGGTTTCTGTTGTTTGACTAATATAATAATATATAGAGAAAAACTCTAACCCAGTATTTTCACTTCTCAGGATATATCCTTAAAAATGTGTGTATTTGAGTAAAAGGATATTCTCCTAAGCCTTGGTTGGAGTAGCAAAAACATAGAAACGATCTGAATATTCTCCCATAAAGAATTGGTTAAATGGGGGGTCGGGGTCAGAGAAGGAGACGCAATGACGGAAGCAGAGGGTGCCGGCTGGGAGCCATGAGCCAAGGAATGCAGATGCATTTTGAAAAGAGCCACTGGCAACACCTTCTCCTGAGATATGATTAAAAGAATAAACTATCAAACTGGAATCATTGGTTCTAATCCCAGGTATACCAGCTACCAGTTTCATGGCCTCAGGATCTCCTCTTATCCTACTCACGCCTGCACTCCAGCATAGTGGTGAAGAGTATGGACCTTGCAGAAAATACCTAGGATCTAATGCACTGTGCCACAGCCTAGGTAATTCACAGAGACACTACTTGAACCAGACCCACCTAGGAAAACCTTGGGGCAGATGTTAAGACCAAGCAAGAAATTATAATCACAGGTAAATTAAATAATTCTTCAATATTGAAGGTCCAGTGAAAAAGTGACTCTAAAACAAGTATTGTATTTAATATATGGAGTCCCATATTTTTTGTTTGCTTGTTTATTTTTTTAGCTAAACAGTAAAGGAAATTTCATTATTTTTAACTTTCTTATTCTTTTCGGTTGGCTCTCATATTCAGTAGAATGTTATAGATGTAAAAACAAAGGTATTCGTAATGATGATTTTTGCCCTCATCCAGTTGTCTGAAAAGTAGACAGTCAATATCTACAAATTACATTGATGTGTCAGACTTAAATTAATTGTATTATGTTACAACATTTGTAAATGCTAAGAATAGTGTTTAGTACCCTTGGAGTAAAATTTAACTTTGAAAATTTAACCTCCTGAGGTAGAAATTATATATTGTATATTTGTAACAAATAATTCAAAATGTGGTTTCTAGATAACGTTTCCCATTCATGTAATAGCTTGCTCTCCCCTCTCTCTGCCTGTGACCATCAAGTTGTTGTCCTACACGGATTATAAATTCATGTGCACAGAAGCTGCAGTCTTTCTTATTACTAAAAAATTACAAACATTTAGAAAAAGAAAAAGAAAAAATTGGTTAAATGGATTGTAATATATCAATAGCCTAGACTATTATATGATAATTAAAAATCAAGTTCTTAAAGACATGAAAATACTCAAAATACAATAATGAATTTAAAAAGCAAAATGTTCATAAAAGTTCAATTTTTCATAAATAACCAAAATGTTAACAGTTACTTTCTCTTGGGTAACAGACATGAGATACGGGATTTCTGAAGAGGTTTTTTTGTTTGTTTGTTTTTTGTACTTATTGTCTATCTCTAAATTCTTCATAATAAACATGTACATTTTTGCCAATATCAAAAACGTAAGTAAGAGCTAAGTTAAAAAATAGATTTATGTGAAGATGTCAGGTAAATTAATTGGTCTTTTGTTTGGTTGTGTTTGCTTTTTAACAATTTGACAATAGATCAACTGGAAAAGGACAGAGAAGATTTAAAAAGCTTCTGAAGAGATCTAATGCTCAATTTTCTGTATGTTGTAGACAATATTTGCATGCCCACCACACCAAAATCATATGTTGAAATCCTAACCCCCAAAGTAATGGTATTTGGAAGTGGGGTCTTTGGGAGTGATTAGGTCATAAGAGTGGAGCTCTTATGAATGAGATTAGTGCCCTTATAAAAACAACCCCAGAAAGCTGCCTCGCCCTTTCTGCTATCTATAAACCAGGAGGCAGGCCCTCTCCAGACATGTAACCTGCTGGCACATTGCTCTTGGACTTCCCAGCCTCCAGAACTCTGAGAAATAAATTTCAGTTGTTCATAAGCCACCCAGTCTATGGTACTTTATTATAGCAGCCTGAACTAGGACACTATTTTTTTTCACAACTATGCAAAGAACCATCTCAATAAAACAATGGTTTTAACTTAGAAAATGTACTTTTTTAAAAAGTAGCTGGAAAATTATTTGTCCAATCATGACAGGTAGTTAACAAAACAAAATTCATTGTAATAGAACAACAATAAAAAGAGAAATTTAAAAAATTTTTAATGTAGGTCTAAATTGGGGGAGAGATCAGAAGATATCTGTCTGGGCTGATGAAAAGACTCACATAAGGAGGGTGGAGAGTCATAAAAACAACACAAACTCTAAAAACCTAGGGAACACAAATATATCATCATTCTCCACTGAGAACATGTTAATTGTCTTTGCCTTATGCTGATGCCACTCTCTTAATAACACTTATTACAGTGGCAGGATGCTTTACAGTTTATGAAGTATTTGTACTTCCCCACATATTATTATTAGGCTCATTTTGCTGAAGAGAAAATTAAACCCTAGAGAAGTTAAGTGATTTATTGAATGTCTCGTGCTTCTTATGTGGCAGAACTGGGCCTACAAACCAGGTCTTCTGCTCTTCTCACAATTCTGGGAAGTGGCGGAACAAAGTGATTAAAACTTGGGCTTTAGAGCCAGACAAATCTGGGTCTGCACCCAGCTCTGGCCCGGTAGAACTGTGTTAATGTGGAGAAATTGCCTACCCCTCTCAGCCTCAGTTTCCTTATCTTTGCGCTGAAGATAAAAACACCTACCCTGGAGAGTCCATGTGAGAATAAACGGTAGCTATTATCATTACCCTGCTCATCTTCTTGACAAGCCTTGTTTTTAGTCTCTTGGGACCTACAACCCTGTCACAGGTGGAATTGTGTCATGGCAAAATTCATTTGTTGAAGTCCTAACCCAGTACCTTAGAATGTGGCCTTATTTAAAAATAGGGTCTTTGCAGATGTAATGAGTTAAGATGAGGTCATATTGAAGTAGGGTGGGCCCCTCATCCAATATGACTCATGTCCTCATAAAGAGGGGAAATTTGAAGACAGATACACACAGAGGGAATGCCATGTGAAGATTTTAATTATGCTGCTACAGACTAAGGAACTATCAGAAGCTCAAAGAGAGGCCTGGAACAGATCTTTCCCTACAGTCTTTGAGGGAGCATTACCCCCTGCTGATACCTTGATTTTGGACTTCTGGTCCCCAAACTGTAAAACAATAAATGTTTGTCGTTTAAGCCAGTCAGTTTCTGGTACTTTGTTATGGTAATCTTAGGAAAGCAGTCTGAAAATATTAAATGGAAATTTTCAGAAATAAGCAAGTCATAAGCTTTAAACTGTATGTCATTCTGAGTAGTGTGATGAAATTTTATGCCGTTCCATTTGGTTCTACCATCAACATGAGTCATTGCTTTGTCCAGTGTACCCATGCTGTATACACTACCCACCCATTAATCACTTAATAGCTGTCCAGGTTATCAGATCAACTGTCACACTCTCACAGTTTTTGTGTTCAAGTAACCCTTACTTTACTTAATAATGGCCCTAAAGCACATGAGAAGTGATTCTGGCAATTCAGATATGCCAGAGAGAAGCCATAAAGTGTTTCCTGTAAGTGTAAAGGTATGTATGTACATATAGGAAAAAACATAGTATGTAGGGCTCAGTATTATCCACTATTACAGGTATCCACTAGGGATCTTAGAATTTATCCCCTGCATATAAGGGGGACTACTGTATATTCATTAGTTTCCTATTACTGCGGTAAAGAAAATTGCCATAAACGGAGTGCTTTAAAATATACAAATTTATTGTCTTACAGTTCTGGAGGTCTGAAGTAATACAATTTGTCTGTAGTGCCATGTTCCTTCTGGAGGCTCTAGAGAAGAATCAGTTTCCTTGCCTTTTCCGACTTCTAGAGGCCACCTGCATTCCTTAGCTTGTGACCTCCTCCTCACATCACTCTGACCTCTGCTTCCATCATCACATCTACTTCTCTGACTCCGCCTTTCCTGTGCTTACTTGGCCCTACTCTCCCAGCACATCATTGTGTGACAATATGCAGAGTATTACCAACTGTGGAAACTCACCCAAAGTTCAATGTCCTGAGTTTTCATTTGGGTTTCATTATAAAGGCATGATTAACTAAATCGTTGGCCGTGTGACTCAATCTCCAGCTCCCTGATCCTCCTGGAAGGTTGGTCAAATATCACTCAATTCTAAAGCCCAACCCTCTAATCAGATGGTTGGTCTTTCTGCAGTGGTCAGCTTTTGTCCTGAGTCATCTTCTTTGGTGAAACTATCTAAGAGCCCACCCTTAGTCACCTATCAGGGAAAGTAAAGAATAACAAAGACATTCCTATCACTTAGGAAATTCCAAGGTTTTAGAGGTTATTTCCCAGGATTTAGGGACAAAATAATTTTTTTATTACATAGGCTGTCAACTAGAACACCTACACATTGCCGTTCCATGTTACCTGGGCTTCCTTACTACATGGTAGAGTAGTTCCAAGGGTAAATGCCCTGAAAGAGAAATAACCAGATAGAAGCCATAATGCTTTTTATTGACCTAGCCCTGGAAGTAATGCAGTATCACTTTAATCACATTCTATAGGTTGAGGAAGTTCCAAAGATTCACCCAAAATCAGTGGGAGAAGATCCAAGAATGGCAATGTTTGGAAGAGGAGAAGTGGAAAGAAATCAGCATAAAGGCATTTTTTGAAAAATAAATCTGACATAACCATCAAGTCTAAAATCCTCCTGGAGGCTTTCAAAATCTTTGACAATTAGGTCTTATACAACTTTTTCTTCCTGATACTTAATTACCTCTTCACACTTTGTTTCCAATCCAGTTAAGGGAGTCATTCCCATCTCAAAGATGCTGGGCATAGCTTTTCTCCCACAAAAGTCTTCTCCTAATGCAAATCCAGACCATTTCTTCAAGGATATTCTTATTATGACATCTGTGAACCAAGAGACAGAAATATTGTCGGACAAAGAGTTCTTTTGGATTTTTCCATAAGATGGCTCTAGTAACACTTACTTGTCTTTTTTTTTTTTTTTGTATTTTATTATTTATGCTATTACAGTTGTCCCAATTTTTTCCCCTTTGCCCTCCCTCCACCCAGTAATCCCCACTCCCACAGGCAATCCCCACACCATTGTTCATGTCCATGGGTCATGTGTATAAGTTCTTTGGCTACCCCATTTTCTATACTGTACTTTTTACATTCCATGGCTATTCTGTAACTACCTACTTGTACTACATAATCCCCTTACTTCTTCACCCATTCTCCCACAATCCCTTCCAAATGGCAATCATCAAAATGTTTTCTGTATTCATGATTCTCTGTCCTTCTTGTTTGCTTAGTTTGTTTTTTAGATTCAGTTATTGATAGACATGTATTTTTTACCATTTTATTGTTATGATTATGATCTTCTTTTTCTTAAATAAATCCCTTTACTATTTCAAATAATAATAGTTTGGTGATGATGAACTCCTTTAGGTTTTTCTTGTCAGGGAAGCTCTTTATCTGCCCTTCCATTCTAAATGATAGCTCTGCTGGGTAGAGCAATCTTGGCTGTAGGTCCCTATTTTTCATGACTCTGAATATTGCTTGCCAATCCCTCCTAGCCTGCAAAGTTTCTCTTGAGAAATCAGCTGACAGTCTTATGGGAATTCCCCTATAAGTAACTAACTGCTTTTCTCTTGCTTCTTTTAGATTCTCTCTTTATCTTTAACCTTTGACATTTTCATTATGATGTGTCTTGGAGTGATCCTCTTTGCATCCATCTTGTTTGGGACTCTCCGTGCTTCTTGGAGTTGCATGTCTATTTCCTTCACCAAATTAGGGACATTTTCTTTTGTTATTTTTTCAAACGTATTTCCAGTTTCTTGCTCTTTCTCTTCTCCTTCTGGCACCCCATGCTGCAAATTTTGAAACTTTTGAAGCTGTCCTAGATGCTGCTTACACTATCCTCATTTTTTTTGGATTCTGTTTTCTTCTTATTGTTCTGATTGGTTGTTTTTTTGCTTCCTTATCTTCCAAATCATTGATTTGATTCTCAGCTTCATCTACTCTACTATTATTACCTTGTAAATTGTTTTTTATTTCGATTAGTGTAGTCTTCATTTCTGACTGGATCTTTTTATGCTGTTGAGGTCCTCACCAATTTCCTTGAGCATTCTTTTAACCATTGTTTTGAACTCTGCACCTGGTAAATTGCTTATTTCCATTTCATTTAGCTCCTTTCCTGGAGTTTTGTTCTGTTCTTTCATTTGAGCCATGTTTCTTTATCTCCTCATTTTGACAGCCTCTCTGTATTTGTTTCTGTGTATTTGGTAGAGCTGCTATGATTCCCTGTCTTGGTAGCATAGACTAATGTAGTAGGTGTCCTGTGAGGTCTAGTGGCAAAGCCTCCCCTATCACCATGCTGGGTACTCAAGGTACACCCTTTTGTGGGTTGAGTACACCTTCCTCTTGTAGTTGAGTTTGATTGCTGTTTGCAGGTCAATGGGAGGGACTTACCCAGGCCAGTCAGCTGCAAGAACTGGCTGTGACCACAGACCACCAACCTCCACCCTCTGTGGAGGACCAACTATGAAGTGGCTGGACTTATCTTCTCACAGCCTCCATTTCACATCTGGAAAATATAGTAATAAAAGCTACCTTGAAGGGATACTTTCAGGATTACATTAGATACTGTAGAAGTTAAGATTCTAGCAAACAGGAAATGCTCAACAAATTGTAGTCTTGTTTACACCTCTCGCAATGTTTAATAGGATATGACACATATTTCATACTTGGTGGTTTACTAACTTAATTCTTTTCCTAGGTGGGGATTAAGATTTACATCATCTAGGGCATTTTATTGATAAGTCAGTGAGAGTTCTTGCCCTTAATAGGCTTCAAGCAAATATTAAATAACCAAGAAGGATCTAGCCAATCCAAATTAGATAAAATTACAAGGAGCATTTCATGGACTTCGACACGTTTTTGTAACATTGCCTTTGGACTCCAAGTGTAGGACAGCAGAAATTTTATATGTTGTCAACTCCATGTGTTTCTGTATTTTAGTTTTTGCTTTCACATTCAGGCAGAACTGACATGTGCTGATGAGTTTAGTGATGACAGTCTAAATAGTCTGACTACTGCTTTTAAGCCAGTGTTTATGGGTACATAATCCAGATACGATACATATGACTCACCAGTCCATACAAATCACTGGAATTTTATATCAAGTCAAAATTTTTCTGTTGGCATCGCATGTTTAAAGTACTCACAATGTTCCCTTTAACCTTTCCATGCTTTTGTTGTGATTGACAACACAAAAGAGTTTCATATGTCTTGCCTACTTAAACAAAGGTCACTACTTTTACTCACCCCCAAGAGATGTACATGTGGTTCTTTAAAAGTACAGATGCATATAGTTTATTAAGTATTTCTTTCAAGAACTTATGATAGCCATAAAATATAATTTGAACAAATTATTTCTAACAGATATTTTGAATAGAATTGATAGGACATATATAAAAGGCTGTTGGGTGGGAGGTTTATTATATATTACAGCGGCTATTAATTGCATCCCTCTTCATGTTTAATGGTATTTGACACATGGTAGGTTATTAATGAGTACTTGGTTCTGAATGATAGATTGTTCTTTCCAGTGGTAGGTGCTTACGATTTACAGTATCTAGTGCATGGGATGAACTTGGACCATAAACAGAAATTATTGTTTGGCTCATCAATGTAGAAACTATAGATTCTATAGTTGTAATATAATAGCCATATAATTTTTATTACAAATTATTTATTGGGTTATCTATAATGTACTATTTATAAAATTAAACATAAAATTTATCATGGTCTTTTGCCAAAGACCTATTCTAGGTTTACTTTGGAGACCACCAATATATGACCGTTAGATTAAATGAGGGAAACCCAGTAGCAAATAAGAAGACTAAGTATATGGAGTGTATGTATTTCTTTCAAAGATTCAAGCGTAAGATTGGACCTAAGTATGGTTGTGGAAGAAGTAGAAGTCACCTTCGATGCTATTGAGGTCTTCACTAAATCCCTTCTTAAATTTATTTTACCCTTTCTCACCAATGCATGTCAAGGTGACTTGCTTATCAAGTATTAAAACTTGACTTTAAAAGATTTAAAGACTTTCATATTAAGATGTAAATGTCTGCCTTAAGTAAGAACACCTAAACTACCATCCTCACTAGATACATAAGATGTAAATTAATTAGTAGAATTTTAGTCTTCAGATGCATGTTGGGAGAACAGTGAATGAAGAGGGAGAGAGTAATAAGGTTCTTAGAGCATATTTTTGAGGGCAATCAGTATTCACTTACATAAATCACTTAAATGGATATTAATGATTCTTGGCTTTTCCTATAAGGTACTCCTTGCTATATTTTACTAAACTTACCAGGAAAGGTTACTTGATGAGTCATTGGCAACAATATCTAATAAGGATAGTTCCCAGATAACGTGTTCATTATCTGGGAAAATGACCACGTTCTTCCATGAAAATGTAATCATTCTATGCTATTTAAAGCTGAAAGCTAATTTTGCTTCCTTTGTAAGGATTTATAAAACTGATGTGAAAGGATCTTTCTTCCACTTTTGCTTTCTTAAAATCTCTTCTCTATACTGCATCAAGAGCAAAACATAAATCCGATCATGTCACTCCCCCCTCTAAAAACCTCCAGTGCTTTTCTATAACTCTTGAAATCAAAATTCTTACTATGGCTTACAGGTATCTTGCCTACATAACACTCTCTTCCTCCCTTATCATGCCCCAGATATCCCAGAGCTCTGTCTGTTACCCCACATGCCATTCTTCCTCTCCCCACCCCACCCCAGGCCTTTGTTCTTACCTTCTGCTGTTTCCCCACACCCAGCCTCACTTACCTTGGCCTGCCTGGTCCCCACCATAGGCTATTACGTTTTCAGTCTGATGCTAACCTGAATTTTTCCTCCTACCTGATGTTCTGCCATATTTATATGAATGGCAGGATGATAGGCTCTACAGTGATATATGGGATGGGGGTCAATAAGTATTGGGTTAGCTTTTTAAGAGGGACTTCTAAGGAGTGTGTCAGAGTAGATTGTGTTAGAAGGGAAGAGAGAAATTTTCTTTCAATGGAGAGAGCCCGAGAATGGAGGAGGTAAGAGCTGGAAGCAAAACTCAAGGAAAAGGAATGATTTTACATGAAACTTGGGAAGTATTTTTTTGTGTGTGTATGTGTAGTATAACTCCTATCCCACCTCACCAAAACATCTTCAAGTAAAGATACCTTTGTTGGAATTGTTCTCTTTTTCTTGGATGGGAAAATGCACTGGAAAGAGGCTCAAAGAGAGAGCAAGTTGTCAAGGCCAGTCAGCTTCTGCAACAGAAAAAGCAGGGATTTCGAAATCAGGTGGTTCTAAGTCTGCAGAAGAGTTATTTTTCTCTGCCTTAGTTTTCTCTTTTATAAAACGGAAAAATAGTATCTTCTTTACAAAGGTATTGTGAGAGTGAAATAATACCCATAAGGGGCCTGATATGGAGATCAGCACATTCTAGGTCAGCAATTTTCAACCTTTTTCATCTCATGGCACACATAAACTAATTACTAAAATTCTGCGGCACACCAAAATATATATATTTTTGCTGATCTAACAAAGAAAATAGGTGTGATTTTGATTCATTCACACCGGATAACTATTGCTGTGTTGGCTGTTGTCATTTTTTTGACAATCTAAGGGAAAAGAGGTCAGTGAACCTGACCAAAGAGTCAGATATTGCATGTTTTAAAAATTCTTATGGCACAATGGTTGATAATTGCTCTTCTAGGTCATTTCCATCCCTTTATATTGAATTAAAATTATCTTCTCTGTAATTCCCATGAATTGGTTCTAGTTCTACTTTGCAGAACACAAAGGGATTTTATTACCTTTTTCTGTGATGGAGCTCTATTTTGTGTAATCCTGCAACAGAAAAAAAAAAAGTATATTAGTGTCTCCGTATTTAATTGCTCTCAAGCTTAAAATGACTTCATTTTTCAAGTATTACTTATTTCCTTACAACACTGATCACAATCTGCAATTTCCTTATTTATTTATTTACTTCTTTGTCTATATCCCTCATTATAACATGAGCTCCTTGGGAGCTGGGCTTTTGCCCATTGATGTCATTATCTACCACTAGCACCCAGCACAGTAAACTTGTCTGACAAGAGACACACCAATGTTGTAAGGCTGTGGCTATATACGGTTCTCTTGAGTCAAGAGCCTATTCTAAAGACTATCCAGGGCTTGGCCAGTGTTGCTCACAGTGCCCACATTTCACTTAGGGACCAGAGGGAGCCCAAGTGGCAGCAGAAAACTGCTGACTTCCTTCTGCCCTACCCTAATGGGGTTGTCCCAGTGAGGTTACACAGAATAGAATCCTCTAATCCTGTTCATTCTCTGAGAGTCCTTTAAACAGCTAAATTTTTCATGACCTGATATTGTGGGGGACAGAGGGATGAAGGAAGGAAGACTGTGGTGAGGCATACATCCTCTCCAACAAAATTAGTTTAGGGACACTGTTCGCTCATATGTATTGCTCCAGTGGAAACTGGGTAGCAGAAGCTGTAATTTGGATTAAGCTAAAGAAAAAAAAGAAAAGAAGAATGGGGAAAGGAGTAAAGGATATAAAAAGGAAACAAAAGAAAAGGGGAAGAGTAATGTGATAAAAAGAAGAGAGAAGAGCAGGACAAATGAAGAGGATGTTTGTGAGGAAAAAACCTGGAATGGGCAATGAAGGAGGAGGAGGAAGGAAGATCTGAATCTATACTCTGCTTGGCTTTGTAACTTCTGGGGAGTGACTGGCTTCAGGGTGAAAGGATGAATGGGTCAGGTGAAGGGGATTCTCAGGAATTCCCTTGAAGCAGGGGTCACTTTAATTGCTGCAATTATTTTGAGAGGCTCAAGCAAGGCTGTCTCAGCAGTGGACTCTCCTGGGTGGATTCACAACAGTAATTTCTTTAAATCACAATTGTTGGAGAAAAGAGGAGAGAGTATTACTGATCAGTCTAATCTTTAGACTCCTCACTGCAGCCCCTGTCCTCACCCCAAGGCTCTGGATTACTAAACTAATAGCATACACTTAAATTCAGGACTTGAAAGCTAATCTTTCAGAAAAATCCTTTTCCTCTTTGGTAATTGAAATATAAACAGATTTTCAAAGCAGAGTAGGACAGTTTTAAAATATACCTATATGTGAGAGAGGGGGGAGGTGGGCGGGGCAGGGACAGCAATGAGGGGAAAATGGGACAACAGTAATAGAACAATTAAAAAATGAAAAAAAAGAGTATCTCATTTGAAATATACATATACCTATAAAAATTACTAAAATAGTTATGGCAGTATATTACCACTGTTTCACAAAAACTATAAACATCCCTAACGTATAGGCCCAAGCAAAGCCTTATAGTTCAAAAGAAAAAGAAACCTTTGCCCTGGCTGGTGTGCCTCAGTTGATTGAGCACCGGCCTGCAAACCTGAGAACCAAAAGGTTGCCAGTTGGATTCCCAGTCAAGGGCACATGCCTGGGTTGTGGGCCAGGTCCCAGGCTGGGGGTGTGTGAGAGTCAACTGACTGATATATCTTGATGTATCTCTCACACATGATGTTTCTCTGCCTTTCTTTCTCCTTCCCTTCCTCTTTCTCTAAAAAATAAATTTAAAAAATATTTTTAAAACATTTAATCCATGAATTATTACATATTTTGGAAAGGAAAGGAAACAACGCTTTTTTTCCAATATGCTTTTGCCCCTTTCTAATAGTATTATGTTTAAAGAATCTTTATGATAATATTTTGGAAATATAATATTTAGTATAAGGGAGGGGACATTAAATATCAAGCATATTTATTCAGGTAATATTAAGATAGCTTTACACCAAATTTTAAAATGTTAATCTTATAACCCATGAATTTTCTAAGTTTATACTAAAATGTCCCTGCAAGCTGTATCGAGAAGTAAGAAATAGAGGAAGGTGCAGTTTTATCTGCATCTGTGAGACGCTGTGCAGACTCCTTTAAGTTTCTTTATGTTCATATTTTCTTTTTTTCTACCTCTTCTGTTACAATTGACCCAAATTCTCCTACAAGTATAGAGCAGAGAGAGGGTACAGATGACTAAAGGAAGGAAGCAGTAAGACAGGCAAGACCTTCAAGTTCAATGCCGCTACTGACATTAGCAACCCCAGTTCTGCTTTATAAAAAAATTTGTCTTCTAAGACACTCCAAAAAGTGGTTGCCACATGAACTTTTCTATTTCAGGATGGTAATGAGTCCACTATGCTAATCATGCGCTTACTTGTCTAAAGTATTAAGGATTGCAATAAGGCAGTTTTAAAGATTTAATTTTTTTTTTTTTTTTTTTTTGACATGTGTGTGAAGAAGCAATTAGGAAATGTGTCCTCACATGATACTGGGACAAAGGGCAGAAGTGAATTTTATTTTTACTTTGTGTACCTGGAAATGATCCATCTTCACCTTACTCTAAACAATTTTAACCCTCAAAATATTGGGTAGAGTGATTTCGGGGGCTCCTTGAAGATTTGGCCTGCCAGTGACCATTAGGTGATACTGTTTGATCCTGTTATTAGGTTCCCAGGCCTAAATGTGAAAAGAACAGAACCTTCCCAAAAAGTCATGTTGAAGAAATTGGAGATGGTTTTTACAACTTTAAAAGCAGCTAAATGATGACAGAAAAACAATAAAAGTTGGGATAACAAAGTGTTTTTAGTAGATACAACTTGTTCTCTACAGTAACCTCCTGAGATGAAATGGAGAGGCCTCATCACAAATTTACCATTTTATTGGCCAGAACTCAATTTGGCTGTTTTTCAGTGTTCTTTCTAAAGTACCTGTCTCCTACAATGAAGAACTTACGTATTTGTTTTCTCTTTGTATATACTAGAGCATTTAAAAAAACTATGGATTTAAAAAAAAAAAACTTTCGTTTCTTCAAATGTGTAGGTCAAATCCACGAACAGGTTAAGCTTCTGACAAGAAGGAAAGGCACCCCAGCCAATGGGAACCCATGTTGGTGATGTACTGCTCTCAAGTTCTGATTCATTGGTCGGCTAGAGTTTGTCATTCTATCCCCGGCGTCTGCAAACAGCGTGGGTCGGGTTTTCCGTAGTCTAGCTAGCTTAACTGGATTTTGGCCGCCTGCACGTGCAGTTTCAATTAGGTTTAGCTGATCTCTAACTCTTCGTAGAAGCAGCTATTACGTTTCTGATTACCCTGAAGATTTTGAAATATCCTTTCCTTTGACCTCTCTGGAGGTCGTTGGAGGTCCCCGGTAACAGAACCATGTGACTGTCTAACATGTGCAAATAAATACACTGTGGGATCCCACAAGCTATAAAGAAAAAGCTTCCATTAACTTAGAACATGTGCCCTGTGCTTGCATGTGGGTGGCTGGTATAGGGTGCGTGTGTCGCTGCCCTTCAGGACGCGAGGAGTGTGGCTGGGACACTTGCGTGGACCTCCCGGGGTTACTAGGAAAGCATGGCTCCAGAGACGTAGAGCCTGGCGTAGGAGGTCTAGGGGCGCCCTACGCCCTAATAGGCATTTGAGCTACAGCAGCCAGGCGGCTGATAGGCCGCGACAGCGCCCATGAGGTCGAAAGGGCAGGGTCGCTCCTCGGGGCTCTGTGGACTGCGTCTTGGCGGGGAGTGGGTGTGTATTTGCAGACAGGTGTAAGAGCCGGGTGGGGGGAGGCGCGGACGTCTTAAGGAGAACGTCCGAGTCCCGGCACCGCAGACTGCCTGGATCGGTGAGGCTCTCGATTTCTCACTGCTATGACAGTCGCACACACTGTCCAGCTCCAGTGCCCAGTTCCGATGCGGGATTCGGATACTCCATTCAACTTCGGCCTGGAGCCCCGGCCTTCGAGGAGAGAAAGGCTGGGTAGGATAATGGCGTCATCTACGGCTGCCCCTCCCCCGCTCGCAGGCCGGCCCTCGCCGCAGCTCCTGCCCAACGACATCCGGGTCTCTCCAGATGGCTCCGCCGCGCCGCAGCCGTAGCGGCGGCTGAGCCGCAGGGGCGAGGTGGGGCGGGGCGGGGCGGACGGAGGGGTGGGGGAGGGGCAGCACGGCTCCGTCGTGAGCGCGGCTGCGCGGGGACGCGCTCGAGGCGGCGGCGGCTCTAGGGGCGGGAGCGCGCGCGGGAGCGAGGGAGCAGTGGTCTCTGGGCGGCCCGGGCCGCAGCTTCGGGTGCTCGGGCGACTGCAGTTCAGGAGCGGGTGGTTGGGGAGGGGGGGTGGGGGGCTCCAAGCAGGTGGGGCGCGATAGCGATGAATCTTCGGTTCTTCCTCCTCCTCCTCAGGGACCCGCTCTCCGCCTCTCGCTCCAACGCCCGGATGATCTGAGCCGCGAGGGCACCGAGAGCCGGGGTCCCGGACACAACCCGGCTCCTCCCCTCCTCTGTCCCCTCCCCTGCCTGACCTGTTCGACAGCAGCCGTGGTGACCCCCTTCCCGCGCCCTCCCCGGCCGCCGTCGCCGCCGCCGCCTCGGCCGACCAGGGACCTGCCTCCCCGCGGCTGCTCCGGGTAAGCGCGAAGTCGGGCCGAGGGCGGGCGGGCGGTGCAGGCCTGCACAGCGGCGATGGTGGCCAGGCCTGGGGCCTGGGGCCTGTAAACAAGCCGGGCGTCTGCCCGGGCGCTCCCGGGAGGCGACGCGACAACTCCACCCCCTGGCCCGGCCTCCTCGGAGCCGGGCGGCGGGCGGCGAGGGGTTAACGCTCCGCGAGGGCGGTGGCAGGGAGGCGGGGGCGGGTGTTTGTGGCGGCGGCATGGGGAGGGGGCGCGACCCTGGGCCGGGTAGGGTGTTCGTAGTGGCAACACGGGTGAGGGCCTTGCACCGGGCTGACCCTGCCGGAGAGCCTCCAGCGGAACTTCTCCATAGCGGCGAGGGGCTCCCAGCTCACCCACCCACCCGACCGCCCTGGGCTCCAACCCCTGGGAGGGGAGGCCGGGAGAAAGAAGGGGAGGGGCTTCCTTTGGACAGGACTTGGCCTCGAAACACCAAATTCTGTAGCATTTGCTTCAGGTTTTATAAGGGGCAGAGCTGAGAGTGAGGCTCCTTCAGAACTCTTTACGTCAGTGGTGCTTCCGATTCATTCATTATTAAGGCATCGAACAAATCCATTGAAGTAAATCACAGTGATTTCTTCTCTTTTTAACCGTGTAAACTGTGTAAGTTATTGATGTTAGCGTTTGCTTGGGGTATGGTTCTATTCTGCTTGTAGATTTGAAGTATTTTCTGGCCGTGAAGAGCCTTCTACCAACCGCAGTTTTAGAAATTTTGAAAATTTCATCACCTGAGATAATTTTCCTTTTCCTCAAGCACCGCGTGGTACTTAAAAATTTACAGAGGTCATGCTTAAGTTGCTCAAGCCAGGAAATCTATGCGCCACCCCCACGCCCAACCTTAGGTTTTCTGCTGATTGGAATAATGCATTCTAGGAAGTGATTGGAAGAGTACCGGAGGTGTAAAAATCTATGAGATAGGTATTATTTTCTCACAGTAAATGATTTTGACATTGAAAGAAATTAGAAATTTTAAAAATTGTTTTGAAGCATAAGAATATTTTCAAATTTGCACGTAGGGGTTTTAAACACAGCCACTTTTAGATGCAAAGAGCTACGGAGAGTCAGAGGGTTTATTTATTTAAACAGTAGTCTGTTGAGCATTAGGGATTACAGAGCCCTCAGAGAGGTCCGGCAGGGCTTGCTCTCCAACTTCCTTAACTGGAACAATCTCATTTTTATACTTTTATCTTTTTACATGTTGGGTCTTTGCCAAAGATTGTAGTTCTGTAATTCTACAGATTAGAAAACTGACAAGGAAGATAGTGACCCACTCCACTGTATTTTCTAATCATACATGTTACCTTTATTAATTTAGTATTTCCTTTGCCAGTAAATTGAAGCACAGACATCCCTTTCCTGGTGTTATATGGTCCTCCTCTTATGTATTGGGTTGGTCAAAAAGTCCATTTAGTTCTTCCCATAAAATAAAAGACACATTTTTCATTTTCACCATATTCTGAGTATGTCGGCTGTCTCCTCTTGGCTTCTAGTGTGTAGAGGCTAGAGGTGCTGCTAAACATCTTCCAATGCATAAGACACCCCCACAGCAAAGAATTTTTTGGCCAGAATGTCAATAGTACCAAGAAACTTCGCAAAGCACTTTGGACACATTCAGTCAGTCACAGCACCCTCTCCATACGCTGCACAAATCTTTTTTGCGTTTCAGTTGTGTTTTTACCTTTCTTGAAATAATAAAGTGTAATATGTCAAAAATGTTGCATACCTTCTTCCATCTTCAGTATTAAAATGGCTGCAGAAAAATTCACCTATTTGAAAATTTTTTTAATGCTCGCTGATGTGACAGCATTGTTTCAAATGAAGTTAAAGACAACTAAGCACACTACTAGAGCCGTCAAATGAAAAAAGTAAACGAACTTTTTGGCCAACCCAATATAACTCACATTGTATCTGATTAAATATTCAGTCATGTAGGGATGATTGCATTTAATTTAATGAACTGCACATGGAAGTTGCTTAAGACATATTGAGTTAATACCATTAAACATTTTTCACATCAGTGAAGTCATTTTGGGAGAGGTATACTAAGACAGGTAAAGTTGGGCTAGGTACCCTATATATTTGAGAAATGGGTGAATGCTGTAATCACATTTTTTTTTACATGGCATATGTATACATTATATGTTGTGTATAGACATGTATTTTAACATGGATTATATATGTTTATATTTTAGTTTAAAGGGCTGAGTGATGACCATAATTACAGTATAAACTGTCAAAAGGAACCCTGAGACAAGAATTGTTTAGTCATGGCTGTGCTCCAAAATATCTGTGTCCATGCACGAGTCCTTTAACCTTTTGAGTCCCAGCTTACAAGTCAGTAAAGCCAAAGCCATAGATTATATTATCAAATATACTGTCAAGTTAAATTTTTTTATTATCTTGTTCAATATGCTTTTGACCAAATGCCTAGTGTGTACTTTGATGTTTCAGCATTCTAAACCTGGTTTTCTGTCTGGGTTTTGTCTTATTTTCAGAAATTTTAAGCTGGTGATTGCTCTTTAGGAAAAATATTCCAGTAGGTAGCTTTTATTGACTTTCTATTAGGATAGGGAAGTCTAGGGAAACTGTAGGGAGGAAGGGGGATGGAGATTGCACAGGAGACAATGGGTGACTGAGACCACAGGTTTGAACAATCAGTGGCCCTTGGTAGTTTGATGTGAAGGGTATTACAGGAACACATTATGAAGTTTTTTCTGTCAGTTCTGGTTGAGTCTTACTTATCTTGTTAATAAACCTTTGTTTGAAAATTTGTTCCCTAATACCTAATTTTTTTCCCCAAAGGAGTCTATAGCAACATCATGTTGTCATATGGTAAATATTGCTAAGCAGTTACCAAAAATCTAATCTTTAAATTTTTACATTATACCTAGACTATTTATTTATTATAATGGCTAATAGTGTAACTGATTCTGGTTTAACTATGAATGTTTGTTTACTTCATGATTTAAAAGTAAGTAAAGACTGATACATGCCCACAGGGATCCTGTTATCCCTGAGAGCTGGATTAATTTCTTAAGGTCTAAGTCTGTGACCATGTAGAAATAGTTAATTATAAAGTGATATTTTGATGATCACCCCAAATGATTAACTCTTTTTTGAGCACCTTACCCTGAATGTTACTCTTTCCCTACCTTCCCAAGTGTCACAGTGTTTATTGATAGATATAAGTATGTAAATAAGGGCATAAACATGACTTGATAATGAATGTTACTCTTCACTACTTTCTGTCCTTAATAAGAGTCAGAGGAAGGAGGCAGCCATGTAAGAAAGCTCAAGTGGGATCCTATAAGGGTTAAGCAAGAAGAGAAAACAAGGTGTGGCCCTTGGGGGAGGGGGAAGGTGTTATGAGGGATCAAGATAAAAATTTGTGTCTTCCTATACCTTGTATAGTAAGTTTGTGACAGAATATGTTGTTTTCCATCTGAAGTAACTGATGCAAAATTTTAAAAATTCAGTTGCTTTATTTGTTATTTCACTATTAGCCTAAATGTGTAAATTCTCTGAATTTCCACCTGGATCCTTTTATGAAAGAAGCTTGGGTTAAGTATATTTAAATCAAAAGATGATTTAATATATTCCATATTATTCAAGTAACAATTTTATGTTTTACTATGAGTTTCCAGGATACATTCCTTGATGATTTTGACCTTTGCATGTCCTAGCTATCTGTAGTACCTGGATAATCTCTTTACCTAGCTTTTGTTTTGCTGAGGCAGATAGGAGGAGCTGGAGAAAATAATTAAGGGAGGTGAGTTTCAGTATAACTTCATCTAAAATGTAATAGACTTTGGAGTTTTTTTGAGAAACTGAGGGAAAGGTACTGGATATTAGTGTATATTAATAAAATAGACTTGATACTGTGTTTATAAAATTAGAAATGTTTTAAACATTCCTTAAGTAAAATGTGCAGTAAAGGAGGGAGCTTCAGTTTTTATAATTATTAATATATTTGTTTGGAATCCATTAACCAAATTTATGTAGCATTCCTATTTAGGACCCAGTTTGAAAGTAGTTAAGAGTTTTTGTGGCTAATATCACTTGAATTAAAATCCTTTGAGACCAAACTACTTTTAGATCAGAAGTGAATAATAAAGCCATGATTTATTACCACTTACTTGTGTCACACTGTAATTTTCACCACAACCCTGTAAAATATATGATGTTATCTTTCACAAATGAAGAAATATAGGCTCAGAGTATCGAAGTTATATGCCAAGATCAGGTGTGAAATTATTATCAGATATAAAATTATTTCCAAAGTATTTGAGTGGATTTTTCCCAATTAGATGAACCTTCTTGTTCCTACCAATTAAAATTTGAAAACCTGAATGTTAATACTTCTGATCCATATTCCTAGAATTGAGTCATTATAAATTTAGGTAAGGCTTTCAATGCAAGTGTCCTTACTAAAACGTTCAGAAAAGATTTAAGAAGCTAAGTTCATTTCTTCACTCCCAAAGTTTCAGAAGTCAGCAGAGCTAATTTTTTGTCTTCAACTATCATTGTTCAGGTTGAAGTATGGAATCATGTTCTCACATGGTCGATATCCTTAATGAAGGACTAAGGGAAATGTTTCTGAGTATACACATACTGTAGAGCCACATTGAAGGCTACAGAGAGAAGGTAACACTTCTAGTGGGATGATCTTGGGCAAGCTACTTGATTTCTTTAAGTCTAGTTTTCTTTATCTGTCAAGTGGAAAAGCTTTTTTCATAAGGTAATCTTTTTTTTTTTTTTTTTACCAGCGTCCTTCTCATCATAAGGTAATCTTGAAGATTAAATGACATAATTATTTGAAGCAGTTGACATATTTTTTACCATGAAGAAAGTGCCAAAGGAATATGGTAGCTGCTATTTGAGTATATGAAATCTTGAGATACCTGGGGGAATGGAGACTTAGTCGTATGAGAGCGTTATCTTTGAGTATAAATTTTAACTGTGAGTCTGGAAGCTAGTAGAACTATAAGAGAGTGAGTAGAGGCTTTAGAAGAGGTTGTAAAGGTTGTGGGTATATAGAATTTACATATGAATAGACTAAAATTTAAGAGGTAAGAGAAAGTTGAGTACCAGTAGATTTACTGGACTTCATGAAACTGGAGAAGAGTTATGGGTTTGGAGTTAATCATTAGGTGGGAGTAGATAGTTAAATAGAGGATAAAAAGTAAGCACTGAAGCAAAGGTGAATGTTCAGACTAGAATGCTTAGTAAGGGTTGGTATTTTGAAGAGGAGTCAACAGTTCATAAGATTAGAAATAGGCAAGAAAATATTGCTACAGGAAAAGATGAGAGGAAGAAAACAAAATTATTCTAATTAACTTTGTTCTTTCTGTAAAAAGAAATAGGGAGTTTTATAAAACACATTAGAGCTGTATATGTGGGTCCTGGGTTACTTAAAGCAGAAGAATTATATTGGAACAATTTCCGTCTTCTTACCCCATACCCAAACCATGATTTCAGAACTCTTAACTGGTCTTTACCTCTAGCGTCTTGTACTATGTCTCCCTCCCCATTCTATAAACATCACAAAATTTGTCCTAAAATACTATTTTCATCATATTATTTATCTGTTCAATATATTGTCCTTAGTGACTTCTTTTGCCTTTAAAATAAAATTTAGAATTCTTTGTTTGGCTTTTGACACTTTCCATGATTGGTCCTCAGGACTGATGATGTGTTTCAACCAAAATGGTACACTTGCCATCTATGGAATACAACCTGTACTTTTCTTTCAGTGGATCCTTGTTTGTGCTAATTAGTAACTTGGAATTCTTGCCCTTCCTTCTTCACCTTCTGTTTTCTCCTTTAACAGATTTCATTTTTAATATTTCCTCTTCCACAAAACCTTTCCTGATCACCAGAGTATTTCCTCTCTCCTACTTCCTAGCAGGATCTATTATATGTATGGCTTTAATCATATAATTTACAGTTAGGTAGGTATTTGTGTTTTAATTCTAATTTTGTGTTCAATTTAATTATAAAATTCTGAAGGGCAAAATACAATAACTTTATTATACCCAAAGCCTAGCAGAGGGCCTTGTGTATAGTAGGCATTCAGATAGTTTGTTAATATTAGGCAAAATCTACCTGAGTGGGAGTGATTGCCGTACGAAGTGGTGGAAGAAGTTAAGAGCTTTCTGGGAGCAGATATTTATTAAATTATTATTTATTATTTTGGCTGAACCTGGGTATTTAAGAGTGAAGAGTATACAAATCTGAAATGTGGCAGAGTTTATGTTGGTATATAAAATTAGATTAACTGATTCTGGACCTAAAGGTTTCATTTTAATTTCCTGTGTTTTGGCTTTGAAGCTTAACAGGACATTCATAATCATGCATCTCTTTCCAGGGTTAACATTTGAAAATATTATGAACTGTACATATTTTGAAACAGATAGGAATTGTGGAATCACAATAATTAGACACTGTATTAGCAACTGTCAGCTGGTTTAACATGAACCAAACGAATGTCTAATATATGAATAGTCTGTTCATTAAAACCTCTAAGCTAAACTTTAAAACTTATCAAACTGTTAAACTATTTCCAATATTTACAAAATACATATAAAATTTTCTTTAATTTTTAAATGAATAATTTTATGTAGGCAGTCTGTGGCTGCTTAGATCCATTTATTGGAGCATGATACCAAGGAGACCAGAATCATAAATTTGATTTTTTTTGTGTGTGCCTCTTCATTTTTTCTAGCCTTGACTTTAGCTAGTAACAATCATAGGTAGCATTATTGAGATTTTCAAGTACTGTCTGATTAAATATTCTTATCTGTATGGGATACATACTATTATTGCCTGCATGTTAATAGGTGAGGACATTGAGACAGAGGTTAACACATGTCATTGGACTGTTCAAAGTAATTAATATGTAGGTCACTGCAGTTTTATTGCTGCTGCTAAAAGAAAATCTGTTTGCAGTTGTGATGGATTAGAAAATGTTTGAGTAGGAAGGATACCACTATAGTTCATTTGTACCTAGAAAGTGAATCTTGTGATTGAGTTGGGCTCTGAGGTGGAAGTGTATGCTAAATTTGAAAAGTACAGTATTGCATGTCATGTCAACTCCCTTTAGGTTTTTCCAACAAGAGCTATTACATTGATAATATTGAAGGATATAAGATACAGCTATAATACAACTAGTACCACAAGCCATACACAATTTTGTTTTAGGCTTATTTATTCATGTTAAATACTTTGCAACCCACTGGCATAAATGGTTTCATTGTCTTTCATTCAAATGAAATGTGTAGTGAGTTTAAGAAGATAGTCTCAAGTAGAAACTACCTAATTGGTCTTGTGATGGAGATTATACTATAAATGTAACATTTTATGTTGTTTATGAAAAATAAATTCCTTGAAAGCAGGGACCAGGTTTTATTTGTATTAAACAGATGCTCAATGTATGATTGTTTAATCTTAGCCTCCCTGCACATTTTCTGATGATCACGTGACAAAATCGAGTGTAAGCCAGAAATAAAGTGGACTTTGAGAGAGCATAGATCATATGTAATCCAGTTTCAGTTTAGGCTGGTGCTTTGCATTCATCAGTGATATGACTGTCTCAGGCAGGGACATAGATAAACAGGGTTTTGGGGTTTTTTTTTTGTTTGTTTTTTGTTTTGTTTTGAGTCATGCTATCTGTGGCTTAATTTTTATTTAAGGAATATGTTCAAGAACTGTCGTCCTGTTTCAGAGAATTAGACCCATAAATCATTGCCAAGGTTGAATGAATGTTTTGGCCTCATAGCATTGCTCCTTTATTCTTCAGCATCAGTGGTAAAAATTGCATTAAATTTGGTATTCTGTCTACAGGAGATGAAGCTTGCTTGCTTACTTTTGTTACCAAAATTTAGAATGAATATATTAATGATAATGATAAAAGAAAGGCTGTATATTAGTTTTGGGTTTTGTTTTGCAAACAGAATCATAAAACTTAACAGGCTTTAGAAAACATCTTTGAAGTATGTCATCATGCTTTAGAATGTAAATAGGCAGTAAATAAAATTTTCACTTTCTATAAAGCGGTAGAATGTTATCCTTGCTCAGAGTCCGTAAGGCTGTTTTGGACATCAAGAGGCTGATCTTAGAATTGACAGCTTAATCCTGTGTTCTGTTGTCTTCATTCTCTTTATCTGTATAAATGTTTCCTGATACTATAAGTAAGTACCTCAGTGCCTACTGAGCCATGTCGTCGTCGTCGTCGTCGTCGGCAGCCGTCCGTCTCGAGAGACGATGGTGTAGCTTCTTAAGAGTCTATCTGCACCGCCGAGAATGGCTGTGCAGTCCGACTCGGGAGTGACACGGTATCTGTCTCCTCCCATGTTGAATCGACATCTTGCGATGACGCTGGAGTGTCCTCTCCAGTGAAGCTGAAGCTACAGAGCCTGGGCAGGGTGATATGGAGGGTCTGCTGTTGCCCATGCAGCAGACCCCCCCTCTCTTCGCAGCTGAAGGGTTCAAGGGAAAGACGGAGTCGATACAGCTTGGCTTCAGGTGCGCCGCAGGAGTTGCCGGTGTTGACTACAACGTCAAACCGCCTTAGGGACTCCGGCTCCGGATTTTCTGTCGGGGTTTACTCCCTTAGCCTTTCCCCTGAAGAGGTATGCCGCAAGGCAGCGGAGGACTGAGCCATCTAGTGTGATCTATAGTCTATAATTGAATAACAAAGTGGAAATGGCATGATACAGTTTGTTTGCAGGTCAACTTCTATGGGAATACCTGGGTAGAAAAGAATTCTTAACTGTTGACAAGGGAGAAATCACAATGATGGCTGTCATTCACTTGTTTTACATATTAATCAAGTGTCATGATATGGTAAGTACTGTGAATAAAAAGGTGTGATTTCTTCCCTCATGGATCTTAAAATATAAAATGAGAGATAATTCATTCACAGGATTCCTGTGATCTCATGACTAAATGGTAGATCTATTTCCTGAGACAGAGAACTGCGTAGAAGTGGTAGGGAGTTGAGAAATTCATTTTGGGCCATGTCATTTGAAGTGTGGCTAATCGAGTATAGGAGATAGTTTGGGCATTTGTTTGTTTGTTTGTTTTTTAATCCTCACCCAAGGATATGTTTATTGATGAGAGAGGGAGAGGGGGAGAGAAAGACAGAGAGGGAGAAGGAGATGAAAGAAAGACATGGACCCGTTGCCTCCCACCTCCCGTATGCACCCCTACCAGGATCAAGCCTGCAGCCTTTTGGTGCATGGGACGACACTCCAACTAACTGAACCACCAAACCAGGGCTGTGTGTGTATGTATTATTTTAAGCTAGTAGAAAGATGAAATTTTCACTTAAACAAAAAAGACAAAACACCCTTTTTCTGTTACTTTCCCAGCACCCTTTTTCATACACACAAAGCCTCATGGATGGACTCAGCGAATGATTCTGTTGTAAGAATATTAGCTTATATGGACAGAAGTCTGCTCTTAGAAAAAAAATTTTTATCCTTTTTCTAGTGGGGACATTTCATATGTGTCAAATATTTAGAATCTCCATGTATTTTGTGAGTGACCTTTTCCTATCTTAAATATTTAATGTTTTATTTTTCTCTTCTTTCAACTTAATTACACAAGGTTATCAGCAAACACTTAAATGCTCTGTATGAAGAGTTATTTTTAAGAAAAGAAAAAGGTGAATTGACTGGGGAAGTCGGGTATTGTTTTGTGGGTCAGTCTGAGTCTGAAGCCTCACATAATAAAAAATAGCAAACTGAGTCCTGGGTGGTGTAGTTCAGTGGATTGAGTGCTGGCCTGGGAACCAAAAAGTCTCCAGTTTGGTCCCCATGTTACAGAACCCCTGGGCTGCTCCAATTTAAACAGAACCCACAGGCTCTTTAGTTAGGGGCCCAATTGCCTGCCGCCAGAATTATAACTCTCAATACCAGAGTTTAGTGAAAAGAAAAAGAATTGCTTATTTAATAGTTACATAGATCTAATTATTTGCGGATTTCTGCTGTTAAGTCTTGTTGTTTAAAACACCCATAAACACATATCCTTGCCTCCCCTCTACCAGGCCAGGCTAGTTTTAGAAAAGTTAAAGAAACCATTTCCCTACTTTCCAAACACAGTTCAGCTTTACCAGCAGCTGCCAGTCATTCAATTCTGATTGTGTTATGGTGTCCACCAGCTTTTAATCCAGAACCTTGTGGATTCTCAGCCTCCTTGTAAACTGCATAGTTAGTCCTTTTGTAATCCACATGGTCAGTTCTGTTCCTTTTCAAAGCAAGGTAAGTCCCTTCCTTAAAACTGCATCGTCAGACCCTAGTTAAATCCGCAAGGTCAGCCTGGCTAAAATGTCTGCCACTTATTTTTAAACCCCTGACTACGTCCTCTGATGCAGTGGGTGTGGTAACCAGTTCTGACCATTCACAGAACCTCACGCAGGCTCTGTGCCTTTTCCTTACCATCCCCTGGTCCAAGACCCCTCCCATCTACCTGAGGCCTTGGATGCATTACAGTCATTTTGCATAAGAAAGACACTAGCCACCAGCCTCAGGCATGTGGAGGCATTATGAAAGCTGCTTCCTTCTCCCCATCCCCCAGCCTGCAAGCTCTGGGGGTTTTTTGGACTCCCCTGTTTCTGTAACACCCAGTCAGGGCACATTCCTGGGTTTCGGGCCAGGTCCTCAGTTGGGGTGTGCGAGAGGCAACCATGATCAATCAGTTCTCGTTCTATCGTTCGTTCTCTCTCTCTCTCTCTCACTCTCACTGTCCCTGTCTCTCTCTCATTCATGTCTCTCTTCCTCTCTCCCTCCCTTCCCCCTCTAAAAGTAAATAAATTAAGTTTTATTTTTAAAGCAAGCTGAGAAGTGAACCCACTTCTCAGTTTGTACACAAGTTATCCAAAACTGAGAAATTTCGAATAGTTAACAGATGAGGCAAATTGAGATTGTGAATACCTAAACATTCTTGAAAACTTTAAAAACTAAATAGCTCTCTGCTCTCTAAATCTTTTCAGTGATTTGCTTGTACTATAATTGATAGTGAAAATAGGTCAGTATTTAATTTTTATAGTCACTAGAACCCGCCAAGTAAATTTAGCTTAGATATTTTTCAGGCAATTAAGTACTTCTAACGCTTACTTTTAAAAATTGTACAGTACATACTTTTGTAGAAATTTAAGAATACTGCCTTACAGAGTATAATTCAGATCACGGCACATCTGGAAGATGATGGTATATTAAAAATCATAAAACATGAAGGAAACATCAAAAGTGGCAGCTCTGTCTCACACTTTGTGTAGGGAAACTGCTGCTAATATCTGTAAAAACTGGCTGTGGTTTAGATACTTGTGTTTACCTAATTCAGCAAAGACTAATTGTTTTTGAATAATATTTGGTAGAAAAAAATGACCTGTCACACTTTATGGAAATACTGTTTAGAAGAGCTTTATATGATTTAGTTTGGTTGGTTCAATTGGTCGGATTTGGTTTGCTTTTTGAAATTTCGGTTTTAAGGTTTTAACTTAGGGCATTTAATTTAGGATTTTGTTTAACTCAATATCAGTCTTACATTAGCATTCATTTAGATGAAATTTCGTTTCTTGGAGGAGGTTAAGTAAATACTAAGTTGAAAGAGTGAAGTAAATACTTAGTTGAAGCTATAAGCTAAAAAAATATTACGTAGCTGAGAAGTTTTTAGGTAATTTTCATCTTTAAAACTATTATGCTATAGTATTTTACATATTACTATATCTATTGGCATCTTTTTAAACCTTCTTATGTAAAAAACTACAGAAAACCGTATAAAGCCATAGTAATCTTTTTTATTGGCATCATTGAGATATAACTCACGCAGCATAAAATTTACCCATTTAAAATTTATAGCTCAGTAGTTTTTAGTGTAGTCACAGAATTTTGCAACCATTACTACAATTTAGTTTTCAAATATTTTCATCACCCCCAAAAGAAATCTTATTAGCAGTAATTCCCTTATTCTCTCCCCCAGCCCTTGTCAACCACTCATCTACTTTCTGTCTCTCTAGGTTTTTGTCTTTTGGGTATTTCCTGTAGGTAGAATCCAGATAACTTTTTGATTAGTGATTTCTAGCCATTATCAAAATCTTGTATATCTCATGAGACAGCCTGCTGTCAATAATTTAGCCTCCTTTTATAGCTTAAATAGTGGCTATTTTCTCCTTCTCTGACCAGGAAAAATTATTCAGTAATTGGGAGACTGTAATCCAAGTTTAAACCAAGATTTGTGCTTTCCACTAGTATTAAAACTTCAAGAAATATGTACCATTTGTCCTTACCTCTAGTTGTGCTTTTCACTGTGGGTTGCTTAGTAGCCCTCTTACCCGACACACCCCCCCCCCCGCCCCAGCTTTCCCTCAAATGTTGCTGTAGCAGCCATTTCTCTTGTACCTCTCAAACTCAGATTGACATGAATTCACTGAAGTACGCATTTCCCTTTGCCAGCTGGCTTGCTTGATCTCTGCCTTCTCATTCCCCTAAACCCAAGAATGAGGAAGAATTAAAAGCAAGAAATGAAAAATAGAAGAGCCTGTTCAGGCTGGGGAGGGACAGGGTGATAAGAGCAGGAATGGAAATGGTATAAAATTTGCAGGAAGACTGAATTTGTGGGAAGAATAAAATTCGGCTGCTACTTAGGAGAGAATACAACCTAGAGGGACGACATAGAAGGCAAAGATGTTATAGTGTAATAGAACGTTGAGAAGACAGATGAAATTTCCTAAATTTTCAGTTCTGAATTTTGAGTCTTAGCGATATGTCAGTTAGCACAGATGATCATTTCATTCTTTGATGAGGGGTTAGTACCCTTGACCTTTTTTCTTTCCAGAACTTTGTGTAGGCATTTTTAAGCCGAACTGTAGTCAGGAGTAGTCGTTGGGGTTGTTCAAAGATCCTTAGGTTTGAACCAGTACGGAGTGTGGAACCCATTTCACCTTGAGATTCTTCAAAGATGTCCCACAGAAGATAAAAGGCAATGTTCCCTTGGAGTTTCTTCATTGGAGGGGCAGAATCTTCTTCTGGGTGCCCCATATTCAGCGGTTGCTTCAGAGGTCTAGAATTAGCCAGACTGTGGCTGCTAATTGAGAAGTTGCTGCTGCCAAAGAAAATCTTACTCAGTTTGATAAATCTTGGACCTTCTGGTTAGATTAAAATTGTTAATGAGATTTTAGGGACAATCAGTAAAAGTGCCTCAAGAGAGCCAGAATCCCAAATAGAGCTTTAAAATGAGTCATCCTATAATAAGCAAACTGTAAATTTGGGAAAAGAGGAGTACAAACTAATAGGAACTGTTAGTACCTGTATTCAACCCTTGGATGATATGTTTCAAACCCTGTATTCGGTTCCTTGATCAGATATATTATATATAACCTAGTATACAACATTTTGTATATAAGTTTTTTAAGGAGCTGATGATACATATAGGTTACATTTTTTAAAAAGAACAATAGGCTACCATTTTTTTTATGCAACTGAGATTTGTTATTTAACATATAAAATATACCTGATTTAAATGGAAAATATAATATCTGATTTAAATGAATGATTTTTAGTATTGGAAACCAAGTTAACCAAATATCTATATATTTTGTTTCAGTAGCAAGTATTCTGTTCTGTACAAAAGAACTATACAGCGGTGGGCAAAAGTAGGTTTACAATTGTTCCGATGGAAAGTGATATAGTAATAAATAATAGTATAAGGATAAATGTATATCGTGTACTCATAACTGTAAACCTTCTTTTGCCTACCCTGTACATTTGACCCATGAAACAACATGAGTTTGAACTGCATGAGTCCATTTATATATTAATTTTTTCCAGTAAATACTGTAAATATAGTTTCTCTGATATATTCTTTTCTCTAGTTTACTTTATTGCAAGAATGCAATATATAATGTAACCTACAAAATATGTGCTAATCGACTTTATGCTATAGGTAAGGCTTCTGGTCAGCAGTAGGCTATTAGTAATTAAGTTTGGGGGAAGGCAAAGTTATACTCGGATTTTCAACTGCATGTGGAGAACAGTGACACTAACTCCTGCATAGTTCAGGTGGGTCAACTCCTAATCTCCATGACTGTGTCATAGACTAATTACCTTGTAGACGGAGAAGCTTAAGAATAATCATTGATTTAACTAAGTAATCTATAGGATTGAGCTTTATTAAAAGACTGTTTAACCAGAAAATCCTGTAAAAATTTAGTCCTTACTGAAATTGGGGAAATGTAGAGACCGTCATCCTGTGAACTGCAAACTAACAGGTTTTATAAGAAATTCTACCTTTCACTAAAGTAAGATGTGAGGATTTAAAGATGTTCTAACTTAAGTATATTTGGGGAAAAAAAATGAAATACCCGAAGAACGTTTGTTAAATGAGATTAAGCTTTACTATATAGAATTAAGGTACCATTATTTTGCTGGTGTTTTAATCTCCTGGTACTTACTTTAGGTTGTGCGATAGTGTTTCAGCTACCCTCCACAGGATGGCAGGAGTGAAATAATAGGCCAGCTGTTCTAACGCCATTTATTGAAGTTTTGTTCTCTCAGCTCTCTTTGTGGACTCTCAGTTATATTCCATTGATCAATTCAAATACCGTAATTTGAATTGTTATAGTATTAGGCATGGTAAATTCTCATTTTTTAAAAACTCTTTTTGTCTATTTTCAAATATTTTTTCATACGAATTTTGGAATAGATCTGAGAACAAAAAGACCTAGTTATGATTATATTGAATCTATTGATTAATAGAGGGAGGATAAATGTCTTTACAATATTGACTCTTTGTGTCTTTTATCTTGAGACTCTCTTTAAAAAAATTTTTTTAAATTGATTTTGGGGTTGGGGAGACAGAGAAACATTGATTTGTTGTTCCACTTGTTTGTGCATTGATCTGGTTGATTCTTGTATGTGCCATGACTGGCAATTGAACCTTCAACCTTGGTGATGCTGTAACCAATTGATATGGCCAGGGCCTGAGGCACTCTTCTTAAAGGTACTGAATATTTCTTGTTAATTTTTAAATTAGATATACTTGTGTTTTTAAGTGATTATTATTATTTATATAGCCAGGTAACGTTATTGAATTTTTTTCCTAATAATGTTTTAGATTTTGAGTTTGCCATCATTTGGTCATTATCTGCAAATAATAGTTTGATGTTACCTCATAATTTTATGTCTGTTTTTAAAAAAATCTTGACTTATTGCATTGATCACTATTAATAGGGATAAGAGCAGATATCCTTGTTTTCTTGGAATTGTTCTAATCACTCCTTTCTGTTTAACTTGAAATATGTTTTCACATTACAGGATGAATTTTATCAGATACTTCTTAGCATATGAAGAGATGATTATAACGTTTTTTTTTCTTTGAACTTTTTAAAAGATGCCTTATATTAATAGGTTGCTGAATGTTGGCTCATAGTTGAATTCCTAAAATGAACTCTAGTTGGTGATTTGTAATAAATGCTTATGTTTTACTTGGGGTTTTTTGCATCTGTATTAATGAGTGTGTTTTTAAGTTTTTTAGTGCTATCTTTGTCACTTTATATCAGGATTATGGTAGGTTTGTGAAAAGAAATGGGAAATTCTTTGTTCTTTAGGTATTTTAGATAATTTGGGCATTATATGTTCTTTTATGGCTTAAAAGATCTTGATTATGAAATTGTCTTACCCAGTGCACTTCTATTTTTAATGACTTTATTTTGAAAGCAATTGAAATTTATAGAAAATTTGAAAATAAAAGTACAGCGAAGTCCCATATTGACCTAAATGACCAACTATTGTTAGCATTTGTAAACTTTTTTCCCCCTCTCTGTGTATGCACATGCATATTCTCTTTACACACACAAATATACACAAGCCAGTCCACAATCACACATTACACTTCGGTCTTCTTTAACCCAGAATGGTTTTTCAGTCCTTTTGTTTTTTTTCTTTCCTGAGCCCTGGAGCTTTTTTTAAGGGACCGTTCTTTGATGAAACTTTCTCATTTTGTCCTAGAGTTACAGGTCTTTATATGCTGTCAGTTCTTGAAAAAGTTTGGTAACTTGTTTCCAAGAACATTGTCAGTTTCCTTTATATTTTCAAATTTATTAGCAAAGAATTGTACAGTGTGTTTTACAAAAAATAAAACACCCTTCTATCTGTGAGGTAAGTATAGCCTATTTGGTTTCTAATCTTAATAATAGTTGTTCTCAATTAGGCTAACTATTGGTTTTGTTCATTTTTCTCTCATATAACTTATAGTCTTTACCTTATCTTTCATAATACACTCCTTCAGCTTTCCTTGTGTGTGTGTGTGTGTGTGTGTGTGTGTATGCGTGCGTGTGTGTGGTTGTACTCTTTACTTCTTGAACTGAATGTGAATATTTAATATACTGATTTTCCCTTTTTTACTAAAAAAGTGTGAGTTTTCCTGAAAAAGATTTGATAATGTCTCATAGAATTTGATATGAGGTTTTTCTCATTATTATTGTTTCTAAATATTCTGTAATTGTAAAAATATAGAAACTCAGTGCATAGTTGATTAGAGCATGGCTTTTAAAGCAGTTTTCAGATGATTGAAGTTTTCTTTTTTTATTGTTTCCAGTATCTACTTTTGTATTAAAGTCAGGTAATATGGTCTGTATAATTTGTTTTTTGTTTTTTTGGTCCCTGGGGCAGGGTGGATTGGGAGTATGTTAGGAAACTCTAAAGATTTTGTTTTCCAATATAAAATCCAATAAACACTTGACTTTTAGTTAATGTTTTAAGCATGCTTGAATAGAATATATAGTCTTTTGATTTCAGCATATAGTATTTTTGATAGGTTTGCTGTGAGTTATCTGGCATAAAATTTATAAGTTGAATTATAATTTTAGATTAAACCCATACCAATTTTTAAAGACATTCATCTTGTTTATTGTTTTATTTCCTTTTTTTTTTAAATTTATTTACTTTTAGAGAGAGGGGAAGGGAGGGAGAAAGATGAGAGAAACATTGATCAAGTGTGTGAGCTACGTCTATCAGTTGACTCTTGCACGCTCCCACATGGGCACCTGGTCCACAATCCAGGCTTGTGCCCTGACTGGGAATCAAACCAGGAACCTTTTGGTTCACAGGCTGGCACTCAACCCACTGAGCCACACCAGCCAGGGCTCTTATTTTATTTCTTACACTTAGTTTGAAATTAAAACTGTAACCCTTGATTAATTTTTGGTTATATTTACTTGGTATATTTTGCCCACTCCAAAGCCCTATATTCTATGACATCTTCATTGTTGTTGAGGAGAATGAGTGAGGTCGTCGTCGGCAGCCGTCCGTCTCGAGAGACGATGGTGTAGCTTCTTAAGAGTCTATCTGCACCGCCGAGAATGGTTGTGCAGTCCGACTCGGGAGTGACACGGTATCTTGTCTCCTCCCGTGTTGAATCGACATCTTGCAATGACGCTGGAGTGTCCTCTCCAGTGAAGCTGAAGCTACAGAGCCTGGGCAGGGTGATATGGAGGGTCTGCTGTTGCCCATGCAGCAGACCCCCCCTCTCTTCACAGCTGAAGGGTCCAAGGGAAAGACGAAGTCAATACAGCTTGGCTTCAGGTGCGCCGCAGGAGTTGCCGGTGTTGACTACAACGTCAAACCGCCTTAGGGACTCTGGCTCCGGATTTTCTGTCGGGGTTTACTCCCTTAGCCTTTCCCTTGAAGAGGTATGCCGCAAGGCAGCGGAGGTTTTTTGGAGTCAGAGTTTTCCTTCTCTGATGTGCCCTGACTGGAAGATCGAACCAGCGACACTTAGCTCGCAGGCCGACGCTCAATCCACTGAGCCAAACCAGCCAGGGTTAAATGAGTGAGGTAATGCTTGTAAAACACTAAGATTTGCTTTTAGAATTCTTAAACATTGTCTGTCATTAAGGTGTCATCATGTTAATCTTTGTCCAGTCAAAACACCCTTGCCATAATGTGTATCAACTTGGTGTCAGAACAGTAATCTGATGAATACCAGTATAAGGAATGAATGACTGCTAGTTTTCGTTATTTACCTTTCATTAGTGGAATTATAATAGGGACACAGGGGTAGGCAGGGTATTATTGCATGCACCAACCAGCCAGCCTTCTCTGCCTAGTTGGAAGTTTGATCCTAGTTGGAAGAAGAATGGGAGAGGTTGCTGGTCAACTTATTTCTTTCCTTAGGGGCTTTTCTTCTTCCCCTTTCTCTCCTAGCTTCTCAGAGTTTAACATCACCAGCATAATCAATCCCCTATTCTTATAATTGTATCCTGATTTATCTAGATACTTTTTCCTGTTTTTACTCCTGGCTACCCATCTCCCCTTCATCTTCATTAAAGCTTCCTCTCTTTTTTTCAGATTGCTTTGTGTTCCGTTGTGATCCATTTTATGACTTGGACCCCAAGCCTCTACATTCCTATGTTATTACTCAAGTAAAGGCCAATCTAAATCCTGACCAGCTGTCTCCCTGCCTTGTGTGGGCCCATTCCAGATAAGGGGTTTTAGCTTTTGGTTATTGGGAAAGATTAGATTATCTAAGCTTTTAGGCTTGTCCACAGGGCTGTCCATAGACCCTTTTATCTCCTTTACAATTTATACTTAATGGTTATAGAGTGCAGTGACACTGATACATATTGTTACCACTAGAGTAATAGAATATCAGTAGATTATAGTAGATTAATTTTGTTATATTTATATATAAGCTTTGCTATAGGTACAAGGTCTGTCTGGAAAAAGTCCAGTCGTTGTTAATATAACGACAATGGTTTGCATGGCCTCAAGGTACCCTGGCAGCCAAGGAGAGTGGGCTGGAATGTGCATGTGTGAACAGTGACACCTTCACTATAGTAGTCAGGCGGTAGATGCAGTTGAGTGAGCATGTATACTGTGTGGCTGTCACGTTCAAAACGACTGAGTGAGTAGAGCAATGAATCTCCATCAGATTTTGCATTAAGCTTGAACATTCCTCTGTGGAAACTATTTCAATAATTCAAAAGGCTGCAGCTATGGGCAGCTGATGATTGACAGCTTCATCAGACAATGTGCCCACTCATGCATCATGTCTCATGCACAGTTTTTTGGCAAAACAGCAAATCACCCAGGTGACTTAGCCCCTCTGTAGCCCAGACTTGGTGCCTTGATACTGCTGGTTTTTCCCAAAACTAAAATCACCTTTGGAAGGGAAGAGATTTCAGACCGTTGATGAGATTCAGGAAAATATGATGGGGCAGCTGATGGCACATTGGGAGAACTGTGTGAGGTACCTGGGTGCCGCCTTGTAGGGGCGGAGGCCTCACTCTCCTGTGTACAATGTTTCTTGTATTTTGTATCTTCAAAAAATGTCTTTTTCATATTACGTGGCTGGATACCTCTGGACAGACCTTGTATGTATAATTGCTTTACAACTTGAAAATTGAAGCTGGGCCACTTGTGGTAATTTAATATCTTATTGCCTGTATCAAAGACTGAAAACCTATGGAAAAGGTAAAATTTGAGCTAGGCTTTAAAGAATCGGTACGCCTTTATTTTTAAAGACTATTTATTTATTTTTAGAGAGGAGGGGAGGGAGAAAGAGAGGAGAGAAGCATTGATGTGTGAGAAAAACATCAATACATTGCCTCTTGAATGTATCCCAACTGTGGACAAGGCTCATAGCCCAGGCATGTGCCCTGACCAGGAATCAAATCTGTGACCTTTAACTTTCCACGAGGACATCCAACCATCTGAGCCACACCAGTCAGGGCGGGTATACTTTTTTATAAATAGGAAGGAGAGGTAAGAGACTCCAGGTAGGGAAACTGACATGAGCACAGACTTAAAGGAAAGAGTGCAGATTTGGAGCTTTGTGAATATATCACTTTTTTTTTTTTTTTTTTCCAGAGGGTTGATGGAGTAGGTAATTTGGAATCAAACTTAAGAAAGTTTTAATGTTACACTAAGACTTTTGAAATTAGTAGGCTTTTGTTATGTCCTGTTAATTCCCTTGGCTTTTTTTGATATATATGCACATAATTTGTGAGATTCCCGAAAAGAGTCACACATTCAATGCATCCTTCAACACGTGGCCTAGTTTATCTGAGTTGATGGCCACTGCCAGGTCGTCTTTTTGCCTTATATGGTTATGCCTTGAAGAGTGTCAGATGTGCCATTTTTATCCTAATGCTTTAGTTCTCTCTGCCTGTTGTTCATTCTTAGCTGTTCCTGATCAGTCTTTCTGCACTTATTTCCTGTTAATCTCCAGATTACAAGTCAGCAATAAAGAGTCTTATCACAAGATTTGTGAATTCTTACTGAAAGCTTTCATTGTATCTCCTTCACTCTTAAAAAGGTTGTTGGATATGTATTTCGTTTATAAAATAGTTATTAACACTGTTGTTTCTTTTCTTTTGCAGACCTAAAGGATCAAGACATAATGGGAGCATTTTTAGACAAGCCAAAGATGGAAAAACATAATGCCCAGGGGCAGGGTAATGGGTTGCGATATGGGCTAAGCAGCATGCAAGGCTGGCGAGTTGAAATGGAGGATGCACATACAGCTGTGATTGGTTTGCCAAGTGGACTTGAAACATGGTCATTCTTTGCTGTATATGATGGGCATGCTGGTTCTCAGGTTGCCAAATACTGCTGTGAGCATTTATTAGATCACATCACCAATAACCAGGATTTTAAAGGGTCTGCAGGAGCGCCTTCTGTGGAAAATGTAAAGAATGGAATCAGAACAGGTTTTCTGGAGATTGATGAACACATGAGAGTTATGTCAGAGAAGAAGCATGGTGCAGATAGAAGTGGGTCAACAGCTGTGGGTGTCTTAATTTCTCCTCAACATACTTATTTCATTAACTGTGGAGACTCAAGAGGTTTACTTTGTAGGAACAGGAAAGTTCACTTCTTTACACAGGATCACAAACCAAGTAATCCGCTGGAAAAAGAACGAATTCAGAATGCAGGTGGTTCTGTAATGATTCAGCGTGTGAATGGCTCTCTGGCTGTATCGAGGGCCCTTGGGGACTTTGATTACAAATGTGTCCATGGAAAAGGTCCTACAGAGCAGCTTGTCTCACCAGAGCCTGAAGTCCATGATATTGAAAGATCTGAAGAAGATGATCAGTTCATTATCCTTGCATGTGATGGTATTTGGGATGTTATGGGAAATGAAGAGCTCTGTGATTTTGTAAGATCCAGACTTGAAGTCACTGATGACCTTGAGAAAGTTTGCAATGAAGTAGTCGACACCTGTTTGTATAAGGTAGCTAGACTTTTCTTTTTAAGATAAAATGATTTTATGCCATCTCAGTTACTACTATAGTATTTAATCATCTTAGAACCTGGTAGTTCTCAGAAATAAGGTTTGGGCATAATTGCAGGATACTTTTCACCAATTATGAAACTATAGGAACATGTTTTATAAATAAATCACTTAGTTACCAAATATGCAAGAGTTATAATCTGAGTGTTTAGTCTTTTAGTAAGCATGACTTCTTGAGTTTTTTAATATTGTAGAATATTGTCAAAGGTAAAAACAAAGTATAATGTTTTTAAAAAAGGGTGATGAGAGGTTAGGCCTCAGTATTTGTAAAGGAAAAGTATTTTAGAATTTTAATATTTTATTTTACCATGTGATATCTCAGTACATTTAGTACTTTGAGACTATGTCTAATGTATCTGTAGTACTGACAAAGAGAATTTAGTGATCACTTGGTGTGATGTAATAGAAATAGTCTGGCGTGTGGAGTCAGAATAACTTGGTATGTGACCGTGTATGACTTCAGGTAAGCTATTTATCTGGAAAATCAGTTTATTCATTTGTAAGAAAGGTAAGAAATATTAATACCCTCTTTCATGGGGTTGTTGGGATGATCAAATGAGATTGTGTATGTAGATGAGCTAGCTCCACACCTTTATTTTACAGAGGAAGCTGAAGCGAGAGAAGACTCTGTGACTTAAGAGTTGTACAAACCTGGAATTAAGCTTACTGCTGTAACTTTTGTACTCTATAAAGTATTGAACAAATTGTTCAACCTCCCTTCAGCTATTGAATGGAGATAACACTGTCTAACTCAGAATTGTTAAACTGAATTAAGGAGCTAATATATACATATGAAATGCCTAGTTTAGAAGACAGTGTGTACTGGATACATGCTGCTCTCTATCCTAGAAGTGTTAAAAATGACTTCTACAGGGTTATGTAGTGTACTTCTCTGGAAGCACTAAGATTAGAATCTAAGTCCTGGCTTAAGTTTAGTGTTCTTTACCACACTGTTCTCCTTTGTCAGTAATGCTCATTGACTAAGTCTTTGATTGTTTAAAGCAAATGTTGATTATGTACAACTCTTTTCAGGCTATATATTTGATTTTTTTTTTAACATGCAGAAATAGAAAGTCAAGAAAATATTCTTTGTAATTTTATATGCGCACTGCCAGCTCTCCTTAAAATCTGATCTTATTTAGAAACCAGTTTTATATAATAATCAAACCAAACCAAATTTATAAAACATTCAACACTTAAGTTAAAAAAATTAATAGCTTAATGGAGCCACAACTTAATAGTGTACACTGTTAATTTCTGAATTTGGGGAGAACTGAGCAATGATGCATATGTTCTTTGTCTCTTTTAGTATATGCATAAAAATAGCATCTATTTGTTAGGTTTATTCTGTAGCACTTGAGTATTAAATACTTGTTAGGTACATTAAAAGCCGTTTCCTTAAGAGAATTGTCAGATTCAGAGATTAGTGAATTATGGCCCAGATTCTACATTTTCTCTTCTGCATTCTTCTGTTTTCAAAATCATTCAGTACTTTATTAATTGCCATATTAACTTCAGTTTACCCCAATATTTTTTTATTATTAAATTGTATGGTTTGCTTAAACTAAGGATATAAGGTCGATTTTCCTATATGTTAAACATTTTAAATGTAAAAGTTAATTCCAGTTACTAATAGGAAGGGGAGTATGAGGAGTCCAACATCTATCCAAGTATTTTAATTATAGCATTTTAAATACCTAGATGTCTTCAGAAGTGAATATGCTTTCTAAAAGTTGTCCATTTTTTTGAATTATGGAAGTTAAAAGCTGGTTTATAAATTTTACATCTGAAGTTTTCTAATTCCATATGTCTACTTAAATTTATTTGCCCCACAATTTATTATAATTTATTTTAAATGTAAATTTGTCAACTATCATGTCAAATACTGTTTAAGGAATACCACTAGAATTTTCTATTTTGTTAAATTAATGTCTGTATATGTGTATTTGTCATTAAGTATCACTTCAAGTTAAGTAGGCCACCAGTAAATTCAGAAATATTTTTGTTTTATAGAATTTTTAAAATTATTGCTGCAGTGGAATTTAACATGCAGTTTTTCTTTCCTGTCCTTTTAGAGTGTCGATTATACTGTATACTATATATACTATATGTGTATAGAGGGTTGCCCCTTCTACATATGTATATATTTTTTCCTCCTTAAAAACAATATATATTTTTACTTAAACAAATATAATTGGCATGGCTGTAAAGACTCTCAAGGCTTCTAAGAGCAAAACGAAAACCAAAATGTTTTCTCAAACTTTTTTCTTCCCAGGGAAGTCGAGACAACATGAGTGTGATATTGATCTGTTTTCCAAATGCACCCAAAGTATCGCCAGAAGCAGTGAAGAAGGAGGCAGAGTTGGACAAGTACCTGGAAAGCAGAGTAGAAGGTGGATCATTTAACAAAAAATAAGTAGCTTTATTAAAGAAAAACCTCAACACAATCAGACTTTAACATTTTAGCTTTTAGATATTTACATGCCTGTGACATCTAGTGTGTAGTGTACAAAATGGGAAAGGGCATTTCTGTAGTAGCTGTTTAGATGCTTGTAATGTTTTTTATCATAGTTACATTAGAAATAACAACCAGTATGGCCCTGTACATTCTGTTCAGGACATTTTTGTTTAAAAAGGCTCAAGTGTTTATATGCTTTGAAATTCTGAATGAATTCACTGGCATGAGTAATTTCATGCCAGGAAAGTCTGATTTGTGGTTTATTTAATTATAAACAGATTATTTATGATGATGATAATCTGGTTATCGTCTTTCTCTATAAAGCTATGTATACGAATTTAAGATCTTTAGGAGTTTTGTTTTTAAATAGCTCGAAGATCACAGCCTGGTTATTAACAACTCTCATGTGCCACAGCTTTTAAATTTTTATTTTAAACTGTTTTAAGGCTTTCTTGCCTAAGTCATAAACTGCCTCTCCTGGACAACATAGACCTGAATAGAAGACTTACTAGGTCTCTACCTGGCAGAAATGTAAATGCTGAATAAATCAAGAAATACGTTTAGAGATCTAGGAGTATATATGTTAGAATTCTGCAAATTACTTTAAGACAGTTAGAAAGATATTTGTAACTCTCAAGTGTAATGCCTTTAAATATGTGAAAAATTTAAATGATCTTCAGTGCAGATACTATTTGGTATAAGTATTAAATCTCCACAGAGAATTCCAGTTTACTGCAGATATGCAATAAGCATGTAAATTATATAGTTTCTTTAAGCAGAAAAACTTGGCTTGCCTATAATAATGTTAAAATGCATTTGGGGTTTCTAATGTCATTAATTTGCACGTTAAAAACCTCTAATAGCATGTAAACATTGACCTACACACTATTATATTCTTCCGTGCCTGCGTTATTAAAATCAATCTGCACTTTAATTTTGTTTTTTCCCTTTTACTGTCTGATATCAGTTATAATCGATCTGGTATTAGACTCATGATTGGTTCTGATTTGCAGTATACCTGGAGGTGCTATTACATTTTTATAGTTCTTCCCCGACTTGATAGTGATATATTTAGTACTGTGTGTATGTACTGTTTAGTATTTCATTCATTGGACATACTATTCAATGAGTTTGTTTCCTCACTATTGCCAAGGGTTTTAGAATTTTTATATTTTAAATGAGTCATTTCAATGTAAGTTATTTATATATAGTACAGCAAAATAAAATATTTAGAATGGTATCAAATCATCACATTGTTTCAAACTGCTGGTTAGTGGAAAACTATGAAGACATAGAAAAATATGTGTTGGGATAAGTTAATGTTTAATTTGTTGGCACTTTAAGTTGGGCATGTTTTCTTACTGATTTAAAGAAATACGAATAAGTACTTTTAATTTACTGTGAAATGGGATCAAATTTTAGAAATAAATTACTAATTTTCTTTTTAGTGTGCACTCAAGTTTTTAATTCAATTCTAAATAATTGCTTTAGGTACATAATTTTATGGTATACTATTAAGTTTTATATTGCTTGTTATTGAGCAAGAATTGCCACCTGAACAGTTTACATTAATACTAAATATTTTTGATATGTTGTAGTGTTATTACACTTGTACCATTCAGTTGGAGATTGTCATGAATTAAATACCATATTCTTAACTGAGATAAATTTGATGAGAGTGCGACTTGAGAATAAATATTTCATTAATTAAAACCACTGCTATATTTAAAAACATAGAAAGAATGTAACTATTTGTATTATAAAAGTTATGTCTTAAAAAGTGAAAAATACTTCATTTATCTGCCCAGACATCGAATACCTTTTTCTTTCTTTTTTCCTTTAAATACATACCTTCACTAAATTGCTGTGACCTACTAAACCTTATTTCATTTGTTTTGAATACTTTCAGCTTCTCTGTTTATATCACAGAAAAGGACAGAGGCTTTTCAGCTCTTCTGCTAATATCTGTGCCCTTCTAAAACTTGACTCTCAGATTGTGAAAATATGCAGCTCATAATTTAAACCATGCCGCCTAAGGTTGTGGTCCTTCTAAGTCAATTTAAGGTCATACCTGTATGTACATATTTTTAAAGTCTTTGCTACTCACTGCCCAAGCTTTGAAGTTGCTAATTTGGAGATAACTGCTAGAATTTCTCAGACTTTGTGGAGGGAAGGGTGAAGGCAGAATGTGTTTATACATGAATATGTGAAACATAGATCTTCTATACATATATGTTCTTCAATAAAAGAGTCTTTTTACAATTCTAATTAAAATGTGTAGTCCAAGAACATTTAAAGGAATATTTATTAAAATTCATTTCTTTTTTATTTTTTTAAAACAGAAAGAAGCAAGGCTAGTGTAGTATTTAATGGTCAGATAGTTTGAATGTATTATCCCATGTGGAATAGGAGATAGAATTTGTCTTAACTGTAATTTTCTTCACAATTAAAACATCCTAATTTATATTTTAACAAAGGAGATGTAAGATACTTCAGTTATAGACAATTCAAGGTAATGTTTTTTAGACCTGAAACTATCATTGATTGAATTTATCATCAGTGTTCATTTCCATTATATCTAGTTATCTATCCAAAAATTGTATTGGGTTAGCAGAGACTGTATGTTAAGTGTAACACAGCTTTAGATTGTGAAATTGTGCAGATTAGGTAAACATCCAGTCCCTTTATTTTTGTACAGCAGATTTCCAGCATTAGAACCATGTAGAATAAATATACTAGATGTTAAAGATTATACAATAAAGGAACTTGACAAACCAAATCTGAGATCCTTGCTTTTTATTCAGGTTTAAGACTGTTTTTTTAAAAGGCAAAATATAATAGGTGGTAAAATTTGGCCTTAATTCTAAAAGGATAGTTTGAGCCATTTAAAGAAATACTGGTAGTATTGTCTGTGTTATAATACATGGCTTTAAAGGATGAATTAATATTTTGAGGTTTGATCAACGAATGAAAGATCTTTATATGCATTGGTATTTTCAAAGGTATTTACAAATTGAGAACCAGAATAATATTCTTGCTCCAATGGTGACAAAAAAAATATCTTAGTATAAACATTAAAAAACAAAACTTGAACATAAAACTTACACAGATACCTTTAGCATGATCTCGCATTTAGAATAAATATGCTGAAACTCCAAGTAAAGACTTCTTGTACTTAAAGTGACTAGTTTGAGAGTTCTTTTAAGTTGCTTGTACCTAATTGTTGGTGTTCTGTGATATGAATAACAATATGCATCTGCATGGCAAGACTGCAGATCATATCACTATAGCCATTTAATAACTGAATATTTTGAAATTAATGATTTTAAATGCAGTTGTATGATTTATCAGTTTTTCTTTTAAATATGTCATGGAATTTAGACTTTTTTCCCATTCTGTAGGCTTTGTTCAAATAATCAGCTAAGGAAAAGATACCATATATCCATTTATTGCTTAAAGATACATTAGACAAAAATTAAACTGAGAATGGTGTTTGAATATATAACCTAATCTACAGTGCAACTTAAGTATTTTGAAAATATAAAATAATGTGGAAAAATAATTTACATTAGTATGTAGTCAGGAAATTCTCCTTTACTTAAAGATTACTTTTTTATTTTTATTTTTCTCCCTCAAATCTTGAAAATTTCTATGTTTTAAAAAATTTGTGCAGTGTATTTTCAGGGCATAGTGCTGAAAACATGATCTCAGAAATAACTAGTTGACATCTTAAGGAGAATATTCTTATTTGTACACATGTATTTCTGATTATGTAATACATTGATTTTTTAACATGAAAATTTGCTTTCATATTTTTGTCTTATTTTCATTCTTTGCAGTTAATTATGAAAAATATCTTTTGTGTCACTTTTGTGCATCTCTTTGTCATAAATGTTCAAAGGTCAACTTTATTATTTTTCTATACCAGTTTAGAAAATCTCAGACGTGGTAAATGCCATCTTTAAAAACCTAAGTTATCATTGTTTCAGTTTTGTTTTGTTTTTTCCAAATTAAATTTGGATAACACTTACAAAAAAAGTACTTCTGATTCCCAGAAATCATAAAGAAGCAGGGGGAAGGCGTCCCTGACTTAGTCCATGTGATGCGCACATTAGCAAGTGAGAACATACCCAGCCTCCCGCCAGGGGGTGAATTGGCAAGCAAGTAAGTGATATTCTGCATACTTTTATGATTTATCTCAGATTTTTGTTGATTGTATATTTACCTATATATTTACCTAATTTCTAAAGTGATACAATTATCTATCTCTTCAGAGCATTTAATTTGTGGTTCGCTTTTTCTAAGTATTAATGATACATGATGTCTGTTTAGAATAGGTCTCAAAATGTTACTGTTTTTAATTATACTGAAGGCTGTCCTTAGTGGAGGTTTGGGTTATATTGATTTCCTCATATAGCATAAATGAGGTAATACAGTGCAATAATTTTTTAAACTAAATTACAGAGCACTACAAAATTCTAAGTGTCATTATTATTCTTACTATTATAATTTGATTTTATCAAGCCGTGGATAATTTACTGCAAAGATGAGCGTTTTTCTTCTCCTTTGAGGCCATTTTTTTACATTTGACTTTTCCTGGTGGTTTTAGTTGTTGATTGCTGGTAGGTTTGATTTTGATGTAAGGTTGCATTTCTTGCCTTTTTCTCTTTGCACTTTATTTCATAGAGCTGGACTTATCTGTGTTAAATAGTAAGCTTTCATCTTTATAAACTCAAGTGGACATTTGAAGCCATTTTATAATTTAAGGCTTAAAACATTTTTACCTCAGATATCCATATAATTGACCTACACAGATATATTAACTAATTATTTTTATTCTCCACTGTGTTCTGTAAGTGTAGCCGTGTTCTTTATAATTTTTTACAAAATAGTAATTGTAAAGCTTCCTGTTTGAAGCTTTTTATTTTTTGGAAACTTTTTCTTCCAGATGTGAAATGATAGTCTTTAAAATTACTTCAGATAAGTTTTGGAAGTAGGGAGACCATAATTTATAAATATCAGTACAGAACTATTTTTTAACAAAACATTATTCTAAAACTAATTCCTAGACTTGTCAGGGAAATGTCATATTTCTCATAATAAAGTTGTTTTACAAGGGGCATTACAAAAAGCACAAACTTAAATGTAAATATATGTAAATTACTTTACTACAACATTCAACTCTTGATCAAAATATATTAGTATTATATCTTTAAGACCTGCATCATCATTGTTCACCCTAGCCAGTGTGGCTCAGTTGATTGGAGCACTGTCCAGTAGACCAAGGTTGCCAGTTCAATTCCCAGTTAGGGTTCATGCCTGGGTTGTAGGTTCAGTCCCTCGTCAGGGTGTGCACAAGAGGCAACCAAGTGATGCTTCTCTTCCTCCCTTCCCTCTCTAAAATCAATAAACATGTCCTCAGGTATAGATAAAAATAAAAAAATAAGACTACATCATCATTGCTTGACTCATAACCACTTAAACCAGTTCAAATAGAAATAGACCATATAGGCTGATTTTTTTAAATTGTGACTTTTAGTCTTATATTAATTAGGTTGGTGGAATGTTACATTTTAGAGTAAATTTACCTCTATTTTAACTCAAGGCCCCAAGTATCTTAAAGTGAGTCTCATTTATTGACAGTAAGAAACAAAACTAAAATAATTTCTAAGCATAAGATTATCTTTGACATTTTAATGAACACTTGGCTGTGAGTTATTAAACAATTTTATGCTTTGAGAAGAATTAACTTTCTGCATTTTTTAAAATTTAGGCGGAATGTAATTGAAGCCGTTTACAATAGACTGAATCCTTACAAAAATGATGACACTGTAAGTAGCATTTTAGTTCTCTCTGCTTTCCCTTCCCCTCCACTCTAAATGCATATCCTTCCTACCTGTTTTTGCAGAGCTGTTCACTGCACCCATTCTCTTACACACACCCCTGATTGATTGCTCTGAACTCTGCCTGCACCACAGTTCTAGTGATTGAGGACATAATCATGGTGAGTGGCCACCTCTCTCAGAAACGAAGAAAGTCCCTTTGAATTATTATGGGTTTTTTAAGCCTCTACAAGCAATCAAATAAAGAATATTTGCCTCCACTAGAAGTTTTTTTTGAAGTTAAGAATAATATCTTTATTCAGAATCTTGAATTATTCTGAGTTTATAAGCCGCAGCTGCAACAGAAGTTCACAATGTTCATCTCCACTAAATAGATTTTATTGTTGGAAATACCTTTGCCAAGTACCCTGAAGTATATGCTTCATTTAATTATTAAAGTAGAAAGTTCTGTTTTATATAATTAGACATTAAGTCTAATTTAGACATTAATTATCCGTTAAGTTTCTTGTTACAGCTGTGTTGTGTGGTTTTTATAGAGAAGTGATAACTTCAGATCATTTGGACAAGCACTGAAATATTTTATATATTGCATTATGAAACCTCCTTGAATCTCATTACTTGAGTTCTTAATCTTTTAGGCAAGAAAAGTTTATAAAAGTAATCTTTTAATAAAATAAATTGGGTTTATTGAAGAAAAATGAAATTTTTCATAGTTTTATTAGTTTAGAAATACATTTGGTCAGCCTCGTGGTAAAATCATATTTCAAGTAGTGTTTTATTGCACAACAAAGGATTAACAATTTGTTTGAAAGATTAAATACTGATATTTCCTATACACACATACACATATATACATACTTTAAAAAACATTTATATTCTGAAAGTCCACTTTACAAAACCTATCTTCTTGCATTATCCAGAAACTAATCTATTTTGGCACCTCTAAGCTTTAATTTAGTTCCTTGTTTTGCTCTGTTTCCTTTTATAAAGGACTCTACATCAACTGATGATATGTGGTAAAACTGCTCATCTAGCCGTGGAATTTACCTTCACCTCCAAAGGAGAGTACAGCTCAACTTCATTGAACCTTTTAAACATCCATCATCAACTTTAAAGAAGGGCATATGGCATGGGTGAGAGTGGTTACACCAGAGAACTTCAGCAGTACAACAGCTAGCCCAGAACTGAGAGTTGTTGTTTATTTTGTTGGTTTTTTTTTTCTTTTCTTTTTGTTTTTTGTAAATTTGAGACTTATGTAAACATGATTTCAAACCATAATTCATGTTGTAAATCAGACTCCAGCAATTTTTGTTGTATGATTTTGTTTTTTGTAAAGTGTAATTGTCATTTGTACAAAATGCTCATATTTAATTATGAACCGCTTAAATCACTATCAAAGTTACAAGAAATGTTTGGCTTGTTGTGGACACAACAGATATATAGATCTTTCAAGTCATGTTGTGTTTGGACTTGGGGTTGGGACAGGGAGAGCAGCAGCCATGTCAGCTAGACACTCAAATGTGCATGTGATTATGGAGAAAAAAATACAAAATCTTATAAAGCTGAACATCCAGGCAGTTAATTGGAAACTTAGTGTTCTTGGCAGCGGGGTTGGCATTGTTGATAAAGCTGGTCCTTTCATTTAACTGTCTTAGGTTGTTCTATACTTGTTGCCATGAGTATTGCAGGTTATACAGTATATTCATAAAAATATCAGTCTTGAGGCTAAAATGCCTTGATTCTTTGCATCTCTTTTACAAGTCCTTACATTTAATTATTAATTGATAAGCAGCAGCTTCCTATATATAGTAGGAGACTGCCACATTTTGCTATCATGATTGGCTGGGCCTGCTGCTGTTCTTAGTAAGATATTCTGAATTCCATTTTATCAATAAAGCTTGATTTAACAAACAAGAAATTAAATCATGTATGTGTAATTCCTCCTTTACCCTGCCCTTTTAAAACACCATGCCATTGTAAATGAGAAGTTTCTCATTGGGAAAGATATTAGTCTCTTTTAATTGGAAAATCCTGTTACTCAAAGGCCTAGATGGAACTGTTTCCCTTACATTAGCAAGACTAAAAGATTTAAGTCTCTGTTCCTTAATCTGTTTTTTAAATGGGTTTCTTTCTGGCTGCTAACTTCTCATTAAGATATGTATCAGTTCAAATTTGCCTACTGTTTAATTAATTGTCAGAGCTTGACAATCTTAACACTCTTATGGTAGGGGTGTCTGTGTGTGTGTTTGTGAGTGTGTCCCTGTGATTTATAATTGGCTCATGTCTTTAGAATCCAAGTTAAGATGTATTTGTGATTCGAGATATAGCATGTTGATAATATTTAGCTGTTGGCCTTTAAAAATAACTTTCAAAATTTAAGGAACTGTAGATATAAAAATAACCTAATTTAATTTAGGCTTAAAGTCCTCTGATTAAGCATGTGAAAGTAATTTTAAAATCTGTCACATTGAAAAGACTACTGTTCTGTGCCCTTCTGTATTTTTGTCTCTTTAGGTTGAATATTGTATCTATCACCATGTAATTAAATCATTCAGTAGGCAGAGTCCCCACTAGAAAACTATTAAAATACAACATTCGAATACAAAATCAAAATTTTGTGTATAAAAGGTAATTAATCAGTTTTGTTATTTTTTTTTTTCCGTAACTTGGAAATATATTTGTATATATAGCTTTAATACTAATGTAAAGTTAGGGGAGAAGTGAGAAAAGTAATGTGAAATGTCTCAGATTTAAGTAGTTACATACCAGCCAAATCTTTTCATTATCCCTCTTATTCGTGAGGTAATTAAATGTAACTTAATTGTATTTAATTTATCTTAATCTAGCATGAATGAAGAAAAACAAGTGCTATTTATATTTAGAAATTCATAATAATTGGAATTACAGAACCAGTTCCATACTTAACTTACAAATAAATGCTTAATGTCTAAATCTGTGATAGAGTGCGAAGAATGATAATGTTTTAAGTTATGGCTTTGCAAGCATATAAATGTGCATTTAATGAATAGTTGTGCTTCTAGTATAGATTGATTACCAGATATACTGAAAACTAAATCCCTATTACAAGAAGCCAGGTCCTTAATATTTAAGTAGACTCAAGTTTTTAGTTCTAGAAATTTCAAAACCTTGAAATAGATTTTGAAATGCAAAATCTTAAATCACAAGTAAAATATATGATAGAAACCTATATTTTAAACAATAACAGTATATAAAGAGTCTTTTAATTTGTGAGTTTTAAACAGAAAAGAGGTTAAAATGTTCCTCTGTTAAAATTATTAGTATTGAAATTAGGCTTAGAAGTGAGAGAAGACTGTAATAAGTGTGATCTAAGAAGACTAAATCTTTTCCACATGAGTCAGCATTGCCATATTAGATATAGTTTTTCATGATAAAAATGCAGGAAGGAAGTATACATTATCACAGCGGACTGTGTGTGTTCTTCATTCCTGTGGGTAATGGTGGTGGTAGGGAACCAACCACACTTTTAAAAGGCACTTTTGCACCTTTATTGTGCACTTCGTTTTGTACCACTTAAATTCTTGACCTCCCACCCCCTTTTGTGTGCTAATTAGCATCTCAGGGCAATGCCTCAAATTTTTTTGATGTGTTGTATGTTATTTTCTGTGGAGGGAAGAAGTTCGTGTGTGATGATAACATACTATTCAAAATGTACTTTCATTTAAATGTTTTAATAGGATGAACCCACTTTGCTGCTTTTACTAGGAAATTCATTTTGTATAGCAGGTTCCTGTTATCCTAACATTAAACAATTCCACTGATCTCTTACTGTTTTAGCAAGGTCACCTCTTACTTTCTACTTTCTTAGGGAATATACCTTTACAGATAACAGAAGCAGTTCTCAGTATTAGCATTAACTTTTAAAAATCCAAGAGGTATTTTTCTTACTCAGCTTTAGAACTATTTCAAATGTATTTTTAATTATAAAGCATTAACTTGCTTCTAGAGTACTATGCAATCAGTGTACTGTTTCAGCCACTTAAATTTTTTAATTTTTTTAACCTCATCACATTAAGAAATTTGGATCAAAGAATAAGTCAATTATGTAGTTCAGTTAATCTGAGTTTATAGCAGTACTTTTAGTGATCTTCCATTTGACCGTGTATTAATCCAGCTAATAACTCAGCTTTTCCACAAAATGTATTGAGTTGTTATTTGCAAAACACTTTTAGGCAAAGTACCTTGGACTAGAAAGAAAGAAAGAAATAGGTCCTTGCCCTCAAGGAGTTTACATTTGAGTAGAATTTATAATCTAATGTATGTTAATAATATAACTGGATCACTCATCCAAAAAAATAGTTAATGGTCCACCTACTGCCTGCCAGATAATTTCCTAAACAGGGCAGGTCTCTGCCCTAAAGAGCTGATTTGTACTTCCTTTATTCACTTGAAAATCTGTTTATTTTCTTCACAAAGTTGAAAATCCCATAAATTTTGCTCTGCATAGGAATAAAGTTGAATTGATGAAGCTCAAGTCTATTCAGCATGCTTGATTGCATTTAACAAATGGCCTTTACTCTCCTGCTGATAGCAGCAAGTCAGAGAAAGAGGAATAGATTTCTTAGAATAGAATTCTTCAACCCTCAAAATTTTGGTGTATTTTGAGTTTTAAGGCATTTAACATTTTTATCTGTATATATGACTAAATTTATGTTAAGTATAACTCTTGTGTTCTTTTCTTGAAAACATTGCCAGTGCTGATACCCAATTTTAGCTACATGATTACTATGTGTTTTAATATTTTAAAATAATTTCACTGCCTGTCTTTACTGGACAAATTCATATGGAAATTCAGTTTTTGGCTTCTGAAAGAAATGATTACATTGGTTAAGGGTTTTCTTCTCTACTTAATTTTGAATTTCATGATGTGTATACCTTTTAATTCATAAAGTTTGAGAGGTTTACGCCTTTTAATGTTTTGATTGCTATTTGTACAGAATTGTGTTAGTTAGAATTTGGTATTAGAAAATATTATGTAAATATTTGTGTATAAATATCACTCATTCGAGGTTTTTCTTTGAAGGAACTGTAAAGAGTTCCATAAACTTCTTGCTTGCAGATCCTGCTCATGAGGTGACTGCTGTTTTAATTGAGTCATCTAGTCTTCTAATTAGTTGGTGTTTTGTTTGTTTGTTTTTAGGACTTAGGAAGACTTCTTTATAGTTTAAAATTTTAGAAGCCTAATTTTACTTTATTTCGTTTAATAATGTGCCATGAGTTTTGGGTTGTATTTCTTTTAAATTAAACATTACTTCAGAATATGCTTGAAATATTTAAGAATATATTTTCTAAGTGTTATGCATATGATAATGTATTGTTTGGTTGGTCAGAATGCTATGTCAGTTCAAGTGTTAGTTATTACTGATAGTCAGATTGCTATATGCAGAAATAATGAGAGGCATTAGGCTCCACTTCATTGTCAGATAAATATTCCACTTTTGTTCACCTCAACACAAATTATTTCCCTTTTACCTGCTTTCTATATTATACTTATGGCTTCTGAACACATCTTTTTCTAATTATATTACCAGCAGGTAGGAGTGTGCCAATTAGAAACACTAAAATATATTGAAGTATAGTTGAAAACTTAAACTTTCATTAGTTTGGGGGGTGGTATTTAAATTGATATGATAACAAAGTGACTCTCTTTCTTCCCCCCCCCACCCCCCTTATCCTGTATGAAATGTTGCTTCATTTCCTGTACTAGCCTCTTGGTGTTCTCTCTTTTTTTTTTTTTCAGACTAAAAAAGGCCAATTCCATTTTTTTGAGCAAGAAAACTTAATGTACCTCACCAAGGCCAATTAATACTATGTAAAACTGGGCCAAAAATAAGACTTGGGAGATGAAGGAATAGGGATATGACAGAAGAGGGTTATTCTTAATTATTTTTAAAGTCATAGTAAGGTCGTCTTGGACCCAGCTATATTTTAAGAACTGTTGCATCACATAAACCAGCAAGAACTAGTCTTTGCTTCTTTGAGTGATCTGATTTTCCACCAACGGAAATAATGATAAAAAAGAACTGCTTCTTCAACATAGAACAGAAAAATGAATGCAGTGTTTCTTTACCTCGAAACCCACCTCTTCAGTTCTTTTCATTGTTCCAAATCCAGTTTTCTACTAATAGCTTTGTCATTGAACTATATGTTTAGAAAAATTATTTAGAGTTTTTCCTTTCTTTTTTACATAGTCCTCCTGACCCAGTAAAGGACATTTAATAACATTTGAATTTGTATGGTACTATCTGTAGTTAGATTTTTGTAGGAGATTGGGTAATGCTCAGATTTAGGTATAGGCATAAATTCACTATAGCAATGATTCTTAACCTTTTAGGGTTACGGTATAGGCCCTTTGAGACTGATGAATCCTAGGAACTTCCTTACCCAGGAAAATAGACATAACTCCCCCAAAGTTTACAATGTTGCAGTGGTTCTGGGGCTCCTGGTTAAGATCTCATACTATAGCATAGTAGGGCATCAGCTTTTTTCCTACAAAGCCATAAGAAATATTTCAAGGGCATCAAAAATCATTTGACTTTTAAAGAATTGTTTCACTTTTTGAAAGAGGAGGTAGATGTGGGCCTAGGCAGGAATCTGACATTAAAATATTCTTAAAAATTTTTTTTTAATCCTCACCTGAGTTTATTGATTTGACAGAGACAGAGACAGAGACATAGATCAGTTTTCCCTACCAGGAATCACACAACCTACATGTGTGCCCTGACCAGGGAGCGAACCTACAAACTTTTGCTAATGGGATGATGCTCCAACTGACTGAGTCACCATGCCAGTGCTAAAAATATTCTTCTTAAAGGTTGTGTTTTGGGGAAATGGAGAGTGATTAAAGGTGAAAAAAATAGTATTAGGATAGTTTTGGAGGATAACATTATTCTCTGATGTTGCCACTTTTGAAAGACAATAGAAAAGAGGTAAAATGGAAATGAAGCATTTCTGGAATGTTTCTCACCTGCATGGTGCAAATGCAATATGTTCACGAACAGCACATTTAATTGCCAGATCTCACTCAGGTTTTAAGATTTTGAGCTTCCTGGTGTTAGAGTTCATTAAATGCTTAAGTCTTCAATGCTAAGGAATTAGATATTTACTTACTGATACAGAATGTTAAAATAGGTTCTAACATGCAGCCACCAATGTACAGTATTAATGAGATTTCTACCAAAGTATAACTACCATGAAAAAATTCATTAGCTTGTTGCATTTGTTGCCAAAACTGGATGTTTAGTTACAGCTCATTTAATTCCTATTTGTGGAAATTTTGACACAGAAACCATTCATTGTCTTAGTTGGTTAGCCCTTAACTAAGTTACCATACCTGCAGGAAAATGTCTTATTTGTAGTAATATGCCCTGTTCTGGTTGGTTTTACTCTTGAAATGATTTATTTCTCTTAATTTGTATCAATGTTATGAGCGAAGAGACCATATACATATTAAAAGCATGTTGCATTCTATGTAGATTGATCTTTTTTAATTCGTAGGTGTAAAACTAATACAGCTGTAGAAATATTTTTCTTAAACACAATGTATAACAAAATTCTCCACAGTAATTCACCCACTCTTTGCAGTTTGAGATTCAAACTTTTAAAGAAATTACATAAAGGTATATTTTGTATTATGTACAGTGTCTTAGTTCAAAGAAAATGTTAATTCAGTTCTAAAGTGTACTTTTTAAAAAATTATATTTTATTGATTATGCTATTACAGTTCTTCTGATGTTTCCCCCTTTGTACCCCCTCTACTCAACACCCCTATTTCCTCAGACAATCCCCACACCATTGTTCATGTCCATGGGTCATACATGTAAGTTCTTTGACTACTTTGTTTCCTATACTGTACTTTACATGCCCATGGCTCTTCCGTAACTACCTACTTATACTTCTTAATCCCCTCACCTTTTCACCCATTTCCCCACATCCCCCTCCCATCTGGCAACCGTCAAAACACTGTGTATCCATTATTCTGTGTCTGTCCTTGTTTACTTAGTTGGTTTTTTAGATTCAATTATTAATAGATATGTAATTTTGCCAGTTTATAGTTTATAGTTTTGATGGTTTTTTTCTTCAAATAAGTCCCTTTAACATTTCATATTATAATGGTTTGCTGATGATAAACACTTTTATTTTTTTTATTGTCTGGGAAGCTCTTTACCTGCCCTTCAATTCGAAATGGTAGCCTTTGCTGGGTAGAGCAATCTTGGCTGTAGATCCCTGCTTTTCATGACTTTGAATATTTCTTGCCAATCCCTTCCAGCCTGCAAAGTTTCTTGAGAGAAATCAGCTGACAGTCATATGGGAACTCCCCTGTGAGTAACTAACTTCCTTTTTCTTGCTACTTTTAAGATTCTCTTTATCTTTAACCTTTGGTATTTTAATTATGATGTTTCTTGGAGTGGGCCTCTTTGCATCCATCTTGTTTGGGGCTCTCTGTGCTCTCTGGACTTGCATATCTATTTCCTTCCCCAAATTAAGGAAGTTTTCTTTTATTATTTTTTCAAACATTTCCAATTTCTTGCTCTTTCTCTTCCTTCTGGTACCCCTATGATGCAAATGTTGGACCTCTTGAAGTTGTTCCATAGGCTGCTTATAATACTATCCTCATTTTTTTGTTTTTTTATTCCTTTTTTCTCTTGTTGTCCTGATTGGTGGTTTTTTTATTCTTATGTTCCAAACTATTGATTTACTTATTGACTTCATCCACTCTACTGTTGTTTCCCTGTAAATTGTTTTTATTTCAATTAGTGTATCCTTCATTTGTGTTTGGATCTTTTTTATGCGGCTGAGGTCCTCACTAAGTTCCTTGAGCATCCTTATAACCAGTGTTTTGAGCTCTGCATCTGATAGATTATCTCCATTTTGTTTAGCTCTTTTTCTGGAGTTTTGATCTGTTCTTTAATTTGGGCCATGTTCCTTTGTCTCCTCATTTTAGCAGCCTTCCGTGTTTGTTCCTGTGTATTAGGTAGAGCCTCTATGACTCCCTATGTAGCATGGTCTAATATAGTAGGTGTCCTATAGGGTTCAGTGGAACAGCCTCTCTTATCACCCAAGCTAGATACTCGAAGTGCACCTTCATATGGGCTGAGTACACCCTTCTCTTGTAGTTAAGCCTTTAAATCCCAATGGAGGGATTTACCCAGGCCAGTCAGCTGTGAGGACTGGCTGTGATCACTGACCACCAACATTGCCCTTCATGGGGGATCAGCTGTGCAGGGGCAGGGTGGTGGTGCTCTGACGTGGTCTGTAGCTGTCCACTGGGTGTACTGGCCCTGGAATTTCTTGCATGGTGCAGGCCAAGGTCAGCCCCCACCTGTGTTTTGCCCCAGGGTCACCCTGCCTGAGCTATCAAGCAATCTGAGATGGCTGCTACTTGTACTGGACTTGGAGGTTCCCAGGCAAAGCCGAGCTGTGAATGTAGGCTGGTTGCTGCTAGTGCCAGGCATGGGGCAAAATGAGGCCAGCTATTGCTTATTTGAGAGGATTTAGGAAATTGTGAAGCATGAGCCAACGTCAGCCATTCATATGGAAAAGCAGCTTGGGTGGGCCTGTAAGTTCAGTAGAGCAAAGTCTCAGGGGATCTCCATGGCCGGACAAACAGCGTTAGCCAGGTTAATGAAGTCTTGGATATGGCACCAGCTTGCTGGCTTTGTGGCTCAGTCTGGATGGATGTGTTTTTTTAATTCTGTAGTTGTCAGACCGCCATTCAACTTGATTTATGACAGCTCTGAGTGGTGGGTCTATATTTTAGTTGTAATTTTGATGTGGTTGTGTGAAGAGGTAAACCATGTCTGCCTACACTACCATCTTGACCGGAAGTCCTAAGAGTGTACTTTTTGTTTTCAAGTCCATTGGAGAAATTTTATTCAGCCTGTGAATGCTTGCAAATTACGTGAGATGAAAAGCAGAAATAATTTCTAGTTTGCAAAATTATTGCCACTAAATAAACAGGCATTTGTATAATGTGTGTGTATTTATGATTGCTATAGCAAGCAGCATTTTTATTCTGGCTATAAACTTGGAAATTTTGAAATTTGTTATTAGGAGACCTTAAGAGAATTTTTCTTCAACTGAACTTGGTTAATTTGCTGTAAAAGATAGATATGGTAGTCACAGTTTGAACTAGGCCTATCTCTTCCTGACTTTAGGAAGATTACTGAAAGCCAGTAAGTTTGGGTCAATGATTACTTTCATGAAAACATTCCATAAATAAAGAAGCCAGAAGTAGTTTCTCTTTGGCAAGAACATTTTCCTTGTCTTCTTATAGATTTTATAGACACACACACACACACACACACACACACATTTCTTACTCTTGAATTCTTACTCTTGAAAAGTTGAGATGGGGATTTGGAAGTGGTCTGCAAAAGAACTTCCCCACCTAGTATGTGTGCGTGTGTACGATACTTTTGTGCTAATTGTATTAAGTGGTTGTACTACCTGTGTTTATTTTTGTCTGAAAGTGTGATTTATTTATAGGCTGGCACAATTAAGTTAGAGGGGTTTTAGAGTACATTGAATTTGTTATGTAAGTGAACTTCTGTGACTGTAAGAGCTTTTTTGCTTGTTATAAAATTTGTAAGGAAGCACAATAATGAGGCCTCCTAAAGGTGTAGCAAGTCTTAGAACTTAAGTAAGGTTGAGGCAAATAAGGATTTACTTGACTGTGTACAATATAGCTAGTACCTGTTCACTTGCCAAGGTGTATCCTTTTGTTTTTTGAAGTTTTTCATTTGAAAGTTGAAGCAAGGTTTTTGTTTTTTATGTAAAAATTGTTTCAGTTCCTTTTCCCCCCTTTAATTGATTACTTACTGAGAAACTAATAGTGAGGAACTCAACTTTCTCTTTTTTCCTTGTTACTACATAATAGCTCAGGCTGAAATTCTCATCAACTCATAGAAATTTTGATTCCAGTTGAAAATCTGTTTGTAGATTACCCCAGAAAAACTTGGCTTGCGTGTTCTCCATAGGACTTGTTGTTTACTTGCCACAAAACCTTTGCTCCACTGCTGTCTCTTATCTACATGAGATTTATATTTATTTGTTTTAATACGTTATGTAAGGTGATTCAGAGTATCTAAAATTTTTATTAGATCACATGTTTCATGTTAATAGCTGTATTGTTACCTAAATAATGGATTTGTTAAACATACTACATGTGTGTCATCTGTTCTCTGCTATAGTTTAGGTCCAGGCTTGGGTCTTCCAGACCAAGGCATTTTCTCTGTGGCCTTCCTGAGATCTACACAAAAGCTTTGCCATGTGTTAATTCAAAACAGTGAAATTTCCAAGATTTGACCATTTTTGATCTATTAAAATGGCAGTTTTATCTGGTTCAATTTACTGGTTTCTGAAATTAGTTCTTGAATGATCAGATTGCAAGTCAGTACTTCTCACTATTTATATTTAATCATGTCTCCTTAGAATTGATCCTTAGAATTGACGACAGGTTTAAAGAAAAGCCATATATATTAACAATACCAAATATATAATTATTTTATTTTATTTTTTATTTATTTTTAGAGGGGAAGGGAGAGAAAAAGAGGAGGAGAGAAACATAAATGTGTGGTTGCCTCTCACGCACCCCCAACTGGGGTCCTGGCCCGTAACCCAGGCATGTGCCCTGACTGGGACTCAAACCTGTGACCCTTTGGTTTGCAGGCCAGTGTTCAATCCACTGAGCCACACCAGCCAGGACTATAATTTATTTTAAATGAACTTACTGTCATTACAACTTTACACAGATGATCTATTTGCTGCTTAGACATTGGTATGAGAAATGTTATATAAGCAGTGACCTGGAAAGGAAATAATATTGAATTTAGTGTTCAGGTAGGATCGTAATAAAATGTAATGATAAGGTGAGAAAATGCTTTTAATCTTTTATTTTGAATTACATAATTAAGTGAGGTGAGTAGAGAGGTCCTTCAAACATTTTATTGAAGGTGTGGAGAGGTATGGCTCCAACTCATTCTTTATGACTATGAGATATCACTGAACTCTGAACTATTATTTTAAGTGCAGTCTCTGTTAAAGGTGAATGAGGGCTCTAACTTTGTTCTAGGTGACAGACCTGACTTAGGTTGTAGCCATGTTGTGCCCTTCCTAAAGATCTTCTTTTATTATATTTTGCTATTTGTTTTGGTAACCATTAACTAAAATTGTCTAGTATTTAAACATCAGAGGGTTTGCTGGAAGAGTTGTGATCATTCTCAGTCAAAGGAGCTGTATGTGTACCTCATATTAGCGTACTAAAACCATTCCAGGATTGTCTTCTGAATTCTCAGTATAACAGTCTTGAATGTGTATTTGATTATATTTAATCAGGAAAACAAAGATTTACTATATATCATTATAAAAGCAGAATTCTTAATTATTTTAGCCATTGATATTTTAACTGCTTACTAACAAAACTGAAAAGTTTTTAAAAACTAAAAGTCTCCAGAACTTTTCTAACAGAAATTTCTAGCTAAAATTTTCTAGTATTTGATGTAGTAGAATCTGCACATAGGAGGTGGCTTTTAAAACTGGTTATTTTAGGTAAGTAGAAGTCTTATGTAATTAATTTAAATTCAACTTTTATAACTGTCTGCCTTTCTTGAAATATTTTGACAGATTCTTTGCTGCAATGATTCTTAATGAAATAAAAAAAGAAGCAGTCTTGCCATTTGATAAGGGCATTGAAACTGCTTCTGTGCCTAAATCAAAGAAAGAAGCTTGCTTGGCATCTCCCTCTCTTAGTATTTACTTTTATGTCTGAAATCAGAATGCTTGCCTTGTTATTTTTTCCTTTGAATCTGAAGGCTTTGAATTCTGCATCCTTGGACATCATAAGGATTTGCCGTGTGCTCTGTCCTGATTTTTTACAGCTGGACTGTTTAACAATATGGCTGTAAGTGTATTACTTCTGCATGTATAAGCATCCTTGTTAACTCCACAAGACCTGTCACTAGATGTTACTGGTTCAACTTGACCTCCAGAGAGTTTCATCTGCTTCAGGACCAGATGGATTTGGTATCCAACAGGGACCACAGTATCAGTAAATCCTTCACCTCAGGAGGAGCAGGGCTCTAAGAAGGAAACTTCCTGGAGTGAAAGTCTCCATAATTTGAGATAAGGAAGAAAACAGTAGCTATTTTTGAAGATCACATAGTTAATCCTCTAAATCTGCTTGGACTGTCTTGATATGTTCAGGTATAAAAATTTGAATACTTTATGTGAAAATAATTGTACTTTTTAATCTTAGAATCTGTGATTATCTTATCTTAGACTTTTACCAAAAATTTCATGAAGTTGGCTTTTTTATTTTTGCTCTTTTTTTTTTCTTTTTTGCAAGGAAGGAAGAGGAAAAAGACTGAAGGAGGGGAGGAAAGGGAGAAAAATACTAAGGGCAAAAAGAGGAGGTTTTAAAGTTTTTTTAAAAGATTATTTTTAAGTAAAGAAGATTCTATTTTTATGAAATTCAAATGAAATTAATCAATTTAGGCCCCATAAGTCATGCTTAGGTTTTATAGCAGTCAATAATGCATTACTAGTTGGTAGATTAGTCAGATCTCCTTTTGTTCTCCCTCCATTATGTCCTACACAAAGTATTAGGGGAAGGAGGAGAGGATCTAACTTGTCAGCTATTGCTTGTATGCTTGAGTAGGAAAGTAGATAAGGATTGCAGATTTCCCCTTTATTATCAGTTTTACTCTGGCGTCCTCAACCTGCCACCTCCCAGCAAGATACTGTAGAATGACCTGGGAAACCTAAAAAGTACTTCAGCAGTAAAGATTAAGTTGGAAGATCACAGTAAAAGACCTGTTGTCTACCACCTCCCCAACCCCAGTGAATACCCGCATCCTCCCTCACCTTCATGTTCTCTGTTCAAATTCCTGGGATGGCTCCTATTTCACTCTGTAAAAGCCAACATTCTTACAGTGGCTTAGGAAGTTGGATCACTGTAGCATATGGTCCCTAGGACCTCTGGGACTCACCTTAATCTGCTTTAGCCACAGAGGTCTCCTTCTTGGCTATCCTCAGAACTGTCTTGTTTCACTCAAACCCTAGGGTCTTACAGGCACTTGCTTTAGCTGTTCATTCTACCTGGATTGTGTCATTGACCAAGGTCAAATCTAATTTCAAGGAGACCTGAAAGGAACAGGAAAGATTACTAGTGAAGCGTGGTGGCCCACTCTGCATTTGATGGCGAAGTAAGCCTGTGGGGGTGTTTGCGCCAGCAGAAAATGAGATTGATGTTACATAAGCTCTAGGAGACAGTCTTAACAAGTGCCAGTAGCAGAGAGGCGGAGGTCATCTCATTGTAAGTATCCATAATGATTAGGAAGAGGCCAGGATTCCTGCATCTTTGGGGATGGAATGGATCACCCTGCATTGAGGGTGGGGTTAAATTTGCAAAGGTAGCCCTGGCTGGTGTGGCTCAGTGGATTGAGCACAGGCCTGCGAACCAAAGGGTTGCCAGTTTGATTCCCAGTCAGGGCACATGCCTGAGTTGCTAGCCAGGTCCCCAACTGAGGGTGCACAAGAGGCAACCACACGTTGGTGTTTCTCTCCCATTCTCCGCTCTCTCTAAAGAGTTTTTTAAAAATTTTTGCAAAAACAGAGCTAAGTAGGAAGAGTTTTCCAAGCAGAAGAAACAGGCAAGCTAGGTAGGGAAGGCAGCTGAAACCAGTGAGGATGTTGGTCTTAGCAGGAACTTTCCACACACCACCTAAGGGGACTGAGAATGGTACATCCTAAAGAAAGCCTGCTTTTTATGTCTTCCACGTCTTGCAAAGAGCTTTCCCTAAGTTATATGCTATTGCTTATCTCAAATCAGCTTTACTCTAAAGTGCAGTGGCACTTCAATGACACATGAAGTTGTTTTCCGACCAGACACCACCCAGTGCTACAAACCTAACAACCTTTAAATAATTTTGGCGGATTGTCCAGTCAAGAACAATTTGTTAGGCCTCCCCGCCCAAGTGGAGTGTTCTGGGGCCTCAGGAAGAAATGTGGGTGTATAGAGCCTTGGCAGTGGTCTGCAGACCTGTAGGTCCATGTAGAAGACATAACCTTAGCTGAGCCCTGCTGGGCTGGCCTGGCTAGCACCTGGCCAGCATCAGTCAGGAGCTGTGGTCTAATGTGAACTGTTTGAGGCAAGTGCATGTGAGCAGGGAGGCGGGGACCACATGAAATGCCTCTTGAGGTTTCCTGTTTGCTCTAGCTCTGCTGCTGCTTCTGCTGCCGCTGCCGTTGCCGTCACTGCCGCTACTGCCGCCACTGACACCACCAAAGTTAGAGCTAAAAGCAGTCAGGTATTTGATAGTTCATCATGTTCCAAGTTTTAACATTGGACAGCATAATGTATAATTTTCCAAAACAGTCCAGTTTTTATCAGCAACTTGTTTCTAATGTGACTGTGTTAAAGATGCATCATCATATTTTTGAGCTGCTTCTGAAGCTATTACCCAAATCCGTTCATTGTGAATAAGATAATGTGGATGTAAACATTACAAGACCTTTTGTTTATTCAGAAAGCTTCCCTCCACCCATGGTGCTCTGCTTCCTTCCATTCTCAAATACTAACCTATACTAGTTGTGCCTCTGACATGAGATAAAACAACATATTTTCTTCTTAGTACTTGTGATTCTTTGGAGTAGAAATTCTCTGAATACAAATGGTGAGCAAAAGCGAAACCCAGCAGTGCGGGCTCTTCTTACCCACTGGACACTACATCTTCCTGCTTCTCCAGCTGTCCTGCCATCCTGACCCACATTGTAAGGGAGAATTATTCGCCAATATTAAAGAATCCCTGCTGTCATTAACCCTGAAATATGCTAAAGCTGCCCCTTTCAGAGGCCTCTACTGCAGCCCACACCTGAATGGGTATTTCTGCCTTTGAGACTCAGTACACAGTTCACGTGGAAACTATTGAGTATCTCCATGCTCCCATATACTAGTAGACATTTGGGCCTCAATCTCAGCTTCTCTAGATAATGGCACCTTAGCTTTGAGGTGCTACTGGGGGCACTAACATGAATTTTATGTTTACCACAGAGCCTGTAATCTTTTTTTAAATATGCTTTATTGATTATGCTGTTACAGTTGTCCCAATTTCTTTTCCATTTGTTCCCCTCCACCCAGTGACATCCTCCCTCCAGTTGTCCCCCAACTTAGTCCATGCCCATTGGTTTTGCATATAGTTCTCAACATCTTCCTATCTACTCCACTCCCTCCCACTACGCTTCTTAATTCCTGTACCATCTCCCTCCCTACTGACCTCCCCCCAAAATGTTCCCCATACCTATAATTCCCTTTCCCCTCTATTGCCTACTTAGTTTGCCTTTATTTCGATTCCCTAGCTTCTGTTGGTTGTTGTGATAATTTTCATTTTAATGTTCATAGTTTGGATCCTCTTTCTCTTAAACAAGTCCCTTTAACATTTCATGTAACAGTGGTTTGGATTTGGTGAACTTCAGTTTTACTTGGTCCTGGAAGCACTTTCTCTGCCCTTCTATTCTGAATGACAGCTTCGCTGGATAGAGTAATCGTGGTTGTAGGTTTTTGCTTTTCTAATTACTTTGAATATTTCTTGCCAGTCCCTTCTTGCCTGCAGAGTTTCTTTTGAGAAATCAGCTGAGAGTCTTTTTGGGACCCCCTTGTACGTAATTCTCTTCTCTCTTGCTGCTTTTAAGATTCTTTCTTTATCCTTAATTTTTGACAATTTGATTATAATGTGTCTTGGTGTGGTTCTCCCTGGGTCCAGTTTTTTTTGGAACTCTCTGTGCTTCCTGGACCTGTAAGTCTTATTTCCTTCCCCAAGTTGGGGAAGTTCTGCTTCACTATATTTTCACATAATTTTTCAATTTCTAGTTCTTCTTCACCCTCTGGCAACCCTATGATTCAGATGTTGGCCCTCTTATAGCTGTCCCATAGGTTTCTGAGCCTCTCCTCATTTTCCTCACTTTTTGTTTTCTCTTTCTGCACTAGTTGACTGTTTGTTCCTTCCTGATGTTCTGATTTGTTGATTGGTTCCCTGGTTTTCTCTCCCTCACTACTAGTTTCATATGTGTGTTTGTTCATTTCAGCAGGACTAATCATTCCTTCCCTGTCTTGTCTAAGATCTGCTGTTAGGTCTGTAAGCATTTTTATAACCAAAGCTCTGAACTGTGCCTCAGAAAGATTTCCTATCTGCTGCTTCATTAGATAAGATATTTGTTCTCTGGTCAGCTGCATCACTGGGATCTCTATCATGATCTGTGCCATCCTGACAATTTTGTGCTTCCTGGGCGAGGCTGTCACACCTCCTACGCTATAGGGGGCAGAGCCCTGTGCACTCATCACAACCGGGTGACCCTTCTCACCACGATGTGGCGTTTTCTGTGGGGGTGGGGGTCCAAGATGGCTTCCTGCTGTTCACTCTCCGCTGGGAGACCAGGAGCCTCCTCCTTCGTCCCCTCCCACTCTGGGCCTCACAGTCCAAGGCAATGGGGGTCTGCCTTCCCCGGCATTGGAATCACAAGCTGACAGGTCTAGTCTGCAGCCGGGGGTGCTCCCCAGGCGCTTCTTGCCTCCCCTTATATACGGCTGTCCCACTACTGCCGCCGCCCCGGCTTCACCCCAGCTACCCGTCTGGACGAGCACCACTTCTTTATAACTTCATACGTTGGACTTCCATTTATTTTCTGGAACTTCTGGTTGTTTCTGGTTTTGCAGTAGTTATATTCCTTCTTAGTTGTGGAGGGAGACGGAGCATGTCAGTCTAGGCCTACGTCTTGGCCGGAAGTCTCCTATGTGTTTCCCTCTGTGTATTAAGTAGAGCTGTCGCTCCTGTTACATTGTAAGGGGCGGAGCCTTAGGGATTCGTCAGTACAGGGCAACCTGTTTCACTACATTGTGGCACTGTATGTAGGGGAGGGGTCTGAGAAGGAACAAGGCCGCCTGCCCAGCACTCCCCCCTTTTCCAGACACCTCTCCCACTTCCATATGAGACTGGTGTCTCTCTACCTGTTGCCTTGGCCATTGTTCCCAGAGTGGGTGGGTCTGCAGATGGTCTAGGACCATGGAGGCCCTTTAAACAAGCAGACTCTGCTGAGAGACCAGCAGTTTCTGCCTTTGCCCCAACCCCCACTTGTTTGCACAGTCAAAAGCAATGAGGCTTGATTTTCCCCGGTGCTGGGACCATGAGCTTCGAGGTCCAGTGAGGAGCTGGGAATGCTCCCCGGGTGTTCCTCCTGACTTTTTAAAATATGTAACTGCTTTCCACTGGCCTGCCGCTGCCACTGCTGCTGCTGCTGCCGCCACCACTACACTGTGTCCCCCCTGTCCCTCCTACCTGTCTGGATGAGTATTTCTTCTTTATATCTTTGTTTGCTGGACTTCCGTGCAGTTTGATTTTCCGGAACTTCTGGTTGTTTCTAGTTTTGAGATAGTTATATTCCTTCTTAGTTGTGGAGGGAGACACAGCATGTCTGTCTACGCCTCCATCTTGGCCGGAAGTCTCCAAAGAGCCTGTATTTTAAGTTAGACTATCTTAAACCTTCAAATTTGATGTCAGTCTTTCTGATCATTTTCTTGTGATGCAGGGAAAAGAAATCAAATAGGAAGTCTAAATATATGGATTATTGTATAAATTGAGTAATACTAATAAGTAAAATTACTAGATTATATCCCAGCATAATTTAAAGTAACCTGTAAAAAAGTTCTCAAACTGAGGAAACAGTATATTTCAAACATCTTTGATCAATATTAACCACCCGAATTAATTTCTTAGGGAAGATCTCACAAACTTAATTATCTTGACATAATTTTTAATGTAAAATATCTATAATAAAATGTCATTTTAAACATAAAATTCAGTGGCATTAAGTACATTCACAGTGTTGTTTAACCATCACCACTATTTATTTCCAGAGCATTTTTATCATCCCAAACAGAAACACTGTACCTGTTAGGCCGTAACTTCCCATTCTCCCCTCTCCTCAGTCCTTGGCAACTGCTATCTATCTATAGGTATTTACCTATTCTATATAGTTCATATACGTGAAATCATACACTATTAGTCCTTTTTGTGTCTGGCTTATTCACTTAGCATGTTTTCAAGTTTCATCCATGTTACAGCATGTGTAGAAATTTCATTCCTTTTTATGGCCGAATATTATACTAATGATGTATATACCCATTTTTTTATCCACGTGATAGATACTTGGTTTTGGTTTTGGTTTTTCCACTGTTTGGGTATTGTGAATAATGCTACTATGAACATGGGTGTGTACAAGCTTGAGTCCCTGTTTTCAGTTCTTTTTGGTATATACCTAAGAGTGGAATTGCTGGGTCATATTTTAATTCTGTGTTCAATTTATTAAAGAAGTGCCAGACTGTTTCCACGATGGCTACACCATTTTAAATTTCCACCAACATTGCATGAGCATTACAACTTCTCCACATCCTCACCAATACTTATTTTCTGTTTCTTTGTTTGCTTGTTTGTTTGTTTAATAGCTGTCCTAATGGGTGTGTGGTGGTATCTCACTGTGGGTTAGATTTGCATTTCCTTGATGACTAATGATGTTAGGCATCGTTTCATGTGCTTATTGGCTTTTTATGCATCTTTGGAGAAATGTCTTTGTTTGGTCTTTGTCCATTTTTTAATTGGGTTGTTTGGTTGTTTTTTTGTTTTTGGTTGAGTTGTAGGAGTTCTTTATATATTCTGAATATTAATACTTCGTCAGATAGGAGATTTGCAAATACTTTCTTCCATTCTGTGGGATGTTTACGCTGTTCAGTGTCTTTTGATGCCCAAACTTTTTTATTTTGGTGAAGTCCAATATTTTTCTTTTATTGCCTGTGCTTTTGGTGTTATATACCTAAGAAATCATTGCCTAATCCAGGTCATGAAGATTTTCACCCATTTTTTATTCTAAGGGTTACATAGCTCTTAAATTTAGGTCTTTGATCCATTTTTTAATTTTTATTTTTTAACAGATAAAATATACTTTTATTTACTTTGTTGAATCAGAGGGTCGTAAAAAACGTTATTGCTAAAGTAGATATCAGGCAAACAGAAAGGTGCTTTGCAAGTCCAGTTACCTTGGAGTTTATTTAAACTAAGAGGAAAAGATCATAATGTTTTCATGTAATACATAGTTGATTCAGTAAGTAACAATTGCAACAAATAACAGGAGAATTAAGGAATGCTGTACTTATCCATGGAAAACACCAACATTTCATCTTAAAACACTTTTCAAAATACTGTCGTAGCCAATACATAGAGGCATGCCTTAGTTGGGCATAGGAATGCAGTTCAGGCCAGAAAAAGACAAAATTCACACTGGACTACTCAATTTCTTTAATTTCACTGAGCAAGAAAAATGACATTGACCTGTCACACTTGATTTTACACAACTTCTTGACTTAAATTCAGGAGTAAAAGTTAAGACTCTCCTCTAATTTTGGTAAACAACTGCATGATGAACTTAAATAACTTGTCTTTTTATATTATTATTATATTTTATTGATTATGCTAATTAGTTTTTCCAATATTTCTGCCTTTATCTCCCTTCATACAGCACCCCCCCCCTTTCAGGCAATCCCCACACAATTGTTCTAGTTCATGGGTGGGTCATGTGTATAAATTCTATGGCTACTCCATTTCTCATACTGTACTTTACATCCCCATGGCTATTCTATAACTCCCAATTTGTATTTCTTAATTCCCTCACCTCATCGTTTATTTCCACATGCCCTTCTCTCTGGCAGCCATCAAAATGCCCTGTGTGTGTTCTTGTTTGCTTAGTCTGTTTCTTAGGTTCAGTGATTGATAGATATGTATTTTTGCCATTTTATTGTTCGTAGTTTTGATCTTCTTTTTCTTAAATAGGTCCCTTTAACATTTCATATAATAGTGGTTTGGTGATGATGAATTCCTTTAGTCTTTTCTTGTCTCTGAAGCTCTTTATCTGCCCTTCGATTCTAAATGGCAGCTTTGCTGGGTGTAGGTCTGGCTATAGGTCTCCGCTTTTCATGACTTTGAATATTTCTTGCTAATCCCTTTCTGCCAGAAGTTTCTTTGGAGAGATCAGCTGACAGTGTTATGGGAACTCCCATGTAGGTAACTAGCTTCTCTTGCTGCTTTTAAGATTCTTTATCCTTTAACCTTTGGCATTTTTAATTATGCTGTGTCTTGGTGTGGGCCCCTTTGCATCCATCTTCTTTGGGACTCTCTGTGCTTTCTGAACTTGCATGTCTATTTTTTTCACCAAATTAGGGAAGTTTTATTTCATTATTTTTTCAAACATTTCCAATTTCTTGCTCTTTTTCTTCTACTTCTAGCACCCCATGATGTGAATGTTGGAACACTTAAAGCTGTCCCAGAGGTTGCTTACCCTATCCTTGTTTTTTTGGATTCTCTTTTCTTCCTGTTGTTCTCATTGGTTGTTTTTTGCTTCCTTGTGTTCCAAACCATTGATTTTAGTCTTGGCTTCATCCACTCTACTGTTCTTTCCCTGTAAATTGTTCATTTACATGTGTATCCTTCATTTCTGACTGGATTGTTTTTATGCTGTTGAGGTCCTCACTAAGTTCATTGAGCATCCTTATAACCACTGTTTTGAGCTCTGCATCTGCTAGATTGCTTATCTCCATTTTGCTTAGTTCATTTTCTGAAGTTTTAATCTGTTCTTTCATTTGGGCCATGTGTCTTTGTTTCCTCATTTTAGCAGCCTCCCTGTGTTTGTTTCTGTGTATTAGGTAGAGTCTCTATGACTCGCTATGTAGCATGGTCTAATATAGTAGGTGTCCTATAGGGTTCAGTGGAACAGCCTCTCCTATCACTCAAGCTAGATACTTGAGGTGCACCTTCATGTTGGCTGAGTACATCCTTCTCTTGTAGGTAAGCCTTTATTACTGTTGGCAAGTCAATGGAGGGATTTACCCAGGCCAGTCAGCTGTAAGGACTGGCTGTGACCACTGACCACCACCAACATTGCCCTTCATGGGAGATCAGCTGTGCAGGGGCAGGGTGGTGGTGCTCTGACGTGGTCTGTAGCTGTCCACTGGGTGTACTGGCCCTGGAATTTCTTGCATGGTGCAGGCCAAGGTCAGCCCCCACCTGTGTTTTGCCCGGGGCCACCCTGCCTGAGCTATCAAGCAATCTGAGATGGCTGCTACTTGTACTGGGCCTGGAGATTCCCAGAAGAAGCCAAGCTATGAATGGAGGCTGGCTGCTGCTAGAGCCAGGGCTGGGGCCACTTAGCAAGAGGTATGGGGGCTGAGGTCTCACTGAGGCCGGCTGTTGCTTATTTGAGAGGACTTAGGAAATTGTGAAGCATGAGCCAAGACCAGTCATTCATATGGAAAAGTCGCTTTGAACACTTAGGGGGCCTGTAAGTTAAGTGGACAGAGTCTCAGGATCTTCATCGCAGGGCAAACACTATTAGCCAGGTTGATGGAGTCTTAGATATGGCATCTGATGCCAGCTCTGTGTCTGTAGGGGGAAGGAGGGTTCAGAAAAGGGACAGTGATCTCTGCCTATGTTTCTGTCTGGGAGAAAGCTGTCCCCCAGCTCTCACTGTGATGCCAGACATTTCAGTTCCTCTCTGTATGCCACTGGTACCTTTCAAGCTGCTACTCCAGTGCTAGAGCTCAGAGGGACTGAGTCTAAGTGAGTCCGTGTGTAGGTTCTTTAAGAGGTACTGCTTGGGACTCCAGAAATTTTTTCCATCAACTCAATCCAGCTGGTTTTCACAGCCAGAAGTTGTGTCAGTTATCTTGGCTGGCACTGCAAACCTGGACTGTGGGGCGTGGTATGGGGCTGGCACTCCTCACTCCTGAGATATCCCTCCTGAATTATTATCCTCTATATACGGGTGTGGCACCAGCTTGTTCAGCATCTCTGCATCTCTGACCCTTTTACCAGTCTGGGTAGATGTCGTTTCTTAAATTTTGTAGTGGTTGGACTTCCATTCAATTAGAGTTCTGATGGTCTGAGTGATGGTTGTTCTATAGTTTAGTTGTAGTGCTGATGTGGTAGTGCAAGGAGGTGAGCCCTGTTTACCTGTGACTCCATCTTGACCACAAGTCCTCTAGATGACTTTTCCCCTTGGATTTTACTTGGCAGTGGTCTTTTAATTTTTTTTTAAGAGGCTAAATTTGACATTTTTATACCAGTGTTAATATTCCTTGGGATCTCAGGAAGATTCATATTCTTTACAACTGACACAATGCAGGCTGGAGACCATGCTAAGCCAGCCTCAGATCTTTCCAGTTTATTTTCTGTATCAATTTGTGTAACAGTCTCATTCATGTTGGGCTCAAATATTGTGAACCTTGTCTATACAGAAAATTAAATCCATTTCACAGACATTTTTAAAACAATTGTATGATGTTTCCACAAATGCTTGAATTAGATCTAAAATGTCAAGTTCACGTTCTGAAAAATCCACACTTAAGATAAAATATAATGTTGCATAATGTCTATGAATCAGTTTGTTGTCAGATCTCCCAATTATAATCCTTCTATGAAATTACAAACATTTTAACCTTAAATATAAATGGAATGTCACCCTGATGATTTCCTGTTGTGTAGCTCCACTGCAAGGCTGGTAGATCTTGGACAGCTGCGGCTACCCATGGTTGTTGAAGATGAAGCTCACCTTGATCATGGCTGAGCTGGGTGACTTTGTGGGGGCAGGCATGTGAGCCTCACCCCAGGATCTCCCAGTGATCTTTTCTCACCTGGCCTCTGATGCACTTTTTAAAAATCCTTACCTGAGGACATGCCCTTTGATTTTGGAGAGAGGAGAGCGGCTGAAGAAAGAGAGAGAAACATCGATGTGAAAGAGAAACATCCATTGGCTTCCTCTTGCACTCCCCCCACTGGGGATGGAACTCACAAACTAAGTGTGTGCCCTGGCCATAATCAAACTCAAGACCTTTTGGGACAACACTCCAACCAACCAAGCCACGCTGGTGAGGGCCCATGATCTATTTTTTAGTTTATTTTTGTATATGGTGTAAGGTAAGGTCCAACTTCATTCTTTTGCATGTGGGTACACAGTTTTCCCAGCACCATTTCTTGAAAAGATTACCAGATTTATTTATGATGATGGATTGAAACCAGAAAAGTTGGCATTTGTGCTGCCTGTCACTACCAAAACCAATAAGTAGAGACAAGGATTGAATCTTTATGGGTGCTTTATTCAGATGCCAGCAATCTGAGAAGGTGGAGGGTTTTATACCCTCAAAAGCATCTTAACATTTTATCTCAAGCTGACGTTTTTTTAAGGAGAAGAAAAGAGTAGGTAAGGGGTTTGGGAAAAGGTTAATCAGATAAGAGTTGCAGTCCTAGTGACTCTTGGCAGCCCATATTGACTAACACAGGAAGCAAGAGCAGCAAAAGCAAGATTAAGCCTGGAGTAAGGCTAATGTATAGAATGCATGTCATGTGGGCTTTGCTTGGTTTTGGGCTTTTTAGTAGTCAGTGAAAAAGGAGTTTTATCATTAGCTTGTCATCTTTATTCATCAAATAAAGAGTGATACATTTTAAATTTACCAAAATTTAAGTAACCAAGTTTGCTACTGAAAACGTACGATACTTTTACCAATATCCAGTGCTGGGCGGTTCTGGCCTTGGCCTTACCTGGTTTCCTCACATGCACACATGCTGATTGATACTCAGTTGAAGACTTGCATGAACCTCTGCAGACCTCTAGAGATTTTTCCCTCTTCAGCTTTCTCTCCTGAGACCCCTGAGAATTCTAGTGGCCTTGGCTTCTCTGGGCTCCCAACTCTATCTGCTCAACACAGGGAAGTCACCAGGGCCCTTATGATTCTCCCTCCTGCACCATAGCCTCTCCCCAGGCAGGACACTGGAGCATTCATGAGGCTCATGTTTTATGTTTCTCTTCTCTCAGAGGATCCTTGTGTTTTGCTGCATGATTGTCCAATGTCCCCCAAAATGTTTCATATATTTTATCTTACTTTAATTGCTTCATATGGAAGGATAAATCTGGTCCCTGATACTCCATCTTGATTGGAATCTGAAGTACCTTGCTTCTTGAGAACCCCACACTTGAAGTCTTTGCCTGGATGCACCAACCTGTGATCAGAACTCTCAGAAACTGCTGCATCTTCTGGACAACATCTATATAAAAATATCCTAATAAAAACTCAGTGATATTTTATTTCTTCTCACCGCATTGATGTTGGATGTCCTCAAATCTGTAGTGATTAGGGAAAGGAGATTATTATTACAAAATCATGTTATGGCATTAGCTTTTCATGGTATTTGCTTTTCATGTTATTAGCTGAATGCCACTTTTATTTTCTAAATGTCATTTTTTTAATGCAATGTTTGTCATGTAAACGTGTTTGCATCTTATATTGATATGTGTGGATATATGTAGTTTTACTAAATACATTCAATTCCCCAGTATCTGTAAACTATAATGATGATGATAGGAAAAGACAATGCACACTAGAAAAAAATTTAAATTTCCTAGGTGTGGACAAAACTTAACTGCACATTGGAAGGCATCTATTGTTTACACTATTTGGGAACAGTAGACCTCATGCTAGATCTACCATAGCCTCGAAATGCCCCTCCTGGCCAAACATAAACACAATTCATCCAAATAAAGCTTGATTTCTCAACCCACAGCCCCTCTGGAGAGCAAGGTAGTGACCTATAATCTAGGAATAGTAGCCTGCGTGGCCAGAGATTTCATACTAGTCAGCCACGTGAGACCACAGAATTGGGTTAGGAAGTGGAGGGCCCCGGCAGTAGAAAGCACTTGATTTTGTCCTCAATTTCAAAACAATAAGCTGAGCTAAGAAACTGTTTTGGCTGTTTTTCATTTGGGTTTATGTTTCCAAACTCTTTTATAGCATTTATACCTTGGATGATGGTTATAGAAGAGTAAACATGTTCCTAAATATAGCATGTAACTTTAGCTAGACAAACAAGGCCTCAGGGTTACATCATTCAAGGCTGTAACAGCCCCAGCCTTATATGTGGGCAGCTAGTGCTGATCACTTTCAAGATTCCACTACATGTTACTAAGCTTGCTCCTACTACTTTGGCTGCTACAAACTGATGGGCTTCCTCCATAGACCTTTAACCTAAATTCCCCCAAAGAGAGGATCTGAGTGGCTAGCCAGTCAACATCCAGTCCCAGTCCTGCTGGGCTGGGCTCCCTCTCAGGGCCACCTCATGGGCACGGCCAGCCTGTGAAACAGCTGTCTTAGACTCAGGCCAACCTTTGACCTAGAGCAGTAAGGTCACATGGGATAAGGCAAGATCACCTGTGAGTGTGGTGGGCACTCAGTCCCATCACACCCACTACATAGTTGAAGGGTTTTACTTAACGTGTCCAACAGTACATACAAGCTCCTGGGCTAATCTCTGTAGAAAAAGGTGTGGGAAAGACTTCATTCCTGTCACTGAGGAACAATGTTAGATGCTGTACACAGTTATGAGACAAGCCAGTGAATAAATAGGGAGTGGAAGAATGGCAATGTCCAGCTGATGCCGAATGTTAGTTCTGCCTTGAACCACGCCCACGGTCAATTGCTTACATCAGGGCCTGCTCCCCCATGAGAGCTCAGTAAGTGATAGTTGTTACTATGGAGACAGCTGATAGAGCCCGACCCTGGAGCCTCCCAGGCATGTTCCTGTGTCCCACCCAGTTCTGCTGGACCAAGAAAGGTTGGCGAGCAGGCCCAGCCAGTCTGTGGTGATGCACCTGCTTGCTTTTTAAATTTGTTTTTTTATTTGCTGTTCCACTCATTCATGCATTCATTGGTTGATTCTTGCATGTGCCCTGACCGGGATTGAACATGCAGCCTTAGCACATCAAGATGATGCTGTAACCAACTGAGCTACCAAGCCAGGTGATGCACCTGCTTTGTGCTTCCACTGTCATTCCAAACCCCTCCTGACTATCCCCCCAGGCGGGCACTTCAGCTGGGCAAATGGGAGGTATTCACCTGAGACCTTCCTCCAGTCACCTCACCCTCTGCTTATCAGCAGGTCCACAGACACCTGTTCTTTCACAGGCCCAGCTCCAATGTCTGTTTTGAGATTTGTGGATTCAGAAGAACTTCTCTTGCTGGGTTCTTTGTGGCACCTTCAGCTTCTTTAAAGCCATAATCACAGTGGCTGGCTGGAGGTTCTTCCTAAACAGTAAGTGGCTGTGTTTCCCTGAATGTCCCAAACCCCTAAGGAGCCAGCCTTTGGTCATGGGCAAGAGGAAGGCTCATTGGGGGCTCCCACCCACTGCTTCGCACACAGGGTGAGCCCTTGGCCTCAGATCTATGTTTGCCAGGTCAGAGTGAGTCAAGTTGAGTGATTAGCAAGGAATACTTTATGTAGCACTGCAAACAGTGCTTGTAAATTCTATTCGGGTCTTGAGTTTAAATTGGCCAAAATTAATCCTTTCACCACAAAAACTTAGGATCACCATATAGTTAACACAACTTAAAACTTTTTAAAAGATTTTATTTTTCAGAGAGAGGAGAAGGGAGGGAGAAAGAGGGAAACAACCATGCGTTGCCTCCCGCATGCCCTCAACTAGGGACCTGGCCTGAGACCCAGGCATGTGCTCTGACCAGGAATCAAACTGGCAACCTTTCGGAGCCACACCAGCCAGGGCAGTAAGCATGACTTTTGAAAAGTCACCTTTGAAATGTATTTAGGCAGGTTCTCTGCTGTTGGGGAGCACAGAAGCCAGCACTGTGGCCTCCCTCCCCACCTCCCATGGGACTAGGAGCAAGGGCAGAGGGGCCGTCCTCAGTTACTGTCCCCACTGCCCAGGGCTGCAAACATGAATCGTTTCCCTGTGACTAAGTTTGGCCTAATTTCTCATTTTTGAACCATGACTGTTTGTTTTTTAAATGGAGGGTAGGCAGTGTTTTCAACTGTTGATGGGGGTTAACATGAAGTGGTCTCTCAGAGGTTAGCTAGGGAAGAGGAGTTCGTGGCTGATCATCATGCTTTTCACCCAAAGCCAGGTGTCAGGTCCTCCCTCATGTCCCTTCTCCTTCTCAGGTGCCCCACATCACCACTCCACTTTATTCCTAAATCCTTGACTTGCTAGATCCTTCCTAAATGTCTCAGAGAAAGGAACGTTGGCCAGAGAACTGGCATTTTCACAAACTCAAAGGCAACGTAGGCCACAGAAAGGCTGGTGAGGAAAGCTGATTTCTAAAACAGGACTATAAAATCCTCCAGAATTGGCTTCTTAGAAAATGCGTTAGTTTCAGAGACCAGAGAACCTGCCAAGGGTGCTTGGGCTTTGTACCTCATCACCGTACCGCTGAGAAACCCCAAAGCAGGGAGACACGTTGAACACACAGCTTGGAGTCCCTTGTGTTTGAGTCATGATACACCATTTGTTCATCCAAGATGAAAGTTACTAATTACTCCCTTCTTATCTCTTTCAATTCACTGGAGGGAACTTCCCAATCCAACCTCTCAATCCAGAATGGCAGGTCTCCTAAGCCAGGTAAAGATGCGAAAGGAAGAAGCAGCCCTTTTCAGAGACTTGCATGGAAAGCCCATAGTTGCAAGAAACACGTAAACCCAGCTTCAGATGCACCATTTCATTCTCCAAGATATGGAATATAAAAGCAGGACATGCCCAGAAGAACACGGCCACTCTCTCCCACAGCCACTTCACACAAAGCAAATCAAACTAGCACCACCACAGGATGGACACTTGTGTGTACCCTGTGCCAGGGACTGCACTAAGTGCTTCCCATAAGGCATCTCACCTAAATCCTCCAGATAACACCATGATGTGCGCATGATAACGTATCACTCAGATGAAAAACAGGCTTTGAGAGAGTGCCTGACCTGCGTGAGGGTGCACAACTACTACCTGGTTAAGCCAGGGCTTGAACTCAGGAAGTCTGCCTTCAAATCCACTCTCCTAACCACTCTGTGGTCCCCATTGGCAATCCGTTAAGTGGATGAGCCACAGCCTTCTGTTTCCTTACTTTAATCTCAATTTGGCACTAAAGCAAATGCACCGGCCCTGGAGCTTCTGCAACAAGCCCCTTTCTTCCCCACCTGGGCACAGCCTCTGTTCCCCCAGAGTCTGGAGCCCAGCAGTCGACCCCACACAATTATCTAAGGCTAAAGAGAAGTGAGCTGCAGACTGCTTTGTTCTCTGGGTAAATTCTATTTCCTTTTTTATTGTTTAAGGAGTCTTAGTGATGTAACATTACCCCAGCCTATCCTGCTTTTAAAAAGAAACATCCATGGAGGTTGGCAAATTACCACTCACAGCTCGAAGAATGATAGTCACAGGAGACGAGTGGAAAGGTGCACCTGGTGGCAGTAATTACAGGCTTGGACCGGGAGGAAAGAAGGGATGAGGGCAACCCAAATACAGCTGGGTGTGGGAGACTGGCTGGGGTGGGGGCGGGACCGGGGTGGGGGGTGCCGGGGGTGGGGGGAGCATGCAGAGGACCAGAAACCTGGCCTCCGAGGAGGTTCCATCACCTCCCGCCCCAGCCCTGCCCTTCCACCTTTTACTTCTTACCTTGGGTTTCCTTTACAATCTTTTTTTTTTTTTTTTTCCTCATCTCGATCTCTGTCCATCTTCCCACACCAGCACCAGATGGCCTGTAAGGATCAAAATAAAAGCACTTGAAGCCTCCTCACGTCAAACAGTCTGTGTTTTGCTTCTTCATTTGGGTTCGCTGAGCTGTATTATGTGTGAGGATCTGCCAGAAGTACCCCAGGAATTTACTCCAGAGACAAGACTGAGGAGACTAGGAGACAGCGGTCACAATGTCCACTCTCCGCAAACTTTCCAAAGGGGGTCAGGTAATATTTTAGACTTTGAGATCCATACAGTCTCTGTTGCAACCACTCAACTCTGCTCTTCTTAGCGCAAAAGTAGCTATAGATGATACATAAACAAATGGGTATGATTAGGTTTCAATAAAATATTATTTATAAAACTACCACTGCAGGCCATAGCCTGCTACCCCTGGTTTATAGAATAAAGTCTAGACTCTAGGTCCTCTTGTCTTTTGCCCTGAGTATTTAGCAACAAGCTTTTAGAATTACCAAAAAAAGAGAAGGAAAAAGTATTCAAGTGTGTGGCTTTTACATTTAAAAGTCAGATGAATCTGCTATAAATTTTTGAAATTTACCTTTGGACCAAGAATTTCCTTCTTTCTTAGTTTTACCCTAGGAGGGGAGCATATAGAAAGTCCCCATGGATTTCTGAATGGTAAGAGAAGAGATATGGGTGAATGGATTAGAAAATAGTTAAAAATCATATTTCTCAGCTACATGACAAAATGGGCTAGCAATTCTTATCTAACTCTGATTGGGAGGATTAATTTAAATGATAATGTGCCTCACAGATTAATTTAACTGATGATGTGCCTCACACTTTGTCACGCGGTTTCCATAAATGCCCACCTCTTTCATTCCTAACCTTCTAGGGTCAACACTATGATGTCACATGAGCAGCAGCTGGGAGACCTGCTGTCCCCTCCAGTATCTGCACTCATCAACTGGTTGAGTTGAAATGCATTTCTCCTTCCATTTAAAAAAATGCAACTTTTCCCCAAAGGAGAAATTTTGGAACTCTTAGCTTTTTCTTAAACCCCCCTGGCAGAAGGCTGAAGGCCAAATCCTTTGGGAAGGAGCCGCCGGCCTACTGGTTTTGAAATGGGAGAAACCAGTGTCCCTGCAGGAAGGTACTGCTTGTCCACATCAGAGGAAAAGACACTGAAAACCAAGTGGAGAGCTAACATCAGATTTCACACTCTTCCTCCAGATGAGTCAGGACTTTCTTGGTGGCAAGTGATAGAAACTTAACCAAACTAAGGTAGGCAAAAGGGGAATTTGTTAGTTCTGAGTATCTAGACTGAATAACTAAATTTGAGGCTGGGTCTCAGAACAATTGGGAGCTGGCATCTGAGCGCTCTCCCTGGCTTGTTTTATTGCCTCTGCTAGGCAGACCAGCTTCCTCTTGGGGGAGGGCAGATTCCTTTTTGCCATGTCCAGTTCTTAAAATCCCAGGGAAGGACTTTGATAGGCCAAGCTGGGGCCATGCCTCCACCTGGCCAATGGCAATCGTGGCTGTTCCTACTCTAGCTGCGTAGATGAGGGAGACAGCAGGCCTGGGGTGGATCAGGATGCCCCCATCTTTCTTCTGCACACTCCCAGGACAGCAGTGCTTTATGTTTGTCATGTATGAAGTTGCTTGTTCCCATGTTGACTCAAAGTTGATAGACCTCTGTTCTTAGGTACATTCTGCATTCTAGGGTGAAATCTTGAAAACCCTGACTGTCCCTAGGAACGTGTTACATGAATCGAGGGCCTTTGCTGTCTTGCGTGGTTGGTTAGCTCTGTTGGCCAGTGAGCGTGTGCTGTGCCTCTCCATTCTAGTACCGTTTCTTCTCATGGTCATTGAGTCGGCCTAATGCGGCCCCTCAGCAGCCAGCCTGGTGTTCCCTGGGGCTGAAGATCTAATGTCAGTAAGATATGATTCGATTCACACTGAAGATGGACATTAAGTCTTTTTACTCAGGATCTTGTCAAGATAAACCTATCTGCGTGTTATCAAAGGCACAGAAAATGCCCCTTCCTATAATAGCAGTTGTCTGTGTTCACTGATATCCTAGGGCTTGTCTGTCCCCAAGCCTCTAGGCGGTTTTGTCAAGGTCAATTCGGCTGATCTTTTTCAATGATAACCCAAAGAGGATTAAGTTAACATCTGACCTTTAAAGAGCTTTATCTTTGGAGAACCAGGCTAATTAAAAAATTAAAAGGCTGCTTTTAAAAATTATTTAGACCACAGCTCAGGGAAAACATGAACACATTGCTTATAGCAGCAGAAATATCTATAGAAAATTCCAAATAGCAAGCTAGATTTGTCATCACATGAATTAACTTATTGTGTGGATTCTGGCATCAAACAGAAGTGGGTTCTGATTCTGGCTCTGCCACTTTCTGGTTGAGACCTCAGGAAAGCGTTTCACCTTCTCTAAACTCTTTTGTCTTATTTGTAAAACTGGGATAATAATAGTGACCACACCATAAGGTTGTTGAGAGGATTAAATGAGATAGTAGAGGTAAAGCTCTGTCATTTGGGTTAGCTATTAATATCATGTGTTCAATTTGTAAAATTTAAAATTTTGCTTTACCCCATTATGTTGACTGTTAAATGGCTGATTCTCGCTATGCACAGAACTCAGAGAAACCTCTAGGTTCTGAGAGGGCTCTGCTTTGGACCAGACATTACTAGCAGAGATGAAGCAATGCCAGTACCCCAGCTGCTCTTGGACTTGACTAGATACCATTATGGTGACTCTACTATTGCTGAAGCCATCTTGAGGAAAGAGTAACATGGAATGGTAATGTTGTCCACAAGAGTCAGAAACATTTCTGTCTTTTAAATTCTGTAAATACTTTTCCATTCAAGGACATATCGATCATTGTTAAATATTTTCATCCAAAGCTGTGTTCTTGATACTGGTTTTCTTTTCATTGGTTTATGATGGTTGATGATATCTCTTTTCGTCGTCGTCGTCGGCAGCCGTCCGTCTCGAGAGACGATGGTGTAGCTTCTTAAGAGTCTATCTGCACCGCCGAGAATGGCTGTGCAGTCCGACTCAGGAGTGACACGGTATCTGTCTCCTCCCGTGTTGAATCGACATCTTGCGATGGCGCTGAAGTGTCCTCTCCAGTGAAGCTGAAGCTACAGAGCTGTAGATATCTCTTTTGCATGTTGACAAATGTCATAAAGCCATAGGGACTGTGAGATGATATGAAAATAAGACCATGGAGTTTTACTGGGAGAGAGCTTATCCTAGTTTCAAAGGCCTCTAGCCCCTTGCTATTCAAAGTCTAGTGCATGGACCAGAGCTTTGACATCATCACCTGAGCACTTGTTAGAATTGCTGAAGGTCTGGCTGCACCCAGACTTGCTGAATCAGCACACCTGCATCTTAACGAAGTCCCTGCAGCATGGTGCTGATGCAGTTAGAGATGCACTGCTATCTTCGCAGTCTTAGCTGCACATTAGAGTCACCTGGGGAGCTTTAAGAAATACTGATGCCTGGGTCCTGCCCACAAAGATTCCAATTTAGTTGGCACTGGGATTTTTTAAATCAAGTGGAGAACTTGTGCTTCAGAGACATTCTGTCCTCTTCCTCCACTTAGTCCTACAGTATTTATTTCTCTAACAGTAAAAACTTATCTATGTCGTTTATATCAATGGGTGGATGATCATTTTCTAGATAGTGCCACATAATTTGATGATTCACTTTGAATTTTAAAAACAACCTTTAGGAATTTTCCTGAACCTCTTCCACATCTCTCTTTTATTGTGAAGTCTGGTTCCGGACACAGTCCTCCAGTACAGCCCTAAACAGTGCTGAGCATCAGCATAAAGGACGTTTGTGTCCTTCTGAATGAAAGGTACTGTGATAAATATGTCAGACCATTTGAATTGAGGTGGGAGGTGACTTTAATGGCCAAGCAAAAATATTTCTCATGCCTGCACACAGTCTGGGAATAAATGAGCCAGTTATACAAGGAGAAACTCTATCTTCCCAGTTTTGAGTTTTCCTAAGGGAGCAATCAATGTGTTACTATTTAACAAAAAAACTTCATCAGTTTTCTTCTGTAATTCACAGATGACCAAACTTTAAGACCATTGTGCTAATTCAAAAAATTTGGCTGATATCATGAGCATAAAAGTCACCTGAACCTTAGACCTTAGAGACCAGTGACCACCCAACCTAACTACTCAACTTATAAAAGTCACTGGGGCTGCTTATAAACATATTTGGACAAAGGCATTTGTGGTTTTAAAAAGCTAGATCTTCTTAACTTTGATGTGTAAGTCTTGTTAAAATGTATTTAGATTCCCATTCCATAGGTCTGGGTGGAACCTGAGATTCTGTGTTTCTAACCATCTTGCATGTGATGTGTGTTACTGGGTCTTGGACCACATTTTGAGTGGCAATGCCCTTGAAAATTCTAACAGTCACTAAATTGAGGTATCGGAACTTTAGGCATCGCAAATATTGCCTGAAACATGAAAAAGCTCATTTTCAAAGCTTATCAATAGCTCAGGGTGTGTCGATGAGAATGGGACACAGGCTGATGTAAAGTGTCAGTGTGCAAATTCAGTTTCAGTCTGTGGACGAAACCTGGTTGAGAACGTTTCATTACATTCATGGTTTGCCAACGTAAGAGGAGAGTGGAATCTTAGCTCCTTTATTTCTTAAGAGTTCACCAGCAAACACAAACGCAGGAAGAACCATTACTTCAAATTCATATTATTTTAGTTGATGTATCTGGAGCACAGTGATAAATTAATCATGACGTCTGGTCTGATTCACAATCATAGTCTAGCCTAATTTACACTTCGCATTTGCAGAACCGAAATGCGAGGCATTAAAATGGTGCACACATCACGAATTATTCTCTTCACTGAACCCATGCAGGGGGGCGCTCTCTGCCGTTTCGCGGAAGCACCTGCCTGTAGACCCGGGCCAACGGTGAATGGCCCTTCTGCTCCAAGCCCGAGCCCGGCCGGAGGCAAAGGATGGAGGATTCGGCGCCGAGGATTCAGCGGCTGCTTGATGGGCCATGCTGCTTTCCAGAGGGTGTGGGAGTCGTTAAAAAATAATAATAAAACAACTTCCTGGCTTAAAGACCAAGACAAGCTTATAGACCAGGACAGGAGAGCGGCCTGGGGTTGTTACTAAACATAACAGATGGCAGCTGTCTGCGGCTATATAGGGCGCACTGACAAATCCCCAGGATGGCCCGGGGCACTCGGGGCTGCGCCAGCGAGGAGGCGGCGGGCTGCGGACTGACGAGGTGCAGCTGCCCGCCCCACTGGGAGGACCCGGAAGGAGGCTGCCCTCCTGCGAAGCTCCGTGAGTGCGAGAAGCGGCTGGACTAAATCCCCAGCTGGGGATTCGCGGGCACGAGAGGCCTCTCGGTGGCTTCAACTGCTCTCCCACCCCAGCCGGAGCCCAGCCCCGGGCGGCGCTCAGAAGGCTCCCGCTTTCGGACACGGACCTCCCTATGTTGCTGAGCAGAGCAAGCATTTATTTACCCAGGCCGGCGCTGCTCGTCGCCAAGGAGGTGTACGCGCGTGAAGCTGGGACGTGGTCTTTCCCGCAGCTTTACAAGGGCCCAGTGCTGCGGGTAAAGCAGCAGACATGCTCGCACTAAGGATGATAGGGAACCACGTCTGAGGCTTAATTTCATGTCGAATCGGTCTTAGCCACGATTTCCATGTGGTAAACCTATTTTCCAAATCCCAAACCAATCATCTGTCAGATGTCTTTTTTCTCTGATTGGGAGATATATTCAGATAAGCAAAGTCCTACAAAACTGGAAAAATTAAATGGCTTTGGAGATTTATGTATATATTTTAATACTTTTATTGAAAATAATAAAAAATAACCCTGGACAGCACTGGCAGCCCGCAAAGCCTCCTGGGAAACAAGAGAGAGGCCAGTTAGGCTTCTGAGCCGTGGCTAGGGGCCAAAGGGAGGGTATTTGAGACTTCTGAGTATAGAAGAGCCGAGCCATAGTTGATATCATTTTCAGGCTGCGAAGACCATTGGCGATTGAAGGGCAAACTGCATACATCAGACAGCTTACTTCTAAATCAACGGAGAGGAGAGGAACTGTGTCCAGACTTTCAGGCTAAGGTTCTAAGGCTCTGAAATGGGCTACAACAAGGATCACACCGGTCATGATGCTCCCAACTGGCTTGCCAGGCAGAGTCCATGAAAAAGTCTCCTCTTTCCCACCCCTCAGACTTCTTGACCCCTCCATCAACACATATCAGGGATCCAGGCTTCCTTTTTTACTCCTCAGTCACTTTGCAGTACTTTTCACGGAAGCCAAGTAAGGCCAGGGTTCATTCATACATTCAACAAATGTCTGAGAGTCTTTTACGTGTTAAGCCCAGGTACTCACACTCTAAACAAAATAGGTGAGAATCCCTGTCTGTGTGGAGCTTGCAAAAAGCAAGATAAACCAATAAAATCTGTGGACAGTGTCCACTAGCAGTGGGCTGGTGAGAGTCTCCTGTAAAGAGAATCCTTCCTTTTGACTTAATGAGAATCTGAAACATGAAGGATCCTCCACACATGGGAAGTTTTTATCGTGATTACTCAGTAATTTCAAAGAAAACAGCAGAACTGAAGGAGGAACCCATTTGTTTGAAAGAACAGAAGAAAGTTCTAATTCCTTCTTAAGAAGTTCATCTGCTGGAGGGATTGTTGGCTACATGCAAACTTCTCTCCAGTAATGTGGATCTGTGGATAGAGTAAGAGTTAGATTATGAGGCATTAAGAAACATGAGCTTTCTGTCTGTATTCTTGGGAACTCTTAGGGCAGAAAGAAAATGCAGGGCCTCTGGTTCACTGGCACCACAATCTATTAACCTTTTTAAACTCCTGCTCAACCCCCTCATGTTCTTCCTTTCCTCCTTCCCCACCTTCAATCCCATGGCCAAGCATTATAATTATTCCCTTATCTCTGCCACTAGATCCGTTTCAATGGTTTCCAAAGCCTTAAAGGAATTGTGTATCTATCCTAGATAAGTCAGAATAGACTAACTTACCTGTCAAATTTCTTAGCTTTTGACAGCAATAGTAATTCATTGTGGTAACAGTGGCTGAGCAGTTCACCAGTTTTTGGAAGTTAATACCAGAATGGCACATAAAGCCACAATGAATATTAGAGCTAATTGATTGTTACACACACAGAGAGACTCACACATTCACACTCAGGCTTAAGTCAACTCTATCATAAAACTTGTATGTGCCCATTTTACAAACATGGGTTTATGTAGTCTCTTTTATTCCCTCTGTGTTCTATATAGAATCTGGATTTTTAAAAATCCTTCATTTTATCGTTATAGATTATAGTTATGGTTATACTTACTCAAGCCAATAACTTGAGTTATTGGCTGATGACAAAGTGACCCAGAAATAGGGAATCTTGTTGTGCTCTTAGTTATTTCTTCAGGCTTTCTTTTAAAACTAAATGCAGACAGCGATTAAGTACCAAGACATATTTAGCTATAATTGCAAATAGAAATAGTTCACAGATATGAGCATTTAGAAAATGTGTTATTTTCTACCATTAAGATTTTCTCTGCTGTACTTCATTATTGAAAAGACACCTTCATGTCTGCCTAGCACTCTCTTTCCTTTCTGTTCTTCTGTTCATGCAATTATTGTATGAATTATTGTATTACCCTGGCTGGTTTGGCTCAGTGGATTGAGCGTCGGCCTGCGAGCTAAGTGTCACTGGTTCGATCTTCCAGTCAGGGCATATCAGAGAAGGAAAACTCTGACTCCAAAAAACCTCCGCTGCCTTGCGGCATACCTCTTCAGGGGAAAGGCTAAGGGAGTAAACCCCGACAGAAAATCCGGAGCCGGAGTCCCTAAGGCGGTTTGACGTTGTAGTCAACACCGGCAACTCCTGCGGCGCACCTGAAGCCAAGCTGTATTGACTCCGTCTTTCCCTTGGACCCTTCAGCTGCGAAGAGAGGGGGGGTCTGCTGCATGGGCAACAGCAGACCCTCCATATCACCCTGCCCAGGCTCTGTAGCTTCAGCTTCACTGGAGAGGACACTCCAGCGTCATCGCAAGATGTCGATTCAACACGGGAGGAGACAGATACCGTGTCACTCCCGAGTTGGACTGCACAGCCATTCTCGGCGGTGCAGATAGACACTTAAGAAGCTACACCATCGTCTCTCGAGACGGATGGCTGCCGGACGGATACTTACTCAAGAGGATTTAAGGTAATACATGGATGGACTTTAAACTTTTATAATAGTTATGCATATGTTTACTTATTTATTTTTAGAGAGAGGGGAGGGAGGGGGAAAGAGAGGGAGAGAAACATTGATTGGTTTTCTCTTGTACTCTCCCAGCCTGGGACCTGACCTGCATGCAACCCAGGGAAGTGCCCTGATGGGACCCGAACCTGTGACCTTTGGCTTTGAGGGTTGATGCCCAACCACTGAGCCACACCAGTCAGGGCAATAGTTATGCATATGTTTTAAAGTATATTTTACAAATATAAATGGATTATGAAACTATCATTTCATAGAAATCACTTAGGATGCAAACAAGTTGTTCTTTTAAAAATCAAAGTACTTATAAGGTACATGGTTCTCAGATATGACAAAAATAACATAGGCAGTAAGGAAAGCCTAAAATTTGTCATAGGTTCATGTATGGCCCAGGAGGACCAAAAAAGGCAACTGCAGTTGGCCCTACAAAAAGAGCCCTTAATAAAGTATGCTCCAGTCTGACTATGCCAAACATTCCACTAGCCGTCACTAGCAGACAAATAAAACCAGGTACCCATGGCTTAAGTAAAATATTTATTTATTTTTCTGCAACTCAAGACAATTCTGCCATACAATTTTATCAACAGAACACTTTCCGGCTCCCAGGACATCTGTGTTTAATGTGATCACGGCTTTAGATCTTTAGAGCTCATAGGCATTAGGAACATGCCAGAAGCCCTCCAGTCACAGCAAAGCTGTTTCCTTTAGAAAATCACCCAGTATTTAAAAGCCTGTTTGGAAAACTCCATATAAATCATGAGCTATGTTTTTGCTTCCCTTTAACATTTTAACTTTCAACTACAAGAAGCCCATTTAACAGAACTTCAAAACTTAAAATGGATTTATTTTTTTTTTTATAAGAAGCAATAACCATATAGACTGAATCAGCAGGGGTGTTAATGGCCTGGGCCATCAGTTTAGCATTGCTGCCTCATGGGTGCTAACCTCCAGTGGCACCCACTCCAAGTCTTTGTGACAATCGACCCCACGCCCTCCACCCCCCAGGACCCCCATCTACCCCTCTATGGGCAATATCTCCCTTGCTTCAGAACACAGCTGCCTTACTTAGTAAAAAGAAACCTGAGATCCAGAAAGGAGAAGGAATTTACCCAAAATACTACACCAATTTGGTATTGTGTTAGATTTCCAGGCCAAAAAGAAGAGAGTGTCAGACCACCTCAAATACTGGGATGCGCAAAAGGTTACAGGGCAGGCAAGGAGACCTAGGAAATGTCTCAGGGGTGTCCCAGCCTAATGGAGAGGCAGAGCATTGTTTCTCCCTGTTGCAGATTCAACAGCAGACATGAACTCTCAGGGGCAGCTCTAGAGACTTGGCCACTATGTCATCTGTCCCAGGTGCACAGGGGCACGGGGCACTTGGCTTTCTCCTGACTGCATCTTCTTTTTTCCTGCTTTGCTTCCCCTCAGACCATTTCCCTATTGCCTCTGCCCTGTTACCTTCCTTCTAATTGTCTTACATTTGCGCTTTTCTCAAGAAAATACAAATGGGATCATTGGAATCACCAATATAAAGCATGCCCTTGGGGCAGAGCTTTCTCCCAGGCTACCCCAAGGGCCACCAGTCCAGCCCAAAGCTGGTTGTTTCAGCTTAGGACCAACAGCCTATTTACCCAGCAGGGGGCAGCACAGCTAGATTTTGAACACAGACAGCTAGGGTTTGAAAGCCAGATCCATCCAATAACCCTTGGGCAACTTCATCTGTCTTGTTTCAGTTTCTCATCTGTAAACTGACATTAATAGTATAGACCTCAAAAGATGTTTGCATGGGGGTGGAGTTAAGGCATAAAAGTACTTAGCACTTAGTAAGCATTTAATGAACACTAGCTATTTTTATTATTAAGTAGAGATGAATTGTTATCAAGTAGAAAGAACTTGTATCTTCTGAACCCCCACACCCAACACACACATCCTACCATTCTGCTTTTCAGACTCTTCTATTCCAGTATCTTTATTGGCCACAGGCAATGAAGGTGCAGACCCCTGTGGCGTGGAGCTGAAATGAGGTTCTAAGTAAGCCTGGTATTTCTTTGACGTCAATTGTTTTATTTTTGTTTTTTATTCAGTTTCATATGTTGTTTATACAGTATGAATGATTCAGAGTGCTATTTAAACATATACTATTACTTGATGTAACCATTATTATTCTAATACAAAATGTCAAATTCTGGAAAGTCTGAGGGACTTCTGGCCAAGATGGAGGTGTAGACAGACACGCTGCATCTCCTTCTACAACTAAGAAGGAATACAACTACCTCAAAACTAGAGACAACCAGAAGTTCCAGAAAATCAAGCTGCATGGAGTCCAACAAACAAAGATAGAAAGAAGAAATACTCATCCAAACAGGTAGGAGGGGTGGAGCTGGGGCGGGGAGGATGCAGTGTGGTGGTGGCAGCAGCTACTGGAAAGTGCAGTCACACATTTAAAAAAGTCAAGAGGGACATCTTGGGAGCACCTCCAGCACCAGACCAGACCCCCAGACCAGACCACACAGCTAACAGTCCCAGCGCTGGGGAAAATAAAGCTTCATTGCTTTAGACTGTGCAAACCAGTGGGGGTTGGGGTGGAGGAAGAAACAGCCGGTCTCTCAGCAGAGTTGGCTTGTTTAAAGGGCCCCCACCTCCTAGAAAGTCCGCATACCCACCCACTCTGGGAACGACAGCCAGGGCAACAACTAGAGAGGTGCCAGCCCCATACAAAGTGGGAGAAATGCCTGGAAAAGGGGCGAGTGCTGAGCAAGCAACATTGTTCCCTCTCAGACCCCTCCCCCACATACAGCACCACAACGTGGTGAAATAGGTCACCCTCTACTGATGAGAAAACCTAAGGCTCCACCCCTTAAAATGTAACAGGTGTAACAGCTCTACCTAAGACACAGGCAAACAAACACAGGAGCCTGTCAAGATGAGGAGACAGAGAAGTATGGCCAAAAAGAGGGAACTGATCAAGGTTCCAGTGGGAGAACTAAGTGACAAGGAGATAGCCAACCTAACAGATGCAGAGTTCAAAACACTGGTGATAAAGATGCTTGACAGATGTGCTTAAGTACGGCAAACACATAAGGGAAGAAGTGAAGGCTATGCTAAATGAAACAAAGGAAAATCCACACAAAACCAATGGTGAAGGGAAGGAAACCGGGGTTCAAATCAATGATTTGGAAGATAAGGAGGAAAACAACAGTCAACTAGTACAGAATGAGGAAACAAGAATTGAAAAAAATGAGGAGAGGCTTAGGAACCTCTAGGACAACTTTAAATGTGCCAACATCTAAACCATAGGGGTGCCAGAAGGAGAAGAGGAAGGGCAAGAAATTGAAAACTTATGTGAGAAAATAATGAAGGAAAACTCCCCATATTTGGGGAAGGAAATAGACATACAAGTCCAGGAAGCACAGAGTCCCAAACAAGCTAGACTCAAAAAGGACCACACTAAGACACATCATAATTAAAATGCCAAAGTTTCAAGATAAAGAGAGAATCTTAAAAGCTGCAAGAGAAAAGCAGAGAGTTACCTACAAAGGAGTGCCTATAAGACTATCAGCTGATTTCTCAAAAGAAACTTTGCAAGCAAGAAGAGACTGGCAAGAAGTATTCAAAGTGATGAAAAGTGAGGACATACAACCAAGATTACTCTATCCAGCAAAGCTATTATTTAGAATGGAAGGGCAGATAAAGTGCTTCCCAGACAAGGTAAAGCTAAAGGAGCTCATCATCACCAAGCTATTATTATATGAAATGTCAAAGGGACTTACTTAAGAAAAAGAAGATCAAAACTATGAACATTAAAATGACAACAAACTCACAACTATCAACAACTGAATCTAAAAAATAAAAACAAAACCCAACTAAGCAAACCAGACTAGGAACAGAATTATAGGTATGGGGATCATTTGGAGGTTATTAGCTGGGAGGGGGAAGGGGGAGAAATGGGGAAATGGTATAGGGATTAAGAAGCATAATTCGTAAATACATAAATAGACAGGGGGAAGTTTAGAATAATATAGGAAAGGGTGAAGCCAAAGAACTTATATGCACGACCCATGGACATGAACTAAGGGGGGTAGGATTATTGGAGGGAGGGGGGTACTGGACAGAGGCGAGCAAAGGGGAAAAAACTGAAACTACTGTAACAACATAATTAATAAAATATACTTTTTTTAAAAAGTCAAATTTTTACTAGTTCAAATGTTTAGTTTTTGTCCAAAAAAATCTTTAAAGAAATTGATGTCCCAGGGAGGGAGTTTCAGCACATTTCTCTGCAAGCACTAGCCTAGGAGTACACATACCTTGTTCTGCGTTACCGTAGTTCTCATGCCTTCATGGTCAGGAGTTTTTCTTCTAGAAAGATCAAATAGAAGGACATGAAGTAGGTCATTAAATTGTCGAATATTTACATTTTGTATTGTGAAAGACATATAGTAAGTACTACAGTGGACTGAACCATACTCCAGCTCATGTTTATCATGCTAGCAATGTCTTCTGGGTGTAACTGACATCTGTCCTCAGCCTTCCCCTGTTGGGGGGAGGGATATCAGCTCATCTGCACCCACATTTCAGTAGCCCCAAGTCCCTTTCTCCCTTCTTGGGCGGAAAAACACCTTCTTTTACATAGTCCCCTCTCCCTAAAGTGTTTCTAGGAACCCCTCGAGATCATTACAGGAAACTACCAATTAGTCCCAGTCATCTCTTGCAGTTTCCCGTGGCCAAATCTAACTCCTCAATCTCAGGCTTCAATGAATCCCCCGAGGTTTTCCCTTCGCGGTCATCGGCCATTGTTGCACGGTCTCTGTTACCCAATTCAAGGGGTTTGCCGCTTGGGGTGTTCTGTTCAAGAGCAAGATGTGGTTGTCCCTACATAGTCCTGCTGACTTACCGAGGATTCACATCCAAAGTTCTGTCTCTCTGAAGGGAGGTTTACAATGCTCATAAAAACTGTTCGGTCAATTACGTGTTGACTTCTTTGCAGTTGGCTATTTTCATTCAGGTTGAGTTCCTGTCAGCTAATCATGTTCACAGTTGGTCTGCAAAGTACTGTGCTACATTTTAACATTTAGCAAGAATAGCCTTTAGTGTAAGTCTCCCAGACCTAGAGACCGTTATGCCATCTAACACCTCCACCAGCGAGGCTGAAAAGGTGCTGCACCCCAGTACCCGTGGGCACCCCTGTTCTCATGAAGAGAGGAGAATCTGCTTTTACTTTTGCCTATTTGGGTCCTAAATATTACATATTGAATGATGGCCTCTTTCTTGCCACTGGAGCAAGGACACTGCTGTGTCCAGCCTCCAGAGTTCCCCAGAGCTGCTGTGCTGCCTGAGTGTTTGTTACCTTGTTTCCTTTCCTGTCACTACTGTCCCTACTGCCTGGATGTGGACAGAGCAGAAAACCCTCCTTGTCTCCATGCAAGCGGAACAGGACGGGGGCGGCGTTGAGACTGATAGAACCGGCTGCACTGTGAGGCCAGAGATCCAAGCGACCACTCACGAAGAGGGAGAAAACGACGCCTCCTGCGTTGTCCTCAGCTGGAGGGGAGAGGGGGGAAGTGCTTCACTGCAAGGACGCTCGAGCCGGAAAGCGTTCCCGTCGCTCCTGTGCGTGCACAGGACCCAGTCCCGCCACACTTCCTGCAGCCTGTTTAGGATTATAGCTGTGTACCTCCAAACCCCTGTTGGACAAGGATAAAATCTCTTTTAAAGGAGGTTCCTCAACCCTTATGTAAATCAGTGAATACCAACAGCTCTGAGGACCCCTCTCAGTTTCATGAATGTGCCATCTTCTCTCTCACCTCCAATCCTTTGCCATGTTCTTCTCGCTACCTCTTACCTTTTCCTCTCTCCTTCCTCAGGCCACTCACACTGAGTAATTCCCATCCTTTCTTCAGGTCACAGGTCTTTCCTTTGAGAAGACGGCATCAACCCCTGGCTTCCAATCTGAATGCGGTGCCCTCCTCTGTTCTCACACAACCTCCTCAACTTTCCCTTCTCATCGTTACACTTTCTGGTACTTGCTTGTTTGGTTGTGCCTTCCCCGCCTCCTCCCAAAGACTGAATCCTGTGAGCGTGAAGATATGATAATAACGATGAAAAAGCCAGCATTTGCTGGATGCAGGCTGGAGGGTGAGTGTGGCCTAACTCCACTCTCCAGAAACCTTGTGTGTCATAAGGTAAAGAGGAGAGAAATCGCCGTGCGGGCAGCATAGCTTCCTTTGGTCTAAGTCATGCTCAGTGAGCAAAACGACCAAATTGTGGTATAGCCAACCTGAGCTGCTTTAGACTCATCTTGTACCCAATAATATAAGTGACAGGGAAACTGGTCCATGATGCCAACTTGTTCTGCAAAACAACTGTCAGCCACTGAGTCACAGTGTGATGTGACAACAAATGCCTAACACAGGGCACTTGAACTTAGAAAGCCCTTAGTTTGCAATTAAATAGTAAAGCTCCCCTCCCAATAATAAAGCTGTTAAGAGTAGCTGCCAATAAAATTGGCAAGTTTGTAAAAAGCAGAGAGAAATGTGGTACAGAGCAAAGCCTGGAGAGGGAAAGCAGGAGATGGACTCTCAGCTCCAACCTCCACCTTTTTGTGTCTCAGGTCCCTAGAAAGGAGCAGGATGGAATAAGATCTCCACTCCAGGTCAGCATTTAGCAATTAACAGAAGTCACTGCACCTGAGCTTTGCACACACCAGTTAGGTATTTGGCTCTCAGAAATAAACCTGGGTTGGATCCTCTGAGTGAACCTCTTAGCTGCCTTGTGAACTGGGACAATTCTCTTGCATAAGCCTTAGTGCCCTCATCTGTACAATGGAGAAGATAATTAATCATCAGGTTGTTAAATTAACTGAGAGGCGTTCTTACACAGAAAGTACTCAGAACAGTGCCAAGCACACTCTCAGTAAATGTCTCCTATTATTTTAATGTACTGCACACATTTCATAATACTTCTGTATTCTTGTAATGTATGTGTGCTTTTTTAAGTTAGCGCAACCATGAGGAATAAAGCCTTTCTCACAGTGTGGCAGGTTTCTGCCCCCCTTTTGTCTACCGCTCTGTTAGCCTCCCACCTCTCAAATGCACGTGCCAGTTGTCTATTGCACTGGGAATCCTGCCTCACTAGGAAACAGGATCAACTCCCATTATCCCAAATTTCAAGGGAGCCTTTGTGGAAGCCAGGTAACTGCATAGCATTTTGAACTATCTCATAATCTGTGGCAGCAGATGGTGAAAACTGAAAAACCTATAAATTATTATTTTAAAGAAAGAAAACCATGGGTACTGTTTATTTATTTTTTGTAGTATCACAGTGAAATGTAAACATGGGAACTATTTTTGAAACTCATTTTTAAGAAGGGATAGTTTTCTTTGTTAGTGAAGGCATTATACCTATGATTGTAGACTTTCTGGTGTGTTTCCTAGCATTTACTGTTGGGTTACAGTTATTTCTTTGTACATTCTCTGGGTGACACCCAGGAAATGGAAATAAACAAGATCTGTACTTAGCAAAATTCAGTCTTTCAGATTTTCAGAACAAATTTGTAGTTCTGTAAAATGAGCAGCTTTTTCTTAGTAGCCTACAGTAGAATGCAGGAAAAACAGTAGCTCTTTTATAGAGAGATTTACAGTTTTATGGTTAATTTATAAGTGGGTTATGTCACAATGAATAATCCATTTTCTAAGTCTATGGACTTGTAAATTCAGTGAGTGACCTACCCATAATCTTGAGAGTGGTTGGGGGTAAAAGCCATGTATTGAGAGAAGAAGAAAGGCTTTTTCCTTCCAAGTTATGGAAGAGACAAATTCTCTGTCCTCACGGCCTGTATTCAACGGCATAAAGTCTGCTGCTCATTGTATCTAAACTCTAGGGGGCTGGCTCCAAGTCACGTGCAAGAAAATCACAAAAGGGAACATATTTCATGATATTTCTTCCTCACTATCATTATTTTTGGCAGGGTCACAAAGAGATTCAAAGGCCCAGAGTCAAGTACCTGTGATGGAAAAAGATCTTTTTTCTACCTCTTTGACTGATAAGGCAAAGCGGAGGATCTTTCAGGATTTTCTAGTCCGGTAGGAACACGAAAGTGGATTGGGTGAGTGTTAGCGTTTTCAAAGATATCACAAAGACAAGGAAGCATTTAGCTTGCTCTTTCAGTCAACTTGCCTATGTTTTTGTTCAATGATAACTATAATTTGTTACATGAAAATAAAATCAAGAAAGCATTTTAAATTCAAAGCGGCATCTCAAGTCCTTGTTATAAACATCCCCCAACACCCTCCCTCCCTCCCAGAAGAGAGACCAGAGTCAGTGAAATGCCGAACAGGTGTGTCACTGATTGCACTGAGTCACTCCCATAGCTTCCTCGGTGAGAAAATTCTTCCTTATATTTGTATTGTAGTTGTAGCAATACAAATGATTATCACCATTATTAAAAAGTTTGACTAGAAATCAAATTATAATTTAAACTAAGATTGTAAGTTTTTATTTACTGTTTTTATGTTTTCATAGAAGCAAAATATAAACTTACTATTACTATCATTTTCAACAATTAATGGCATTGTTGTATACTACAGCCAAAACAATAAACTTTTGCAATGGATTTTATCAGTTTCCTTCCTTCTAGTCTCTCTCCACGGGGCCTTCTCAGAGATAAGCGTGATCCCTTTGGTCACCTTGCCCATTACCATTAAGCACACACTTCGCAGATGCAGCCTCTTTTCCTACAGTAGATCTGAGCCACTTCTCTTACCTGAACTTCCCTTGCCTCAACTCTGTGCTCCAGCAAACTGTGGACGCTTGGCGGATCACTACTTTCCCTGCCTACGCCATCTCCACCTGTTGAAATCCTAGCCATCCTCATTGCTAATAGCCACTGTTTTCCCTGTGCCTACTGTGTGCAGGCCACAGAGATCCCCATAGTGCATCACACCCCAGGAAGTGGTAATACCTTTCTAGCTTATACAGGTGGGAATGTAAAGCATAGGAAAGTAGTATAATTTCCTCGTGTTACACCACTGGCATGTGGGATGGAGCCAGCACCAGAAGTCAGGTCTGTGAATTCCATGCTCAAACCACTTTCCCACCTGGTGCTGTACACCTTTCTCAAGAGCAGCCTCAGCCAGAAAGCTTTGCTTAATGTCCCACTCAGTTTACTTTCACTTTTTTAGAGAGACAGGAAAGGAGGGATAAAGAGAGGGAGAGAAACATCAATGTGTGGTTGCCTCTCACACACCCCCAAATGGGGACCTGGTCCGCAACCCAGGCATGTGCCCTGACCAGGAATCGAACTGGCGACCCCTTGGTTCACAGGCCTTAACTTAATCCACTGAGCCATACCAGCCAGGGCTCAGAGAACTCTTCAGAGCTGGAGAATAATGACTATTTTATCTTCTCTGTGCCCCGTGTAGCCCCTCCACAGACTCACTCACATAATGGGGGATCACTATGTAGTTGTTAAATTTATCTGGAGAACAATTCATCACAAAACATAATGTCCAGATAGTAAATTCAGTGGAAATTCAGAGGAGAGACACTGAGCAGTCACAGATGGCTTCCTGTGGGGGTGGAGCTCCCACAGGAAGGCTTTGAAGGCCTATGCTGGTGAGTCAGAAGAAGAGGAGTCTGCTCTTAGAGTGATGCTATCAGAGTCGAAGCAGGAGGAGGGATCATGGCACGCATTGAGAACTATGAAAAAAAGCAGAGCCTAGTAGCGTCAATGACTTAATGTGCTTTGGGGAAGGATATGAGATTGGATAGATTAAATGAGCTTTATGGATTATGGAATGATTTGAGTGCCAGGCAGATGTGTATAAAGCTTCCTGCTGCATTTATATTCTTCTGTGACACTGTGTTCCTGATATTCATCTATGTTGTTGGTTCATTCATTTTCAATATTGTATAATATTGTATTATATGACTAATATCACAATTTACTTATCTATTCGAACATGGATGAACATTTGGCTATTTCCAAGGTTTTTACTATTATTAATTTTGCTGTTATGAATATTCTTGTGCATGTTTCTGGTACATATGTACCATTTCCTTGTCTTATGTCTAATGGCTGGGTCACATGGCATGCATGTTTTCAGGTTTTTTTAGATAAGGCCAGATTGTTTTCCTAAGTGATTGTAGCAATCTACAGTTCTGCCAGCAGTTTATAGGAGTTTCTGCACCTCCACATTCTTGCCAGCACCTGATTTGGTCATACTTTAAAATTTTTGCCTATTTAGGGCGTGTGAACTGTTATCTCAAATTTTCTTTTTATAGTATTCTGACTTTTCTTTTATTAAAAAGTCTTTACCTCCACATTGTGTGCTTTTAGTATCTTATTTAAGAAACAGTTCCCCATCATCGGCCCATAAAAGTATGCATCTTCTAAAAGCCTTTATAGATTTACCTTTCACATTTAAGTCTCTAATCCATCTGGAATTTCCATTTAGATGTGTATTTGGGAGTGTTCCCTTTTTTTCTATACCCCTTTTATGTTTAGTAAACTGTCAAAGTGAAGGAGCAGGACTAACCCAGGAGCTGTTAGGATGAGCTCTTTCTGTGCTCAAACTTTATCTGATGCACCAAACTTCTACACACCTGCCCTTCACCCGAGGTACAACAAATCACACATGTTTCTCTGAAATTTCTCATTTACTGTGTGTTGTGTCCCAGTGGAATCTCAGGCAGTGGGGCACCCCTTCCTTTTCACGATTCTAATATATCTCATTAACTTCCATTCTAAGATGACGTAAAAGAGGTTGGGAACAGGCAGCAAGACAGGAAACGG